>NC_133658.1:436546020-437152186 GCF_037893015.1 Macrotis lagotis | reverse complement strand
GGTACCATTTATAACTATGTAAATCCAGATTAGATTTGTCACTCCAGAACAAAATTATAAATTCACCCTCATTTATAAAATGAGGCAAGTTCTTCCCATTAAGGTTTTTTATTCTAATATTTTGCCCTATATCAAATAAAATATACCTTAATGGGAAATACACTTAAATTTGACATTAAGGTAAAATGTACCTTATGTCAGACTAAGTGTTGTGTTCAAATTTTTTTCCTTCCAAAAACCAAAGCTTAGCCATGTATTCATTAAAACTGACCATTTATATGTTTACCTGCTTACCATTTTGGGGAGAAATTTGGCAATTTTGTGGTTTTGAAATTATGGTTCTCTTTAAGTGCCAGTGTTTTAAAATAGCGTTCTTGTAATTTTACACACCAAAAAAAATATATTAAAAACAAAATCAATTGTCTAGAAAAACCTGCCCTGGTGTCCTGTAATCAGATGGCATTGGAAGAATCTGCCTCAGGAAAGCAATCCCAATATAAAAACAAAAAGGAAGATCATGGACAATTTCTAAACTATCAGTTCAAATAAAAATAATACTGCAAATGCTCTGAAAGAAATGATTCAAATATCAGGGAGCCGCAATCAGGATTAGACAGAATTTAGCTGTAAATTAGCTATA
Organism: Macrotis lagotis; assembly: GCF_037893015.1. Classification (NCBI taxonomy): domain Eukaryota; kingdom Metazoa; phylum Chordata; class Mammalia; order Peramelemorphia; family Peramelidae; genus Macrotis; species Macrotis lagotis. The sequence goes on along the minus strand of NC_133658.1, from coordinate 437,151,546 downwards.
ACGTAAAAGTTCATGATATTCTAGAAGGCAAAGGAGCTAGGATTACAATCAAAAATCTACCTACACAGTTTCAAGGGGAAATACTTCAAGGGAGAAAAATGGTCATTTGATGAAATAGGAGGATTTCAAACTTTCATAAGGAGACCAGAATTGAAAATGGAAAAAAGAATTAAAACATCCCTAAGGTACCACCTCACACCTCTCAGACTGGCCAATATGACCAGAAAGGACAATCTATGTTGGAAGGGATGTGGGAAATCTGGGACACTAATACATTTTTGGTGGAGCTGTGAACTCATCCAACCTTTCTGGAGAGCAGTTTGGAACTGTATCCAAAGGGCAACAAAAATGTGCATACTCTTTGATCCAGCAATACCAATACTGAAAAAAGGTAAAAACTTTACTTGTACAAAATTATTCATAGCAGCCCTGTTTGTAGTGGCAAAGAATTGAAAATTAAGTAAATGTCCTTCAATTGGGGAATGGCTTAGCAAACTATGGTATATGTATGTCATGGAACACTATTGTTCTATTAGAAACCAGGAAGGATGGGAATTCCGGGAAGCCTGGAAGGAATTGCATGAACTGATGCTGAAAGAGATGAGCAGAACCAGAAAAACACTGTACATCCTAACAGCAACATGGGGGTGATGATCAACCTTGATGGACTTGCTTATTCCATCAGTGCAACAATCAGGCACAATTTTGGGATATCTGTGATGGAGAATACCATCTGTATCCCAGAGAAAGAATTGTGGATTTTAAACAAAGACCAAAGACTATTACCTTTAACTTAGGGAAAAAACCCTGTTATCTTATTATGTAATTTTGCTATTATCCCTTATATTTTATTTTTCTTCCTTAAGGATATGATTTCTTTCTCATCACATTCAACTCAGATCAATGTATACCATGGAAACAATGTAAAGACTAATAGACTGCCTTCTGTTGGGGGTGGGGGGAGGGAAGCAAGATTAGGGGAAAAATTATAAAACTCAAATTAAATAAAATCTTTCAAAAAAAAAGACAATGGAAAAAGAAAATATAAGAGTTTCAATGGAGCTTTCCTTCAAGGGAAGATGATACTTATAATTCATAAACACTGTACTACTAATAGTACAGCTAGAACAAATGAATATAGACAGATGGTATTGGTATGAGGTGAATTTGAGGGAGTGACATAAAAAATTAGGAATGATAAAGAGAAATACATTGGACAATGAAGTAAGGGAGAGGTAGAAGGGGGTAAATTATTTCACATGAACTGCTGTGAAAAATTTATTATAATAGAGGGTAATACAGCAGGGCATTGCTTGAACTCTCATCAGTATTGGCTCAAAGACAGAATAAGACACACACTCAGGTGAATATAGGAATATATATAGAAATCTATGTTATAGCTAATTTACCTGGAAGAGAAGTAGAAGGGGAAGAGATGATGCAAAGGGGGAGCAAGACAAAACAGAAGGGAGAGCAGATCAAGGGCGGTGGTAGACAGAAGCAAAACACTGGTGAGGATGAAAGAAAAGAGAGGAAAAACAGAAGGAAAATAGAATGGAAGGAAATTTATCATTAGCAATTAAAACTATGAATATGACTCAGATGAACTCTTCCATAAAATGTAGCTAAATATGATATTTGTTCTTCGTTTTAAGAAGACCATGATATCAGGGAAGTGATGTCATGAGAAGTTCATGAATTTGTTTTGAGTGAAAAGGTGCTGTGCTAACTCACCAGCCACACTTTCTCCTCCAGAGTCATCCGGGTTCAGTGACCAGATATGAATCAGGACAACTAGAGATGGCCCTGGATATTAAGCAGATTTAAGTGACTTGTCCAAGGTCACACAGCTGGAAAGTGTTAAGTGTCTGAGGCTAGATTCAAATTCCAGTCCTCCTGACTCCAAGTCCAGTGCTCTGTCTACTGCATCACCTAACTGCTCCTCTAGACAATGAAGTAATATAAATTTTGAACATAGATTCACTAAGTGGTATAGCATTCAATTCTTTTTTTTATGTTTTTGCAAGGCAGATGGGGTTAAGTGGCTTGCCTAAGGCCACATAGCTAGGTAATTATTAAGTGTATGAGACTGGATTTGAACTCAGGCACTCCTGACTCCAGGGCCGGTGCTCTATCCACTGCGCCACCTAGCTGCCCCCATTCAATTCTTTTTTAAAGCATATTTTTTATTATCTTAATAGTATTTTTTTTACAATTACACAAAGTTTTCTTACATAGTTTTCAACATCCTCCTTTGTAAAGTTTTCTCTCTCCCTGCCTTCCCAAAATAGCTTATATCAGTAAGCTATCTGGTATGTCACAATCATATTAAGCATATTTCCCTATTAATCATGTGACAAAATAATTAGATCAAAGGGGAAAATTGTTAACAAAGGAAAAATAAATAAAATAAATTTAAAAAGTGAAAATAGTATGACTTGATCTGTAGTCAGACTCCATAATTCTGTCTCTGGATGTAGATGACATTCCCAACACAATTTTAGAATTATCTTTGCTCACTTAATTGTTGAGAAGATTAAAATTTATAATAATAGATCACCACTCGATGTTGCTGTTGTTATGTACAATGTTTTGGTTCTGTTCACTTCAATGAGCATCAGTTCATGCAAGTCTTTGCAGATTTTTCTGAAATTTGCCTGTTCATCATTTCTTATAGAACTCCTTATAGAAGTTCATATATCACAACTTATTCAACCATTCTCCAATTGATGAGCATCATCTCAATTTTCAGTTCTTTGCCACCACAAAAAATGTTGCTAAAATATTCTTGTATATGTAGGTTCTTTCCCTCTTTTTATGATTTTTTTTGAGATACAAATCCAGGAGTGGTATTATAGGATCAAAGTAGTCATGTTATTAGTTATGTTGTGAAAGAAGAATCAAAACAAAATGGAAAAACAGTTTTATACTCCTTTGAACGTAACTCCAAATTACTTTCCAGAATAGTTAAATCCTTTCATAACAACACTTACAAAACATTAGTGCTAGGAAATTATCTTTATAGTAAGTGTCTCTGTTATTCTGATATATAGAGAAATGAATTTTAAAAGAATATGTCTCTGACACTCTAATATATAGAGAATTGAATGTATAAGAATAGAAATCTCTGTTTGTAGTAGTATAGATTCTTTCCAAAGAATGGGAAATTGAGGGGTTGTCCATCAATTGGGAAATAACTGAACAAAATGTGGTATATGAATGTGATAGAATATTATTGTTCTCTATGAAATCATGAGTAGGCAGATTTCAGAAAAACCTGGAAAGACTTAAATGAATAGATGTTGAAGTGAAGTGAGTGAGACTAAGAGAACATTGAACACATAAGCAGCAATATAATATGATAATCAGTTATGATAAAATTAGTTCTTCTCAACAGTTCAGTAAGCAGATAGTTCTAAAAGCCTTGTGATAGGAAATGCCATCCACATCCAGATTAAAAACTATGGAATCTGGGGCAGCTAGGTGGCACAGTGGATAGAGCAACAGCCTTGGATTCAAATGTGACCTCAGACACTTATTAAATGCTTAGCTGTGTGACCTTGTGTAAGTGTCTGAGGCCATTGCCTTGCAAAAGCCAAAAAAAAAAAAAAGAGAAAAGAAATAAGAAAGAAACAAACAAAACTGATTGCAGACCAAAGTCTACTGTTTTAACTTTTAAAATTTTGTTTATTTTTTTCTTTCTCATAGGTTTTTTCATTTTGTTCTGATTCTTCTTTCACAACATGACTCATGACTAATAAATATATTAAACATGATTGTACAAATAACCCATATCAGATTAATTGCTGCCATGGGGAAGAGGGAGGAAAGGGAGGGTGGAAGAAAATGTGGAACTCAAAAGTTTACAAAAAGATGAATATTGAAAACTATCTTTGAAAATAATATAAATAAAATAAAAATAATATAACATAAAGAATGAATAATTCTCCAATGCTAAATGATCAGAGGATATGAACAGGTAGTTTTTAATGAAAAATCAAAACTTTATATAGTCATATGAAAAATCATTATTGATAAGAGAAATGAAAATTAAAACAATTTTGAAATTTCATTTCATACCTATTAGATGGCTAAAATGATAGAAGGGGGAAATGACAGATATTGGAGCTAATGTAAACAAATTAGGGCATTAATACATTGTTGGGAGAACTGTGAATTAATCCTACTATCTTGGAGAGCTATCCAGAATTACACCCAAATTGTTCAAAAGTGTGCATACCCTTTGATCCAGCAATACCACCATTAGGTCTGTTTCTTAAACTGTTGAGGGGGAAAAGGGCAATTATCCCTTCTTTATTGCAGCTTTCCCCATCACAATTTGGTTTTATTGCAGTCAACATAAGAAATTAAATGGAAATTTCTTGGAGGTTGAGTGCAAGTCACATGTAAAAGCTGGCAGATGGCACAAATGCATAAAATATATGAATAATATTGTATATAAATATATTTTAATCTATTAATATTATACATATACACATTTTCTTCTTCTCTTGTACAAAGCAGGAGCCAAAAAATTTTACATACATTTTCTAGATCATGGTCCTGCCATGCCCATTAACCTCTGTGATGTGATGTAAGAGGGATAACTATTTAAGCAGCTGTCTTTGTGGTGCAAAGAACTAAAATTAAGAGAATGGTCATCAATCAGTGAATGACTAAACAACCTGTGGTATCTAATTATGATGAAATATTTTCAAGGAAATGAGGTGATTGATTTTACAAAAACATGGAAATATTTGCATGAAATAAAAAAGAATGAAATAAATAGAACCAAGGAAATGCTGTATACAGTAAGAGCAATAATATACAATGTTCAATTGTGAATGACAACATTATTTTGATTAGTTCTACTGTAGATGATTTATGAAAGGAAATGCTATACAACTCTTGAAAAAGAATTGGTAAATGCTAGTATGCATTGCATGGTTTTACGTGTGTGTGTGTATGTGTGTGTATGAGGGTAGGAAAAGATGGATTTTCTAGTGCCATCATTTTTAGTGGGAGAAACATGGAGGAGGGTGATAGTTTAATAATAAAATGCAATAGCTAATAAATTAAAAATAAAATAGTAAATTAAAATATAAAAAGAGCAACATTGAGGCAATATTTGCTTTTTTCCATTTCTTAAGTAACCATTCCCTACATCATGACAGTCAGATCTTTATTTTACCCTGCATTTTCTACTCTTTTTCAACTAGGAAGAATTTTATTTAAGCTCACTGACTTGATCTTTTTGAATCTCTACTAATTTTTTTAGTTTTTTTTGCAAGGCAAACGGGGTTAAGTGGCTTGCCCAAGGCCACACAGCTAGGTAATTATTAAGTGTCTGAGACCAGATTTGAACCCAGGTACTCCTGACTCCAGGGCCGGTGCTTTATCCACTGCACCACCTAGCCACCCCTTTACTATTTTTTTAAACTAGGCATCTTATTGATCTGAAAATGGAGATTATTGTTGTTCAACTTTATCTATTTATCCCTTCAGTTTCTCAGTTTCTCTACTTTGGTTAATATTACTAGAACTATAGCACTTAATAATAATAACAACAACAATAGGTAGCATTTATGTATCACCTATGTCATGCAAAATATCTCTTTTGATCTATATAATAAAAACCCTAGGAGGTAAGGTTGTATTATTTTCCCATTTTACAGTTAAGAAATTGAGACAAACTGTGGTTAAACTATTTATCTGAAATCATACAACTAATAAGTATCTAAGACTAGATATAAATTCAGGTCTATTGTGACTTTAATTCCAATGTTCTGTGCATTGTACCACCTCTCTACCAGCAGCGACAATAGATATCTTTACCTTACTCATGACATTATTAAAATGACTTGTACAAATTTGATTTTAGAGAGAATTAAACAATCAAATTAAAGAAAAATCAATGTATTCTTTTGTTTTTTAGTGTAGTTAACATGAATAAGGGATGTATATTGTCAGATTTTTTTGCATCTATTATTATAATTATGTGACTTTGAATATTTTGCTATTAACATGCTATATTTTGTTTATCATTTTTCTAAAAGTGAACCATTCCTCTGTTCCTTTAGTGCAGGATCCTGGAGTAAATGAGTAAATACTACTAAAATTAGAAACAAAACAAACCAAGAGAAACACAAGATAAACAAGATAGCAAATTATTAATCCAATTAAAAAATAAGGAAACAAATGAAACAGTAAATAAAACAAAGTGGCCCCTTAACAGAGAGGAACAGAATTGAAAAACAAGTAGTAAGTTCGATTTTAAAAAGGAGCACAATCAAAACACAAAAATTAATATAAAAATAGAATTGAGTTTAAAAGAAATCAAGAAAATTAGTCTAGATTATAATATATGTTTCCATGTTAATAAATTCCAGCATTTAAAACAAATGAATGAGTACCTATATAAATATGAAATACCAAGAACAAGAAAACATGAAACTGATAATAGAATTAGAAAAATTTCACAAGGAGAAATCAGACAGATCTTAAAGAGATATTATGTAAAAAAAATCAGCAATTCCAGATGAATTCACAAGAAAATTCTACCAGACTTATAGAAAAAATGGTAGATATCCCATCTTACCTTTCACAGCTCTATCCATAACTGTGGAAGGGTACAAGGTAAAAATATATTTTCAGGACATATATATAAATAAAAGAAGACAATAGAATGAGAAAGTGATTGATTCCAGAAAATTAGAGACATCAAGGGAATATTTTATGCAAAAATATTCATGATAAAAGAAAGACTAGTAGGAACTTAAAAGAAGTGATTAAGAGGTGGTAAGAATACAAAAAAGAACAATAAAAATAATTTTAATAACAATGATGATCATGATGATATGTATAGTCAGTGATCTGGAGCCAGACATGTTAGACAATGAAATGGACCTTAAGACGCATTGCTAACAATAAGGCTAGATGAAATGATGGAAATCCAGCTGAGCTATTTAAGATCCTAACAGATGATGTCAAAGTGCTGCACTCAAAACATCAGCAAATTTGGAAAATTCAACAGTGGTTATTGGATGGGTAAAAGTCAATGCACATCCCAAACCTAAAGAAGGACAATGCCAAGGAATGTTCAAATTACCATTAAATTAAGTTCATCTCACACGGCAGCAAGGTTGTGCTTAAGATTCTGCCAACTGGAATTCAGCAAGATGTGAATCAAGAAGAATAGGTTAGTTTTTGAAGAGTCAGAGGAACTATAAACCAAAATTACTAAAATACATTGAATTACTGAGAAAGTAGGGAGTTCCAGAAAAACATCTGCAGCTTCATTGACTAAACTAAAACACCTGACTGTGAATCAGGACGAAATGTGGCAGTCCTCAGAGAGATGGGAGTACCAATAATTTTATTTGTTTGATGAGGATCCTGTCTGCTGACCAAGAAAAAAGAATTAGTACCAAACATGAAACAATTGAATGGTTTAGCATTGCAAAAGGAGTATATCACTAACTTATCTACTCAATTTATATGCAGAATACTTTGTGCAATATGCCAGACTGGATGAAACAAAAACTAGAATGAAGGTTGCCAAGAGAATTAAAAACAATCTCATATATGCATAAATTGCCAATCTGATGGCAGAAAGTGAAAGGACTTAAGAAGCCTCTTGATGAGGATTTAAAAAAAGAGAATATAAAAGCTGACTTGAAACTTAATATATAAAAAAAATCAAGATGTTGGCAACTGTTTCCATCATGCCCTAGTAAATGGAGAGAGAAGAAATGGAAACAATGTCAGATTTTTTTATGTTTATGGACTCAAAGATCACTGCAGACAATGACTGCAACCACGAAATTAAAAGATGTTTGCTTTTTGAAAGGAAAGCTATAGCAAATCTGGACAGCACACTAAAAAGTAGAGATATTACTTTATCAATAAAAATTTGTATTGTGAGAGTTAGACTATAAGGCAAATGCAGAAAAAAAGCATTAGAATCAATGCTTCAAGTTACGGTACTGGAGAAGTAAGATCAAATCAGTCAATATTTAAATTAACTTGGGCTATTTGTTGGTTGATGAAATACTGAAGGTGAAGCATAAATATTTTAGTCAAGTAATAAGAAGATAAATGTGAAGATGTGAGGATTAAAGAAATTGTGGAAATTGAAAAAGATGCTGATGCTGGGAAAGTTTGAAGACAAAAGGAAAAGGGGATAGTAGAGAATGAGAAGAATAGTTGTCCTGGAAAAAAATGAACATGAACTTGAACAGTCTTTGAGAAATAGTGGAGGATAGAAGGTTCTGATTTTCTAGGTTCCGTGGGGGTCACCAAAAGTTGGACATTTGTTTTTCATTGTATATTGTGTGATCATGGGCCTCAAGTTTGTTGTATTTTAAAAAAGAGGACTAATAGTTGAATTACATAAATCATAGGATTACTATGAGAGAAAGGATTTATAAAGCTTAACATGTAATATAAATTTGCATTATATTACTATTTGTTATTTATAAATTTCCCCTCAAGAATAAATTGTAGGGCATAATTTCTGAGATACTCATTTCTAGACTGTCACTGATGACAAACAAAAGTCAAAATATGATATAACAAGAGACAAGATACTGTGATCTATTCATGAGAGTAAAAAGGAGACATTCAAAAGTGTTTGATCAATGAAAGTTGACATAATTGCTCAGGACTGTCCCCCTTTCCTTTCTGGGACAATCCTTAGCAATAGGACAGAAGAAACACACAGCTAGGGTCAAGGAATTTATGACTTAGAGTTGCATCTTTAAGATGCATTGCATTTCCCAGGAGAGAGTTTTTCTGGATATAGGACATAGAGCTCCCAAAAGCAATATAGGGTTAAAAAATAAGACTTTGGGAGAAGAGAGGCTAGTTCTCAGGTTCCTTTCTCCCAAAATGAAAACTTATATTTCCATTTCCTTTGACAACATCCTAATCACTTCTCTGTGTTCTATTATACACAGAAATTGGAAGACAAATCTAGAAACCTTCAGAAAGTTTTCAGATAAGGTCAAAATGATCTTGGGCTATATTAAGAGATCATTATTAACCAGAGCTAAAAATCAGAACTTCTCTGGAGTATTGTGTTGAATTCTTGGCAGCACATTTTATGAAGGACAATGATAAATTAAACAGTATGCACAGGAAGTCAACCAGCATGATTGTAAAGGATCATTAGTGAATTGGGTAGATGAAAGAAATGGGGATGATCCATCTGGAAAAAGAGAAAACTTGGTGATAGTGTTATGTGCTATGTGACATATTTGAAGAGCTTTTATATCAAAGAGAAATTCAACTTCATAAACTTGGCCTTATAAAGTAGAAGAGTGGGAAGGGAGAGTAATAGGAAGAATTTGCAGAAAAGCAGATTAAAGTTTGGTATAACTTCCTAAGAATTTGAATTAACCAAAAGAGGAACAGACTGCAGGAAGAAGTGGTTTCCTTTCCACTAGAATCCTTCAATAGAAGACTCTATGTTTACTTGTTAAGTATGTTGTTTTTTTGCATTTGTTTTTTCTAAGAATGGTTGGACTAGATGCCCTTTGAAATCCCTTGCAACTCTGAGATGATGTATAATTCTGGAGGGTTGCAGTAGGTCTTTGTAGAATGATTAAATACATTCTGGAATATATATACAAGAAAATTGAGAAAAGTTATGGCAGATTGTGAATCTTTTCATGGTCCTCCTTAGTTTTTCTGAAAAGTACCAAGGTTTATCCCTCTGATGGCTTCACAATATTCTTTATTTAGAACTTTTAGATAACTAAATAAATGGAGTAGAGATGAGGACTGGAAGCTTTAGTCAATCTCTTTGCTCTGGGATCAGAATTAAATTTTTCTTCTTCTGCACTAGGTGATTCTAACTGGTTTATTCCTTTTCAGGAAACCCTTCTACCCAGATTTATTCAAGGAGCAAGAGATCTGTTTTTTCATCTCTTCCCAAATCTCCACCACAAATCCCAAAAGATCTTATATAGAGATTCAGAAACATCTTATTTATCATGGTCTAATTGATAGAGTGGATGGTTGAATTTAGAGTCAAAAAGACCTGGGTTCAAATGCTGCCTCTGACACTTCATAGCTATATGAACTCTGGGTTAGTCACAATTTCTCTGATCTCATATTTAGTTGTTAGTGTTGTTTTAGAATTAGAAGGAATTAGAGGCTAGATTAGAAGAGTTTTGAGTGCTGAATCAGCTCTAAATCTTTGATCCTTTGATCTCCAACAATCTTATTACACAATTAAAGAAACTGAAGTCCAGTCAAAGTAAGTGTTTTGTGTATGGTCACATAGATAGTTGTATTCAGGACTTTTTAACTCCAAGTCTAACCCTTTTATTATGCTATTGGTTTTCAACTTAGTCATTTTTTCCCCTTCAGTACAGTTAATGATTCAAATAAAGATATTTTGGTGGTCTTTTCCCTTGTAGGCCTTTAACTAGAAAGTCAAAGGAAGACATCAATATATTTCACAGACCACAGTTAGTCCCCATTTAACTTCCTTGACTATTTTTCTTATAGAGAGCAGCCTTCTTTGGACCTTAGAATGTTTGCCTTCATCTTAAAGACTGGAAAGCTAAGAATCCTAAAGTTTTTATAAGCTCCACAATGTGAAACAAAGATATATATTTTAATATCTATTACTTGGTCAATCAGCAGCAACTTACATTCATGAAATATCATGTATGGGTTTGACATAGCAATGGAGGAACCAATTAGAAACTCTTTTGCTCCATTATTGGCCAATAGAATTTGGAGGTAAAATAGATAAATATATATACACAGGTGTAAATCAATGAAATAAATAGATCAGGGGCAGCTAGGTGGCACAGTGGATAGAGCACCGGCTCTGGAGTCAGGAGTACCTGGGTTCAAATCCGGTCTCAGACACTTAATAATTACCTAGCTGTGTGGCCCTGGGCAAGCCACTTAACCCCATTGCCTTGCAAAAACTTTAAAAAAAAAGGAAATAAATAGATCAAGGAACAGAGATAGCAAATGTTATAATATCAAAAAACTTTACCAAGATATAAAGGAACTCAGAAAAAAACATAAATTATTATAATATTAAATAGATTGCAAAAAGAAGGAAAACTTCTACTAGATTCCATCCATGATAGAAATATGATTGTGACATTGATTCACAGGCAGAGAAAGCCTGAAGAAGAAAATTAGGCCAATAACCTTAGTCAAAATTAAGGATACAAAAATATTAAATAAAGACACAAAATTATTAAGGGAATATTATCACATCCTGTATAGTCACATTAAAAATATGAAGTTGGACTCATACTAAAAATACAAGGATGTTTCAATATTAAGAAACTACAAGAATAATAGACTATATCTATAATGAACTTAATAAAAATCACATTATTATATCAATAGATGCAGAAAAATGGTGATTTTTTTCCCTAGCTATAAAAATTTTGAGAAGCCTAGGCATTAATGGATTATTCCCAAATATAATTAAGTAGTGTCCCTGAAACCAAGAACCAACATTATTTGCCTTGGAGAAATGCTAGAGGTCTTTCCAATTTAAGCAAGAATGTCCATTATCACCATTTGTTTGATACAATTCTAGAAATATATATTATTGCAATAAAAGAATAGAAATTGAAACAATAAGTATAAACCCAAGAGGAAAGGAAATAATTGTTTTTGAAGATCATGATGACCTACTTAGAAAACTATAGTGATACAACAAAAATTAATTAAAAGAATAACTTCATGAAAGAAGAGAAAATAAAATGTAATCACATCAATCACTATCATTTATGCTTATTACTTTAGTAACTCATGAAGAAATAGAAAGAAAATTCTGTTCAAAATAACTATAAAATGTATATGGTTTTCCTTTTGTCTTGAAGAGGACCCAAATAACATTCCTATGTTAGAGTCAAGTAACAGGGTGACCCACTGTAGCTGAACAGACTCAAGCAAGATAAGAATGCTCTATTGCAGGTCAAGCACAAATTGGCCAGAGAATGTTTGGGGTGGATTCTGTAAGTTTTTATGTCTCAAGTTTCTTTTGGGCTACTTCAATTCTGTTTTCCTCACAGAGCATAGCACCATCTCTGATGAGAACATACCATGCTGGGTGGTCTTCTGAAAGTTTTTCCCATGTCATGCCATCAATTCAAAGTTCTTAAGAGAGACATTGAAAGTTTCCTTACATTGCTTTCTCTGACCATCATGTGAGCACTTGGTCTATGTGAGTTCTCCATAAAATAGTCTTTTAAGCAAACAAATGTATGGCTTTTGACCAACAAAATATATATATATGTAAAATATGCGAGAATCTACCTATCAAGACAAATAGAAAATAAATACAACTATAAAATATTTTTTACTGAAATAAAGCCTAAATAATTATAGTAATAGTAATTGTTCATGTTCTATGACAATATAATAAATTCAATTCTTTCCAAATTAATTTATTCAGTTTCATAATAACTAAACTGACAAAAATTACTTTATTAGAGTAGAAGGAGAATAAAGTCAATCTGAAGGAAAAAATGATCTAGAATCTTTTGAGAAATAATGTAAGGTAATAGGCATCAGAACCAGATCTCTCTAAGTGCATTATTAAATCATAATCATTGAAACTATTTGGTTGTGGTTCAAAAATAGAAAAACTGACATTGAAACAGTAAGATACACAAGATATTATTAGTATTATCATATTTGATAAATTCAAAGAATCCAAATACTATAGTAAGAACCCACTATTGGGCAAAAGCTACTGGAAAAAACTTGACAGAATTTGGTTTAGAATAATAATTCCTTTCATATATCAAAACAAAAATCATACTGATATCTGATCCAATTCACAATCCAAACTGATACATGATCTAGGTAATAAAATAAAAGGAAAAGGGAAGGAGATACCTTAAAGAAACATGGTTAGACAAAATATTTTCAACAAAATGAGAGTGAAAATTATGGAAGATAAAATAGTTCTTTAGGATTACTGAAAACCAAAATTTTTTCAGCACAATCAGTAAATGTTTAGCTGGAGCATAATTTTTATAAATTTCTCTGATAAAGTTCAGAGATATCTTGTGTTTGACTAAGATAATACAACTATATTCAATTATATCAATACCAGATTTATTTTAACTGATTCAAGTGAGACAGTATTCATGATGATGATGATAGCTCACATTTCTCACCACATTATATACAAATTGTTTTGCATATAGTATCCCATTTGATCCCTATAAAATATTATCATTCAGGTATAATTATTCTCACTTTGCTGTTAAGAAACCTGAAAAATAAAGCCTTAAAGAACTTAACTAGATTCACCCAGCTAGTAAGTATATCATTTTTGTCAATATTATGTGTATATATAAGAACAAAAACCAACCACCAATTGCTAAAAAGTAAAAGAAAAACTACTGGTTCCTTTTCTATTTATGTTTGATACCAACATTGAAGAACATTTGAAAGTATTTCAATGCACTATTGGTGTAACTGAAGTGTTCAACCATCCTGGAAAACAAATTGGAACTATACCCTCCAAATGCTCTAATCTGGACATACCCTTTGACACAATGACAGCCAAAAAGATTCGTTTGAACTGATGTATGAAGAGCAATCTGTATCATTGCCTGCAATATTTTCAGTGGTTTAAAAACAATGATTAATGTCATGAGCAACAGTAACTTTAGAGGATATACTTCCTCCTATTAACAGAGAGATGATAGACTAGAACTGCAGAATTATAAATCCATTTTTCAGACATCATTAATCCATCGATTTGTTTTGTTTGACTTTTTGTTTATTTGTTACATGGGAGGTCATTATTTTGAAATGGAGAGGAGATGTAGTGTGACTGAGGGCTATTAGTAAGAGATGATGATGCCCCAAAAGAAGGAAGATATAAGAGGAACTGTCTTTGAAAACAGAAGAGAGTTAAAAGTAGATAGATAAGCCAAATAACTTTGAAATTACTATCCAAAATTGTTTAACTACTGTTGAATTTTTAATATGCTTAAAGAGAACAAATTATCCAAAATAAAGATTTGTGGTTTCATTTCCAATACTCTTTTTATGTTATGCTTGATCATATTTGTTCTTGTTTGTAAAATTCAAAAATAATCAAATAATCAAAATTCAAATCATTTTGTTAAAAAAAGGTATGCTCACATCAACATTGTTCACTGATAATTCTTTAGGAAGCCATTTACTTTTTAAAAATCAATTTTCTCTTCTTTTAATTGGATGGAGGGAAAAGTTCCATTAGTTAAGCCTTTCTAGGTTTAAAACTGTCATTTCCAGAACTTTCCCTAAGAAACATTTAAAGAGAGGAAGTACTCTTTTATATTGAGCCATAGAATATTATCATTCTTCTTGTTGCTCCTCATAGTGTTGTTGCTTTTTCTTCTTGAGGTACTTTTTGATGTTTTCTTCAAGTTTTTCATTCAATTCTGGGCAAGGAAGTGCTGATAGTGGACATTAAGTTTATATATTATAAAGCTTCATTATAGGAGCTTTTAGGTGGTGCAGTGGATAGAACACTGGCCCTAGAGTCAGGAGTACCTGAGTTCAAATCTGGCCTCAGACACTTAATAATTACCTAGCTGTGTGGCCTTGGGCAAGCCACTTAACCCCACTGCCTCGTAAAAAAAAAATCCCTTAAAAAAAAGCTTCATTATAGCTGAATAAATTTGTCATCCAGTTGATCATTCTTTTGATTTAGGTGAAGAGGAATAGTCCCCTTGACTTTCATCAGCCTGAGAGAAGAATTAAAGTTGCTGATTTAAATTCAGATCACTCTGCCTGAAATTTTTAAAGTTCCTCAGTTCTAGAATCTGGATAACTGATAAGTCTGGGGACTGGTTTGGTGAAGGATAAACACCTTGAGTGGGGGCAATTAACCAGTAGATCATACATTTACAATAGACATAATAGTTCATTAAGGTTTCTATCAATGAGTAACAATGAATTTTTGGTAATTTCAAGGTAATAATAATAATAATAATAATAATAATAATAATAATGCTACTAGACAAAAAAATTTTTTTTCATTACTGGCTAGTTAAGTTGTAAATGGAACTTCATGAATGTAGGTTTAGTCAAAATTGTGATTTAAAGATTGTAAGACTTATAAGAACTAGTCTTATTTATTCCTTAAATCATGGTGAGCAGTTAGGTGGTGCGGTGGATAGAGCATTGATCCTGGAGTCAGGAGGACCTGAGCTCAAATCTGACCTCAGTCATTTAATAATTGCCTAGCTGTGTTGTCTTAGGCAAGTCATTTAATCCCATTGCCTTGCAAAAATCAAAAAATAGGGAAAAAAAAGAAATCATGGATACTTGAATCACTTCCAGAGAAAAGCAATCTGGAGTCAGATTGAAGTACAATATCCATATCCCATGTATCTTTCCTTCCACAAAACGATTATCTATTTCTCTGTACCTTCCTTTATTCATTTATTCATTTATGCATTCATTCATTCATTTATTTATTTATCTGCCTATTCATTCATTCATTCATTTGTTTGTTTATTTGTCTATTCATTCATTTATTTATTTATTCATCCATCCATCCATCCATCCATCCATTCATTTATTTATTCATCTATCTATCTATCTATCTATCTATCTATCTATCTATCTATCTATCTATCCATCCATTTATTTATTTATTTATTTATTTTTTAGGTTTTTGCAAGGCAATGGGGTTAAGTGGCTTGCCCAAGGCCACACAGCTAGGTAATTATTAAGTGTCTGAGGCCAGATTTGAACTCAGGTATTCCTGAATTCAGGGCTGGTGCTCTACCACTGCACCACCTAGCTGCCCCTGTACCTTCCTTTCTTTATTGATTCCTTCTTTCCTTCCTTCTATCTTCCTTCCTTTCTTTATTTTCTCACCACCACTATACTATTACAATAATCTTCTGCACAATTTCCCTTTCTCAAGACACTCCCTACTCCCAGTCCATCTTCCACTCAACTATCATAATGATCTTCCATAAGTCTTACATTTCCATCTGACTACTGGACATTTCAAACTGAATGTATCATACACATCTTAAAATTGAAATGTCTAAAATTGGATTCATGCACTCATTCCTGACTCTTCCTTTATCCTAAATTTTCTAATACTGTTGAAGAAATCATAATTCTTCTAGTTCTACAGATTTGAAACCGAGAAATCACCCTCTTTCTCACTGTCCACCACCTTTCTCCCAACCATATTGAATTTGTTGCCAAAATCTATCAATTCTACTTTTCCAGTATGTTTATTATATATCTTCTTCTCTCCTTTGACACTGCTACCTTGCCAATGCAGTCTTTATCACTTTAATCTTGGACAAGAACATTTTGTTGGTCTCTTTACCTCAACCCAATCTACATTTCAGGTTATCCTCACTTCAGTTATCATAGTGTATTTCCTAAGGTGAAACTCTGCCCTGTTGTGTTCAGGATCACATATCAAATCTTTAGCTTTAAAAAAAATTTTTTTTATAGATTTTTGAATTTTACAATTCCCTCCCCAATCTTGCTTCCCTCCCCCCACCCACCCCCACAGAAGGCACTCTGATAGTCTTTACATTGTTTCCATGCTATGCATTGACCAAAATTGAATGTGTTGAGAGAAAAATCATATCCGTAAGAAAAAAATAAAATATAAGAGATAGCAAAATTACATAATAAGATAACTTTTAAAAAAAATAAAGGTAATAGTCTTTGGTCTTTGTTTAAACTCCACAATTCTTTCTTTGGATACAGATGGTATTCTCCATCACAGATACCCTAAAATTGTCCTTGATTATTGCATTGATAAAATGAGCAAGGGTGTACAAAGTTCTTCTGGTTCTGCTCATCTTGCTCAGCATCAGTTCATGCAAATCCTTCTGGGCTTCTCTGAATTTCCATCCCTCCTGGTTTCTAATAGGACAATAGTATTCCATAACATACATATACCCTACTTTGTTCAACCATTCCCCAACTGATGGACATTCACCCAGTTTCCAATTCTTTGCCACCACAAACAGAACTGCCAGGAATATTTTTATACAAGTGATATTTTTTTCCTTTTTCATGATCTCTTCAGGGTACAGACTCAGTGGTACAGTGGTTTTGCTGGATTAAAGGACATACACATTTTTATTACCCTTTGGGCAAAATTCCAAATTGTTTAGCTTGGTTTTTAAATCCCTTTATAGCCTGCTCCCTTCCAATCTTTCCATTCTTTTTATACCTAATTCTTCTTCACTGAATTTCTTGTTTCTCACACAAGAATTCTATCTCTTGCCTTACTTGCACATGGTTGTTTGTATATTGTCTCCTTCATTAAGATCATGAACTCTTTGAGCATAGGGACTTTCCTCCTTATGGCTAAGATAGTAGGAACTTAATAAATATTTGTTGACTTGAGGTAACTCAAACTCAAAAAGTCCCAAACCAAACATTATATTTTCACTGCAACCTGTTTTTCTGATTTCATTATTTCTAACTGAAGTACAACCATCTTTAACATTCTTGACATAAATATTACCCATAATTTTCCCCTTCTCTTTCAAATCAGTGATTAAGCACTATTAATTATTTCTCTGTCTCTCTCACATCCATCTATTCTTCACAGATCCTCCCTCCATATAGGATCACAATATCATTTACCTAGACTACTGAAATGGCCTGTTAAGAGACCTTTCCATGTTTATTATCACCTTTCTCTCCTATTCACCCTTCACCAAAATGCCAAATTAATCTTCCATATGCATAGATCTAGTGATATCATTTCTCCTCAAGACCCTTTAATAGCTTCCTATTACCTATAAAATAAGGTTCAAAATTTATTTCTTCACTTTTAAGAACCTTGACAGTCTACCTTTCTTGATACATCTTATCCTTTTCCCCTTGATGTTCTCTACGTTTCAGTGAAACCAATGGGAATACTGTCTTCTCTCTAAATATACTAATCCCTATACTTTCCCACCTCAATGTCTCTGCTCATGTAAAGCACAATTTTCCCTTAACTACAAATACAAACCAAGGCTATTCCATTCCTCTCAAGATGACACATCACCTACTTCATTACAGTATACATTCTAGAAACCTCCATGGAACTTCTTTTTTCTAATGAATGCATCTATCATGCCCTAATATATATTATTATTTATGTTTGTCCATCCTTATCCAGATTGTAAGTACCAGAACATTAGGGTCTATGACTTAGCTGAACACAACATATCCTTTGGATTATAGTACAAGGTTTTATGCACAGTTGAAACTTAAGAAATATATGTTGAATTGAATTGAAACGTTTCTATATCAATTGTAGTATGAATAGTCCCATTTTATAAAGACTATTCCTATTAAGGTTTAGATTGAACTATATTTCCTTCTAGTCAATGCCAACTTTGAGAATCTGTAATCAGAGTGTGTTAAAAGAATTGTGTTGTAATTAGAACTTATCAATATTAAAAGCCCGTGAATACTCTCTGAGGGAAGTATCAGAATATTGTTATTGTTTGTTTCCTGTTGAATTCTCCCTTTCCTTCATTTGATGAACTATTCCATTGGAAGGAGGGACAGAAGTTCTTACACAAAATGGAGTAGAGGTCAAGGAGTTTAGTGTTACATCTCATCCCAAAATGGTGAAAAGAAATCATTCTGCTTCTTTTGGGGAGAGTCCAGCCAAGATCATGAAATTATGAATTTGAGTTTTTCTATGTGTTCCACAAAAGGTTTCCAATACTCTAAAGCACTTTTTAAAGGATCTTTTGCAAGGCAATGGGGTTAAGTGACTTGCCCAAGGCCACACAGCTAGGTAATTATTAAGTGTCTGAGGTCGGATTTGAACTCAGGTTCTCCTGACTCCAGGACCGGTGCTCTATCCACTGTACCACCTAGCTGCCCCCAGGTTTCCAATACTCTAAAAAGTCCCAGAGGAGGTAAATTTTTCCAATAGATATTTTTTTCCCCTGTGTTTGCTTTTTTCACAAATACGGAGAAAATTATGAACAAATTTATACATTGTCATAGTGTGGATGTTCCATCTGATAATCGGTCAGACTGTTTCTTCCTTCCCTGATGGGCTTTCCCTCCCCTTTTCAAAGACTGTGGGTAGATAAGCATCTTTCCTCTCTGAAGCACATTTAAGAGCTTTAGAGCTACCCAAGGAGAATTCAGAGTCTCCAAGTGTAAAGCAAGTGTCAGAATGCAGACCAGTGGTGTTCTCCTCCTCTTTTGCACCACTGCATATTGGGTTCTCACAGAGACTTTTCCTATTTCTCCTTCCACTGCCACTTTGAAATGTAAACCATATAATTTGGTGAAAGAAATTTTGAGTCTCCTTAACAAGACCTCTATTTTTAACCAAGAACAGGTAAGCAATTTTCAGATGTTCTGAATCTACTTCAATTCTAAGAATTCTTTGCCATTTTTGTTCTGGAAATCTATCTAAACTAACTGCATTATTTTTTTTCCTCATTCACAGGGTCTTGTATCAATCACATTTGATGAGAACAAGCAGGTAAGATGTTCTTGTTTTCATTTTCTGGGATCCTGTGCTTAAGAACTCATATGTTACACTATAGCTCATATCTTTGTTATCATGGAGTAAAATTAGTGTATGAGAGTCAATGTGGCATAGGATTAAAGGGGTATCCTTTGAATCCAGAAGACCTCGGTTTCTTTCTCTAACAAATACTAATCACATGATCCATAGGCAAATCATTGAAACTTTTATAGTCTCAAGTAACTCACTAAGATTGTAATTTGTAATGATTTTCTCAACTTTTTCACACCAAAAATTATCTCTGAGGATAAAATCACAGATCTCAATGGTCCCTCAATGATTCTCCAAACTCAAGAAAAAACTATCTATGGATAACAATTATTCTTAATAGAAGTCTTTCAGTTAGAATCTATTTTATACTAGGAAACAGCAGAGACTTTATTGTGAACACTTTAGATACATAACCTAGATATACCCAGATATAGATACCATAACATCATATAGTGGGGGGGGGGACTACTCACTCTGAGGAGAAATCAGGGAAGTTCCACAAGATACAGAGTTCTGTAGTTTTCTTATGAACTGAGAGTCTGAAAAACTATAGATGAAAGATAAGTCCAATGATGGACTGCTGAATATGATTCAGCATAAGGTTTTGCTGAGAGTATAGGGCAGAGACCCCAATGGAGTGTGGTAAAGAAAGACTTGTCTTCATTTATTTCCCAGTATGGGAGCTCATAAATCAGAACACACTAGTTATCTCCCATTTAAGACCCTTCCTTTATCTGGCTCTATCTTTTCTCTAAGAAGACTATGGTATATCTTAGCTTTCTGGTTTCCAGGACAAGAGACTCAAAGTCACTTTTAATTTTTCTGTTATCCAGGGGTGTTATCGAAGAAAACTGGAAATCTTCATAAATGCTACACAGAAAATTACTGTTACAAAAAAAGAGAGTCAAAATCTTATAGAAAATATTCGTGGAAATCTGGAAAGTATCCAGGTGAGTCTTGGGGGGTGGGGAGATGCTATCTCAATATTTTCTTTGCTAAAGTCAGAATTCCTTGACTATGGACCTTCCTCCAGTCTTTGCTCACTGGAGGGATCTGCTTTAAATAGCTCTTACCCTATCAATGACAAATCATTCATTTCTGTTACATTGCTTTTTATTTTGATACCTCTCCATAAATATGACCTTATGTAGAAGCAGAAGGAGTGGGAAGGGAGAGGTAAGACCAGGTAATTAAAGATATGAGAGGTCTTCTCTTCATCACTTTGATAGTTGCAGGAAGTGAACAAATAAATCACTCTTTGGGATATGTAGGAATAGGTGGTGGAGACAATAGATTCCAGGAAGAGAAAGTGAAATGTATCCTGGAATTATCTAAACTGGAGATATCCCAGGTTCCAGCAAATTGAAGTTATTTTTGGAATCAAGGACACAGATAGGGCTTTGTAATGGTCTTAGTCTGTGATGGCATAAGCAATTGCCCACACCTTTGCTCTAAGCAACTTTCTCTCATCTCTTCTTTTCAGAAGTTTTCTCTGCCAGAATGTCTCTCACAGGTAAGAAGTTTCCTTTCCTCCCAGTTTCATAGCCTCCATCCCAAAGCCCCATTGTTAGTTTCCTCTGAATTTCCCAAAGTCTGATGTCAATTTTATGATTTTTTTCATTAGGAATGTAACTGCGAAGAAGCCATTATTCCTTTCAAACTATTCATAACTGAACTAAAAGTATTTTTGGAAGAAATTCTCAATTACTTCTCCCCAAGACCCTAGTTCTTGAAGAAGACAGTTCCCAGGCCACAGACAAATTACTGTGAGAACAGCATTCTTCAAACCTTGAAATGTTTGCTTTCATCTCAAAGTCCAGAAAAGTAGAATATATGAATGTCAATAGAAGACATGAGCTTTTTGAAAGTATGTGAAACAAATGACTTCTTTTTATCATATCTAATACCAGATGCATTAATATTATTTATATTATTGAAATATATAACTTGAATTTTATATTATTTGGCTAATTTAATTCAGAATATTTAACATATTTATATCTACTGTGTCTGAAAGTTGGAAGCATTTTGTGACTTATTTTCATTATTATTATTTAATATTTTATATTAACTATTTATGATGTTCTCTGTAAAAAATATCCTACTAATATTTACAAATTGTTCATAAGGATCAGTATTAATGGATAGCAAAAATGGAATTTCATGATTCTTTAATGTGCAAATGACTACAAAAATGATTGTTATCTGTTTTCTTTGCATTTTAAAAATAAATAATATTTAAAAAACACCTGATTTATTTTTTCAGTGTTATAATAAAATTTCTAATATTAGAATATACCCATTTTTGGAGAATATTCTTTTTTCTCTTTACAACATTTTGAACCTTCCCTTGTAACAAGTATTAAGAGAGAGAAATTAAAAAAAACAAAGCAAAAAAGCACAAAATTATCTAACTCATCAGCATACTAATCATATCCTTCATTGCAAATATCCATGATATAATACTTTCTAGTGGTGTTTTGGACTCTTGTCTTTTTCCTTTTTCTCTATTTACAGTCATTTACTTTTGATTTTCCTTCTTAATCTTTGGAACATTCCTTGGCTGTCTAGTTGTCCTCTCCATCTCCTCTTTCCTCCTCAGTGAGCCTCTAATCCCCAAACCAAACACCAATTCCTTGTTCTTTGTAATCTCCAGAGTTTCTTTCCCCTTAATTGTGACCTTCTTTTTCCTTCTAGCTTAGTCTTCTTCCTCTTAGCTGCTTTCCTTTTCCCCCAGGTGTTTTCTTCTTCCATTGCAAAACCTGACATCAGTGACTATCTTCTCTATGAATTAGTGGGAGAGTGGACAAAAAAACTCTGTAACACCAAGAGTGAGAACTTGCTTTCACTCATTGCACCTAGTATGTGGAATGGTTTGGAGGTGAAATATAAGGGAGAATTCTAAGAATTAAAGTTTTCTGAAATAATTTCATGAACTTTTTAAATCTCAAAAGACATATTTGTCTTTTTTATACTTTATCAATTTTACTTGATATACTATATGATATTTGATGCATGGTTATTTTTCTGATACTTTGGGATTTTTAAGGGAAACTGAAATAAATGATTCCATATGTCCCAATTCCTGTCTTTATACTAGGGAATTTTGAAATTCATATTGATTCTCCCTTATCTACCCTAACCAATCAGTTCTTCAACCAACTCACCTGACAATTCATTCACCCCATCCTAGTCACATAGAAAGATCTTCTCACCCTTGATATGTTCCTCACTCACAAATAAACTATCTTCAGGTTTAAGAATTCTATTATAATCTATTGACTTTTCACTCTCCCTTTATCTTCTCTTTGCTCACTCTACTTTCATTCACACTGTAAACTCTAATCCCTTGACCTCTCAATTCTCTTCTAGGACATCTTCCCTGCACTAACTACTCTTTCCTCCCAATCCTGACTCCTTGTGAATCAGTTTAATTCTACACAGTCTTCCTCTCTTGAACTCTTATCATATCACCAATTGTTCCTTGTACAACCTTAGTCTTTGATCCACTCCCATTTTCTGCCTTTGAATAGAAGCACACAAATAAATGAAAGTCTGTCTTCAGAGACTTAATAGCTTTAGAATCCTGGGCAAGTTATTTAACTTGCGTCTTTTTCAGGTTCCTCATTTGTAAAATGAGCCAATAATAACCACTTTATCCTGAAGTCTCCTCCTTGCTAAGAGAAAATAGGAATAGCTTTTTTTCCTTTAATTGTTTATCCATGGACCCGGTAAAGGTATATCATTCATTCCTCTGTATCCAACCTCTCCCCTTTTAATGTCTATGCCTTCTCATGCAATAATTCTATAATTCCATTCTATATTTCATACAAATGAGATTAATTCATCTTTAATTGATATGGCAGAGTTCTTGGCTTTAGTTTAGTTTGGTTTTGCTCTTTCAATTTCAGTTCTTTTATTTTGTTGTTTCAGGTACATCTTAATCCCTTTGTGTTCTTTTTTGAGTTTGTTCTTTTTTCTTTTTATCAAACTTTGATTGTGTTTGATGTAGTTTCTCCTTGCTCATTTTTTATTTAATTTTTTCTCTTATTTTAATTAGGTTAGCTAAAATTTTCTCAATTTTTTAATAATCCAAAGAATCAACTTTCATTTTTTATCAAAATATTAACAATAAATTTAAAATAATTATAGTTAGAATTTATATGGTGTTTCAATGTGTATAAAGCACTCTATGTTAACTCATAAGTTCTATAGTGTTCTTGCTTTCTAATTTACATATTTACCCTCCCATTTTTGAAGATTTTTCCATCTTTTCTGTATTTTTGGATTTGCTTCCTCTCTTTTTCTATTTTCTAAATGTATATTTTTAGGGATACATCCCCTACCCCAGACTGGATTACTTAGCTGCGTCTTAGAAATTTTGTTATGTTTTCTCATCATTTTAAAATTTCACTTAGATGTTAATAGTTCCTCTGTTTTCTTTTCTTTGACCTGCTCATTTTTCAAGATATCATCATTGTCTTCAATTAGGTCTGAATGATTTGCTTCTGTTCCCTATAGTAATGAGTATTTTTCTATTATTTTGTAATCTATGCAGGCTATATTTAATACTTCTTTATAATATAAAATAATTTCTCTGTCTATAATGCTTTATCTGTTTTTGTAAAGTTGTCATATAATTTTGAACATCACATATTTTCAATGTTCTCATTCAGGTGAAAATTTCTAAATGTTCCAATAGTTTGTCCAATTCTATATTTTCCCTTTCAAGGAAGCTTATTAAAATGTTTTTTTTAAATTAAAGTAAAAAAAATCCCAGCAGTAGTAGAAGGTTCAACTAAGAATATTAGAAGTAAATATTTCCCTAATATGAAATTCTTATGGATTTTGTCCCTGATATAAATGTCAAGATCAATGTCAAAATGTCTTTGATAAATGATTAATGGCAGAATTTAACTTGGAAAAAAAGTGACCCATTTAAAAGCAGTCTGTTGTTAGTAATCTGGCATAGATAATACATATAGAACTATGTAAGCATATTTCCACATTGATCATGTGGTGAAAAAGAATCAGAACAAAAGGGAAGAGATTTCCGGAGGCTGCATGAAGCTAGCATGCTCCCGGACCTTTTCCCTATAGAACACTAAATGAAGTCTCTGCACAGACATTAAAGCTACTTATACCACCAAAAAACAGTAAGATCGAAAGAAGTATGCAATTATAGTCATCATGGAGAATCTTCTTTGAAGGTCTGACTCTTTGGTGGAAAGTGGGAAGGAAAACCCAGCTAGTGGGGAGAGCTGGAAAGCCAGTGGGAGGCCTTTAGCCACAGTGCAATCCATTTCCAGACAGCATAAGTCCTAGCAGCTATATAGCAGGGAGGATCCCTAACAAAGTCTGAATCCTGGAAAAACTGGGGCAAAAAATAAGGTCTAGTTTGGGAACAAACCACATCATAGGCAGAAAATGGACATATAGGAAGAAATAAACCTCGCAAAAGCAAAGCCCAAACTGCATGGATAACATCTTGGTTATTGATAAACCAGGGATTAGACCCCAGCCCCAGCATAAAAAAGCTTGGGTCCAAACTCTCTATATTCCAGGAACAGAGCTCCACAATCAAGATGAACAAAAAAGCTAAAAGAATGATCACTGTAGAAAGCTACTATGCAGATAAACATGATAGCAATGCCACCTCAGAAGAAGAAAGCAGTGAAAAATCACCCACAGGGGAAGTCTCAAAAGAGTCTATGAATTGAACTCAAATTCAAACACTCGTGGAAGAGCTTTTTTTGTTTTGTTTTGTTTTTGTAAGGCAATAGGGTTAAGTGACTTGCCCAAGATCACACAGCTAGGTGTCTGAGGTCAGATTTTAATTCAGGATGTGAAAATTTTAAATTAGCTCTCCTGAATCTATTTTCTAGGTCAGTTGTTTTTCCATTGAGATATTTTACATTTTCTTCTAGTTTTTCATTCTTTTGGTATTGTTTTATTGTTTCTTGATTTCTCCCAAAGTCATCAGCTTCCTTTAGCTCCATTCTATATTTGGCCTAAACTGGTTTTTAACATGTTATTTTCTTCAGTTTTTTTTGTATTTCTTTCACCAAACTATTGATTCAGTTTTCATGATTTACCTACATCACTCTCATTTCTCTTTTCAGTTTTTCCTCTCCCTCCCTTACCTGTTTTTTTAAAGTCTTTTTTTGAGCTCTTCTATTGCCTGAGTCCATTTCCTATTTCTCTTGGAGGCTTTGGATATAGAAGCTTCGATTTTGCCATCTTCTGAGTGTATATTTTCCTAATTTTCTAATGACCAAAGTAATTTTCTTTGGTCAGCTTCCTCTTTTTCTGTTGTTTGCTCATTTCCTCAGCCTATGACTGATTAACTATACTTCCAAACCTTTGTGGGGGGGGGTTGGGACACCCCACAGGGACCTTAATTCCTCCAAGGTCTTATGAGAGACTCTGACTGCTCTCTTGCCTGTGCTCTGGTCTGTGGATGACCACAGGCCCTGTCCTCTATCCTGTGAGGAAGGTCTCTGCTCCTCTATGGTGGGGGCTCAGACTGCAATCTGGATCTGAGTGTGGGCAAACAACAGAGTCCTGCCCCAGGGATAGTAGTGAGACCTCTGCCATCTTCTTCGACCCCCTTATTGTCTGTGGGCTATGTGCCTTGAAAGAGCTGGGTGGCTCTGAAGTTTCTCATTGCAAATTCCTGCTGAAGGGCTGATCCAGGGCTCCACTCTCACTCTGGTGCTTCAGATTTCTCTCACCATTCCTTCAAGCTGTCCCTGGAGATCCCTGGACCAAGAGGTCTGGAAACCATCCCCTCTGCCATGGACCCAGGTGTTCCAAGGGACCCAGGCATCCCGTGGGCTGTTCCTAGGCTGGTGCATGTTTGCTCTGGCTTGACTTGGCTTTGGCACAGCTATGCTGCAGCTCTTTCCAACCCCCCAGTCCTGGTGAAACAGATCTTGCCTGCTGATCTTTTAACATGTCTTAGACTGGGAAATTGTATCATTCAATCTCTCTGTGGGTTCTACCCCTCTAAATTTTGTCTAGAGTCATAATTTGACAGCTTTTGGAGTTTTGGCAGGGATGAGTTTCCAGGAGATCCTGCTCCACTTTTTTTTTGTTTGTTTTTTTATCTTTTTATTTATTTATTTTTTTATTCTCATTTTGTACAAATGTTTTTCTTTACATTAATAAAATATGCTTGTTTACAAGTAAACAAAATACCCCTCCCCCATGAATATATGTAGACTTGCTTGGGCAAAAAAGTAAAGGGGGAGGAAAAAAAATTAAAATTAAAAAAAATAATAGTAATAATTGTAGCTATGGCCAGGTGGTGCAATGGACAAAGCACCAGCCCTGGAGCCACAAGCACCCGAGTCCATATCCAGCCTTGTAAACCCAATAATCACCCAGCCATGTGACATGCAAGCCACCCGATCCCCACTGCCCTGCAAAAACCAAAAAGAAGAAAAAAAAAGACCCAAAAGAAAATAAAATAGTAATAATAGTAGGGCTGGCTGGGTGGCAGACAGAGCATTGGCCCTTGAGCCAGGAGAACCTGGGTCCAAATCCGGCCCCAGACACCTAATGATCACCCTGCTATGTGGCCCCAGGTAGGCCACCTAGCCCCACTTGCCCTGCACCATCCCCCAAATAATAATAATAAAAAATGTGTTTCAGTCTTTGTTCCAACACCATCAACTCTGTTGTGAGTGGATCACATTCTTTATGATAAGTCCATCACAAAAGTTGCTTCCATATTTTTCCAATGTTGCCATTGCTGATCGCAACTCCCTCCTTTCTTATTTCTCCACTACCATGTACTATATTTTCTCTCTCCTTTCACTCTGACTCTGCTGTAGGGTCGCTGAGTGGTGCAGCAGACAGATCCCTGGTCCTGGGGCCAAGAAGCCCTGAGCCCCCATACCACCCCTGAGGCCCAGCATCCACTTGGCCCTATGGTCCTGTGCAGGCCATCCAATCCCAGCCCCTTGCAAGAAGTAAAAAAAGAAAATGTGGTATATCTGACCACTCTCACCCCATGGTCCATCCTCTCCTCCTTTATTCACATCCCCACCCCTTCCCCTGCTCCCCCCTCCTTCTTACTCCAGTTGTCTATACCCCATTGAGTATATTTGCTGTTTCCTCTCCTAGCCATCTCTGATGAGAGCAAAGTTCTCTCATTCCCCCTTGCCTTCCCCCTTCCATATCATTGCAATAGCTCATTGTAATAAAAAAAAAATCTTATGTGAAATAGCTTGGACTATTCCCCCTCTCCTTTTTCTTTCTCCCATTCCATTTCCCTTTTTTTCTTATTGACTCTGTTTTTACATCATATTTTATCTTCGAATTCAGCTTTCTCCTGTGCTTCAACTATAAAAGCTCCCTCTACCTGCTCTATTAACTGAGATGGTTCACATGAATGTTATCAGTATAATTTTTCTATACATGCAGTTCATCCTCATTAAGTCCCTCATATTTCCCCCCTCTCCTCCAATCTCCATGCTTCACCTGAGTCCTGTATCTGAAGATCAAACCTTCTGTTCAGCTCTGGCTATTCCAACAGGAACATTTGAAATTCTCCTGGTTCATTGAAAGTCCATCTTTTTCCCTGGAAGAGGACATTCAGCCTTGCTGGGTAGTTCATTCTTGGCTGCATTCTAAGCTCTTTTGCCTTCCGGTATATTGTATTCCAAGCCCTACGAGCTTCCAATGTAGCTGCTGCTAAGTCCTGTGTGATCCTGACTGCAGCTCCACGATATTTGAACTGTGTCCTTCTGGCTGCTTGTAATATTTTGTCTTTGACTTGGGAGTTCTGGAACTTGGCTATAATATTCCTGGGGGTTGGTTTTTTGGGATCTCTTTCTTGGGGGGATCAGTGGACTCTCTCCATTTCTATTTTGCCCTCTGCTTCTAGAATATCAGGGCAATTTTCCTGTAGTAATTCTTTGAAAATGATGTCAAGGCTCTTTTCCTGATCATGACTTTCAGGTATTCCAATAATTTTCAAATTATCTTTCCTAAGTCTGTTTTCCATATCAGTTGTTTTTTCAATGAGATATTTCACATTTTCTTCTAATTTTTCATTTTTTTGGTTTTGAAGTATTGATTCCTGATTTCTGCTAAATTCATCAATCTCCCTGAATTCTATTCTTTGTCTGAAGGATTTGTTCTCCTTAGAGAGTTTTCTTATCTCTTTTTCCATCTGGCCAATCTTGCTTTTTAAAGCATTCTTCTCCTCAATAACTTTTTGAACTGTTTTATCCATTTGACCTAAGTTGGTTTTTAGCATGTTATTTTCTTCAGCGTTTTTTTGGATTTCCTTGACTAAGCTGCTGACTTCATTTTCATGTTTTTCCTGCATCTTTCTCCTTTCTTTTCCCAGTTTTTCTTCTAACTCCCTCATTTGATTTTCAAAGTCTTTTTTGAGCTCTATCATAGCCTGAGCCCAATTTCTGGTTTTTCTTGGAGTCTTTAGATGCAGGAGCTTGTGCTTCCTCATCTTCAGACTGAGTATTTTGATCCTTCTTGGGCTCATTTGCAAAATATTTCTCAATGGTCTTCCTCTTGTTTCTTTGTTCATTTTCCCAGCCTAAGCCTGTTTTTGAGGGGTGCTTCCTGAGCTTTTGGGACACTCCCACAAGGGTTTCAGTTTGTAAGGTTCTGTCCTCTC
The DNA here is from genome assembly GCF_037893015.1 of Macrotis lagotis. Classification (NCBI taxonomy): domain Eukaryota; kingdom Metazoa; phylum Chordata; class Mammalia; order Peramelemorphia; family Peramelidae; genus Macrotis; species Macrotis lagotis. The sequence continues at coordinate 437,122,375 of NC_133658.1, read as the reverse complement.
TCCTGGTCTGTGAATGACCATAAGCGCCCCCCTCTGCCATGGGGCTGAGGTGGGGGGGGCCTGCTGTTCTATGGGGGCACCTAGACTGCGATCAGGATCTGAATGTGGTCAGAGCTCCAGAGTCCTGTTCCAGGGGCAGAAGACAGAGCTCTGCAGTCTCTCTTCACTCCCCTCCCTCAGCTCAATGGGCTCATGCCCTGGGGGCTCCTGCTTATGGGCTCCACCTGTTTCTATTTCTGGGTCTAGGCTGCCAAAAGACCAGGCTGCTGGCTGTGTGCCCTGAGGGCTGGGCTCCATGTGCTTGCTCTGGCAGAGGTCCCCTGCTGTTCCCCCACTTTGTGCCAGTGCTCCCCGGGGTGCAGCTCAGGAGACTCCCCCGCTGCTGTGAGCTGAGGCTCCCAGCACCCTGGGGCTGCCTCCGGGAGGCTGAAGTTCTTTGGCTCTGGCGGGCCACCCCTCCGGCAGGCCACCCCTCCGACCCTGGGGAGCAGAGCCTTTCTGCTCTTTTCCAGGTTACCTTGAGTAGGAGAACTGCCTCACTGTCTCCCTTTGTGGGTTCTGTCTCTTGAAAGTTTAGTTAGAGTCCTTAGTTTATGAGTTTTTATCAGAGAGCTCCTAAGACTCGATCCCTTCATGTCACCATCTTGGCTCCACCCCCAATGTTGTTCCTGCTCCACTTTTAAAAGTAAAAAAAAACTGGAAAAAATAATATAAATACTCAAAAAATAATACTGATCAACTGGAAAAGGAATAAAACCCATCTTAAAACTCAAGTCAATCAACTAAAAGGAGAATGCAACTCAGCAAAGAATAAAACTAGCCAACTGGAAAAGGAAACACAAAACATAATTGAAGAAAATAAAACCCTAAAAATTAGAATTGGATGAATAGAAACCAATGAATCTATAATACTACAAGATTTCATCAAACAAGGTAAAAAGGTTGAAAAAAATTGAAGAAAATGTAAAATACTTTTTTGGAAAAAAAATGTTCTGGAAAATAGATCTAGAAGAGATAATTTATGAATAATTAGACTACTAGAAAGCCAAGGTTAAGAAAAGGAACCAGTAAAATATCTTTCAGGAAATTATCAGGGTAAACTATCCAAATCTGCTAGAGCAAGAAGACAAAACAGCCATTTAAAGAATAAATGGGGAGCAATTAGGTGGCACAGTGGATAGAGCACTGGCCCTGGAGTCAAGAGGACCTGAGTTCAAATCTAGCCTCATACACTTAATAATTGCCTAGCTTTGTGACTCTGGGCAAGTCATTCTTAACCACATTGCCTTAAATAAATAAAATTTTTTTAAAAAAAGAATACATAGAACTCCTCCAGAAAGAGACCGCAGCATGAAAACTCCAAAGGGCTATCATAACTAAATTCTAGAATTCTCAAATAAAGGAGAAAATACTGAAAGCAACAAAAAAAAAGATGCAATTTAAATATGAAGGAAACACAATCAGAATTACACAGAATTTATCAGCTTCAACATTGAAGGATCAGAGGACCTAAAATATCATATTTCAGAGGGCCAAGAGCCTTGGATTACAACCAAAATGCAGCATATTCTGTCAGGGGGAAAGATGGATATTCAATGAAATAGAAGACTTCCAAAATTGCCTGATCAAAAAAGATTAGCGCTGGATGGGGAATTCAATCTCCAAATACAAAAGATACATAAAAAGGTAAACAGAATGGGTAAAAACAAGCCAAAGTAAATGTTAGTCAAAAACATTAAATTGTATAAATCCTCTAAGGAAAGATATAACACTTATAACTCTTGAGAATTTTTATTTCCCTTAGGATAGTTAAAGGGTTGAATATAGTTGAAGAGATATGAGTATGGTTAGTTCTTGTCTTTCCACTGAAGAGGATCAAGATGACATCACTATGTTTGAGACAAACAGCTCAGATGAAAAATTGGGAAATTTATTCTAAATTTATGTGTCTCAGTTGCCTTTGACCTACTTTAATTCTGTCTTGTTCATAGAGCTTAGCACTTTCTCTGATAAGGGTATCTTATGCTGGGTGATTCTGAACCTGTGTCTCCCATATCTTACAATCAGTTTTAAAATACTTGAGAAAGACCCTCAGTGTCCTAGTACTTAGTGTACTTGGAGACTATATAGTTAATTAAATTAGAAGTGACTTTCCTGGCAGAAGGTGGGTACCTACCTTGAAGGGTTGGACATAAAGAAATTAGGAAGTGATTTTTATCTTAATCCATACTTCAGTTAACAAGGGTTTAAGTGCCATAATTGGAGAGTTAAGGGGTGGGGAATGTGGGAAAGAATATGCCTTGGGGAAATGTACAAATTGTTCATGAAATGATTTGGTTTTACATGATTCTTTGACTCATGAGGATTGTGTGTTCATGGAAGGTACATGTAAGGGGGGTAAGGTATACAGTGATTATAATTTGATATGATTCATGACTCTTGAGAAGTGTATTTATAATGAGACAAAAGAGGGCTGTGTACATAGTGACTATGCTGCTTAATAGTCAATCAATCAATCAATTTGTGGTTGTATTCTGAGAGTACTTTAAGCTGATCAAGAAATCAAGCAATCAATTAATCAACCTTCTAGTGATGGTATTTTGATTGATAGTACTTCTTATAGATAAATAACCCAGGTGAAGAGGAACAAAGATCTGTTACAGTAGAGGGAAAGAAGGGAAGGTGCAAACACTGAGTAAATCTCATTCAGTAGATTTGGTCCAAAAACAGATTAAATATGTTCGAAATTGGTTTTAAAAATCTATCCTGGGGCGGCTAGGTGGCACAGTGGATAAAGCACCGGCCCTGGAGTCAGGAGTACTTGGGTTCAAGTCCAGTCTCAGACACTTAATAATCACCTAGCTGTGTGGCCTTGGGCAAGCCACTTTACCCCATTGCCTTGCCAAAAAAAAAAACCTACAAAAAAAAATCTATCCTACTTTGGGGGGAGGGGTTGAAGGGGCAAAGGAAAAGAAAAGAGAAGAAAGGAGTGATAAAAGGGAAAGTGAAGATATAAGTGAAAATAAACTAAAAGCTAAAATCTAAAATTCATTCATTTATTTATTTATTTAGTATTAAAGATTTTATTTGAGTTTTACAATTTTTCTCCCAATCTTATTTCAGATTTATCAGATTTCTCACAACCCTTCCAACAATGATCATTATCCTTTCTGGTCATATTAGCCAGTCTGAGAGATGTGAGGTGGCACCTCAGAGAAGGTTTAATTTGCATAAAATTTAACTTTTAAATTTTGATGAGGAGGTATAAAGAAAGAGAAAAATATAAATAGGAAAGATAACATGGAGGGAAGTTCAGAATTAGTAATCTTAACTATAAACATGAATGAAGAATTCTCTCATAAAATGGAAGTGAATAGTAGAAAGGATTAAAATGGATTAAAAACCAGAAAATGTTGTTTACAAAACACATTTGAAGCCAAGAGATACACAAAGGGTAAAGGTAAAAGGATGGAACAAAATAAATTATGCTTCAACTGAAATTAAATTAGCAATCCTAATCCAAATCTCAGACAAAGAAAAAGCAAAATCTGATCTCATTAAAAGGGATAAGGAAGGAAACTACATCTTCTTAAAAGTTATCTAAGCACAAATAAACAGAAAGTTAAGAAGATGAAAAAAATCTTAGAAAATTTAAATAATCTGATAGACCTCTGGTGAAAACATAATGGAGATAGAAAGGACTATACCTTTTGCTCTACAGTACATGGCAACTATACCAAAAGTGACTTTGTACTAGGGCATAAAAACCTCACAATCAAATATAGAAAGGCAGAAATTATAAATGCATACTTTTCAAATGAAAAGAGTAAACTAATCTCCAATGAGGAGGAAATTAAAGCAATGATTCAGAGCCATTTTGCTGAACCGTATGCCAATAAATTGAGTGAAATGGATGAATATCTGCAAAAATACAAACTGCTCAGATTGACAAAAGAGAAAATAAAATACAGAAATAACCCCACTGCAGAAAAAGAAATTAAAGAAATCATCAATAAACTCCCTAAGAAAAAGTCTCCAGGTCCACATGGATTTACAAGTGAATTCTGCCAAATATTTAAGGAACAATTAATTCCTATTCTACATGAACTATTTTAAAAAAATAAGAGAGGGAGTTCTGCCAAAGTCCTTTTATGACACCAAAATGGTAATGATACCTAAACCAGGAAGAACTAAAACAGACAAAGAAAATTATAGACCAATCTCTCTAATAAAAATTGATCCAAAATCTTAAATAAAATTTTAGCAAAGAGATTACAGCAACTTATAACTAGAATAATACATCATGATCAAATAGGATTTATACTAGGTAGGCAGGGATGGTTCATTATTAGGAAAATATTCAAAATAATTAAACATATCAATAACAAAACCAACAGAAATCATATGATTATCTCAATGGATTCTGAAAAAGCTTTTGAAAAAATAGAACATCCATTCCTATTCAAACTACTAGAATAAATGTAGTTTTCCTTAAAATAATAAACAGTATCTATTGAAAACCATCACAAAAATATCAAATGGGAACAAATTAGAGGCATTTTCAATAAGATCGGGGTGAAATAAGGATGGCCATTATCACCATTACTATTCAATATAGTATCAGAAATGTTAGCTTTAGTAATAAGAAAAAAAAAAGAAATTGAAGAATCAAAACAGGCAATGAGAATATAAAGCTTTGGAACCTGAGAAAATCATCTAAAAACTACTTGAAACAATTAACAAATTCAGCAAAGTAGTGGGGTATAAAATAAACCCATATGAATCATCAGCATTTTTTTTTCAGGTTTTTTTTTGCAAGGCAAATAGGGTTAAGTGGCTTGCCCAAGGCCACACAGCTAGGCAATTATTAAGTGTCTGAGGCCAGATTTGAACTCAGGGACTCCTGATTTCAGGGCTGGTGCTCTATCCACTGTGCCACCTAGCCACCCCCTAGCATTTCTTTGAGTTTTGAGTTTTTGAGTTTTACAATTTTCCCCCCCCCAATCTTATTTCCCACCCTTCACCCCCCACAGAAGTCAATTTGCCAGTTTTACATTGTTTCTATGGTATACATTAATCCAAAATGAATGTGATGAGAGAGAAATCATATCCTTAAGGAAGAAACATAAAGTATAAGAGATAACAAGATCAGACAATAAGATATCAGTTTTTTCCCCCCTAAATTAAAGTTGATAAAGTCTTTGTTCAAACTCCATAGTTCTTTCTCTCGATTCAGATGGTATTCTCCATTGCAGACAGTCCCAAATTGACCCTGATTGTTGCATTGATGGAATGAGCAAGTCCATCAAGGTTGATCATCACCCCCATATTGCTGTTAGTGTGTGCATTGTTTTTCTGGTTCTGCTCATCTCACTCAGCATCAGCTCATGCAAATCCCTCCAGGCTTCCCTGAATTCCCCAAATTCCAAATTACTCTCCAGAAAGTTTGGATGAGTTCAGAGCTCCACCAACAATGTATTAGTGTCCCAGATTTCCCACAACCCTTCCAACAATGATCATTATCCTTTCTGGTCATATTGACCAGTCTGAGAGTTGTGAGGTTGTACCTCAGAGAAGCTTTAATTTGCATTTCTCTAATAATTAATGATTTAGAGCAATTTTTCATATGACTATGGATTGCTTTGATCTCCTCATCTGTAAATTGTCTTTGCATATCCTTTGACCATTTGTCAATTGGGGAATGGCTTTTTTTTTTAAATTTTGACTCAGTTCTCTGTATATTTTAGAAATGAGTCAAGATCAATATTAGTTGTAAAGATTGTTTCACAATTTACTACATTTCTTTTGATCTTGGTTACAGTGGTTTTGTCTGTGCAAAAGCTTTTTAATTTAATGGAATTGAAATAATCTAATTTGTTTTTGGTGAAATCAGCATTTCTATAAAGGGGCAACAAAGCCCCAAAGTAAGAGATAGAAAGAAAATTCTATTTAAAGTAACTGCAGAAATACTAAATACTTGGGAATATACCTCCTAAGACAAGCCCAGAAGCTGTATGAACACAATTACAAAACATTTCTCACACAAATAAAGTCAGATCTAAACAATTGGGAAAATGTCAATTGCTCGTGGTTAAGTTGAGCTAATATAATAAAAATGGCAATTCTACTCAAATTAAATTACTTATTCAGTGCTATATCAATCAAATACCTAGTGGTATAGTGTCCAATTTCCTAGAGGAAAAGTTGTGTGAATTACAAGGAGACAGACTGCAAAACTTTAATCATTGAGGACCTCAACTTCCCTTTCTCAGAACTATTTTATGGCCACAAAATAATTTATCTGGTGCAACAAAAGGTCAAGAATATCAAGGAAATTGATGAAAAAAAATATTAAGGAAGGTGTCCTAGCTCTACTGTTCCAAAATTATACTATTAAGTGGTAGTCATCAAAAGTGCCTGATACTGGTTTATAAATAGAGCATGGATCAGTGTTTTAGAATAGCTTCAAGAGCAACAGTACCAAATGACTACAGTAACCTACTGTTTGACAAACCCACAGACATTAACTTCTGGGATAAGAACTCATTAATTGACAAAAATTGTTGGGAAAACTGGAAAATAGTATCACAAAAACTAGGCATAGAGACATCTCACACCCTATACCAAAATAAGGTCAAAATGGATGCAGGATTTAGATATAAAGTGTGACACCATAGCTCAATTAACAGACTATCTAATATTCTGTCAAATCTATGGAAAGGGGACAAATTTTTGACATAGTAAGAAATAGAGAACATTAAAAATTGCAAAACAAATGGTTTTGACTATACTAAATTAAGAAGTTGTTGGACTAATCAAACCAATGCTGCCAAAATTAGAAGGAAAATGAAAACTGGGAAACAATTTTCCTAGCTAGGGGTTCTGATAAAGGTCTCAGTTCTAAAATAAATAGATAATTTCATGAAATTATATGGTTACAAGACATTCTCCAAATGATAAATGGTCAAAGGATATGAACAGATAGTTTTCAAATGAATCAATTAAAGCTATATAGAATCATATGAAAAAATGCTCCAAATCATTAGTGATTAGAGAAATACAAATTAAAATAACTATGAAGTACCACCTCACATCTATGAGATTGGCTAAAATAGCAAAAAGGGGAAATGGTCAATATTGGAAAGGTTGTGGGAGTTAATTCATTAATTTATTGTTGGTGGAGCTATGAACTAATCCAACCATTCTGGAGAACAATATGGAACTATGTCCAAAAAGCAATAAAACTGATCAAATTATTTGACCCAGCAATACCAATACTAGGTCTAAATTAAGAAGAAATCATAAAAAAATGGTAAAAGTCCCACATGTTCCAAAATATTCATAGTAGCTCTTTCTGTAGTGACAAAGAATAAGAAAATAAGGGGATGCCCATCAACTGGGGAATGTTTGAACAAGTTATGATATATGAATGTTATGGAGTTCTATTGTTCTATAAGAATTCATAAATGGTCTAATTCTAGAGAAGCATGGAATGAATTACAGGAACTAATGCTGAGCAAAGGGAATAGAACCAAAAGAACATTGTACATGTTAACAGTATTGTGAGTTGAACAAACATGATGGATGCAGCTCCCCTCAGCAGTTCAGAGACAATTTATAACCATCCAGAGGAAGGAAAGCAAAACAAAAGAAGACCAAAAAAAAACCCCTACAGAATCTGAATGAATATTACATTCACTTTTTAAAATATCTCTCTTACATTCACTTTTTTCAAAATTTCTGTTTATGTGTTTTTCCTATCTCATGATTTTCTTTATTTTCCTTTAATCCTAATTCTTCATACTGAATCTGACTAATCTGTAAACATATTAAACACAAATGTGTATGTACAATATCCATCTGACTGTGCTGAGGGGAGAGGGTTGGGAAGGGAAGGAGGAAGGAAATTATATAACTTTAAAATAAAAAATAATAAAGTATGCAAGCATCCCATTCTACCCACTCCATAATACCATGGTGTCTACACTTCATTGTAAAATTAAAGTTTAAAAGATTTCAAAACAAAAAAAAGAATGAAAGGGAAAAATCAAAAGAGAAAAAAAGCAAAAATTGTATGCTTTGATCTGCATTCAGACTCCATAGTTCTTTGTCTGGATATGGATAGTATTTTCCATTATGAGTCTTTTGGATTTTTCTTTGATCACTGTTTAGCTGAGAAGAGCTAAGTTGCTCATAGCTGATCACAGACTATGTACAATGTTCTCATTTTACTTCCTTCACTCAGCATCAGTTCATGTAAATAGTTCCTGGTTTTCTGAAATCTATCCTAAGTTCCTTTTGTCTGAAAGGTCTGCTTACCAATGGGGACTGACATCTTCATTTGGTCTTATCAATGCATCAGTCAATCTCTTTCCTTCTGCCCCCATTACATCCCATCATAAGCCAAATACTTAAAAACCTTTGATGAAGTTTTGACCATATCTCATATATCTTCTTCTCTGATATTATAAAAATGAATGTTGAATTCATTAAGGAAAATATGTCTCTCAATATAATAAATGGGTTAATTAGGGAATGATTGTTAATGACCAATTACTAATATAGTGTGTGTGGGGGTGGTGGAAATTTGGGGTTTTTCCCCCCTTTCTAAATGGAAAAATTCATTCAAAGTTCAGGACATTGCAGGTAGATGACATTGGGTAAGTATTCTCCTCAATCATGAGTGATATCCCTGGGCAGCTAAGTGACAGTCCTGGAGGCAGAAAGACTTGAGTTCAAATCCGAACTTGAACACTTGATGCTTACTAGTTGTGTGTCCTTGGACAAATCACTTAACCCCATTGCCTTGCAAAAACCAAAACAAGTGAGAGCCCGACTGGGGCATTAGTGGCTGGGGTGAAGATAGATTCCTTTGTCTAAATTATCTGAAACAAGGGAAGAAGGGAAGAAGGAAGAAAAATTTGGAACTCAAAATCTTATAAAAATGAGTAAATAGTTTACTTTTTTCATTTACATTGCATTACATGCAGGTAGCCTTGTCATTTGTCTATTACTAGTTATATATTACTGTATGAGATAAGGTTCCTTAGTTTTTCAACATCTTTACATGTAATTGAAAAAGTTACTATTTACAAAAAACAGTTGTCTTGGAAAGATGAATAGTAAAAATACAAAACCTTCCATTTCATCAGTCCATCCATTTCATAGGCTCAGATATCTCATCTCATACAGTTATCTGTTTCTTTGCACACATCTCCTGATCCATAGTCCTCTAGTCAGGCTGGGTCCTCAAAGTACTTTCCAGATGACTGGCTTCTCTGTTCCATGTTATTTTTAGAGATCCTCTGATAAAAATCACTTATACAATTGATTTTAATGAAATTTAAAATTTCTTTCACCAAGAACTAATTTAATTAGTGAGGATTAGCTCAAACCTTATTTCTCTTCTATTAGAAAATCAAATTTGGAAACTTTTAACAGATCAATTATATTTTTTTAATGTTAGACTGTCATCATATTGATATCTCCAAGAAACTCAAAAACAATTAAAACATTACTACCAAATTTTTGTCCATGGCATTATTCATTTCCCCATAAAGAGGATGAGAGTCTGCTAAGGAATTAATAATAGGACAGTTTTTTAATAAAACAATCAACTAATGAATTTTCCATATTAATTACAATTACAGGAAATGTATAAATATATTATGTAACAAAATACTTTTTCAATAGACTGTTTACAATAAAATATTTTCAATTCCTAGCCATGGTCAAGTGAAAAATCTTTAGTAAAAGTTGATATCTTTTTAAGTTAATATTTCTTTGAGGCATTTTGCTGAAATTCTTTCCATTAGCACTGAACAGAAAACTACTATGATATTAATTTCACTAAAGAAGAGAATTATATCCTGGTTTCATAAGTCTTTATAATATTGCCTGATTATCCCCATACCATTATGAGAAACTAAGGAACCTTATCTCATGCAGTAATATATAACTAGTGACAGAAAAATGATAGAAGTAAATATTTGCTTACCTGCATGTAATGTAATAAAAAATAAATGAAAATGTAAACTATTTACTTAGTTGTTTAGAGAAAGGACTAAAATTCTAGCCAAAATAGCTCAAATCTTATATCTTGCATATTAATATGGTATCTCAGAAATACTCCAGAATAATTCCATGAGATAAAAAGCTAATGCGTTTATAATGATCCCTTAACATGATCATAGAAATTTGACATAAAAAAATTAGAGTAAGGTGTGGGGAGCAACCTGTGCCCACACTGCCTCGATGAGAAGCTGAATAGAGAAAAGACATAAGCAGGCGAGCAATGCAAGAGAGCAATCTGTTTATTGTCCAAAGAGTATGTAAGCAAAAATGCAAACTTGTGAGAATTGGACTCTTTGATCTGTCACAGACCTCTGTGCACTATTTTCCCACATCCTGGGTACAGGATTTGTTTTGTCTAACTCAGTACTGGTCTCTGCACCTGCATAACTGTGTATAAAATATTTTCAGGCATATTTTCTTCCTAAGTTGGATACTCCCTCCATTCTCAGGGTCCTTATCTAGCATTGCATAAATTTTCAGGGTTCATGGAGAACTGTAATGGAGTAATCTTTGAGCATGTATCACAAATACAGGTGGCAGCTAAGACATGGCCCAGACTGTGGATGCACACTCCTGCTCCAATCCTCACATTTCCCCACCCCACCTACTTGTTTTGAAAATGCAGATAATACACCTGGACAAAGTTTTGTGAAAGTTGCCAATTAGTTTCATAATAAGTGAGACACTATATAGCAGTAGAAGTATGCCTACTATAATGGGGAACTCCTATCATAAGCCAATGAGGAATAGAAGTGAAGGGGGTTGCTATTCTTGAACCAGTTATACAAGTGATTGATCATAGGTTCAGGCATCAGTACTGGCATCCTCCATGTCCTTATCTAACTTTCTTAAATCCTCTATATCAAGTGCATCAGAGGAATTTCCCCATAAACTATTCAGATGATCTCTAATTCTTTTCCAAACACAATGAGTATCATTATACAATACAGGTGTTACACAAAAGTGAGCATATCTATAATTACATTTAATATTCATTCTGATTTCTAATACATCCAGTTCTTCCTTGATAGCCACAATGGTATCCCTCAATCCTGTTAACATGTGATAAAATTCCTCATTAATTTTACTTTGAATTTGAAATTCTTTAGTAACATTTTTACTTAAATCTTCTATAAACTCTGCTTCAAACTTCTGATTTTGAGCTGTAGATACAGACACTACCATGTTTACAGAGCACATTATAACAGTTATCAACATTACTACACGCATAACTATACAACCAATACATCTTTTTTCTTGATGAATTTGTATTGCATTTTTCCCATACCTGTAAGATGATTCAACACTTGATCAGCTCGAGATAAATCCCAATACTTTGTCTTCAAGTGGCAGGGTGATAATGAGTACAGTGAAATTATTCCTAACTTCAGGTCCTATACATTCAGTCACAGTACAGTCAATATATAGGTTAACATTCCATCACTCAGAAGTTCTGTAATCAGTCCATTTCCATACATAAAGTCCTAATGTCCTAGTCACAGGCAGTGAAGTTGTTATACCTGTTTCCTGCTTCCATGAGTAAAATCAATTGCAGTATAAGTGGATTTTTTCTTCTCCATTGTCTGCTAATCCTCAGTTTTTGCTGCTTCTTTGGGGACTCCTGCATATGCATCTCCTTTAATTTTCTGGATAGTTTGGATTTTCTTTCCGGAACCCAGACTGTTTCTTTGCCATGACCTGTGTATACACAAGCATAACCTTGCCCTAAGGTTACCAGGAGATGGAGCCCTCGACTCATGCCCATTTTGGGGTCTTTCCACATAACCTACACATCCTCTGACACTCCTTGTTTAAATTTGTCTACTAATTTAAAGTGTTTTTCTGCAGGGGTAACATCCTTTTCATTCAAAGTTAAACATTTAATTGTGTAAAAACTCTACCTAGTGCCCTGCATGATTTATCCCTACCCATCTCTCCCCCCCCCCCATTTTTTAAAGTAATTTAAAGCTTGACAAAGAACACATAACTCAAAAGTCTGTGCTCACAATGGTTTTGGTAGATTCCTAGTCTCTATCAAGGCCATTCTGTCATTATCTAGGATAGTATTTCCATTTCTTTTTCCTCCTATGAGAAAGAGCTATAAAACATTCTAACAAAAAAATTTTTTTACAAACTCCTTAATTCAGTTACACACATTTTCAAATTACTTTGTATAGGAGATTTAGCACATTATAGAATTACCCAATTTGAAGAAACAGTTAACATTTACCTAACAATTGCTTTCATATCAAGTATTTCACTTTATGGGGTTTATTACTTTTCCAATCAATTCACTGCCAGATATTGCAAAAGTGGCAGCCTAATGCAATTTCCAGATTACCACAACCTCATTTAAATACATATCTCTGTTTAGACTTATAACTCTCTCTCTACTTTCTTCTCTTCTTACATTGATTTGTATATCACTTATCAAATCCATCTTTTACTTATACAAAATTAAATCTGCTCATACTTTTTTCTACATGCTTAAACCAACTTCCATACTTCACAAAATGGTTCAAAAACCCTGATTGTCTCTATATGCCTTTTCATTTCCCCCCTGCAAACCTTTCTTTGCCCAATTCTTTCAGAACCCAATACTCAGACTGAACTACTTACATTTTCCTTTAATATATATTCCATTATTCTTTTTTCATTCTTTAGATTCCATTAACTCTTTAGTTACTTTTACATGATTCCACTTTTCACAATACACTTTTCCATTCACAGGTTTTAATATTTAAAACTTTGTGATATTAATTGGCATAACTTTTGAAAAGGCAGTCATTAAAAAAATTAAATCTCACAGCCTAATTAGACTATACATGTCCCCTTCTTCGGCAAGAGTAAACCAAATAACTTCTTTTTAAGGGGACAATTCTAAGTCTTTTCTGGGAGCTAATCTTCTGTTCTTAAATACTCACTTGTCCCATAATTTACTGTAATAACTAACATCATTGATAAACTCCTGAAACTATAATGTTACCATAGTGTTCTGGTAAAATATTAACTATTTAGTTTCCCTTTTTCTGGCATTTCTTTATAATCAAATTATATTCTTTAGAATGTATGTGATTCTCTTGTCTTTCTGGAATTTACTTCACCAAAACTTTCTCAAATTAAAGTAGCATTTCTTTTTTAAATTTCTTTATTTAAAATAGATTCCCATATGGTAATACTGTCTCTTTTCTGTTTCTTTTCACTCCAAATAATTTCCCTTTTTAATACTTGTTTTTACCATATCTTCACAAAACAATTCTTTCTTTCCTAGCTAGTCCTTTTTCTTAATTTTTCTTTCTGTTAACTTCAAGATCAAGATATAAGAGCCAGACTTCAAATGGACAAGCAGTGGAGGGGGGAAGGGGGGGAAGGGGGGGGGAAGGGGGGAAGCATTCTTGAAGCACAGAATCACAGCAAAAAAAGCAGGGAAGAGAAAAAGTCAACAGCATTTTATCATTTTCTGCACTTTCCCTTTTCCCTGGTCTCCTCTTCTACCTGCATAGTTTGCTTGAAACATTGTGATTCTTTTTGGAGGTCTGGGGATAGGCACTTTGATGATGTTATACAAAAAAAGCCTCCACTGAGAAGCAATCAATACCTACTGAATTATAATATTCATTCATCTGTTCATACACTATTCTCCAATCATGTAGATTCAAGGTACCTTCTTGGGGAAACCAAAGTGAGCAAGGAAACACTATACCTAAGAACTCCTTAATCTGCTTTTGAATGATATATAATCCCCTTTCTTTGATCACCTTTTCCAAAACTTGTTATAAGAATCCTGATCTCTTTTGACCAGTTTAGAGTGCTCATGGCCTATATTTGCAGCTTAATTTCACTCCCTTGTGTAAGCCTGAAAATTATGAACAATTAAGCCATTTAGAAAAGAAATAACCACTCAGGAACTAGCTATTCTTAAAGATTAACTAGTGGATAATGCTGAAGATCGACTCTCCAAGCCTTCCCCTTACTTTTTATGGCCAAAGGATTCCCTTCCTGCTGGCCAGGGGGACTTCTCCACTGAAAGACCTGACAGCCTCTGAACAGTACCAAGGCCCTGTTCAGGAGCCAAAAATGTAAGGAGCAACCTGCGCCCCCACTGTTGGTGAGAAGTTGAATAGAGAAAAGACACCAGCAGGTGGGCAATGCAAGAGAACCATCTGTCTTTTGTCCAAAGAGTCAGAATGTTTAAAGATAAAAACTGCAAAAGGTATGTAAGCAAAAATGCAAGCTTGTGAGAATTGTATCCTTTGATCTGGTTATAGACCTCTATGCACTATTTCCCTACATCCTGGGTACAGGATTTGTTTTGTCTAATTCAGTACTGGTCTCTGCACCTGCATAACTGTGTATAATATTTTATTTTCTTCCCGAGTTGGATACTCCCTTCATTCTCAGGGTCCTTATCTAGCATTGCATAAATCTTCAGGATTCATGGAGCAACCTTTGAGCATGTACCACAAATACAGGTGGCAGCTAAGACATGGCCCAGATTGTGGATTCACACTCCTGATCCAATCCTCACAGTAAGGGGAAAATATTCCCTATCTTGATGGCAGTTCCCTCAATTGCACTTGAGCAAGGTTTAGACGGTAAGCTATATTCTTTTCAAGAGAAAATATCATATTAGGGAAACTGAGTCAGAAGAATTATCTTTGTCCATGCCAAGAGTCATTCTTCCAACCTTTCCCAAGAGAATTCTACTTGCAAATCATGGATATCAACTCAGTAGGATTTCTGGCATCATGGATCATTAGCTTAACAACACATCTTGTTGACCATATCTGGAGTTTGATTCCGAACAATAATATCAGTTATAGTCCCATAAGGTCTTGAATAGCAAGTTTCAGTAATGATCCAATTTGCAAGAATCACATAACCCAGATAACAAGTATTGACTGTAATCTCACATTGGTAATAGTAAGAGATTTATTACAAAAAATTCACAACATATCTTGTCTTAGAGAGATTTGCTCTTAGGGGAAGAAAGTGGGACATGAATTTAATGCAACAACACTGGTCCTAAACACTTATGTCACTATAAATAATGTAGCATATGGAACGAGGTGGGAAGATTTCTTTTATGGAAAAATGATTTAAGAAAGTCCAACACGGGGCGGCTAGGTGGCACAGTGGACAGAGCACCGGCCCTGGAGTCAGGAGTACCTGAGTTCAAATCCGGCCTCGGACACTTAATAATTACCTAGCTGTGTGTGATCTTGGGCTTAACCCCCTCACCTTGGAAAAAACCCAACCAAAAAAGTCCAACATTAGCCTTCCTAAGCCTCTCTAGCTTATTCCCAGAGACAGATATACACTAGTTTTAGCTCTCAGAAGTCACTTCCATTGATATCCTGCACATTGTTCTTGAAACATTCATTAAAGGTTGGTTCAAGGACACAACCTAAGAATGAAATTCAAAAAAATTCTCAAGGTTCTCCAAAAAGACCTCACCTCAAGCACTAAAATCTCACCAAAGTAGGGTTGGGCACAATTGCTTTCAATACCATCAAATTGTTGCAATAAATTAGCTAAGAAAATTTTTCAGGACTTCTAAAAATCCCATTATGAGATTTTTACATAAATATTCCTTTCTAAAAATATTTCTTTTTCTCAAAAACAGCTTAAAATTTATCCTGGTATAGAAAGGTAATCATTATAACTTAATGAGGTGTGCAAGTTCATATAGTTCATAGTTGTAAAACTTCTGACTGACATCTGTCTTATTCAAATCTTAAACAAAAGTGTCTTTAAAATTGGAATTTATCAAAATGTCTTTATCATAAATAAATCCCTAAAGTACCATTAATAATATAAAATCATAATTACCATAAATTAATTCCTCATTGCCACTCTCTCTATCAGAAAGTATTTGCAAAGGTAAAGAGACTCAGTTTTCTTTTTCTTTTTTTTTTAAATTTTATTTATTTAAGGCTATGGGGTTAAGTGACTTACCTAAGGTTACATAGCTAGGCAATTAATAAATGTCTAAGGATGGATTTGAACTCAGATCCTCCTGACTCCAGGGCCAGTGCTCTATCCATTGTGCTACCTAGCTGTTCCTGAGACTCAATTTTCTAATTGAAGCAATGCCAAAAATATATCCAATTAAAGTAGTTTTATCATAATAATCAGTAATAATTTAATCAATATTCTTATAATTTCATAAGTGATACTCACATAATTTTATATGAATCTTCCTCTTAATATAGGCAAACCTGTAAGTTTATGGTTTCTTAAATTATAATACTTCAAAATGTTATAGAACATGGTCAGTAGGGCTGACAAAAGGGGCCAACACAGATTTTCACCTTTTAACAGTACAATTCACAATCTTATCACATCCAAATTAAAAGATAAGTGACTTTTTTTAATAGCATCCAATGTAATAGTGAACCAGTTTTCACATTTGATATGTGAATATATATATTTCATATAAGAATATAAAAAAACATAAGGATATTTTTAAAAGACTTAGAAACATAATGATGAAGCTTATCCTTCATTCTCAAAGAGGATCATAATATCAGGGATGTGATATCATGACAAGCACACGAATTGGATTTGAGTGAGGGGATGTTCACTCAAAGCTAAAAACCTCATTTTCTCCTCCAAAGTCATCTGGGTCTAGTGGTCAGATATTAATCAGGATGTTGGGCATTTGCCCAAGGTCACACAGATAGTAAGTGGTAAGTGTCTGAGGTTTGATTCAAACTCCTATCCTCCTGACTCCAAGGTCAGTGCTCTAACCACTGTGCAACCTAGTTGCCCCTAATATACTCCTTAATACCAATTTACAAATATAGTTGATTTATCCTGATAGAAGAACACACTTAAGTCAATATTCAGATTTCCCTCAGGATAGATGTCAGACTGTATCAAATCAAATCAAATCAAATCGAAGTATTTATAATCATTAATGGCAACATGTAGATTTCAATTCATCCAAGGCCCCCTCTACTGTGAACAATCCAAAAGAGAGAACCCATTATTATCCATAAACTCATTTTTATTTTTTTATTTCCCCTGTCTACATGCAAAAACAAGTTTCAGCATTTACTTCCAAAATCTTGAGTTTCAAATTCTCTCCCAAACCTCCCACCCTAGCTCCCCCTCATTGAGAAAGCAAGTTACTTGGTATAGGTTAAAATTGTGTAGTCATGAAAAGCATCACTACAATCGTCATAATGCAAAAGTAAATATACCTCACTCCCCCCCGCCCCAAACACACACACAAAGAAATCTAAAGTGGAAAAAAAAAAGCATGCTTTAGTCTGTTATTCAGAACCATCAGTTCTGTCTTTGGGATGAATATTATGTTATATAAGTCCTTCAGCTCTTGGGTCACAATATGACTGAGAAAAGTTTTTATTCACAGCTAATTACCCTGCAATATTGTTGTTATTTTGTAACATTTCCCATTATATTTGCTAGTGTAAATTTTTTACTGGTAGTATCCTGTTCTTCACTTCCCATAACAAAATAGCATTTCATCTCAATCACATACCACAAGTTGTTCAGTCATTCCCAAACCACTGGGCATTCCCTCAATCTCCAGTTCCCCATTCCCAGAGAAGAGTTGTTATAAATAGTTCTATATGTATAAATTCTTTTCCTTTGTATTCCATTTCTTTTGAAGAAATTACAGTGAACTGGCTAGGCCAAAGGGTAGGATGTAGTTCCAAACTGCTATATAAAATTGTTGAATCATTTCACAACTCCTCCAACAATATATCAATGTCTCTATTTCCCTACCTTTGTTCTAACATTTGTCATTTTCTACTTTTGTCTTTTTAGCTAATTCAATAGGAAAAGGTAGTATCTCAGATTTGTTCCAACCCACATTTCTCCTATCAATAGTGAGTTAGGACATTTAAAAATATATTTAAATAGATCGCATTGATAACTTCATATCTCTTGATCATTTATCAATTGGTGATTGGCTCTTATTTTTTTTTTGATAAATTTTACTCAATTCTCTAAGTTTGAAAAATGAAGTCTTTAATCAGAGAAACTTGTTTTTTTAATATTTTTCCCACAATTGCTATTGCCTTGTTCTGGGAGAGAATCACAATGGAAAAGGGGAGTCACCAGAGCAAGTTCTACAAGGAAACAGCAAAAGTTTCCTAGAGGTTCAGAATGTTGGAAAATGTGGTTCTTTGAGGGAATACAGAGAAAAGGAGAAATTAGATAATTATAGGAGAAAGAAACCAGAGAATGAGAGTATAGAGTAGACAGGAAGAAAAGATGGATGAAGAGAGTCAGAGAAATCCTCTCTGGAAAGGGTTGCAGAAATGAAAATAGAAAAACTAACGAATAAGATTAGTTGAAGGAGAGGGAAGACTAGCTGAGAAGGAGGAAGAATTAAATAACTTGACAAAAGCAGGAAAGAAAAGTAAAATTCTTTTTTTTAAGGTTTTTTTTGGCAAAGCAATGGGGTTAAGTGACTTGCCCAAGGCCACACATCTATGTAATTATTAAGTGTGTGGGGCTGGATTTGAACTCAGGTCCTCCTGATTCCAGGGCCAGAGCTCTATCCACTGTGCAACCTAGCCACCCCCAAGAAAAGTAAAATTTTAAAGAAGATGATAGCTAATAATTGATCATGGGCAAAATGATAACTGAATTAGAGACCCCAAATAAAAGATATAGAACCAAATGGAGATTTAACAATGAAAATTTAAATAATGAATGGGTCAAAGAAACAACTTTTAATTATATGAAAAAAATTTATAATGAAGAAATAATATACCAAAGTTTCTAGAATGCAACTAAAGCAGTTTTCAGGGAAAAAATTATAAATTTCAATTATACATTAAGAAAATGGAAAAAGTGAGAATTGATTAACTGAATATGCATTTCTTTAAAAATTAGAAAGCCAATAAATCTAAAATAAATACAAAAGAAGAGATAAGAAATATTAGAAGAGAAAGAGAAATTAGTAAGAAAAATATAGAAATGATGAATTTTTTAAAAAGCTGTTTCTTCAAATGGTATTAAATTGTACTGTGAGAAATAATGGGCAGGCTGGTGTCAGAACAACCTGGACTTATTGTATTGTGAACTGATGCAATATGGACTCATATGAACAACCTGGACTTATATGAATTGTTGGACTTATATGAACTTATGTGAAATTAGCAGAACCAGGAATATATCATATAAAGAAAAAGCAATATTATAAGAATGATTAACTATGAAAGACTTAACTACTCTAATAAATGCAATGATCCAATAATAGCATTGGAACAAGACAATTCTCAAGGAACAATGATTAAAAATGCAATTCACTTCTATAGAAACTGTTGAACTCTGTGTAGATTGGAGCATATAATTTTCACTTTATTTTTCTTACTTTTTTGCAACATAGTTAATATGAAAATATGCTTTTCATGATATTACACGTATAATTGATATCTCAATACTTGTCCTCTCAATTGTTGGTTGAGGAACCAGAGAGAGAGGGAGAAAATTTGGATCTCAAAATTTAAAAAATGATAGTAAAAATAAATATTTTGAAAAAACAAAAAGAAATAAAATTGATTATCTAATCTGGTGAAAAAGAAGTGTGAAAATCAGACTAATTAAACAGCAAATGATCAAGATGAAATCATAGCAAAGCTGAAAGAAATCAAAAGAATAATCAAACTGTCTTATGCACAGTTATATGTTAAAAATACTGAGAAGAAAAATCAAATAAACATCTTCACAAATATAAAATAGCCAAACTATCAGAGAATAAGAAAGAAAAGGGAAAAAGATCTAGATATAAAGGGTCTAACAACAGCAACAAAAAAGAAAAACTCTTGGTCCTGTTAGATTAATAGGAGAGTACCATAAAATTTATAAAGATTAATTAGTACCCATTCTTAACAAATTATCCTCAAAACTTGAAAAACACCCAAGTATAGTCCTTTAGTGAAACAAATATAGCTCCACTATGTAAACCATGGGAAGAAAAAACACAGATGGAAAAACTATGGATCAATTTAATTAATGTGGACTCAAAAATTTTAACTGATCATATTAAAGAAATTATAGGAATTTATCCAAGAAACCATTCATTATGACAAGTGTGATGCATACCCAGGATACAAGGATGATTAAACATTAGGGAAGAAATCAAAATAATTAATAATATTTAGAAATCAAAACATCACAAATCACAATCATTTCAGAAGATTCAGTAAAACTTTTGACAAAGTACAACATTCATTTATTCTTTTTAAAAAAGCCCCTACAAAGTATAATCAAAGAAGAACCTTTTATAAAGATAATAAAGAGTATCAATCTAAAAGAAAAAGCAAATCCTATTCAATGGGAAAACACTAGAATTTTTTCAGTAAATTAAAAAATGACATAGTTTTGGAAATTTCAGCAATAACAATAAACCAAGAGAAAGGAATAAAGATAATTAACCAGGAGATAAAACTATTCTGATGATATTGTGGTTTACTTGGATAATCCTACAGCAGCAAAAATACTAATTTAGACTATCTTCACCATAGATGCTAACTACAAAATTAAACTTTAAAAATTAACATTTCTATATAATTATAACAAAACTATCGAAGTAAAAAATGGAAAGGGAAATTCCAATCCAAATAACTACAAAATGCATAAAATAGCTGAGCACTGATCTATCAAAACATACAAAAGACTTAAAAGGATTCAGTTTCAAAGTGCTTCATGAAGAAAAAAGAACAATTTCAATAATTGGAGAATTTCAGTGCTCATGAATGGGCTATTTCAATAAAAAATGACAATATCTCCAAAGCTTATTTATACTTTTAATGCTACACCAGTCAAATTACCAACAGGATATTTTATAAAACTTGATTCCAAAATTCAGTTGCAAAAAAAAAAGATCTAATATACCAAAAGAAATGATGAATAAAAGGAGAGATGAAGCGAGATCTCAAACTATATTACAAAGTAACAGAAGTCAAATTCTCCTGGTTTGGGTTAAAAAATAGAATCAATGAAATGAACCTGACAAGAGAGAACAGAAACAATGGAACTTTATAGCCAGTGATTGATGAAAAATATGTTACTTAGGGATAAAAAAAAATCTCCTTATTTGATTAAAAATGTTGCAAAATTGTACTGAAGTATAAGTTGCCTAGACTGTCAAACTTTAATAAGTCTCTAAAACTTTAGATTGCTTATAAAATGAAAAAAAGTTATTTCTCAACTTCTAATTAAGAATAATAAATCTGAATGTTATCTCTGTGTGTAAATATGTCAGTCTCCCATGTCAAGTCTTGCTCTTCTCCATAACCTGTGTCAATATTCTCTAGTCAGTCTTTTAATAACATCAGTAAATTCCTTTACCTGAGTCAACAAATCAGGAGAAAGAGGCTTCTTGGATGAGAAGAGAGAAAAACCTTTGTTTGTAAACATACTCTTTCCAGCCTACATAGAATTCTTTATCAGTAGAAATCTGAAGCAAACATTATAACTTATGAGAAGATCATAATGTATAACTATGTTATGTATATGAAATATCATTGGTTGCTTAACTCAGTTTTATGGCTCTTTGTCCTTTTTGCATAAATATGCCTCACAATACAGAGTAGGTATCTTCAATGATATCTTCCTCCTATAGTATATCTTAGAGAATTAAACTTCATGTACAATCTTTTTGTTATTTCATTTTAGTCTAAATTATATTGAACCATAATTTTTATCTGCATTTTTTCTTTCTATGTTTTTATATAGTGGGGTTATATTTATTTCCTTCCATTAAAATATTATCTGCTTCTTTGTCCTTCCTTTTTTCTTTCTTTCTTTCTTTCCTTTCTTTCTTCTTTTATTTCCTCACTACTATACTATTGCAATAATTTTCTGCATATTCTCCCTTTCTCAAGACACTCCCTACTCCAGGTCATCCTCCACTTAAATATCATAGTGATCTTCCATAAATCTTACATCTCCACCTGATTACTGGACATCTCAAACTGAAAGTCTCATATATACCTTAAAATTAAAATGTCTAAAACTGGATTCATTCTTACACACTCACTCCCAACTCTTCCTTTACCCTAAATTTTTTATTACTGTTGAAGGAATTCTCCCAGTTGTCCATCCTGTCAATTCTACTTTTGCAACATCTCTGGTGTATACCTCCTTCTCTCCTCTGACACTATTACCTTATTGGTTCAGTCATTATCACCTTGCTCCTGGACAAGGGTCTTTTGGTTGATTTTGCTGCCTCAAGTCACTCTCCACTCCAGGCCATCCTCCCTTCAGCTATCATCATAGTGTTCTTCTGAAAGTGCAAGTCTGCACTGTTACATCCAGGAACACATAGCAAATCTATTGCTTGGTTTTTAAAATCATTCATAGTCTGGCCCCTTCCAATCTTTCCATTCTTTTTATATCTTATTCCTCTTCATGGTCTCTAGAATTCAATAGTAGTGGAGTCCTAGTTGTTTCTCAAACAAGAATTCTGTCTTTTCTTTCCATATAAAATCTTACTTGTATATGACTGTTTTATGTTGTCTCCATTTTTGGACTATGAGCTCTTTGAATATAGGAGCTTTCCTCCCTATGTCTCACACTATTGTCTAGTATAGTAGGCACTTAAGAAATGTTTGTTGACATGGCTTGAACTCAAAATGTCCTAAACTAACCAATATATTTTCACTGAAATCTAACTCTTCCTCTGATTTCATTTTTTTAAACAAAGGCATTAGCATCTACTACCTTTTAAACCCAAATAATATCCATAAATTTTCCTTTTCTTCCAAGTCACTGATGAAGTATTATTATTTCACTGCATCTCTCACATTCATCTCTTCCTCACAGATACTCCTTCCATATAGCTTCACAATACCACCTATCTGAAGTATTGAAGTGGCCTGTTAAAAGCTCTTCTCATTTTTATATCTTTTCCCAATTTACCCTTCACCCAACTGCCAAGCTAATCTTCCTTATGCATAGACCTAGTGATATAATTTCTTCTCAGAAATTTTCAGTAGCTTCCTATACCTAGAGGAAAAGGTTCAGGGGCAGCCAGGTGGCTAAGTGATAGAGCACCACCCTCGGAGTCAAGAGGACCTGAGTTCTGGATTCAGACACTTAATTACTTGGCTGGGTGACTTTGGGCAAGTCATTTAACCTCACTGCTTTGCCAAAAAAAAAAGAAAGAAAATAAGGTTCAAAATTTTTTCTTCACTTTCAAGAACCTCAATGATCTACCTTTCTTGACACATCTTATTCTTTTCCCTTTGATGTCTTCTATGTTCCTGTGAAACTAATGGGAATACTGTTTTCTCTCTAAACACACCAAATCCAGTACTTTCCTACCTCAGTGTCTTTGCTTATGTCTTATACAAATCTGGTCTATTCCCAACACTACGAATTCAAACAAAGGTCACTTCAACCCTGCCATGTCCACACATCACCTCCCACATCTCCCATAATCTCCCACATCTCCCATAGTACATTACTTTTTTTCTTTGTAATGAATATGTCTACTATGCACTATCATATATTAACTATATGTGTTTGTCCACCCTTTTCCAAATTTTAAGTACCAGAACATTAGGGTCTATGACTTAGTTGAACACAAAATAGTTTTTTGGATTTTAGTACAATGTTTTATTCACAGTTAGAAGTTAAGAAATATATGCTGAATTGAATTGAAACATTTCTACATCAATTATGGTATGAAGAGTCCAATTTTGTAAAGAGCATTACTATTGAACTTTAGATTGAATTAGATTTCATTTGAAGTCAGTGCCAACTTTGAGATTCTATAATGTGGGAACTGAAGAAAATCAGTGTGTGTTAAAAGAACTACATTGTAATTAGAATTTATTAATAATAAAAGTCTGTGAATACTCTCTGAGGGAGCTATCTGAATGTCTGTATTGTTTGTTTATTTCTTGGTGAATTCTCCTTGTCCTTCATTTGATGAACTATTCCCTTGGCAGGAGGGACAGGAGTCAGCACAAAATGGTGGGGGGGAAAGGGGAGCAGAAGTCAAGAATCAGACCAGAAGTTTACTAATACATCTAATTACAAAAGGGTGAAAAGAAATCATTCTGTTGGTCTTTACTAAGTGCTTCCTTTGGGGAGAGTCCAGACAGGATCATACCACTAAGAATTTGAGTTTTACTATGTGTTCCACAGGTTTCCAATACTCTAAGGGGAACCAAAGGAGGTAAATTTTTCTAATAGGTATTTTCCCTCTACTTTTGCTTTCTCATGAATATGGAGAAAATTTATGAACAAATTTATAGATCATCACAGGGTGGAGGTTCCATCTAATAATCAATTTCTTCCTTCCTGATGGGCTTTCTCTCCCCTTTTCAAAGACTATGGGTAGATAAGCATCTTGCCTCCCTGAAGCACACTTAAGAGCTTTAGAGCCACCCAAGGACAGTTCAGTCTCTAAGTATAAGCAAGTGCCAGGATGCAGAATAGAGGTGATTTTTCTCTTCTTTTGCACCTCTGCATATTGGGTCCTCATGGAGACTTTTCCTACTTTTTTCTTCCTCCTACAACTATGAATTAGGAGCCATTTGATTTGATTAAAGAAATTTTTGGTCTCTTTAAAGAGAACTCTATTTTTTACCCAAGAACAGGTAAGCAAATTTCACTTGTGCTGAATCTACTTCATTACTTGGAATTTGCTGCCAATTTTGTTCTGGAAATTGCTAAACTAACTTTATAAATTTCTTTTCTCATCCATAGGATCATGTATCTCTCCCATTTGATGAGATCAAACAGGTAAGATGTGTTTGGCACCATTTGCATTTTAATTATCTGGGATCCTGTGCTTAAGGATTCATATATTACATGATATTTCTTATCTTTGCTATCATGGGATAAAATCAGTGTGTGAGGGGGAATGTGGACTAGAGGGATAGTCTTTGAATCTGCAAAATCTTGATTCTTTTTCTGACCAGTCACATGATCCATAAACAAAGCACTTAAACTTTTATTATCTCAAATAACTCTCTAAGATTATAAATTGTACAAGAGTTGCTGACCTGTTCCACAGTGGGAATTATCTCTATGTATAAAATCACAGATCTCAGTGATCCCCCAATAACTCCCTCATCCCATGAAAAAAAACAATCTATGGGTAACAATTATACCTTATAAGAATAATAGATCTCTTTCACTTAAAATCTACTTTATACTAGAAACAGCAGAGATGCTATGATGGTCACTTTAGATATATAACTTAAATATACCCAGATATAGACACCACAGCATAATTACAGTGGGGAAAAGCTACTCAAGATCACAGAGGAATAGTCAGGGAAGTTCTACGATGAACAGGATACTGGAGTTCTCTAATGAACTGGAAGTATGAGAAGCTATGGGTGAAAGATAAAGTCCAAAATAATTAGCATAGGGTTTTTCTGAGAGCATGGGACATGGAACCCATTGGAGGATGGTAGAGAGGGGCTTTTCTTCAGGGATTGCCTAGTGCAGGTGTTCACATGTTGGAACATACTAGTTTGTTCCATTTAAGACCCCTCCTTTGTCCCTCTGTACCTTTTCCCTAAGAAGACTATGGTAAAACTCAGGTTCCCAGCCTTCAGGATAAGAGCCTAAGCATCACTTAATTTTTCTCTTATCCAGAAGTTAACAGAGAAACCTGGAAATCTTCATAAATGCTACACAGAAAATCCATGCTCTAGAGAGTCATGATCTCATCAAAAGTATTCATGGCAATCTGAAAAGTATCCAGGTTGAAGGGAGCTGCCATCTTAATATCTTCTTTGCTCAAATCAGGGTTCCTTGGTTAGATATCTTCCTCCTGTCTTTGCTCACTAGATGGGCCTGCTTCTAATAGCTCTTCCCCTGGCAATGACAATTGATTCATTTTGGGGGCACTGCTTTTCCTTTTGTTACCTCTCCATAAATAGTAATCTTGTCTAGGGATTTGAGGGTATGGGAAGGGAGAGGTAAGGCCAGGTAACTATAAAACTGAAGAGCGGAAAAAATACATTTCTTTGAGGTATGTGAGAGGGGTGGTGGTGGGGGGAGTTTGGATTTCAAGAAGAGAAAGTGAAATGCATCCTGGGATTATCTAAACTGGCAAGATGTCAAATCCTAAAGGTCCTTGCACTTCCTTAGGAGAAGTCCACTCTGGATTTGGAGTTATTTTTGGAATTAAGGACAGAAGTCAGGGGTCCATGGTGGTCTTGACCTGTGATAGAATAAGCAGTATATCTGATTTGCTCTAGGCAGCTCTAACTCATCTCTTCTTCTTTTCAGAAGTTTTCTCTGACTAGATGTATCCCAGAGGTAAGAAATTTTCTTTTTTTCCCATTTCCACAGCCTCCATCCCAAAACCCCACTGCCAGCTTCCTTCACTTTCCCTATGTCTGATGTCAATTTTAGAATTTTGTCATTAAGAATGTGACTTCCCAGAAGCCATTGTCTCTTTCAAACACTGCAAAGATAGCCTAGAATCATTTATTTATTTTGTTTTTATTAACATTTTGTTTTCCAATTATATACAATAGCAGTATCTACCTATCATTTTTTGTAAGGTTTTGAATTTTACAGTTTTCCCCCCACTCCCCCCCCCCCCCCCACAGAAGGCTGTCTGATAGTCTTTAAATTGTTTCTATGTTATACATTGATCGAAATTGAATGTGTTATAAGAGTAAACATAACCCCCCCCCCAAGAAGAGGAGAAACCTCAAGAATAGAGAGGGAAAAAACCCCAAAATGTACTTCAGACTATGTTCAGATTCCAATGGCTCTGTCTCTGGGGTGAGTTGCTTTCTTTACCATAAGTCCACCAGAAAAGTTACTTCATTATTTTTCCCATAGTTGCTATTACTAGCTGTATTTCCCTCTACTCTATTCCTTCCAACTCTCATTTATTCTATTTTTTCTCTCCTTTCATCCTGGTCCTGTCCAAAAGTTTGTAGTATCTGAGTACCCTCTCCCTTTATCTTCCCTCTCTTCTATCACCTATTCCCCCCCTTCCCTCCCCTCTCCCCCATTCCCCCTTATCTCATCCTTTTCTTCTCATTTTTCTCTAGGGTAAGATAGATTTCCTCAATCTATTAAGTGTATATGTTTATTTCCTCTCTGAGCCATTTCTGATGAAGGCTCACTCATTCCCTCTTGCCTTTCCCTTTTCCACTCCATTGAAAAGCTTTTTTTTGACTCTTGTGTGAAATTTCTTAGCTTTTTCTTCATCTCCTTTCCCTTCCTCCCAGTACTTTCCTTTATCATCCATTGGCTCCATGTTTTTACTATATTATACCATTATATTCCACTCCTTCCTATGTCCTGTCTATATATTCTCCTTTTAACAGCTCTTATAAATGAGAAAATTCATATGAGTTATCAATATCTTCTTGCCGTGCAGGAATACAAACAGTTCAACATCAAGTTCCTCATAGTTAGTCCTTCTCGTCCACCCCGTCTATGGTTAACCAGAGTCCTGTACTTAGAGATCAAACTTTCTGTTCAGATCTGGTTGTTTCAATAGGAAAGTTTAAAAGTCCCCTGTTTCAATGAAAGTCCATCTTTTCCCTTGAAAGAGGTTGTTCAATTTTGCTGGGTGGTTGATTATTGTTTGTAAACCAAGATCTTTGCTTTCCAGAATATCACATTCAATCCCTAGGAGCCCTTAATGTAGATGCTGCCAGATCCTGTGTAATCCTGACTATGGAGCCTCAGTAGCTGAATTGTCTGTTTCTGGAAGCTTTTAGAATTTTCTCTTTGATTTGGGAGTTTTGGAATTTGGCTATAATATTCCTGGAAGTTTTTCTTTTGGGATCCCTTTCAGGAGGTGACTGGTGAATTCTCTTGATTTCTATTTTACCCTCAGCTTCTAGGATCTCAGGGCAATTTTTCTGTATTATTTCTTGAAAAATGAAGTCTAGGCTCTTCTCCTGGTCATGGTTTTCAGATAGTCCAATATTTTTTAAATTATTTCTTCTGGATCTGTTTTCAAGGTCGGTTGTTTTTCCAATGAGATATTTCACATTTTCTTCTAATTTTTGGCTTTTTTTTGGAAGAGTTATATTTCTTCCTGATTACTTGCAAAAATCATCAGCTTCTTTTACATCCATTTTTGCATTTGAACCAGTTATTTTCTTCAGAGAGCTTTTTTTTATCTCCTTTTCCAGCTGGCCAATTCTGTTTTTTAAGACATTCTTCTCCTCATTTGCCTTTTCTCTTGCTTTTTTTCCATTAGGCCTAAACTTGTTTTTAACATATTATTTTCTTCAGTATTTTTTTGTATATCTTTCACCAAGCTTTTGATTTGGTTTTCATGATTTTTCTGCATTGTTCTCATTTCTCCTCCCAAATTTTTCTCCACCTCCCTTAATTGCTTTTCAAAGTCTTTTTTGAGTTCATCCATAGTCTGAGCCAATTTTCTATTTCTCTTGGAAGTTTTGGATACTGAAGCTTCGATTTTGTCATTATCTGAGTATGTGTTTTGATCTTTCATGGGAATAAAGTAATTCTCTATGGTCAGATTCTTCTTTTTCTGCTGTTTACTCATTTCCTCAGTCCAAGATTAATTTACAGCACTTCCAATTGGAGTTGTTTCTTTTTTTTTGGGGGGGGGGATATCCCACTGGGACCTTTATTCCTCCAAGGTCTTATGCTCTCTAGCCTGTGCTTTGATATGTAGATGACCACCTCAGTTCCCTCTGCCCTGGGACTATAAGGAGATATCTAACTTGGTTATTTAGTATGGAAGCCTAAAAGGCAATATCTGAGTGTAGGCAAACAGGAGAGTCCTACCCCAGGGAGAGCAGAGAAATCTCTGCAAACTTCCCTTACCATCTCTAGGGGTGCAGGCTGCTTTCTCCTGATTCTCGCTGGAGATCCTGCAGCCATGCTCTTCACTCCACATTCACCCAGATGCAACAGAGTTCTCTCCCATTCCCTTCAAGCTGTTGCTGGTGATTTCTGGGTTGTTGCTCTGGGTTGTGCTGGGCTGGGCTGGGCTGGGCTGGGCTGGCCTGGGCTGCACCTAGGTTTTTTCCCCAATCTCCAGTCCTGGTAAAGCACACCTTTCCCGTGGAAGTTATAAGTTACCTTGGATTGGGAAAATGTATGACTCAGCCTTTCTGTGGGTTCTTCCCTGCTAAGTTTTGACTAGAGTCATCCTTTGTTTTTTAGGGGGTTTGGGGGGTTGGAGTTCTCATTGCCATCTTGACTTGCCCCCCAGCACATCCATTTTAGATAACATTTTTCCTTCCTTCCCAACTTTTCAACCTTTCCTTGTAAAAAATATTGAGAGAATTTTTTTTTAAAACCACAGCAAAATAAACCAACTTAACAGCGCACCAATCATTTCATTCTTTGCAAATATTCACAATATAATAGCTGTTCATGGTGTTTTGGATTCTTGTCTTTTTACTTTTCTTTTGCATTAAAAGTCATTTGCTTTTGCTTTTTCTCCTCATTCTTTGGAGTCTACTTCCTTACTGCTCAGTTGACTATAACCTTCTCTCCACCCCACTTCCCTCCTCATTGTTTCCCCACTCCTGCAACCATGTCCCAAATTCCTTGCTCTGTGTAATATGTAGAGTCTTTTTCCCCTTAGTTGTGACCTTTTTCTCTCTAACTTCTTTCTACCTCTTCCTCTTGGCTGCTTCCCTTTTTCCCCAGGTGTTCTTTCTTCCTTTGTAAAATTTGAAAGGAATTAACTTTAGGAGTTAATCAAACTGGGGGAAGTAAATATAAGGTTCTGCACTCAGGTTCCAAATCCCAATTCTGGGAGTCTGCTTGTACTCATTATACCTAGTATGTGGAGCAGTTTGGAGGTGGGACTACTGAGTGAGAATTCTAAAAATTTAAATATTCTGAATTAATTTCATGAAGTTTTTAAAGTTCTGAGGCATATTTGTCTTTTTATGCTTTATCATCTCTAGTTGATATTATATTAAATACTCTACAGTTTGAAAATTTGAGGGATTTAAGGGAAGCTGAAATCAGTGATTCCACTAGTTTTCCTGTCCTATGATCTTCTCTGTTTTGAAATGGAAACTCCCCTTCCATTTTAAAAGAGTATTTAGAAAGGAAGTGAGTGGAATAAAGTCTGAGATTTCTTCAGTAGAATATTATAGATTAGAACTGTGTCTCTTCTGCCCTCTTCCCCTGACAAGTAACTTTTGGGATATCAGTGAATGTTATTAAGACTGAAATGTAAAGAGCAAACTGACTTTTGTTCCTTATCTACTGAATTCAGGAAGATACAAATATCTCTGATTGGATTATTTAAATTAGTTTAGGAGCTTAGATTATAAAGGCCACATTCTTAATTAATGAGAATGGGTCAGTGCGGGGGATTGCATTAGGTTAAAAATGACTCTTGGATCTTTTGCCTTTGCCTCAAGTCTCTCTGATTGGGGTCCATTCCTCAAGAAACAATAATACTTTCTTTTCATACCTCCAGAGATCTCCAAAATTTATTTAAGTGGCATCTGTCCCACACAATTTGGGAGCTCATTCGGGATTGCGTGCCCATTGGGGACCTAGGCCTCTCAGACATGACAAAAAGGCGTCCATGCCCAAATTCTGTAGTTTGCCATTTTCTGGGAAGCCTTGGTTTCCCCTCTGTGCAAGTGACCCAAAGCAGAGAGACTCAGTAGGAAGAGAAGAGCAAATCCTGGTGAGAACCTGACCAGTCAGTGAGGATGACAAACAGTTAGCAACTTTTGTGCACAAAGGTCCCCCAAAAGAGGGTAAGCCTAGACCTTGGAATCTGAAGGCAATAGATTCCTAGAGAGTCCATTTGGGTTACTGAAGGTTAGGGGTGACCCCTTCTGGTTTGGGCACAAGAAACTTGGGTCTAAAGTCACTTGATATTAGTCAATATTTAAAATGTGAAGGGCCCTGTCCTAAGCCTTCCCCCACAGTAAATCATGTAAATAAGACTAAAATATAAAGGGAAAAGTGAGAAGAAAATGATTTAAGTATTGTTGTCTTATATGGGAAAATAAAGATATAGGAGAAGGAACATATTTGGTCTGCCTTTGGAAGGGAGAGATAGTCGGATGCAAGGCTGAAATCTCCTCTCACGGCATTCCTGAGAAGTCAGGAATTTGCCCATTGGCCTGTGTTTGTTGATATATGATGAAATTGTCAGTTTGGAAATTTTAGTTGCATTTGTGTGATCTGTGTTTGTGTCTCATCTGTCTTTATGTGTTTAGATTGTCCATTTACTTGCGTGATTTGTTAAACAGTGGGAAAGGGGGAATCAGCAAGTTCCCCTAAAGAGTTCCTTGGGTAAGCTCATTTTGCTATTTTGGATTTTTTAGGCAGTATTCATCTAGCTTTCACTGGCTCTTCCCTTGAGCCTGCTTTCTGCCTGTGTTACAATGGGTAATGTGATTCCTCCTTCCCGCACTCCTGGGTTGTCTCTTGAGCACTTAAAAGAGGGATTTTGATTTTGATTAAAAAGGAATGGATTATGGTATTAAATTGACTGAGGCCAAACTACTCACCCTGTTATTCTACCATGATGAGATGGGCCCCCTCCTTCCCTTTATGTTCCCTTCTCTTCCCAGTTCTCTGTGATTCTGTGCTGCCAGAGTGTTTTCCCCCACCTTCTTTTAGAAAAAGGACTAAAAGAGAGAGAGTTACATCAGGAAGAATTAGTAAAATAAGTTTTAAAAGGGACCTTATTTTGAAGCTAAAGAAACAGGAAAGAGACAGTGAATATTGCCCGATATGTAAACAAAGATATCATAGAAAGAAATGCTATTTTAATTTGAAAAAACTTAGAAAATAACTTTCAAAGACAAGAGAGTCTATATATAATGTGGTTACTAAAATATGCCAGTATAGGGGAACCTAAATAGCTATTTTCAGAATGATATGGTAACATTAGAACTTCAGGAGTTTATAAATATAGATTCTGATAATGTTGGTTATTACAGAAAATTATGGGACATTATTTAAGAACAGAAGATTAACTGCCCCCCAGAAAGGATTGTCCCTCTATAAAAGTTATTCAGCTTATTCTATTTGAAGAGGGGGGGACAGGGAATATTCTAATTAGGCTAAGGGATTTTTGGATGACTGTTTGCCTTCTGTAGGGTTTTAGCAGTTATAATCCAGAAGTGTTAAATATTAAAACCTTGGAATGGAAAATTTATTGTGAAAATACATTTGAAATCATATCTGTGGCTTATATAGCTGTATAAGCTATGTTATTCTAGTCAGATGAATTAAAGTGAAGAAGACCTAAGGAAAAGGAATGGTGGAACAGTATATTGAGGAAAATGTGAGTTGTATAGTCTGAGTAAGAGGTTCTGAAAGTACTGGGAAGACAATCCAGGCATAGAGACAATTGGGGTTTTTGAACTGTTTGTTAAGTATGGAAATTGGTTGAAGCATGTAGACAGAAGATTTGAGCAGGTTTGACTTTGTATATCAAAGATGGATTTTGGGAACTTTGTAAAGTGGTTTACAAATCATTCTATGAGGAGAAGGAAGTTGTTGTGAGGTGATCCCCACGTGGAAATTAGCCCCTCCCTCACTGAGCTGGTGGTAGCTGTGCTAGGTGTGCAGAGTTAAAGAAAGGGGAGGGCGATTCTTAAAGGGAAAAAAGGGGGGCTGTGATTTGGGGAGAGTTTAGAGGTTTAAGAGAAGAAAGAACCTTTAAGGAAAAGATTGAGAAGTTATAGGAGGGGGGGAGTTATCCTTTGGAGTGTCTGGGAAAGATCACATGCTTTCTCCCTGGGTTGGGGGAAAGGGGTGGTGGGTTGACACTTGGCATTCTTGATCCTATCTATCCACCATCTTGTTAAGAGTTGAACCTCTGGGGCGGCTATGTGGTGCAGTGGATAGAGCACCAGCCTTGGAGTCAGAAGTATCTGGGTTCAAATCCGACCTCAGACACTTAATAATTACCTAGCTGTGTGGCCTTGGGAAAGCCACTTAACCCCATTGCCTTGAAAAAATCTAAAAAAAAAAAGAGTTGAACCCTAGACTGAGTCTACCTAAGTGCCCCACCCACCCTTGAAGAGAATGGGTTGGGGGAGACAGGACACTACAAGTACTTAAGCCTTAAAGGGAAAAAGACCCCATCACAGGTGGGATATGTGATAGGAATGGAAGAAAATATAAAATCCAGGGGTTAGGAGACTCCTTTATTGAAAGGAAATCATGTATAATGAATATCTGCTCTGGCCACATGGCCTGAATAATGACTCTCACTGTTTAAGGTTTCTGAACTAGAGTTTTAGGAAGCACACAGGGTTTTAAAGGAGGGATATTAGTGTTGTAACATTCTGACAAAATTTGTACATAATGGGAGGAATTGTTAAATTAGTTTGGGATTATAAACTATTTTAACACTATTGTAACTTTTACAAGGAGTTAAGTGGTTTGGGATTTTAAACTTTATTGTAATACCTTTGGGTTAAAGAAAAGCAGTACTGTGTTACCAGGACAAGAAATAACTATTGCTATCAGGGATATTTACTGATTTCTTTTGGAAAAAAACTGATTCATTTTAATGTTAAACCTAATAATGCTAATAATTGTATTTTTATTTTGAATGTGAGTGCTGGATTCTCAATATAAGGTACTCTAAAGTTTTATCAAACTAAACTGTTGGGAAATTTACTTGTTATTGATTGGGGTTTTGAATGTATCATTTATGAGATTGAATTCTGGGAATCTGGGCAAAGAGGTCTGGAAGACAAAAGTACAAAGATCATGGGATATTCGATTTGCTCTTGTTCTAAGGGAAATGAGATGTTTAAATAAGAATCTTAGGATTAATGTATATTAGCAATGTATGTTTAATTTTAAAGAAGTTAAGAATGTGGACTTCTCTCATGGTAATCTCTTGTGAATGTTATTTAAATACTGTATTGTTAAAACCTGGGATCAACATGTGATTGCTTTGAAGGGCAATAAGGGAAATATCAAAGTATGACCTTTCTGGAATAGATCTGTGGGTTTATGAATAATGTAATAATGGAAGGATTGCTTTGTACAATCTAGCAATTTGTATATTACTCTTATTGCTGTTCTGTTACATTGAAATTAAAAACATGTTATTATTAACAATATATTAATTATATTTTGAATATATTTTGAATTTTATTAATTAAATATATTTAAAATATATTCAAAATGATATATTAATATTAATTATTGATTTAATAATTATAATAAAAATATGTTATATAAATATAACAATAAAATAATAATTAATTAATATAGATATTAATAACACGTGTTGGAACTTTAAAGCTACCTATGATATTCTAATGGTTTTAAGGAAGTCTGAAAAGTAATTTGTATGTTAGGGGACAGCTAGGTGGTGCAGTGGATAGAGCACTAGGCCCTAGAGTCAGGAGACCTGAGTTCGGATCAGGCTCTGACACTTGATGACTGCCTGACTGTATGACCTTGGGCAAGTCCCTTAACCCCAATTACCTTACCAAAGCATGTATGTTGAGGAGGGCTAAACAAGTTTATGTATAGAAGTTTCTAGTTATATAAGTGAATTGGAAATATTTTGGATATGTATTTATGTTCCAACGCTGGTTGTTTGCTTTGAAGTAAAAGCACTAGATAATATGGGAAAGAAAAACACAAGACAATTTGAGATTTTTCTGTGTAATCTTCTGGACAAAGGAGATATTTATTTGTTGCAAAATACAACAGGCTAGAAGGAGGTTTCTCTAGCCAAGGGGAATCTGATATACCATCTTTATATAGAGCTGGATTAGATATGATTTCAGACAAAGGTATGTCTCTAGTAAGAGGTAGGAGATGAGGCCTGTAGGGCCAGTCATAGTTAGAATACCTGGTTTTAGGCAAAGACCCAGGAAGGATAATAGAGCTTTATGTAGGGGTTTCATTAATTGGGACTCCATTAAGATTATAATTAGAATTTAGTGAATTGTATTCACTGTAAGTTCTAACTAGGTAAAACAACTATTTTAGATCACAGGACTTTTAATCAATTGTCTCTTATGTTAGATACCAGAATGGTCAACAAAAGGAAATGCTACTGGGTAAATGTCATGTTCTTAGAGCCAAGGAAGCCAATGGGCTTAAGATCTCAGGTGACAGGGATGTGCAACCAGAGGGGGCGGCTTCTCAGTATGGTTGGGGATGGACCCCTTTGACTTGATTTCCCCAAAATGACATTTGAATAACGTCTCACCTGGAAGAATAAATCTGACCTGAGACATTTGACTTACCCACATGACCTCTGCATGAACACTGACATCCAATACTTATATCTACAAAAGAATTTTCCTTTAATGTCCTAGATCTTTATAGTTGCTAAGCAAACCAGAAAAAGAAGTTTTAGGTGAATTGGATCTAATAGCCAGACATAGGTTAGGTGTCTGGCACTGACACCTGCTATCAGCTACATGTTAAGGTGGTAATTAAGTTTCCTTGATT
Organism: Macrotis lagotis; assembly: GCF_037893015.1. Classification (NCBI taxonomy): domain Eukaryota; kingdom Metazoa; phylum Chordata; class Mammalia; order Peramelemorphia; family Peramelidae; genus Macrotis; species Macrotis lagotis. The sequence continues at coordinate 437,086,912 of NC_133658.1, read as the reverse complement.
TTTTTTTAGAGGGCATATTTAGGTAAGAAGAAGAATGGGAAATTTTTAGGCTAATTACAGTTTGAAGGTCTAGTTTAAGGAAAGGAATGTGAGTTACATAAGTACACGAGAAAAAGGAAAATAAGGGAATATTTCGGGGAAAAATTCATTTTAATTAAGGATGTTTGAATCATTATTGTAATGGAGGAGAGGAGGAGGGTGAGGGGAGGGGAGGGCAGGGGAGTGGGGAGGGGAGGGGAGGAGACACTGGACCAGTTTATCTCCACCATCTCTCACCTATCTAGACTTAAGAGCCTACTTATAAATTTGAATATTATAGATTAGAACTGTCTCTTCTGTCCCTCTTCCCCTGACAAACAACTTTTGGGATATCAGTGAATGTTATTAGGACCTGAATGTAAAGAGCAAACTAACTTTTGTTCCTTATCTACTGAGTTGTTAGGAAGGAGACAAATGTGTCTGATTCGATTATTTAAATTATTTTAGGGGTTTAGATTGTAAAGGTCACATTCTTAACTAATGAGAATGGGTCAGTGGGGGGATTGTATTAGGATAAAAATAACTCTTAGATCTTTTGCCTTTGTCTCAGTCTCTCCAATTGGGGTCTGCTCCACGAGAAACAATAAAACTTTCTCTTCATACCTTGAGAGATCTCTGAAATTTATTTAAGTGGTATCTGTCCCACACAGAAGAAAGGAATAAAAGAAAGAATGAGAACTCATAGTTCTTCAGAGAGCCAGAATGATAAATGAGTAATGGAGACTAAGAAAGGAAGGTCATTAGGAGGAGGAGAGTTAGAAGAGAGTAATGACACAAAAGGGACAGCTAGGTTACATAGTGGATAGAGTTCCAAGACTGAAGTCTGGAAGACATTTTCCTGAGTTCAAATCTGGTCTCAGACACTAGCTATGTGACCAGGAACAAGTTACTTAACTTTATTTGCATCAATGCCCTCATCTATAAAATATGCTGGAGAAGAAAATGGAAAAGTCATTCCTTTATTTTTATCTAGAAAGCCTCAAATGGATCATAAAGAATTGCACATTACTAAAATGATGGAACAACAACATTTTGGAAATCATTCATTCCCCTCTATACCCAAACTCTCTCCTTTCCTTGCATGTGCCTTCTTATGCTATAATCCTATAATGCCATCCCATATTTCATACAAATGATACAGAGGGACAGAGTTCATGACTTTAAGTTCATGATGCTTCAGTATTACACTTCTAATTTCACTTCTACTGTTTTGCTAAGTTTTGTGTGCATCTTTATCCCTTTGTGTCCTTTTTGACCTTGATCTCTTTTCCTCTTTTACCTCTTTTAGAGGATTTACAAGTAAAAAGATGCCCCAAGTATTCAGTTTCCAAATTCCATTCCCCCCCTGAAAATTTCAAGCTGTATATCACAAATAACCACATAAAGTTTCCCAATATAGACATGTACTTAGTTTTTACTAATAAGCTAGGAAATACATATAAAGTTTTACAACAGTTTTAATTCATACCCACTACTATTAACAAGCTAAAATATTATATTTTAATTGAATGCCTGGTTTTGGCCTAGGCAAAAAAGATATCTAAGAATATGTGAAGTCTGGGATGTGGTTGAAATGTAAAGGAAAGTCATTCTGAATAATGGATTTGAAAGATTGGCGGGGGGGATTTTGCTAGGCAATGGGGTTAAGTAGCTTGCCCAAGGCCACACAGCTAGGTAATTATTAAGTGTCTGAGGCTATATTTGAACTCAGGTACTCCTGACTCCAGGGCCAGTGCTTTATCCACTGCACCACCTAGCTGCCCCAGTTTGAAAAATTTTGAAAGAGAAATAAAGGGTAAAGGGAAAGTATGGAAATAAGTTTTGGAGGAAAATGGAGGTCATGGGCATTAGCAAGTCATGTACTCCAAGTCTCTCTTATCCCTGAGCAGTTATTCTGGACACCTATGTGCCAGCTTTAGATGGGCAATTTTGCCTTTGTGTAAGTAGATAGATTGAGACTGAGAGTTTTATAACTTGATTTGAAGGTCAATAGACAGACAGCTATAGAGGGATAGGAGAAAACTGAAAAACAATGTTTCTTATCTCTTATATATCCATCACTTTTTAAATCTTCAGCAGTGGATTAGCTAGATACAGTGAATACCATATCATATAAATCCTCTAATATCAAATGTTTAGAATAAATAGTTCTTGTCTAAAATATATGCTAAATAATATAATTTAGAAATTTAGATACTATATGCTATTATTTGGAAAAGAGTTCCAGTTATAATTGAATTTATTCTGGTTTCATTTTAAGTGAAATTATTATTATCATTATTATACTATCTGTATCAGGAAATTTTTTAGCAGTGTGATTTTAAGTCAAGTTACTCCAGTTCTATGATTTGTAAAAAGAAAAGTGTCTAACATTGTTCTTTCTTTCTTTTCAGTAGCAGATTTAATTATTTTAAAAATCTGAAACAAATATATTATTTAGCTTTAGCTAGTTTCAACTCAAGTGATTCTCTCCATTCATTTACTAGAATTATGACTTGTTGTGTGATTAGCAGAAACTCAGTTGTTAATAAGTAGGTCAATGAGTACTTCCTCTTCCAAAAGGTGCACTGAGAGATTTCAGTGTACTCAAAACTGTTTGATCCAGGGGAAAATCTTATCACTCCCCTTCTGAAGCCAAATAAGCATAGATGCTGCTCAATTCTGTTCATAGCCCTTGCCCAACATGCCACCTAGCTGCCCCATTTTTTTCTAATAAGAGAACATGATACAATGTTCCCATAAAGGGGAATAAAGTAAAACTGAGAGTATACTTCTCATTTACCATGCTCTTCTTTGTAATGAGGAGAACAAGAAAAAAAAGAAACAAGAATATAGATATGGGGCAAAACACCATTAATGGTCTTAACTGCAAATATGAATGAACTAAACTCACCCATAAAATGGAAAAGGATAAAAGAATTAGAAAGCAAAATCCAACAATATGTTGTTTACAAGAAACATCTTTTTTCCACATAAAGATTAATGCAAAAGTAAAATCAGAAATCAGTTTAAAATCGATTATGTTTTAGCCAAAGTGTAAAAAAACAGGAATAATAAATAAGATCTTAGACCAAACAACAACAAAATTAATTCGATTACAGGAGTAGAAACCATATTTTGCTGAAAAGTACCACAGACAATAATCTATTTCATTAATAAACATCTGTGCACCAAATAATATAGCACATACATCCTTAAAGGAAAAGTTAACTGAGTTACCCAAAAACATAAACAGTAAAACTATGATACTAGTGTGACTCTAGACAAATAATTAAATCTGTGCCTAGAAAAGACATCAGAGAGACCATCTAATTCAACACTTCCCCACCCCTTACAATTAAAAAGAGAGAAAATTAGTGTTAAGAAAAGTAAAATGACTTGCTGAGGTGACACCAGTGAGCAAGACAATGAGGTTAAGTGGCTTGCCCAAAGCCTCACAGTTCAGTAATTATTAAGTGTCTGAGACTGGATTTGAACTCAGGTCCTCCTGACTCCAGGATCGGTGCTCTCTCTACTGTGCCACCTAGCTACCCCTCAATTCTACTTTTCAAGATATTCTTCACTTCTTTGGACTTCTGTACCTCTTTTACCATGTAGCCTATTCTGTTTTTAAGATGTTATTTTCTTTAGTATTTTTTTCTTCGTCATTTACCAAAATGTTGACTTTTTTTTCATGATTTTCTTGTACCACTATCATTTCTCTTCCCATTTTTTGTCTATATCTCTCTTCCTTGACTTTTTTTTTAGTTTTTGCAAGGCAATGGGGTTAAGTGGCTTGCCCAAGGCCTCATAGCTAGGTAATTATTATGTGTCTGAGGCCTAACTCCAGGGCCAGTGCTCTATCCACTGTGCCACCTAGGCACCCTTCCGTGACTTTTAAAATCCTTTTTGAGCTCTTCCATGACATGAAACTGATTAATATTTTTCTTTGAGGTTATGGATTATGAACTTTGACTTTTCTGTTGTCTTATGAGTGTGTGTTTTGATCTTCTTTGTCACCATAGCAATTTTCTGTAGTCAGAATTTTTCTATTATTTTTTCATTTGTCAAGATTTTTTCTTGACTTTTAACACTTTGTTAAAGTAGTTTTCTACTTCCAGGATGGAGGGTCAACTCTTCCAAGATTTAAGGCTGCAGCTATTTTCAGAGCTTCTTCTGGGAACCTGTAAGTTTTCAGTTCTTCCAAGGTGGTATGATCTAAGGAGAGTTGTATTTATTATTCTCCTGGCCTGTGCTCTGGTCCATGAGTGAGATCTTTTCTTCCCTGGAACTTTGATAAGGGTATCCTATCCAACATAGCTACAAACTCTTGTATGTTAGTGTTCTTCCTCACTCTGGAATTATCATCTAGGACTATGACCCAGATCTTAGTAAGGGAAAATTAAATGAGTCTTGCTCCCAATGTCAACAAAGGAATTCTTGTGAACTCTTTCTGGAAATTCCATCTCTGGGAACTAAGATGTCAGAATAAGCAGGAAGTCACTACATTCATCCCATAGTTACCTTCAAACAATCATAAAATACAGAAAATCCTGGAACAGCAAAATAAGCAAGCAGATAGGTGAAAAAAACTTTCAGGCCAGAAAGCTTGGTTGGGGGAACTACAGAAAAAGATCCACCTCAGTCTGGTGTGGGGAAAGGAAGGGAACATAGTGCAGGATATGCAGCAAGCTCTACCTCAGCAAACCAGTGGGAGATCTTGAGGTCCAGCGTGATGGAACATCAAGACCCCACACATGCCTTAGCACAGCCAAGAGAACTGGTAGACTCCATCTTGAAGAACTACTACATACCTTGACTTAGCCCTAGGCAAACAGGCATCCTCAAGCAACCAGACCACTGTGTGCTTCAATGGAGCTTTAGGGAAATGCAGAATCACTCCAGTGGGCCTCAGCACATATCAGACACCACCATTAGGACCTCAGCTTACCACCAGATATGCTGTCAGACATCTATGGCCATCAGAAGCAAAAGACAATCCTCAACCTCACCACCTCAGTGCCTTACCAGACATATTACTCTTGGGGACACATCAGCACAACACTAGGTAAATAGCCAGTACCTGAAGCCATTGACACAAGAAGTCTGAGACAGTGTCCATTCCACTGTGGGAGCAGAGTTTAAATTTAAAGAAAAGACTAAAAAAAAAAAGATGAGTAAAAAAAAAACAGAAAAAAGAATATGACCATAGGAAGCTATTATGGTGACAGGGAAGACCAAAACACATACCCAGAAAAACAATGTCAAAACATCTATGGGCAAAATCCATAAGAAAAATGGGATGTGGTCTTAAGTCCAGAAAGAAATCATGGAAGAACTAAAAAAGGAATTTTAAAAAATCATATAAGAGAAATAGAAGAAAACTGGAAAAAGAAAACAACTATTTAAAAATTAGAAAAAGGAGGAGATACAAAAATCCATTCAGAAAAACAGCCTTCAAGAGTACAACTGGCCAAATTGAAAAGAAAGTTCAAAAACTAACTGAGCAAAACAGCTGTGTAAAAGTTAGATTAGACAAATGGAAGCTAATGACTCTATGAAACATCAAGAATTCATCAAACAAATTCAGAAGAATGAAAAATGGAAGAAAATGTTAAATACCTCATAGGAAAAACAAATGACCTGGAGAATACATATAGAAGAGACAATATCAGAATCACTGGATTACTTGGAAACTATAATCAAAAGGAGTTCCTGAATAGCATTCTTCAAGAAATTATAGAGGAAATTTTTCCTGATGTCTTGGAACTGAAAGAATCTATCAATTTCCTCAGGAAGGAGATCGCAAAATAAAAACTCCAAAGAGCATTATAGTAAAATTATAAAGCTATTCAAATATTGGGAGCCACAATCAATATAACACAGAACTTGGCAACTGCAACATTAAAAAATCAAAGGTCACAGAAGTTGATATTCCAAAAGGCAAAGAAGTTAGGACTACAATCAAGAATCACTTAGCCAGCAAAATTAGGCATAATATATCATGAAAAAAATGATGCTTTAATGAAAAAGAAGAATTTCAAGCTTTCATAAAGAGAAGACCAGATATAAAATAAAATTTGACTTCCAAATCAAGACTCAAATGAAGTATAAACAGATGAAAAGGGATGAAAACAGAAGGGATTCAATGGAGCTAAACTGTTTGTATCCTTTCACGGGAAGATGATACTTGTAATTCTTTGTTTAATTTTTTTTTAATTTTTAATACTTGAAAGGTTAGATGTTTTTTAAGTTAACTAAGTATGTATAAATTGACTTTAAGCCAAGTCTGATGAGAAGAAGATTCAGGTGTTTCTCATCTCCTTCCTTCTTCTCCTCTATTACCATAGGTATTTTGTACCTCTTAGTGTAATGAGATTTACCCCATTCAATCCCCTCCCTCCTCCGATCTCCTTCCTGTCCCCCTTTTTAAGGAGGTAGTGTTTTTTGAGATCATTCTATCTGAGTCATAGAAAATTCTAAGTATCACTTCTAGCTAAGTACATTCTATCTAATAGAGTCAAAATTCTTGAGAGTCATTATAGTCTTTCTCCCAAGTGGGGTTAAAGCCAGTTACATCTCACATCTCATTGGATATCAGTCTCATGGATAGGTCAAGAATGTCCATCACTTCAGGCTAGGTATATTCTCTCTATTAGAGTTACAATTCTCAAGATTTATGAGAATCTTTTTCTCTATGCTGGAATATAGCCAGTTTCAATTTATTGGATAGCAGTTGTTTTTTTTTTCTTTTACCCTTTTTTTACACCTTTTCATGTGTCTCTTGAATCTCCTGTTTGATGTCCAAATTTTCTATTTAGCTCTGGTCTTTTCATCAGGAATTTTTGGAATTCTTCCATTTTGTTAAATGTCCATCTTTTTCCCTGGAAGTAAAGGCTCAGCTTTTCGGAATAGTGGATTCTTGGCTGCATTCCAAGCTCCCTTGCTCTTTAAAATATCTCGTTCCAGGACCTTTGATCCCTTAATGTTGATGCAGCCAGGTCCTGCATAATCCTTACTGTGGCTCTTTGATATTTAAATTGTTTCTTTCTGGATGCTTGAAGGATTTTCTCTTTTATCTGATAGCTCTGGAATTTGGCCACAACATTCCTTGGTGTTTTCATTTTAGGATCTTTTTCTGGAGGGGATCAATGTATTCTTTTAATAACTACTTTGCTCTCTGGTTCCATGATATCAGGGCAGTTTTCCATCACTAGATACTGTAATATTAAGTCCAGGCTTTTTTTTTTCTCTTCAATGTTTTCAGGAAGTCCAATAATTTTCAGGTTGCCCCTCCTCGACCTAGTCTCGAGGTCAGTGGTGTTGCGGATGAGGTATTTTACATTTTCTTCTACTTTTTCTATTTATTAATGTTGTTTAACTGGCTCTTGCTGTCTCATGGAGTCATTAGTTTCTGCAGACTCCATTCTTTTTTTTAGAGAGGAGTTTTCTTCATTAACCTTTTGCAACTCCTTTTCCAATTGGTCAATTCTACTTTTGAAAGAGCTTTCCATTTGACCAATTGAGGTTTTGAGAGAATTATTTTCTTTTTGCATTTGTCCAACTGTATTTTCTAAGGATTTGTTCTCTTGTTGCAAGGAATTAATTGTCTCTCCCAAATTTACCAGTTGATTTTTAAATTCCTTCCTTATTTCTTCAAGGAAGTCTTTCTGGGTTGAAGACCATATCGTATTCTCCTCAGTGGTTCTAGGTCTCTCTAAGTTAGGGTCTTTCCCTTCCAAGAATTTTTCTTTTGATCCACCTTTCCACTGACCCTTCCTCATTTTGCTAAGACCTTGAGTTGGGGAGGGGCTGGTTCACAGGGGCTTGGGATCAATAGAGGCTTTACTCACTAAGTGCAATTTCTCTGGATGGCCAGTAGAAGGTACTGGTTGCTTCCTCTGGAGTGTGTGTGACCTTGATTGAGGCCTTCTCCTTTAGCTTGAAGGTAGGGGTTGGAGCTAATGAATCCTTTTGCCTTTAATCAATGGTGGGCTTTACCTGGGGGTGAGGTCATTCCTCTCCCTATTGTCTGCTGGGCTGGTTCTTCTGCTTACACAACTGTGTCTGAGGCAGAAGTAGTCTGCTATTGTTTGTTCTGGGAAGGGGCCTCAACTGCAATGGAGGCATGGACTCAGAGTTCCTCAAACCAGAGGAGTGCAGGGATGGTGTTTCTGCAGCTATCCTGTACTGGAACTCTCTCTCCAGCCCTGTTGGCAAGCTTCGGAGGGTCAGCATGCCTCTGCTCCCTAGTTGACTCAAGCCCCCACCATCTAACCCCACCACTGATCCAGCAGGTCCATCTCTTGGGCCCTCAGACCCCCTGGCTCCCATTCAGCAGCTAATCTGGCTGGTTGGGGCTGATCTGCCCTCTGTGCTCAGACTCACCGGCCTTAATTCGTCCAATGTTGCTGAGGGAGACAAATCTTGAGGTAGATGTTCTTTCTCCTGGCTTTTCTTTCTGGGTTTTGTGCGTCGGAGTTCTGTTAAGAGGTTTGTTTCATATGATAGATGGGGAAAGATCAGGAGACTTTAGAACTGTGCCTGTCTAATCTCCACCATCTTGGCCAGAAGCCCCCGGTACTTATAATTCTTTAAAATTGTATCACTGTTGGTAAAGCTAGAAGGAATATACATAACAGAGGGCAGAGGTATAAAGTGAATTTGAGGAAATGACAAATAAAATTAAGGGATAAAGAAGAGGAATACAATGTATGGAGAAGGAAGAGAGAGATGAAATAGGATTAATTATTTCACATGAAGTGAAACAAAAGATATATTGCAGTGTATAGAAGATAGGAATGTTGGGCAATGAACATTTCTTAAAATTTACTATTGATAAGGTTCTCAAATCTTAGAGGGAATAATATACAAAATAGTTAAATATAGAAATCTATCTTACCTGACAGGCAAGGAGAAGGGAAATGATTACATAAAAGATGGGATGGATAACAGAAAGGAGGGCAGATCAGGGGAGGTGGCAGACAGATGTAAAACACTGGTGGGAAGGAAAAGGGTGAAAGGAGAGAGGTCAAAGAGGAGGACATATAGGATGGAGGAAAATACAGAGGTAGTAATCATAACTGTGAATTTGAATAGGATGAATTCTTCTATTAAAAAAATAGATGGGGCAGCTAGGTGGCACAGTGGATAGAGTACTGGCCCTGGAGTCAGGAGTACCTAGGTTCAAATCCTGTCTCAGACACTTAATAATTACCTAGCTGTGTGGCCTTGGGCAAGCCACTTAACCCCATTTGCCTTGCAAAAACCTAAAAAAAAAAATAGATCACAGAATTCATTGAAAACTAGAATTCTACAATATGTTGTTTATAAGAACACACTTGAAATAGAGATACACAGAGTTACAATAAGGAGCTGGAACAAAATCTATTCTGCTTCAGCTAATGTTACAAAAAAGAGGTAGCAATCCTGATCTCAAACAAAGTAAAAGCAAAAATAGAACTAAATTAAAAGATATAAGAAAGAAAACTACATCTTGCTGAAAGGTAATATTGACAATGAAGCAACATCAGTACTAAATAATAGTATCCAAATTCTTAAAGGAAAAGTTAGGTTAGTTACAGGAAGAAAAAAAAAGGCAAAACTATACTGTTCCTTCTCAGAACTTGATAAATCCATCCAAGAAATTAACAAGAAAGAAATTAAGTAACTAAATGGAAATTTAGAAAAGTTAGATATGATAGACCTTTGAGAAAACTAATGGGAACAGAAAGGAATAAAACTTTTTTTTTCTCAGTAGCACATAACACACATACACAAAAACTGATCATGCATTAAGGCATAAAAATTTCAAACTCAAATATAAAAGGCAGACATAGTAAATGCATCCTTTTCAAATCATAATGCAATAAGAATTATCTTTAATAAAGAGCAGTGGAAAAATAGGTTAAAATTAATTGGAAACTAAATAATCTAATCCCAAAGAATAAATGGATCAAATATCAATTCAAAGAAACCATCATTAATTTCATTAAAGAGGGGTGGTTAGGTGGCGTAGTGGATAAAGCACCGGCCTTGGAGTCAGGAGTACCTGGGTTCAAATCCGGTCTCAGACACTTAATAATTACCTAGCTGTGTGGCCTTGGGCAAGCCACTTAACCCCATTTGCCTTGCAAAAACCTAAAAAAAAATTTCATCAAAGAGAATGATAACAATGGGATATCAAACCAAAATTTATGGGATGCAGTCAAAGCATTGCTTAGGGGAAATTTGATTTTTCTAAATTCTTTCATAAACAAAATAAAAGAAAGAATGAATCAATTAATTGAGAATGCAACTTTTTTTTTATGTTTTTGCAAGGCAATGGGCTTAAGTGGCTTGCCCAAGGCCACACAGCTAGGTAATTATTAAGTGTCTGAGGCCGGATTTGAACTCAGGTACTCCTGACTCCAGGACCAGTGCTCTATCCACTGTACCACCTTGCCACCCCAAGAATGCAACTTTTAAAAAAATTCCAAAAAAATCCTAAAAAATCCTCAATTGAGCACTAAATTGGAAATATTAGAAATCAAAAGTGAGATTAGTAAGACTGAAAATTAAGAAAAACAGCTATTGAACTAATAAATCTAGGAGATGGTTCTGTAAAAAATCCAATAAGATTGATGACATTGGTTAATTTGACTTAAAAAAAGAAAAAAGAAATCAAATATCTACTATCAAAAATGAAAAGACTGAAACCATTATCTATGAATAAAATATTAAAGCACTCATTAGGAAATACTTTGCCCAATAATACACCAATAAATCTTACAGTTTGAATGAAATCAATGAATATTTAAGAAAATGTAGATGATCTATATCAACAGATCAGGAAATGGAATACTGAAATAACCCCCATCTTAGAAAAAGAAATTATTCAAATAATTAATGAACTCCCTAGGAAAAAATACAGAGGGCCAGATGGATTCATGAATGAAATCTATCAAACATTTAAAGAAAAATTTATTCCAATACTATATAAAGTGGAAAAATGACAAAGAAGGAATCCTACCAAACTCCTTTTATGATACAAATATGGTGTTGATACTTAAACCAGAAAGAATTAAAACAGTAAAAGAAAATTAAAGGCCTATTTCCCTAATGAATAATGATGCAAAAATTTTGAACAAAATACTAGCAAGGCAAGTACAACAATAAATCACTATAATCAGATAGAATTTATACTAGGAATGCAAGTTAGTTCAATATTAGGAAAACTATCCACATAATTGACCATATCAATAACAAAGCCAACAGAAATTATATAATTATCTCAATAGATGCTGAAAAAACTTTTGACAAAATACTGCATCCATTCCTACTAAAAACTACTAGAGAGTATAAAAATAAAGGGGACACACCTTAAAGTGATAAGCAGTATCTATTTAAAATCACCAGTAAGCATTATCTATAATGGGAATAAACTAGAAGCCTTCCCAATAAGATCGGGGTGAAGCAAAGATGCTCATTATCATCATTATTATTCAATATAGCACTAGAAATGTAAGTTATAGCAATAAGAGAAGAAAAATATTGAAGAAATTTCAATGAGGAAACAAAATTATCACTCCTTGCTGATGATATGATTACATACTCAAGAGTACTTTAGAGAATCAAACAAAAAAATTACTTGAAATAATGGACAACTTTAGCACAGTTGCAGGATGTCAGATATCCCACATAACTCATCAATATTTTTTTATTTGATCAATATAGCCCAGTAACAAGAGATATAAAGAGAAATTACATTTAAATAACTGTAAACAATCTGAAATATTTGGAAGACTTTGCCAAACAAACCTAGGAGTTATATTGATATTTGTCCTTCATTCTTGAAGAAGACCATGGGAAGTGCCATAACATGCATGTGAACTGGATTTGAGGATGAGGGTTTGTGTAAAGTTGCCAGTCTTACTTTCTCCTTTGGAGCCATCTGGGTCCAGTGGTCAGATATAAATCAGAATGACTAGGGATGGTCCTGGATGCAAAGCAGTTAGGGTTAAATGACTTGTCCAAGGTCACATAGCTAATTAAGTATCAAGTATCTAAGGCTAGATTTGAACTCAGGCCTCTTGACTCCAGGGCCAGTGCTCTATCACTGCACCACTTAGGAACTACATGAACAAAAAATACTTTTCACACAAATAAAGGCTGATCTAAAGAAAAGGAAAAATATCAATTGTTCATGGGAGATAGAGCCAAAATAATAAAAATGACAATTCTGCCTAAGCTAATTTACTTGTTAAGGGTCATATTATTCAAACTACCAAAAAAATTTTTGATAGAGCTAGAAAAAATAGTAACAAAATTCATCTGCAAGAACAAAAGGTCAAGAAAATCAAGGGATTAAAGAACAAAAATACAAAAAAAAGGTGGCCTAGTATTACTAGATCTCAAATTACATTATAAAGTAGTAAATACAAGAACCATTTGGTACTAGTTAAGAAATAGAGGGTTGGAGTAGTGGAATAGATTAGGTACACAAGACACAGTAGTTAAACAACCATAGTAAACCAGTGTTTTATAAACTCAAAAGTCACCAGCTTTAGGGATAAGAACTCACTATTTGAAAAAAAATTTCTGCGATAACTGGAAAACAAGGCACAAATTAGGTAAAGATCAACATCTCACACCAGGTACAAAAATAAAGTCAAAATGGGTACATGATTTAGACCTAAAAGGGGAAAATCATAAGCAAATTAGAACAAAACATAGTCCATCTCTCAGATTTTGGGGGGAGAGGAAGAATTCATGACCAAATAAGAGCTAGAGAGCTTTACAAAAAATAAAATAGATAATTTTGATTATATTAAATTCAAAAGCTTTTGTACAAACAAAAACAATGCAAACAAAATTAGAAGGAGAATTCAGCAAGTGTCTCTAATAAAGGCTTAATTTCTCATATAAATAGAAAATTGAGTCAAATTAATAACACAAGCCATCCACAAATTGATAAATGATCAAAGGATATGAACAGACAATTTTCAGATAAGAAAGTAAAGCTATCTATAGGCATATGAAGAGGTTCTCCAAATCACTTTTGACTAGAGAAATACAAATTAAAGCAACACTGAGATTATCACCTTATATCTATCAAATTAGTTAATATGGCAAAAATGATGAATTTTGGAGAGGATATGGGAAAACTGTACACTAACTTTGAACTTTGAATTGATCTAATCATTCTGGAGAAGAATTTGGGATTATGTTCCAAATAACAAGAAACTATATATATACCCTTCAATCCAGCAATACAGTAAATCTGTATCCCAAAAAGATCATAAAAAAAGGATATTCATATGCAAAAATATTTATAGCAAGTCTTAGAAACTGAGGGGATGCTCATCAATTGGGAAATGACTGAACAAGTTGTGGTATATGAATATAAAGCAATACTACTATGCAATCAGAAATGATTTACAGGCAGCTAGGTGGTACAATGGTTAGAGCACTGGCCTTGGAGTCAGGAGGATGGGAGTTCAAATCGAGCCTCAGACACTAGCTGTGTGACCTTGGGCAAGTCATTAACCCTCATTGCCTTGTATCAGGATTATCTCCAGTCATCCTGATTCTTTCTGGGCAAATGCTCTGAAGGAGAAAGTGAGGTTGGTGACTTAGCACACCCCACTTCCTCACTCAAATCCAATTCATGTGCTAGTCATAGCATCACCTCCCCAAAGTCATAGTCTTCTAGAGAGAATAAAGGACAAATTCCAGAAAAAACTGGAAAGACTTGTATAAATTGATGCAAAGTGAGATTGGCAGAACTAGGGAAATAAGGAACATAGTATCAGTGGCATTGTGTAATGATCAATTGTGAATGACCCAACTCTTCTCAGCTGCACAATAACCCAAGACAAGTACAAAGGAATCCTGAAGGAAAATGCTTTCCATATTCAGATAAAGAGTTAGGATACTCTGAATGCTCATTGAAACATATTTTCTTCAATTACTTTATTTTTTCTTGTGGTTAATTTTTCCTTTTGATTTGTTTCTTCTTTCATAACTGAGACTAATTTAGAAATGCACTATACATGATAGCACATGAATAAACTATATCAAACTACCTATCATTTTAAGAAAAAGGGAGGGAAAGGAAAACATTCTCAATATATATTTGAGGGAAAATAAAATAATATTATAAAGAAATAACAAACAAATGAATGAATGAATAATTATTCTGTTTTTACTCAGTTGTTCTACACCTTGCTGTCTATGAACTGAAAGGTCCAGACCAAACATTGGCTATTCAGTCACTTCCAAGCTGCTCCAGGTTTTCCAGGGCCTGTTTATACTTATACAGCCTTCACTGGACTGTGCTCCATTCTCCTTCTGGCAGGATAGACCTTTTCTGCTGACCTTCCAAGATGCTTTGGGCTCAGGTTGATTTTATCTTTTGTGATTTTTCACTCTTTGGACAAGAAGTCGTCATATATATTTTTGAAAGGAAATAGCCTCTCCTTTTCCTTCAATTTTATTATCAAGATTATGAATCAGTTTGGATTATGTTTTGGATCACTTAGCAATTTAATTTTTATGTTGATATATGAGGGAAGAAATTATTCTAAGCCAAATGTCAAAATATTTTCCAGTCTTCCCCAGCAGTTTTTGCCTAATAGTGAATCTTTTCTGTAGTTGCTGGATTCTATGGATATATCAAATACTAAGCTATGTTCATTAAGTTCCTCATCTTGTGTAGATACACTGTTTCATTGATCAAGTTTTCTATTTTTAAACCATTATCAAACAGTTTTGATTATGGCTTATTATTAGAGTTAGAGATCTGGTCCTGTTGACCTCACATATTTAAATTTTTCAATACCTCTCAAGTCTTTTTTTTGTTGTTTTTGCAAGGCAAATTGGGTTAAGTGGCTTGCTCAAGGCCACACAGCTAGGTAATTAATAAGTGTCTGAGACCGGATTTGAACCCAGGTACTCCTGACTCCAATGCCGGTGCTTTATCCACTACGCCACTACACCACTACGCCACCCACCTCTCGAGTCTTGATCAACTTTCTCCTTCAGATAAATTTTATTCTTCTGGTCAAATAAAATAATTTTTGAGAGTTTGGTTATTATGGAACTGAATAAGTAAATTAATTTAGTTGTAATTAAAATTATTATATTTGTGTAACCAAAATATAAGCAATGACTATTTTCCAATTATTTCTGTGAATAGTGTTTTGTAGTTGTATTCATGTAATCCCTGCTTGTCTTGAGAGGTAGATGTTTCTCCAGATTATTTCACAGATGAGAAAACTGAGTTAAATAGGGTTGAGTACCCAGGGTATACAGCTAGTTAGAGGCTGAGATCAGATTTGAGCACATGAAGAGGAATTTTCCTGACTCCAGGTCAGGTGCTCTATCCACTATACCACCTAGCTGGCCCTTTTGGTCCATTACTCTCTTTGAACTATCCATTTTATGACTATTATTTCTCAGTCTCCATTACTCCTTCATCACTTCAGTAGAAGTTGTTTTCTTGGAACATTTCTTTCTTTCTTCTCTCCTTTCTTTCTTTGCTTCATTTCTTTATACCTAATTACTCTTTTAAAATGGAAAGATTATTAAGATTAAAATGGGAAGATTATAAGATTTGCAAACTGGTGGAATCATTGATTTCAGTTTTCCTTAAAAAAACAAAAATATTAGAAAAAAAGAATCATGTATCAAATTCAGAATATTTGATATAGTGTATCAACTAAAGATGATAAAGCATAAAAGACAGATGTCTGAGAACTTTAAAAACTTCATGAAGGGGTGACTAGGTGGTGCAGTGGATAGAGCACCAGCCCTGGATTCAGTATGATCTGAGTTCAAATGTGACCTCAGACATTTAAGAATTACCTAGCTGTGTGACCTTAGGCAAGTCACTTAACCCCATTTGTCCTGTAAAACAAAACAAAACTTCGTGAAATTATTTCAGAGATCTTTAATTCTTAGAATTCTCACTTAGTAAAGCATTCTTTATACTAAGTATAATGAGTGTAAGCAGCTTTGAGTTTGGGGCCTGGCTGTGCTTTATGTCCATTCCCTTAGCTCCTTTAACCCATAGAGAGATGACAGACACTGATTCTATCAAGTTTTGCAAAGGAAGAGGGGAACACCTGGGAAAAAAGGGAAACAACTAAGAGGAAGAGGAAGGGGGAAAAAAAGGTCTTGAGGCAGAGAGATCCTGTCTAGGAGTAAGGTGATAAAGACCGCACCAGCATGGTAGTGGTGTCAGAGAGAAGGAGGTATATGTAAAATATTAACCTGACTGTTCATTGCTGAGGTGAGGGGGGTGGGAAGGGATGGTGGAAGGAAATTTTGGAATTTAAAAATATACACAGATACATAGATAAGTTTTGAAAAACTTTAATATTATATATTTGGAAAAATAAAATATCAATAAAAAAATTGGTCTATTCCCAATTTTTGTCAGACTGCTTTACAAGTTTCCAAATAATTTTAATCAAATAAAGAATTCTTATGGCCAGAACTTAAATCTTTACATTTGTCAAATACAAAGATGTTATAATAATCCACTACTGTTTATTATATATCCACTCTTTTCCACAATCTTTCCATTTCTTAGCAAATACCAGATAGTTTGATATTTACTGGCTTATAACATATATGTATATATATATATATATATATATATATATATATATATATACAATTTTAAATCTTTCAGAATATTATATGATATATAGAAATGCTGATGTTTATATGCGTTTATTTTATACCATGCTACCTTGCTAAAATTATTACTTGTTTCAACTAACACTTTAATTGCATCTCTATCATTTTCCAAGTGTATCATCAAAAAGCTTATAAAAGAGATATTTTATTATCTCATTACCTTTTTTGACTGATTTCATTTACTTTTTCTTCTCTTATTGCTATTGTTAGCATTTCTTATAATATAATATAGATTAATATTAATTATAATGATTATCCTTGTTTCCACATGGTCTTATTGGGAAGGCTTGTATAGCTTATCCCACTGATACATAAAGTTTGCTGATGGTTTTAGGTTAATGCTCCTTATCATTTTAAGGAAAAATCCATTTTTCCTTATATTTTCAAGTATTTTTAATAGGAAAGAATGTTATATTTTATTAAAAGTTTTTCTGCATCTATTGGTGTTATTTTGTTACTTTTGGTATTCATATATCAATTATATTAATAGTTATCCAAATGTTAGAACATTCCTGAAATCTTTATATGAATCTCATTTGCTTACAATGTATAATCTTTGTGATGCTTGTATTCTCCTAGCTAATATTTTCTTTAGGATTTTTGCATTTATATTCATTAGTGAAATTGGTCTATAATTTTCTTTATCTGTTTTTACTCTTCCTACTTTAGGTATCAGTACCATATTTGTTTCATAAAAAAGGTTTGGTGGGAGTTGTTCTTTGCTTCTTATTGCAAATAATATATTTAATACTGGAATTAATTATTTTTTAAATATTTGGTAGAAGTCATCTGCAAATCCATTTAGTTTTGATGCTTTTTTTCTTAGTACAATCATTTGTGGCCTGTTCATTTTCTTTTTTTCTAAAATAAATTTATTTAGGTATTTTATTTATTCTTCTGTCAATCTAGGCAGTATATATCTTTCCATTTCACATAAATTGTTAAATTTATTGATAAATAATTGGGCAAAATATCTCCTAATAGTTGCTTTGATTTCATCTTTATTAGTGATATATTCACTCTTTTTTATTTTTGATGCTAATTATTTGATTTTATTTCTTTTAAAAAATCATATTAACCAATGGCTTGTCTGCTTTATTTTTTCATAAATCCAATTTCCACTTTTCTTTATTCAATTTTTATTAATCTCACCTTTAATTTTTAGGATTTCCAAATTGATATTTCATTGGGGATTTTTAATTTTTTCCTTTTAAAATTTTTAAATTTTATACACAATTCATTGATCTGTTATTTATCTTTTTTATGATTTCAGGATTTAGAGATATAAATTTTCCTCTGATTCTTACTTTTGATGCATCCCATATGTATGTTGTTTCATTATTTTCATTGCCTTTAATAAGCTTTATGTTTCTATGACTTATTCTTTAATGTATTCATTTTTTTATTTAAGGCAATGAGGTTAAGTGACTTGCCCAAGGCCACAGAGCTAGGCAATTATTAATTTGAACTCAAGTCCTCCTGACTCCAGGACAGATGCTCTATGCACTGTGTCACCTAGCTGCCCCAAATCATTTTTAAGATTAAATTATCTGTTCTCCAATTAATTTTAAGTCTGTGTTTTCATGTTGTCAAATTGCATTACGACATGAAAAGGATGCATTTAATATTTCTGTATTTGACTATAAAGTTTTCATGCCCTTAAAAATGGTCAATTTTTTGTGAAGGTATCATATGCCACTGAGAAAAATAGCATATTCTTTTTCTATTCTCATTTAACTCTCTCCAGATATCTATTATATCCAAATTAACCAAGAGTCTATTCATCTCCTTACTTTTTTCTTTAATTTCTTGGTTATATTTATCTAGTTCTGAGAAGGGAAAATTAAAGTCTTCCACTATTATTACATTACTGTCTATTTCTATCTGTAATTTTTTTAATTTTTCCTTTAAAAATTTAGATACTAAAAAAAATTTAGATACTATACTAAGTAGTGAACAAAAGTGTTTCTATTTCCACTAATGACCTGTGTGCAAGAAATGGCTTAGGAAAACTGTGATGGACTGACCAGTCATGTAGCAACCATTAAGAAGTAACAAAAAGATAGCATAAGTGATGAACTGGTACCCACAAAATGCAGAAAGTAGAGAAAGGTCTCTAGCATACTAGTTGCTATGTGGAGAATCTTTGTGAGACAGCCAGGAAAAGAATTAGAAGAAGAGATAATAGAGGGGGTGGCTAGGTGGCGCAGTGGATAAAGCACTGGCCCTGGAGTCAGGAGTACCTGGGTTCAAATCCGGTCTCAGACACTTAATAATTACCTAGCTGTATGGCCTTGGGCAAGTCACTTAACCCCATTTGCCTTGCAAAAACCTAAGCAAAAAGAGATAATAGAGAGGGGTCACAATAAGCATCAGTAGAGTGAGTGCCATCATTGATACCAGGTTGACTGAAATATTGGGAGAATAACAAACCATTTATATAGTTGAGAAACCAGTGTCATGCTGGCAACAGTTGGCCAAAACAAACAATTCATCTTAAGATATTCACTTATGCCATTTCCAAAACATATTATATATTAAGCTTGTTTGTCTGTTTTCTAATAGAATAATATTTTCATCTTAAAAAATTTTAGATGCTGTAGCAACTGGTACACCTAGGTTTAGTATTGTTAGTAATACCTTACAATACTTTGTCAAAATGTAGTTTCCTTGTTTATGTCTTTTAATTAAACTTGATTTAGTTTTAACTTTATCTGAGATCATTTTACCTCTCCCTACCCAATATTGTTTATTAGGATCATCTCATCATATTCAATTCAATCCCAAGCTTTCTAACTATTTATGCTCCTTCAAACCACTATTCTATAGGGTTACGGATGACATTTTCTCATTAAAAGAAGTAGACAGTTTGACCTCAGTAAATCCCTTATAATTGGTCTTTAATATTTGCCTTTCTTAATGTTTCTTCTAATTATTATAGGTCAACATTTCTGTTCCTTGGTCTTTTTCTCACAAATACTTGAAAGCTCTATTATTTCTTCAATTTCCATTTTTCCTTGCAAGATTTATACATAGCAATGCTGTAAGCTGTTCTTGGTTGGTAACCAGCTATTCCTGCCCTTTGGAATATAACATTCCATGATTTCTTATCTATTAATGTAGAGGTTACTAAGTCTAATATTAATTATCCTGATTGCTGCTGCACTGCTGTTTCTCCCCGGTTGGTTGTAGTATTTTCTCCGTGACTTGGGAGCATTGAAACTTAGCTAAAATATTCCAATGAGCTTTCATGTTGACATCACTTCCTGACATCACTGATGGACAGATTTCTCATTGTCTATTTTACACTCTAGTGATAAAACCTCAGAGTAATTTTCTTTAATTATTTCTTTAAAAAAATATTTATGAGAGACTAGGGAGGGAGCAGAGAGAGACTGTTGAGCTCTGTCCTCTGTCACTGGAACAGGACTCTGGGGTTCTGACCACATTCAGATCCTGATTTCAGTCTAGGCCCCCCATAGAAGAGCAGGACCTCCACACCTCAGCCCCATGGCAGAGGGGGGCACTTATGGTCATTCACAGACCAGGAGGTAGGAGAGAGCCTCACACACTGAGATCCTTGTGGGAGTGTCCCAAAAGCTCAGGAACCACCCCAAAACCAGGCTTAGGCTGGGAAAATGAGTAAGCAGAGAAAAAAGAGGAACACCACTGAGAAATACTTTGCTTGTGATCCCAAGAAGGATCAACACTCAATCTGAAGATGAGGAAATCCAAGCTCCTGCATCTAAAGACCCCAGGAAAAACAGAAATTGAGCTCAGGCCATGACAGAGCTCAAAAAAGACTTTGAAAATCAAGTGAGGGAGATAGAAGAAAAATTGGGAAAAGAAATGAGAGAGATTCAGGAAAAATATGAAAATGAAGTCAGCTGCCTAGTCAAGGAAATCCAAAAAAATGCTGAAGAAAATAGCATACTAAAAACCAGCTTAGGTCAAATGGATAAAACAGTTCAAAAAGTTATTGAGGAGAAGAGCTTTAAAAAGCAGAATTGGCCAGATGGAAAAACAAATAAGAAAACTCTCTGAGGAGAATAAATCCTTCAGACAAAGAATAGAATTCAGGGAGATTGATGAATTTACCAGAAATCAGGAACCAATACTTCAAAACCAAAAAAATGAAAAATCAGAAGAAAATGTGAAACATCTCATTGAAAAAAACAACTGATATGGTAAACAGATTTAGGAAAGATAATTTTAAAATTATTGGAATACCTGAAAGTCATGATCAGGAAAAGAGCCTTGACATCATTTTCAAAGAATTACTACAGGAAAATTGCCCTGATATCCTAGAAGCAGAGGGCAAAATAGAAATGGAGAGAATCCACCCTTCTCCCCAAGAAACAGATCCCAAAAAACCAACCCCCAAGAATATTATAGCCAAGTTCCAGAACTCCCAAGTCAAAGGGAAAATATTACAAGCAGCCAGAAGGACACAATTCAAATATCATGGAGCTGCAGTCAGGATCACATAGGACTTAGCAGCAACTACATTAAAAGCTCGTAGGACTTGGAATATAGCATGCCAGAAGGCAAAAGAGTTTAGAATGCAACTGAGAATCAACTACCCAGCACAACTGAATGATCTCTTCCAGGGAAAAAGATGGACTTTCAATGAACCAGGGGGATTTCAAATGTTCCTGTTAGAATGGCCAGAGCTGAACAGAAGGTTTGATCTTCAAATACAGGACTTAGGTGAAGCATAGAGATTGGAGGAGAAGGGTAAAATATGAGGGACTTAATGATAATGAACTGCATGTATTCCTATATAGAAAAATACTCATATGATAATACTCATATGAACTTTCTTAGTTAATAGAGCAGGTAGAAGGAGCTTTTGTAGATGAAGCACAGGATAAAGCTGAATTTGAAGATAAAATGTGGTGTAAAAATGGAGTCAATAGAAAAAAGGGAAATGTAATGGGAGAAAGAAAAAGGAGAGGGGGAATAGACCAAGATATTTCATATAATAAGATTTTTCTTTATTACAATGAGCTATTGCAATGATATGGAAGGGGGAGAAGGCAAGGAGGAATGAGGGAATCTTCACTCTCATCAGAGGTGGCTAGGAGAGTGAATAAGAAATTAAGATTCTTATATGAGTAAGTTCACTCGAGCCTGTATGAGAACATGTCCTTCCCCCCCGGAACATGTCCTATGTGATTTGACTGCATTCTTAGAGTCCCAGGAACTAGCCATTCCTTGGAACACAAACAGTACTGAAAAGAACTGGCTATTCTCACAGTGCTGACCTCAATTATGTTGTGTCTTGTGGCCCCATATGACATCTTCCTAACATCATAACACTTACTGAATTCCTATGCTCATGATCAGAACTCTGGGATCCTTTCCAATTGAATTTGGCAACAAGTCTTCTTTGTTCTTCCCTAATAAATATCCTGAAACTACAAGCATTCATTGGAATCTCATCCATGGAGAAGATTTACTGCCTGGGGCCCTTTCCCGTTTGGGACTCAAAGACTGCTGCTGCTGAATCAGGATCCCCCATCAAAGATGATTGGAGTTGGTGCTCTCCCAAATTGGTGATGTTTTCTTTATCTTTCTCTTCTACTTGTTTTATAGTGTTAATAATCCTTTCTTACATATATATATATATATATATATATATATATATATATGTTATTTGCTGTATTGAATATTATTGTAAGCAATCTATTCCTTGCATTATTAAAATACTTTCATTTTCAACTACGTGAGAGTGTCATTTACAGGAACGAATCCGAACCTCATTAAAATCACAATACAGAGAGGAAACAGCATATATACTCAATGGGTTAGAGACATCTGGAGTAAGAAGGAGAGAGGGGGGATGGGGGAAGGGGTGGGGATGTGAATGATGGAGGAGAGGATGGGCTATGGGGAGGGAGTGGTCAGATATAACACATTTTCCCTTTTATTTCTTGCAAGTGGCTGGCATTGGATGGCCTGTCCAGGACCATAGGGCCAGGTGGATGCTGGGCCTAAGGGGTGGTATGGGAGCTTGGGGCCTCTTGGCCCCAGGGCTGGGGATCTGTCTGCTGCACCACTCAGCTACCCTACAGCAGAGTCAGAGTGAAAGGAGAGAGAAAATATAGTACAGGGTAGTGGAGAAGTAAGAAAGGAGGGAGTTGCGATCAGCAATGGCAACAGTGGAAAAATATGGATGTAACTTTTGTGATGGACTTATCATAAAGAATGTGATCCACCTGTGAAAGAGTTAGTGGTGTTGGAACACAGACTGAAGCACATTTATTATTATTATCATTATTATTATTATTATTACTTTGGGGGGTGCAGGGCAAATGAGGTTGGGTGGCCTGCCTGGGGCTGCATAGCTGGGTGATCGTTGTGTGTCTGAGGCCGGATTTGGACCTGGGTGCTCCTTGCTCAAGGACCAGTGCTCTTTCCACCACCCGGCCGCCCCTACTATTATTACTATTTTATTTTATTTTGGGTCTTTTTTTCTTTTTTTTGGTTTTTCCAGGGCAATGGGGTTGGGGTGGCTTGCATGGGGTCACACAGCTGGGTGATTGTTGGGTGTATGGGGCTGGATTTGGGCTTGGGTGCTCCTGGTTCCAGAGCTGGTGCTCCATCCACTGTACCACCTGGTCATACTTACAATTATTACTATTATTTTTTAAATTTAAATTTAAATTTTGTTCTCTCCACTTTACTTTTTCACTCAAGCGAGTCTATATTTTTTGGGGAGGGGTATTTTGTTTACTCTTAAACAAGAATATTTTATTAATGTATAAAAACATTATTTGTACAAAATGAGAATAAATAAATAAATTAAAAAATAAATATAGGCAGAGAAAAAATATTTCTTTCCAATTGCATGCAAAGATAGTTTTCAACAATCATTTTTTGTAAGATTTTGAATTTCACATTTTTCTTCCACCCTCTCTTCTCTCCCTCCTCCCCCATAGAAAGCAATCTAATATAGGTTATGTATGTATAATTATATTATACATATATACCTATTAATCATGTTGTGAAAGAAGACTCAAATCAAAAAGGGAAAAAATCACAAGAGGGAAAATCATAAAATAAAAGAAATTTTAAAAATGAAAAATAGTAACCTTTGGTTTTCATTCAGACTCTATAGTTCCTTCTCTGGATGTGTATGGTATCCATCACAAGTCTTAGAATTGTTTGATTATTGCTGAGATGATCATAGTTGATCTTCACAAAATGTTACTGGTAGTGTGTATAATGATCTTCTGGTTCAGCTCACTTTACTAGGGCAATGGGGTTGGGGTGGCTTGCATGGGGTCAGACAGCTGGGTGATTGTTGGGTGTGAAATTCTTTCCAGACTTTTTTGAAGTCCCATCTCTCATGATTTCTTAAAGAACA
This sequence comes from Macrotis lagotis, assembly GCF_037893015.1. NCBI lineage: Eukaryota > Metazoa > Chordata > Mammalia > Peramelemorphia > Peramelidae > Macrotis > Macrotis lagotis. Next base: position 437,062,836 of record NC_133658.1, on the reverse strand, counting down.
ATAATATTCCATCACATTCATATATCACAATTTATTCAGTCATTCCCCAATTGATGGTGATCTCCTCAATTTCCAATTCTTTGACCCAATGAAAAGAACTGCTATAAATATTTTTTGTTCATGTGGCTTTACCCTTTTTTTGTGATCCCTTATTAAAAGGATTGTTCAATCAAAGAATATGCACAGTTTATTGCCCTTTAGGAATAGTTTCAAATTGCTCCCCAGAAAGGCTGGATCAGTTCACAGGTCCACCAGCAATACATTAATGTTTCAGTTTTCTCACATTCTTTCCAACACTGATCATTTTTCTTTTTTGTCATATTGACCAACCTGATAGTTGCAAAGTAATACCTCAGAGTTGTTTTAATTTGCATTTTTCTAGTCAATATTATTTAGAGAATTTTTTCATGTCTATTGATAGCTTTAATTTCTTCATCTGAGAACTGCCTGTTCATATCCTTTGACCATTTATCAATTGGAGATTATATTCTTGTATTCTTAAAATTTTATTCAGTTCTCTATATTTTAGAAGTAAATCCTTTATCAGAAACTCAAGCTGTAAAAATTATTTCCCAACTGACTGCATTCCTTTTTTAATCTAGGTTGCATTTGTTTTATTTGTGCAATCTTTAAAAAATTTAATGAAAACAAAATTATTCATTTTGATTTTATAATGTTCTTTATCTCATCTTTGATCATAAACTGTTCCCCTTTCCATAGTTCTGACAGATAATCTAGTCCTGGTTCTCCTTGGTTTATAGTGTCTGTCACTTTTACCTTAATTCTATACCCATTTTGACCTTATCTTGTGATAGGGTGTGAGATGCTATTTTCTGCTCAGTTTCTGTCATATTATCTTTTACTTTTCCTAGCAGTTTTTATCAGAGTGATTAAGAACTTATTCCAGAAGTTGGAGTCTTTGAGTTTATCAAACAGTACTACTGTTTCTTTTGCAACACATCTATTCCATTTATCTACCACTCTATTTCTTAGCCAGTACCAAATAATTTTGATAACTGCTATTTGATCTGGTATGGCCTGATCACCTTCATTTCCATTTTTTCCCCCTTATAATCCCCTTGATATTCTTGATCTTTTGTTCCTCCATATGAAATTAATTACTATTTTTCCTAGCTCAATAAAATGATTTTGGGTAATTTGGTTGGTATGGCACTGAATAAGTAATTTAATTTAGGTAGAATTGTCATTTTTATTCTATTATCTTCACCAACCCAAGAGCAATAGTCATTTTCCAATTGTTTAGATGTGATTTTATTTGAACAACCCGAAATCCTGATATAAATAAATACCTGTTCATAGTGTGTTATCCTAGTGATAACTTGCTGCAATCTCCTTGCTAATATTTTGTTTAAAATTTTTACATCAATATTAATTAGGGAAATTGAACTGTAATTTTCTTTCTTTTTTTGTCTCTTCCTGGTTTAGGTGTCAGCACCATATTAGTTACATTGAAAGGAGTCCTTTTTCACCTATTTTCTTCCAGTAATTTATATAGAATTAGAATTAATTTTCTTAAAATGTTTGATAGAATTCACTTGTGAACCCATTTGACCATAGACATTTTTTCTTAGAGAGTTCATTGATGACGTGTTCAATTTCTTTTTTCTGAAATGATGTTATTTAAGTATATAATTTCTATATGGATATAATATATATGATATCTAATATATATAGTATAAATATATATTTATATATATTTCTTCTTCTGTTAAGCTGGACAATTTATATTTTTGTAAATATTCATCCAATCCACTTAAATTGTCAAATTTATTATCATACAGCTAGGCAAAATAGCTCTGAATTATTACTTTCATTTTTCATTGGTGGTGAATTCATCTTTTTTCCTTTTTGATACTGGTGATTTGGTTTTCTTCTTTTTTTAAATAAAATTAACTAAATGATTTTGGGATTTTTTTAAATTTATTGCTTTTTATTATACCAATTCAGTTTCATTTATTAGTTCAATATTACTTTTGGTTTTATTAATCTCTCCTTTTATTTTCAGAATTTTAAATTTTGTATTTAATTGAGGATTTTTTTATAATTTTAGAAAGGTTTTATTTATTTTGAGCTTTACAATTTTTCCTCCAATCTTGCTTCCTTCCCCCCAAGCCCTCACAGAAGGCAGTTTGTTGATCTTTACATCATTCCCATAGTATACATTGATCTAAGTTGAATGTGATGAGAGAGAAATCATATCCTTAAGGAATAAACATATAGTATGAGATATAGCAGAATTACATAATAAGATAATTTTTAAAATTAAATGTAATAGTCTTTGGTCTTTGTTCAAACTCCATAATACTTTCTCAGGATACAGATGGCATTCTCCATCACAGATATCCCAAGATTGCATCTGATTGTTGCCTTGTGGGTATGAGCAAGTCCATTAAGGTTGATCATCACTCTCACGTTGCTGTTAAGGTGTACAGTGTTCTTTTGGTTCTGCTCATCTTGCTCAGCATCAGTTCATGAAAATCCTTCCAGCCTTCCCTAAATTTCCATCCTTTCTGGTTTCTAATAGAACAATAGTGTTACATGACATATATATATATATATATATATACTACAGTTTGTTAAGCCTTTCCCCAGCTAATGGACATTCCCTCAGTTTCCATTTCTTTGCCACCATAAACAGAGTTGCTATGAACATTTTTGTACAGGTGATGTTTTTACCCTTTTTCATAATCTCTTCAGGGTGTAGGCGCAGTAGTGGTATTGCTGGATCAAAGGGTATACAAATTTTTTCTGCCTTTTGGGCATAATTCCAAATTGCTCTCCAGAAAGGTTGGATGAATTCACAGATCCACCCACAATGTATTAGCATCCCAGATTTCCCACATCCCTTCCAACATTGATCATTATCCTTTCTGGTCATATTGGCCAGTCTGAGAGGTGTGAGGTAGTACCTCAGACATGTTTTAGTTTGCATTTCTCTAATAATTAGTGGTTTAGAGTAATTTTTCATATGACTATGAATTGCTTTGATTTCCTCAACTGTAAATTGCCTTTGTATATCCTTTGACCATTTGTCAATTGTTTTTTTTCCCTAGCTTTTTTTAGTTGCACTCCCCATTCACTTACTTCTTCTTTTTCTATTTTATTCATGCAAGCTTTTTGACATATAAAATTCCCCCTATTAACTGCCTTGGCTTTGTTTTCTCCTTATTGTAATCATCTTGGACAAAATTTTTAATTGTTTCTGTGATTCATTGTTTGATCCACTCTTTTCTTTAATATTAGGTTATTTAATGGGTTCCCCCCCACACACAATTGCTTATTACTAGCTGTATTTCCTTCTATCCTATTCTTCCCACTCCCTTTATTTTCTCTCTCCTTTCACCCTATCCCTCCACAAAAACGTGTTGTATCTGACTATAATCTTCCCTGTCTTATATCACTCACCGTCTCCCTCCTCTTCCTCTATCTCCTTACTCTCTTCCCTGTCTTCTCTTTTTTTCCTCTAAAATAAGATAGATTTCTATACCCTATTGAACACAGACTGAAGTACACTTTTTTCCCTCTCACTTTTCCTTCCTTTATTCTTCTTGAGGTTCTCTGTCTTTGTGTGGGGGGGAGGAGGATTATGTTTGCTTCTACAACAAAACTATTGTAGTAATGTGAAAGTAAATTAACTAAATTTAAAATTAGGTTATTTAACTTCCAATTAATTTTTAATCTATCTTTCCATGACTCTCTTTATTCATGTGACTTTTAAACATCATTATCTGAAGATGATGCATTCATATTCTTGTTTTCTGCATTTGATTGCTTGGTTTTTATGCCCCAACATATGGTCAGTTTTTGTGTAGGTGACATATTTGGCAGAGAAAAATATATCTTTCTTTCTATCCTCATTCAGTTTTCTTCAGAGGTCTATCATATCTAACTTTTCTAGCATTCTATTCATCTCCTTAACTTCCTTCTTGTTTATTTAAATGTTTTGTATTGAAATTACTTCAGTGTCTATGGTACCTTTTCTTCTTTATCCCTTTTAATGAGATCTTTTTGCTTTTACATTGCCTTCTATAAAGATTGCTGTTCCTGCTTTTTTTTTTTTCACTTCAGCTGAAGCACAATATATTCTATTCGGGTCTTTTACCTTTACTCTGTGTGTTTCTCTCTGCTTCATATGTGTTTCTTATAAACAATATAATTGAGGAGTGGCTAGGTGGCGCAGTGGATAGAGCATGGGCCCTGGAGTCAGGAGTACCTGAGTTCAAATCTGGCCTCAGACAATAATTACCTAGCTGTGTGGCCTTGAGAAAGCTACTTAGCCCCATTTGCCTTGGGAAAAAAATATATAGTTGAGGATTATGGTTTTTAATCCACTCTACTATCCATTTCCATTTTATTCGAATTCACAGTTATAATAACTACCTCTTTATCACCTTCCACCATATTTTCCCTCTGCTTGCACTTTTATTTCTCCTTTTGCCCTATCCTTCCTCATCAGTGTTTTACTTCTGATTATCACATCCCTCAATCTGTCCCCCTTTTTTCAGGCACCTTCACTTTGCTTGTCCCTTTCTCCTTTCCTCTTCTTCTTTCTCTTCCTTCTATCAGTCCTTTCTTTTCCTCCCTTTTTCCTTCCTAATGCCTGAAGGGAATGATAAATTTCTAAATGCAATGGAATGTATGTATGAGAGTAAGATTTGAACAGTTCTCTTTCTCTGTTGTAATAGGTCATTGCCTCTTCATGTGATGTAATTTACCTCATGCCGTCTCCCCCTTACTCCCATTCCAGTACAATCCCCCTTTTTTAATGCCATAATTTTTAAAAATCATTCCATCAAAGTCAAATTATGTCCATACCTTCAGTCTAAGTATATTCCCACTAATAGAGTTGTAATTCTGAAGATTTATGAGAATCTTCATCTATGTAGGGATATAACCAGTTTAATTTTATTGAATAGCAGTCTTTTTCTTTTCTCCTATTTACCTTTTTATGTATCCCCTGTTTGATGATCAAATTTTCTGTTCAGCTCTGGTCTTTTCATCTGGACCATTTGCAAGTCATCTATTTTATTAAATGTTCATCTTTTTGGGGACTTCCGGCCAAGATGGCAGAGAGAAGCCAGGCACTGTTTTAAGCTTTCAAGGCTTTCCCTTAGAACTAACATGAATCAAGCCTCTTAACAGATTTATGGATTCACAGAACCCAGCAAGGACTGTCACAGGGGAGTGTGGGCATGCCCAGGGCAGAGAACAGAGATCCAGGGCAGGGATGATGGGGTGAGGTCAGGAACTAACCTGATGGTGGAAGTGTCTGCCATGTACATGTCAGTTGGATGGGAGAGTTACAGCCCTGTGACCTAGCTCAGTTGGTCTGGAAGATCCTGGCTATGAACTTCCCTGTGTTTTCAGTGGAGGAGACCCCAAATTTCCAACTGGCCCCCATTTTTCCTGTGGAAGGACCAGACTTTCTCCAGAACAAACAGAAACAGTCCTAGGTGTTCACCTTGCCCCAAGGCCTTGGTGGTAGATCTCCCCCAGCATTGATTGCTAATTAAACTGATTACCCAGATAGAGTCTTTGGATTTTCTAGCCTGAGGGACCAGTTCAGAAAGTGTGAGGACAGCCCAGGTCTTACTCCAGATCTCAGGAATGGGCAACTGACACTCACAACACAGACAATCCTTATTAGTGGGCCCACTGAATAAACCCTGGAGTTCCTAATCCCAGTGAGCAAGGCCTCTTGGAATCTCAAAGCTCTGCAAACCAGCCCCTCCCCCAACACAAGACTCTAGGGGAAAATGCCCAAAATGAAGAAAAGACCAGCACAAAGTGGGGCCCACTGAATGTTACCTTGGAGATAAGGATACTAGCCCAGAAAAGGGATGGAGCTACAAAGGAGAATATAAATTGGTCTGCAGTCCAGAAAAATTTCTTAGAAGAGATCAGAAAGGAGTTTAAAAATCAAATGGAAAAATTGGGAAAAGAAATGCAAGAGAAAATTAGCATCTTGTAACAAGAAAGCAAATCCTTTGAAAATATAATTGGACAAGTGCAAAAATAAAATAATTCTCACAAACATACAATTGGGCAAATGGAAAAAAGATAGCAATTCCTAAAAAATAGATTTTATCAATTGGAAAAGGAGATTAAAAAGGTAAATGAAGAAAACTCTTCTCTAAAAACAAGATCAAAATCTGTAGAAACTCATGACTTCATGAGAAAATGAGAATCTGTTAAGCAAAATCAAAAAGTGCAAAAAGAGAAGAAAATGTAAAATACTTCATTGGCAAAACAACTGACCTGGAAAATAGATCCAGAAGAGACAATTTAAGAATTCTTGGACTACTTGAAAACCTTGAAGGAAAAAAAAAAGCCTGAACTCCTTACTTCAGGATATAGTGAAGAACTCCCCTGATATCCTGAAACTGGGGTGAAATAGTCATTGAAAGAATACACGGATCCCCTCCTGAAAGGTATCCCAAAATGAAAAGACCAAGGAATATTGTGATCAAATTCCAGAACTTTTAGATCAAAAACAAATTCTGAAATTTTGGAGAAGCTGAATGAGTTATAGGAAGACATAGACAACAAAAGTCTACTGATGGGAGATCTCAACTTCCCTCTCTCAGAATTAGATAAATCTAACCATAAAATAAACAAGAATGAAGTTAAGGAGGTGAATAGAATACAAGATAACTTAGATTTGATAGACCTCTGGAGAAAATTGAATGGGGATAGATGTAGTATGTGTAACCTACACAAAAATTGACCTTGAATTAGGGCATAAAAACCTCATAATCAAATACAGAAAGGCAGAAATATTGAATGCATCCTTTTAAGACAATGATGTAATAAAAATAATATGCAATAAAGAGTCATGGAGAGATAGACCTAAAACTAACTGGAAACTAAATAACTTTATTTTAAAGAATGACTGGATTAAACAACAATTCATGGAAAGAATTAATATTCCATTCAAGACACTGACAATAACAAGACAAGAAAACAAAACTTATGGGATACAGCCAAAGCAGTTATTGGGGGATATATTTTATCTCTTAATGCTTACATGAATAAAATAAAGAGGAAATCAATTAACTGGGCATGCAACTAAAAAAGTTTGAAAAAGAACAAATTAAAAATATTCAATTAAATACCAAATTAGAAATTCTGAAAGTTAAAGGTGAAATTAATAAAATATAAAGCTATTGAACTTATAAATAAAACCAAGAGTTGCTTTTATGAAAAAAAGGAATAAAATAGATAAATTTTTGGTTAATTTGAATAAAAAACAGAAAAAAAGGAAAACCAAATTACTAGTATCAAGAAATGAAAAAGGTGAACTCGTCACCAATGAGGAGGAATTTAAAGTAATAATTTAGAACTATTTTGCCCAACTATATACAAATAAATTTGATAATCTAAATGAAATGGATATTTACAAAAATATAAATTGCCCAGGTTAAAAGAAGAAGATACTAATACAACCCTGTCTCAGAAAAAGAAACTCAACAGACCATCAATGAACTCCCTAAGAAAAACTCTACAGGGCTAGATGGATTCACAAGTGAATTCTATCAGACATTCAAGGAACAACTGGTTCCAATTCCATATAAACTATTTGAAAAAATAGGTGAAGATGGAAATCTGCCCAGTTCCTTTTATGATACTAATAAGGTGCTGATAGCTAAATCATTAAGAATCAAATGAGAGACAGAAAATTATAGACCAATTTCCCTAATGAACATGGATGCAAACATTTTAAATAAAATATTAGAAAAGAGATTATTGCAAGTTATACCAGGAATGCAGAATTGGTTCAATATTTTTTTAAGAAAGATTTTATTTATTTTGAGTTTTACAAATTTTCTCCCATTCTTGCTTCCCTCCCCCCACCCCCCACAGAAGGCAGTCTGTTAGTCTTTACATTGTTTTCATGGTATACATTGATCTCAGTTGAATGTGATGACAGAGAAATCATATCCTTAAGGAAGAAAAATAAAGTATAAGATAGTAAAATTACTTAATATAACAGGTATTTTTTCTAATTTGACAGTAATAGTCTTTGGTCTTTGTTCAAAGTCCATAATTCTTTCTCTGGATACCAATGGTATTCTCCACTGTAGATAGCCCAAAATTGTCCCTGGTTGTTGCCCTGTTGGTATGAGCAAGTCCATCAAGGTTGATCATCACTCCCATGTTGCTGTTAGGGTGTGCAGTGTTTTTCTGATTCTTCTCATTTCACTCAGCATCAGTTCATTCAAATCCTTCCAGGCTTCCCTGAATTCCCATCCCTCCTGGTTTCTAATAGAACAACATTTTCCCATGATATACATATACCACAGTTTGTTAAAACATTCCCCAATTGAAGGATATTTACTCAATTTCCAATTTTTTGCCACCACAAACAGGGCTGCTATAAATATTTTTGTACAAGTGATGTTTTTACCCCTTTTTTATAATCTCTTCAGATTATAAATTATAATTTATATTATAATTCCATAATTATAGATTATAATACCCAGTAGTGGTATTACTCATAATTGACTATATCAATAATAATCCTAAAAGAAATCATATCATTATTTCACTAGATGCTGAAAAAAGACAAAATACAGCACGTATTTCTACTAAAAACACTAGAGACTGTCATCACATTCAACTGAGATCAATGTATAACATGGAACCAATATAAACACTAACAGAATGTCTTCTATAGGGGTGGGGGGAGGGAAGTAAGAATGGGGCAAAATGGCAAAACTCAAAGTAAATAAACTCTTTCTTTAAAAAAAATAAAAAATAAAAGTCTGATTCTGCAATTAAAAAAACACTAGATAGCATAGGAATAAATGGATTGTTCCCTGAAATGGTAAGCAGTGTCTATCTGAAACCATCAACAAGCATTATATGCAGTGGTGATAAGTTAGAAGTATTCCAAAGAAGATCATGGGTGAAAGAAGGAATTGTGGGGGGAGCCAAGATGGCGACAAGAAGGGATCAAGTCTTAGGCACTCTCTGATATAAACGTGAAACTAAGGACTCTAACTAAACTTTAGAGAGACAGAACCCACAAAGGGAACCAGTGAGGCAGTTCTCCTACTCAAGGTAACCTGGAAAAGAGCAGAAAGGCTCTGCTCCCCAGGGTCGGAGGGGCGGCCCACCAGAGGGGTGGACTGCCAGAGTGAAAGAACTTCAGCCTCCCGGAGGCAGGCCCAGGGTGCTGGGAGCCATGGTTCACAGCAGTGGGGGAGTCTCCTGAGCTGCACCCCAAGGAGTACCAGGCACAAAGTGGGGGAACAGTAGGGGACCTCTGCGGAGCGAGCAACTTGGAGCCCAGCCCTCAGGGCACACAGAGAGCAGCTTGGTCTTTCCCCAGCCTTGATCCAGGAAACAGAAGCAGGCAGAGCCGATAAGCAGGAGTCTCCAGGGCATGAGCCCATTGAGCTAAGGGAGGGGAGTGAAGAGAGACTACTGAGCTCTGTCCTTTGCCTCTGGAACAGAACTCTGGGGTTCTGACTACATTCAGATACTGATCACAGTCTAGCCCCCCCCAATAGAACAGCAGGGCCCCCTCCACCTCAGCCCCGTGGCAGAGGGGGGGTGCTTATGGTCATTCACAGACCAGGAAGGACAGACCCTCACACACTGAGACCCTTGTGGGAGTGTCCCAAAAGCTCAGGAAGCACCCCAAAACCAAGCTCAGGCGGGGAAAATGAGCAAGCAGAGAAATAAGAGGAAGACCATTGAGAAATATTTTGCTCATGAGCCCAAGAAGGATCAACATACTCAGTCTGAAGATGAGGAGGTACAAGCTCCTGCATCTAAAGACTCCAAGCAAAACAGAAATTGGGTTCAGGCTATGACAGAGCTCAAAAAAGACTTTGAAAATCAAATGAAGGAGTTGGAAGAAAAACTGGGAAAAGAAAGGAGAGAGATGCAGGAAAAACATGAAAATGAAGTCAGCAGCTTAGTCAAGGAAATCCAAAAAAATGCTGAAGAAAATAGCATGCTAAAAAACAGCTTAGGTCAAATGGATAAAACAGTTCAAAAAATTATTGAGGAGAAGAATGCCTTAAAAAGCAAAATTGGCCAGATGGGAAAAGAGATAAGAAAACTCTCTGAGGAGAGCAAATCCTTCAGACAAAGAACAGAATTCAGGAAGATTGATGAATTTGGCAGAAATCAGGAATCAATACTTCAAAACCAAAAAAATGAAAAATTAGAAGAAAATGTGAAACATCTCATTGAAAAAAACAACTGAAATGGAAAACAGATTTAGGAAAGATAATTGAAAAATTATTGGAATACCTGAAAGTCATGATCAGGAAAAGAGCCTTGACATCATTTTCAAAGAATTACTACAGGAAAATTGCCCTGATATTCTAGAAGCAGAGGGCAAAATAGAAATGGAGAGAATCCACCAATCCCCCCGAGAAAGAGATCCCAAAAAACCAACCCCTAGGAATATTATAGCCAAGTTCCAGAACTCCCAAGTCAAAGAGAAAATATTACAAGCAGCCAGAAGGACACAGTTCAAATATCATGGAGCTTCAGTCAGGATCACACAGGACTAAGCAGCAACTACATTGGAAGGTCGTAGGGCTAGGAATATAATATACTGGAAGGCAAAAGAGCTTAGAATGCAGCCAAGAATGAACTACCCAGCAAGGCTGAATGTCCTCTTCCAAGGAAAAAGATGGACTTTCAATGAACCAGGGGAATTTCAAAGGTTCCTTTTGGAATGGCCAGAGCTGAACAGAAGGTTTGATCTTCAGATACAGGACTCAGGTGAAGCACGGACATTGGAGGAGAGGGGGGGAAATATGAGGGACTTAATGAGGATGAACTGCATGTATTCCTGCATAGAAAAATGACACTGATAATACTCATATGAACCTCCTCAGTTAATAGAGCAGGTAGAGGGAGCTTTTATAGTTGAAGCATAGGAGAAAGCTAAATTCGAAGATAAAATATGGTGTAAAAATGGAGTCAATAGAAAAAAAGGGAAACGTAATGGGAGAAAGAAAAAGGAGAGGGAGAATAGGCCAAGATATTTCATATAATAAGATTTTTTTATTATTACAAGGAGCTATTGCAATGATATGGAAGGGGGAGGCAAGGAGGAATGAGGGAACCTTTGCTCTTATCAGAAATGGCTAGGAGAGGAAACAGCATATATACTCAATGGAGTATAGGCATCTGGACTAAGAAGGAGGGGGGAGCAGGGGGAAGGGGTGGGGATGTGAATAAAGGAGGAGAGGATGGACCATGGGGGGAGAGTGGTCAGATATGACACGTTTTCTTTTTTACATCTTGCAAGGGGTTGGAATTGGAAGGCCTGTCCAGGACCATAGGGCCAGGTGGATTCTGGGCCTAAGGGGTAGTATGGGGGCTTAGGGCTTCTTGGCCCCAAGGCCAGGGATCTGTCTGCTGTGCCACTCAGCGACCCTACAGCAGAGTCAGAGTGAAAGGAGAGAGAAAATATAGTACATGGTAGTGGAGAAATAAGAAAGGAGGGAGTTGCGATCAGCAATGACAGCATTGGAAAAATATGGAAGTAACTTTTGTGATGGACTTACCATAAAGAATGTGATCCACCCATGACAGAGTTGTTGGTGTTGGAACAAAGACTGAAGCACATTTTTTTAATTATTATTATTTGGGAGAGGGTGCAGGGAAAATGGGGCTGGGTGGCCTGCCTGGGGCCACATAGCAGGGTGATCTTTGGGTGTCTGGGGCCGGATTTGGACCTGGGTGCTCCTGACTCAAGGGCCAATGCTCTGTCTGCCACACAGCCACCCCTACTATTATTACTTTTATTTTATTTTGGGTCTTTTTTTCTCTTCTTTTAGGTTTTTGCAGGGCAGTGGGGATCGGGTGGCTTGCTTGTCACACGGCTGGGTGATTGTTGGGTCTACGGGGCTGGATGTGGGCTTGGATGCTCATGCCTCCAGGGCTGGTACTTCGTCCATTGTGCCACCTGGCCATACCTATAATTATTACTATTATTCTTTTTTTAATTTTAATTTTTTTCTTTCCCCTTTATCGCCAAAGCAAGTCTATATTCTTGGGGGGAGGGATATTTTGTTTACTCTTAAACAATAATATTTTATTAATGTAAAAAAAACATTTGTACAAAATGAGAATTAAAAAATAAAATTAAAAAAGAAGGACTTGTTATCACAACTATTATTCAATATTGTATTAGATATGTTAGTTTTAGTAATACGAGAAGAAAAGGAAATTGAAGGAATTAAAATTGGGAAGGAAGAAACAAAACTCTTACTCTTTGTAGATGACATGATGGTATACCTAGAGAATCCTAAAAAAATCATCTAAAAACTATTGGAGACAATTAGCAACTTTAGCAAAGTCACAGGATATAAAATAAACCCACACACATCCTCAAAATTCCTATATAATACTAAGATACAGTAGTAAGAGATATACCATTTATAATAACTTCAGACAGTATAAATTACTTGGGAGTCTATCTGCCAAGGTTGACTCAGAAACTATGAAAACAACTATAAAATACTTTTCACATAAAATCAGATCTAAATAACTGGGAGACTATCAATTGCTCATGGATAGGCTGAACATGCATCATAAAAATGACAATTCTAATTACACCAAGCTACTTATTTAGTGCCATAGCAATTAAACTTCAAAAAAATTACTTTCATGAGCTGGAAAAAATAGTAACTAAATTCATATGGATGAACAAAAAGTCAAGAATATCAAGGGAATTAATGAAAAAAGTGCAAAAGAAGGTAGCCTAGTTATACCAGATCTAAAATTATATTGTAAAGCATTAGTTATCAAAACTGTCTGGTACAGGAATAGAGTGGTGAATTAATGGAATAGATTAGGTGCAAAAGAGACAGCAGGAAATGATTATAGTAATCTACTGCTTGACAAACCCAAAGAGCCCAATTTCTAGGTTAAGAATTCACTCTTCAATAAAAACTGCCAAGCATATTAGAAGGCTGAAACAAGGATTAGACCAACATCTCACAACCAATACCAACATAAGTTCAAAATGGGTGCAGGATTTAGATATAAAAGAAAATATTATAAGCAAATTAGGTGAAAAAGGAAAGTTTACCTGTCAGATCTATGGAGAGGGGAGAAGTTTATGACCAAAAAAAGACTGAGAACATTATAAAAAATAAAGTGGATAATTTTGATTACATTAAATTTAAAAAGTTTTGAACAAACAAAACCACTGTAGCAAGATCAAAAGGAATGCAGTAAACTGGTAAACTGTTTTTGTCAGTTGTGTTTCTGACAAAGGACTCATTTCTAAAATATATAAAATTTATTAAAAAAAAGTCATTCCTCAATTGACAAAAGGTCAAAGGATATGCAAAGGCAATTCTCAGATGAGGAAATAAAAGCTATCCACAGTCATATGAAAAATTGCTCTAAATCATTATTGATTAGAGAAATGCAAATTAAGGTATCTTTGAGGTACCACCTCACATCTCTCAGATTGCCCAATATGACCAGAAAGTATAATAATCAGTCTTGGAGGTGATGTGAGAAATCTGAGACACTAATGCATTGTTGGTGGAGCAAGGAACTGACCCAACCTTTCTGGAGAGCAATTTGAGATTATACCCAAAGGTTAATTTAAAATTGCATACCCTTTGATCTAGCAATTTATATCTATTTCCTGATGAGATCATGAAAAAGGGTAAAAATCCCACATATTCCAACACATTCATTGTAATTCTGTTTGTGGTGGCAAAGAATTGGAAATTGGTGGGATACCCATCAATTGGAAAATGGTTGAATAAATTGTGGAATATGTATGTGATGAAACACGATTGTTCTATAAGAAATCATGAGGGACAGGATTTCAGAAAAGCCTGAAAAGATTTGCATGATTTGATGCTGAGTGAGATGAATAGAACCAGAAGAACATTATACACACTAAACAACATGGTGATGATCTACCAAGATGAACTTGCTCATATGATCTGTGCAATAATCAGGGACATTTTTAGGGTATTTGTGATGGAGAATACTATCAGTATCCAGAGAAAGAACTGTGGGATTTAAACAAAGACCAACACTTATTATCTTCAATTTTTTATCATAAATATTTAATAATAAATTACAGTATATCAGATTAGACAACAGGTAGGGAATATATGCTTTGTGAATTGACCCATCCTCTGGACACTCATAAAAATCATATCTTCACTGGTTAAAAATGTAAAGGCCTTCTTGGAAGGAAGTTTATTTTTACTTTTCGGTTTGTTGTATATCTTATTATTACTAAAAGTTTCAACTTGCATATTTAGGGACAATTGGCAAGACCTAAAACAATTCATATTTCCTGGATCATCTCTGTTAGAAATTCATCTCTTAAAGATCACTCCAAAGAGGATTGGAGGATGACTTATTGAAGGAATTTTCATAATTGCATTTTTGAGGAAGACCCACAAATGTCAAGGGTAATTGGAGAAGGCACTGTTTTGACATTCTTAAAACTTGAAAAATCTGACTTTTCCACATTGATTGCATTCATAAGGTTTCTCTCCAGTGTGGATTCTCTTAGGTCTAGTAATACCAGAACATTTTCTGAAAGTTTCTTGATGTTGAGTGTATTTATATTCTTTCTCAACAATGTAGTTTCTTTGATGTTTACCCAGATGAGCCCTCTCTTCACTATAACAAGAATGGTCATTGTAAGATGTCCTTTCCAGATTTGTACTCCTCTCCTCAATCAAACCTGATTCCATCTGGACAGGAGATCCTCAGGTCTTCTTTCTTTAAGTGAATGAATAAATTTTCTCTGGGAACTGGAAGTCCCAGAGCATTCTCCAGCATTTCTTCCTTGTGCAGCTATTTCTGAGCATCATCCCAACAGGTTCACCTCCTCTGGGGTGAAGTCCACAGCCACATCCCTGAATGTCACCTCCACCTGTGTTGGAGGGCTATGATTCCCAGGGGCCATTCCCTCCAGCTCTGTTCTCCCTGTTTGGGCCAGGCCTGGGTCCTCTGCATACTGAACTGAGGAGGGAGAAGGATCCCAGAAGGGATGATGTCTTTCTTTTTCTTCCTGGGCAAGAGGTTGACTAGCTGTGTGACCCTGGGCAAGTCATTTAGCCCCATTGCCTTGAAAAAACCTGGTTAATTCCTTCCAATGACATAGCACTCAACCCGGGTGGGGGAACTTTGGGAGCCAGCAAGTTTTTTCCCCCCAAGTTTGAATTCTTCCAAACTTCTAGATAAACAAGCATTGCACTAAGTGGGCCCACAGTCACAACTCCTATAGAAACCCAGAGGGGAGGGGGAGGGGGAGGGGGAGGGGAGATAGGGGGGGAGGGGAGGGGAGTGGGAGGGAGGGTAGTTTGCCCCTTAAGCCAGGGGCAAAAAAAGGGACACAAGTAGAATGACTCCAAAGGTCCAATTGAAGTTTGGCACCTTTTCCCTAAATCTTGGATTTGAAAGAAGTGGGGCTGTACCACACTCTGGAGCTCCCTCTGACTCCCCGGGGCCAAGCTGAGAGGCTTCTACTTGGCTCCCATTATCTTCAATTTTTAAAAACTATCTTATATATATTATGTAAATTTGTGATCTCTAATGTTTTCTTTCTCCCTTTTGGATCTGATTCTTCTCTCAGAAGTTCAATTTTGATCTGTGTTTATAAGGCTTTAGTCTATATCAGATTGCCTTCTGTTGGGGGAGGGGAGGGAAGAAAGGAAGGAGGGAGAAAAATTGTAAAACTCAAAACCTTGCAAAAAAAAATGATTGGTAGAAACTACCATTGAATGTAATTGGAAAGCAAATAAAATATTTATGTAATAAAAAATATGCCCATCTTTTCTCCTGAATGAGTATATTCAGTTTTGCTGGGTGGTTGATTCTTAGGTGTAATACAAACTCCTTTGCTCTCTGGAACATCATATTCCAGGTTCGTTTGATCCTTTAATGTTGATACTGCCAGGTCCTAAATAATCCTGACAGTGTCTCCTTGCTATTTGAGTGCATCTTTCTGGCTGCCTGCAGGATTTTATCCTTGATCTGATAATTTTGGAATTTGGCTGTAATATTCCTTAGTATTTTCATTTTGTATCCCCTTTCAAGAGGCTGTTGGTGGATTCTTTCAATGACAATTTTGCCTTCTGGTTCTAGGATATCAGGGCAGTTTTCCTTGATGATTTCTGGAAAGATGCTATTAACACTTTTTTTTTTAAATCCTGACTTTCAGGTAGTCCAAGCATTCTTAAATTATCTCTCCTGCATCTATTTTCCAAGTCAGTTGCTTTTCCATTAAGGTATTTTACATTTTGTTCTATTTTTAATTTTTTTTTAATTTTGCTTAACTGATTCTTGACATCTCATGGAATTATTAACCTCCATTTTCTCCAACCTATTCTTCAAGGAATTATTCTCTTCATTAAACTTTTATATCTCTGTTTCTATTTGATCTATTTTTTTTGCCCTATTGTATTTTAACAGGGTTTATTTTCTTCTTCTTTTAATTCTTGTGTTTTCTTTTGCAAGATGTTGAATTTCTCATTTCTTTTCCCAATTTTTTATGTGATTTTTTAAAATCCTTTTTGAGTTCTTCCAAGAAGTCTTTTGGGGCTGGAAACCAATTCATATTCACCTCTGCAGCTTCACATTTAAAGCTTTTTCTGCCATCCATTCTTATCTCCAAGTTATTTTTCTATAGATCCTACTCTTCTCTACCTTTCTTACTCATTTTGAGTTTTGTTACAGGGTACTATCCCAAGATTCTTGGGTTGGGACCTTCAGTGTTGAAAACCCTAGAGAGCTGCTTACTGGTTTGAGACTATCCACATTAGGAACACCAATATCTTGCTCACTGGGATAAGCCTTCTGGGCTGGGAACTCTAAGGGCTTGCCATCTGGGCTGGGCTGAACTAACGTTTGGGGCACCTGTGTTGGAATTTTCCCAGTTGATGGTTGATCTGCTGAGTTCACACTACTGGGGCCTCCTCTAGAGATCTCTCCTGTAGCTGAAAACTTCTGTTGGTCCCTGCCTCACCCTGCTGCCTGATTGCCTGTTTCTATCCCCTAAACTTGGCACCCTCCACTCCAGACAGACTTTGTTGGAATAAGCTTCATTCTGTTTTTTCATGAGTTCCAAAATTCATTTAGAATCTTGATTAATATTGCTTCTGAGGAAAATCTGGGAATGATTAAGATAGGCCCTGGTTTCTCTCTGCCATCTTGATTCTGTCTCATAATAATTTCTTGATATATATAGTGTTTAAAATCTTTTTTTTAAAATCACAAATTTCATGTAATACAATAATTATTCTCTTGTTTCTCCCTGATCTATTCTATAGGTCAATTTTTTTAAAATATAGCTTATTCCCCCTCCAATTAGAATTTTTAGCATTTTTAAAAAGTTTTAGTTCTACTCCTCCCCTATTTCTATCTGGTTTCCTCCCTAAGATGGTTAAACAATCAGATATAGAATCACTTAACCCTATTGCCTTTCAATAAATAAATAATTAAATAAAATAAATTACAATGAAAAATAGATACATATATAAAGTTCAAAAACAAGTGAAAAGTTTATTATCTGTGGATCTCCCACTTCCATGGAGGACTGGTTTAAGAATTTTCTCTAATATCTCTCCATTTGAGTTTCACTTGATCTTTATAATTTCTCTTAGACTCATCCAAACCTGAAAAAGGGATATTGAAATTCCCTGGAACTAATGTTTTACTCTTTAAAAGCATATGGGGTATACAAATTTATTACTGATGTTGATAATTGTTTATAGTTATTTTCACTATAACGTAATTTTTTCTTATTTGAATGTTTAATTTTGTTTTTTCAGCATGATTAAAACCCTTGCTTTTTTTGGATTCATTTGATGCACAGTTGAAATTTCTTTTCTTCTCAGGTTTATTTTATGCATGTCTTTGTTTTATAAATTGTTTCTTATAAGATACAATTTATAAGGTTTGTTTCCTTATCCAAAATGCTACTCTTTTTCAAAGGATTGTTTAATCCATTTGTAGTCATGCTTATACTTTCCTCCACCTACCTCTAATTCAAGGTCTTTAAAGTTATGGTTTTTTCCTTTTACTACAAATACAATGCTATAGTCCTTCAATTACTTTTTGGGTTTTTTTTAATTTATTTTTTTATTCTCATTTTATACAAATTTTTTTTTTTACATTAATAAAATATTCTTGTTTACAAGTAAACAAAATACCCCTCCTCCTCCCCCATGAATATAGATAGACTTGTTTGGGCGAAAAAAGTAAAGGGGAGAGGAAAAAAATTAAAATAAAATAATAATAACAATAATAATTGTAGGTATGGCTAGGTGGCGCAATGGACGAAGCAACAGCCCTGGAGCCATGAGCACCTGAGTCCACATCCAGCCTCATAAACCCAACAATCACCCAGCCCTGTGACATGCAAGCCACCCAATCCCCACTGCCCTGCAAAAACAAAAAAAAAAAAGAAAGAAAAAAAGACCCAAAATAAAATAAAATAATAATAATAGTAGGGGTGGCTGGGTGACAGACAGAGCATTGGCCCTTGAGCCAGGAGCACCTGGGTCCAAATCCAGCCCCAGACACCCAAAGATCACCCTGCTATGTAGCCCCAGGCAGGCCATCCAGCCCTACTTGCCCTGCACTCTCCCCCAAATAATCATAACAAAAAATGTGCTTGAGTCTTTGTTCCAACACCAACAACTCTGTCATGGATGGATCTCATTCTTTATGATGAGTCCATCACAAAAGTTATTTCCATATTTTTCCACCATTGCCATTGCTGATCGGAACTCCCTCTTTTCTTATTTCTCCACTACCATGTACTCTATTTTCTCTCTCCTTTCACTATGACTCTGCTGTAGGGTCGCTGAGTGGCACAGCAGACAGATCCCTGGTCCCGAGGCCAAGAAGCCCTGAGCCACCATACCACCCCTTAGGCCCAGAATCCACCTGGCCCTGTGGTCCTGGGCAGGCCTTCCATTCCCAGCCCCTTGTAAGAAGTAAGAAAGAAAATGTGTTATATCTGGCCACTCTCCCCCCCATGGTCCATCCTCTCCTCCTTTATTCACATCCCCACCCCTTCCTCCTGCTTCCCCCTCCTTCTTACTCCAGATGTCTATACCCCATTGAGTATATTTGCTGTTTCCTCTCCTAGCCATCTCTGATGAGAGCAAAGGTTCCCTCATTACCCCTTGCCTCCCCTCTTCCATATCATTGCAATAGCTCATTGTAATAAAAAAAAAATCTTATGTGAAATATCTTGGACTATTCCCCCTCTCCTTTTTCTTTCTCCCATTCCATTTCCCTTTTTTTTCTATTGACTTCATTTTTACACCATATTTTATCTTAGAATTCAGCTTTCTCCTGTGCTTCAACTATAAAAGCTCTCTCTACCTGCTCTATTAACTGAGAAGGTTCATATGAGCATTATCAGTGTCATTTTTCTATGCAGGAATACATGCAGTTCATCCTCATTAAGTCCCTCATATTTCCCCACTCTCCTCCAATCTCCATGCTTCATCTGGGTCCTGTATCTGAAGATCAAACCTTCTGTTCAGCTCTGGCCATTCCAAAAGGAACCTTTGAAATTCCCCTGGTTCATTGAAAGTCCATCTTTTTCCCTGAAAGAGGACATTCAGGTTGCTGGGTAGTTCATTCTTGGCTGCATTCTAAGCTATCTTGCCTTCCAGTATACTGTATTCCAAGCCCTACGAGCTTCCAATGTAGCTGCTGCTAAGTCCTGTGTGATCCTGACTGCAGCTCCACGATATTTGAATTGTGTCCTTCTGGCTACTTGTAATATTTTTTCTTTGACTTGGGAGTTCTGGAACTTGGCTATAATATTCCTAGGGGTTGGTTTTTTGGGATCTCTTTCTCTGGGGGATAGGTGGATTCTCTCCATTTCTATTTTGCCCTCTGCTTCTAGAATATCAGGGCAATTTTCCTGTAGTAATTCTTTGAAAATGATGTCAAGGCTCTTTTCCTGATCATGACTTTCAGGTATTCCAATAATTTTTAAATTATCTTTTCTAAGTCTGTTTTCCATTTCAGTTGTTTTTTTCAATGAGATATTTCACATTTTCTTCTAATTTTTCATTTTTTTTGTTTTGAAGTATTGATTCCTGATTTCTGGTAAATTCATCAATCTCCCTGAATTCTATTCTTTGTCTGAAGGATTTGTTCTCCTCAGAGAGTTTTCTTATCTCTTTTTCCATCTGGCCAATTTTGCTTTTTAAAGCATTCTTCTCCTCAATAACTTTTTGAACTGTTCTATCCATTTGACCTAAGCTGGTTTTTAGCATGCTATTTTCTTCAGCATTTTTTTTGGATTTCCTTGACTAAGCTGCTGACTTCATTTTCATGTTTTTCCTGCATCTCTCTCCTTTCTTTTCCCAGTTTTTCTTCCAACTCCCTCATTTGATTTTCAAAGTCTTTTTTGAGCTCTGTCATAGCCTGAGCCCAATTTCTGTTTTTCTTGGAGTCTTTAGATGCAGGAGCTTGTGCTTCCTCATCTTCAGACTGAGTATTTTGGTCCTTCTTGGGCTCATTTGCAAAATATTTCTCAATAGTCTTCTTTTTGTTTCAATGCTTGCTCATTTTCCCAGCCTGGGCCTGGTTTGGAGTGTTTCTTGAGCTTTTGGGACACTCCCACAAGGATCTCAGTGTGTGAGGTTCTGTCCTCCCTCCTGGTCTGTGAATGACCATAAGCGCCCCCCTCTGCCAAGGGGCTGATGTGGGGGGGGGCTGCTGTTCTATGTGGGGGCCTAGACTGTGGTCAGGATCTGAATGTGGTCAGAGCCCCAGAGTCCTGTTTCAGGGGCAGAGGACAGAGCTAGGCAGTCTCTCTTCACTCCCCTCCCTCAGCTCAATGGGCTCATGCCCTGGGGGCTCCTGCTTACCAGCTCAGCCTGCTTCTGTTTCCTGGATCAGGGCTGGGGACAGACAATGCCGCTTACTGTGTGCCCTGAGGGCTGGGCTCCTGTGCTTGCTCTCGCAGAGGTCCCCCACTGTTACCCCACTTTGTGCCCGGTGCTCCTCGGGGTGCAGCTCAGGAGACTCCCCTGCTGCTGTGAGCTGAGACCCCCCAGTGCCCTGGGGCTGCGGGGAGGCTGAGGTTCTTTGGCTCTGGTGGGCCACCCCTCTGGCAGGCCACCTCTCCGACCCTGGGGAGCAGAGCCTTTCTGCTATTTTCCAGATTACCTTGAGTAGAACTGCCTCACTGGGTCCCTTTGTGGGTTCTGTCTCTCGAAAGTTTAGTTAGAGTCCTTAGCTGATGAATTTTATCAGAGAGCTCCTAAGACTGGATCCCTTCTTGTCGCCATCTTGGCTCGCCCCCCCTACTTTTGTTTTTTTAAGGTGACTCTCATTCCACTAGCTCTTTTCCCTTCCTTCTGACTACCCCATTTGCCCTTTAGCATTTTACTTTTCATTCCTACTTTTGTTGGGTTATTTAATTCTCTGAATGCCCCCCACTTCGCTCTCAGCTAGTCAAGTAGATTCCCCTTCCTTCTCCTATCCTCAAATTAATCCTGTTCATTATGGGAGGGGTTAAAATTTCAGTTTTACACCCCTTTCCAGATGGGGTTTGTCTGGTTCTCTTCATTATCCCTCTTTTCTTTCTGCCTACTATAAACTCTCATTCTCTGTTTTTTTTAACCCTACAATCATCTAATCTCTCTCATTCTCTGTATTTCCTCCAGGAAACAAAATTTCCAACATTCTCAAGCAGATTCTAGGAAGCTTTTGCTGCTTCTTTGCAGAGCTTGCTCCACTGATTCTCCTTTTTTCCATTGTGGCTCTCATTCAGAAAAATGTCAGTATCTTCAGGTAAAGAGGAGACATGGTCTCCATATGAGGATTGCCCTTATCTAATTTACTAATAATCTAGACTCACCTCCTAATGACCTTTTTTCCCTTTATTTGCCTCAAGATTTCCTCCTTTGTTCCAGGTCCTTTCAGTCCTATAAATTAATATTTGTAAAGAGCTTAGCACAATGCTTGGCTCATAGTAGGAATATACTAAAGGCCCTTCTTGTGTCCTCTCTCCTTCCTTAAAGGGATCTATGATCAACCAAAGAAGTTTGGCCTTACCATTCATGAAAGAAAGATCATGTGGATGAATGTTGATTACTACATTACTGCTCTCTCTCTCTCTCTCTCTCTCTCTCTCTCTTTTTTCTTTTAGGTTTTTGCAAGGCAAATGGGGTTAAGTGGCTTGCCCAAGGCCACACAGCTAAGGTAATTATTAAGTGTCTGAGACTGGATTTGAACCCAGGTACTCCTGACTCCAGGACCAGTGCTTTATCCACTACGCCACCTAGCCGCCCCAACCACTTACCTTTTAATAGAAAATCTGAAAAGTTTGTCTCTATATCTGGAACAGACAATTGACAATGATTCAGTTGAACAGGAGGATGATTGATTTCCTGAATTGTTTTCAGGTTGCAAAATCCATTTAAAGACAACAAATTTTCCATGGAGTAGAGGTAATTTCTTTTAATGTCAACACAAAATAGAAGGTAATATAGAACAGTATGATGGGGAAAAGCGACTGTAACATATTAAATAAGTAACTTTGATGATGAACAGGAATGAAGATGGTAAAACAGAAAAGCAGATGTAGAAGGCAATAGATAACTGAGATAATCATGAGTTATTTGACAAAACTGCTGCTCACCATGTGTCACAGAAAGCTCTAAACTTGACCTAGATACAGAACTTTAGATCATAAGCAAATTTAAGGAGCAGGGAAGGATGTCCTTTTCATAATTATGGATAAGAGAAGAACTTTTGATCTAACTATAGAATAGAGAGAATCACAGGAAAGAAAAATGGACTACTTCAGTTAAATAAAATTGAAAAGCTTTTGCATAAACAAAATCAATGTAGTTCAAAAAGGAAGAGAAAGAGTTAAGGAGTAAAAAGATCTTTGCAGAAAGTTTTTTTTCTTTTTCTGATGAAACTTTGGTATCTGAAATACATAGTAAACCAATTTAAAAAACAGGGTATTTCAGAAGTCTAAGTGAAGAAGTTTTAGAAATATTAAAGCCATAAACATATGAAAACATCATTTGAAAGTTTAATACTTTAATACTTTTATGTTTATCTGTTGTGAATTTTTTAAAAAAAAGTCAGTTTTTAATTTAAAACTGGGTCATCCTGTCACTGAAGGTAGAATGTGACCATTTCTGGATGATTCTCTCAGAGACCAGATCAGTAGAGATTCTTGCTTAGTCGCCTTGGTCACCTGGTTTATCTACCATTAGACTTTTTCTTGGGGGACAATGTTAAAACTGCTATGTATGCATCAAAATATCTTTCTTTAGATCATCCTAAGGGTAGAATTACAAATGTAGTTTTTTAAGTCATTGAATAGGAATTGATGAAAGTCCTTTCAAATTTTGAAAACTGACTAAAGAACTATGTCATGAGATAGAATTTTAATAAGAAATATATCAATATTTTAAAATGCCATTAATGAACCTTTGAATTTTTTGTAGCATTTATGCTTCTGAAGTTATTAAATTTTAAAACTGAATTAAGGGAGGCAGAGCTAAGATGGTTCAACAAAGGCAAGGACTTGCCTAAGTTCTCCAAACATTCCAAATACCTTTAAATAATGATTATAACAAAATTTTGGAGTGGCAGAACCCACAAAAAGATTTATTAAAGCAATCTTCCAACACATGACAACTTGGAAGATCAACAGGATGAGCCTGCCGCCTCAGAATAAGAGAACAAATAGTGGAGCAGGTGTCACTGGGGTGAACTGTCCCTAACTATCCAAGAGCAGGAAGCCAAGTGACTGGACCATGGTAGCAGTGGCAATTTTGAGACCACTCATCCCAGGTAACATCAGGGACAACTTGGAAGGTCAGCAGGAAAACTCTGCCTCAAAAAGGTAAGAGTAGAACCCAATCCAGAGCAGGGATCAGCAGAGTCTTTCCGACCCCAGCATACCAGGAGTAGGCCTTGGGACTCACAGAATCAATAGCAGCAGTTTCGTCTGGAGTTCTCAGCCTACAGATAGTACAGGGATCTGAAGGAGATCATAAGGTCTATTTGCTGTGAGGCAGGACTCTGTTGCTTTATCCATATTTAGATCTGGGTCACAGTCTAAGGCCCCAATCCCAGGAAGAAGAACTGTAGTACAACGGAGATTACTGCAGCAGTGGAGCAGGGACCCTCCTCACAATACCAGAGCAGAAAGGAGTGCTGGTGATCACTCACAGACCAGAGAACAGGCCAGGATCATAAGACCTTAGAAGAACTGAAAACTTGCAGGTCCCTAGAAGTATCTCTAAAAACAACTACAAAACCCCTCAAAAACTTGGGACAGTACATCTTCCACCCTGGAGGCAGAGTCCCACCTTTAACAAAGAGTTAAAATGAGCAAAAACACAGAAGAAAAAATATCTGACCAAAGACAGTAATAGGGAAGATCAAAACACACACTTAGAAAAAAGATAACAAGTCAAAGCTTCTATATCTAAGTTTCCAAGAAAAATAGAAATTTGGCTCAGGTTATGGAAGAGCTCAAAAAGAATTTTGAAAATCAAGTAAGATAGGTAGAGGAAAATTTTGTAAGAGAGATGAGAGGGATGTGGGAAATTAACAAAAATGAGGCAGCAGTTTGGTGAGGGAGATACCAAAAAATACTGAAGAAAAATAATATTTTAAAAATCATATTGGGTGAAATGGAAAAAGAGGTCCAAACAGCCAATGAGAAGAAGAATGTCTTTAAAAAAAAGAATTGGCCAAATGGAAAAGCAGATATAAAAGCTCACAGAAGAAAATAATTCAATAAAGAAGAATTATAGGGGAAAACCAAGATGGTGGGGTAAAGCTCCCCAAGCTTTTCCATACAATGCTAAATGAAGCTTCTGCACAGACATTAAAGCAACAGATCCCACAAAAAAGAGATAAGATTCAAAGAAGTTTTCATCTGTAGACATTGTGAAAGATCTTTAGTAAAGATCATTCTCTTTCGGGGAAAAGGATAAATAGAGCCCAGGTAGGGAGGAGAGCAGGAAAGCACATGGGAGACTTTTAAACACAGTGCTGTCCAAGTTCCAACAGTTTGACAACAGCATAGGTCCTGGCAGCTATTTAGCAAGTCAGCAGGGAGGGTCGCAACCCCAAACAAAGTCTGAACCCTGGGAATATTGAGGCAAAAGACAGAACTCTACTGTTGGGAACAAACTACTGCATATGTAGAATCTGGACATAAAGGAGGAAATAAACCTCTGCAAAGGCAATGCTTGGACTGCATCGGCAATATCTTGGCCAATGATAAGTCAGGGCTCAGACCCCAGACCCAACATCAAAAACTTGGGTCTATACTACCTCTACCCCAGGATTATAGCTCAAACAATCAAGATGAGCAAAAGAGTTAAAAGAGTGCTCACTATGGAAAGTTACTATGCAGATAAAGATAACAATGCTACCTCAGAAGAAGAAAGCAGTGAAAAATTACCTACAGGGGAAATCTCAAAAGAGTCTATGAATTGAACTCAAATAAAAAACATTATAGAAAAGTTTAAAAACAATTTAAAAAACAAAGGAGAGAGGAAGAAGAAAAATGTAAAAAAAAGAAATGAGTCATGCAGGAAAACTATGAAAAATTGACCAAAGAAATCAAATCCTTTAAAAGTAAAAATAGATCAGCTAGGTTGTGCAGTGGATAGAGCACCAGCTCTGGAATCAGAAGGACCTGAGTTCAAATTGGCCTCAGATACTTAATAATTACTTAGTTGTATGACCTTGGGCAAGTCATTTAACCTCATTGGCTTGCAAAAAATCAATAAATAAACAAATAAATAAATAAAAATAATCAACTGGAAATAGAATGTAACTCTTCAAAAAATAAAATTGAACAACTGGAAAAGAAATGCAATTCATTTAAAACTCAAATTGTACAACTGAAAAAGGAATGTAACTCAGCAAAGCATAAAATTAAACTACTAGAAACGGAAACACAAAAGCTGACTGAAGAAAATAAAACCCTAAAGATTAGATTTGGATAAATAGAAACAAATGAATCTGTGAGACTACAAGATTCCATCAAATAAAGTAAAAAGGCTGAAAAAAATTTGAAGAAAACATTCTAGGAAAAACAAACAACCTGGAAAATAGATCCAGAAAGATAATTTACAAATTATTGGACTACTAGAAAACCTAGATCAAAAAAAAGAACCTAGAAAATATCTTACAGGAAATTATCAGGGAAAATTGTCTAAATCTGCTAGAACAAGTAGACAAAATAGCCACTGAAAGAATACACAGAACTCCTCCAGAAAGAGACATCCCCTCCTCCCTGCCCCAGATGAAAACTCCAAGGCTTCTAATGGAATTCTCAAATAAAGGAGAAAATACTTCAAGCAGCAAAATGAAGCAATTTAAATATGAAGGAAACCACAATCAGACTTACACAGGACTTGGACCTTGGATTACAGCTGAGAATTTGCAACCCTGCAAAATTCAATATATTCTGTCAGGGATCTTCAACAAAAATAGAGGCCTTCCAAAATTTCTTGATAATAAGACCAGAACTGAACAGATAATTCAATCTCCAAATACAAGACTCAAAAGATGCATAAAAGGTAAATGTAAAAAGGAATAAACCAAATGTTAGTCAAGAACATTAAATTGTATCTAACCCTATGAGGGAAGATATAACACATAACTCTTGAGAATTGTATTTTTCTTAGGATAGTTAAAGGGTTGAGTATAGTCTGAAGAGATTGGATTTAGAGGATATGGGTAGGGTTGGTTTTTGTCTTTCTACTGAAGAGAATCAAAATGACATAACTATGAGACAAATAGTCCTGTTGAAAAGTTGGAGTGTATACTCTGAATTTATGTGTCCCAGTTTCCTTTGACCTAATTTAATTCTCTTACTCATAGAACTTAGCACTTTCTCTGATGAGGGCATCCTCTGCTGGGCAATCCTGAGTCAGTGTCTCCCATACATTACAAACAATTGTATTCTTAAGACAGACCTTCAGAATGTTCTAGTACTTATAGTACTTAAAGACTCTATAGTTAATTAAATCAGCCATGACTTTAGAGGCAGAAAGTGGGAACCTTCTTAGAAGGGCTGGACATAAAAAGATTAGGGAGTGATCTTACCTTAATCCATACTTCAGTTAACAAGGGTTTAAATACCAAGGTTGGAGAACTAAAGGGGGGTAATGTGGGAGAAAGTATGCTTGAGTGGGGGGTGGTGATACAAATGATTCAAGAGTTAGGAATCACATAAAATTATCATCACTTTAGACCTTATACCTTGAGAAGTGTATTTTGAATGAAAAAGAAGAGGGGAGATAGTGACTATGAGGCAATGCTGCTTATCAGACAATCAAGCAATCAACTTGTGATTGTACTTTGATTCACAGTACTTTGAATTTATCAAACAATCAAGTAATCAATTAATCACCCTTTGATTGTTGATACTTTGATTTATAACACCAGGTGAAGAAGCACAAAGATTCATTATAGTAGAGGGAAAGAAAAATGGATACAAACATTGAGTAAATCCTATTTGAAAGACTTGGCCCAGAAAGGGAATAATATACATTCTCACTTGGGTTTAAAAATCTATCCTGCTCTACAGGGAAGTGAGAGGGGTGGGGTGAGAGGGAAGGGAAAGAAAAAGGAAGAAGGGACTGATAAAAGAGAAGAGGAAGGTATAAGTGAAAAATAAACTAAAAGTTAAAATTTAAAAGAAAAGTTAAAGGGAAAAGGTAGAAAAACTTTGGTGAGGAGGAATAAGAGGAAAGGAAAGAAAAAATATAAATAGGGGAAGATTATATGGAGGGATATATAGAATTAGTATTTGTGAATGAGATGAGCTCTCTCATAAAACAAAAATGGATACCAGAATGGATTAAAAATCAGAATCCTACAATATGTCATTTACAAGAAACATATCTGAAGCAGAGAGATACACACAGGTTAAAGCTAAAAGATTGGAGCAAAATATATTATGCTTTACCTGAAGTAAAAAAATCAGGGGTAGTGATACTGATGTCAGATAAAGCAAAAGCAAAAATCAATCTTATTAAAAGAGATGTGGGAGGAAACTACAACTTCTTAAAAGGTACATTAGGTAATGAAACTATAGGATTATTAATATGTATGCAACTAGTGGTATAGTGTTCAAACTCCTAGAAGAGAAGCTAAGTGATTTATAAGAAGACATACAATAAAACTTTAATAATGGGAACCTCAACTTCCCTCCCTCTCAAAACTAACTAAAACTAACCACAAAATAAATAAGAAGAAAGTTAAGAAGATGAATAAAATCTTAGAAAAAATAGATATGATAGACTTTTGGAAAAAATTTAATGGAGATAGAAAAGAATATACCGTTTTCCTCTGTGGTACATGACACCTATACCAAAACTGGCCATATACGAGGGCATAAAACCCTTACAATCAACTTCAGAAAGGCAGAAAAAAATGCATATTTTTCAGATCATGATGCAATAAAAATTACATGAAATAAAAAGTCATAAAAAACAAGAATTAATTGGAAACAAAAAAATTAATTTTAAAGAACAAGTGGACCAATTAACAAATCACAGAAACAATGAAATAATTTCAACCAAGAAAATGATAATAATGAGACATCATACCAAAATTTACGGGATGAAACCAAGAGAATGTTGAGGAGAAATTTTATATCTCTAAATGCTTATATGAATAAAACAGAGAAAGAGGAGATCAATGAATTAGCATGCAACTAAAAAAGCTAGAAAAAAGAACAAATCAAAGATTCCCAATTAAATACCAAATTAGGAATTCTGAAAATCAAGAGAGAGATTTATAAAACTGAAAGCAAGAAAACCATTGACTTAATAAATAGAACTAAGTGTAGGTTTTATGAAAAAAACAATAACATAAT
The DNA here is from genome assembly GCF_037893015.1 of Macrotis lagotis. Lineage (NCBI taxonomy): Eukaryota > Metazoa > Chordata > Mammalia > Peramelemorphia > Peramelidae > Macrotis > Macrotis lagotis. Next base: position 437,033,945 of record NC_133658.1, on the reverse strand, counting down.
TAAAGCTTTGGTTAATCTGATTTTTTTAAAAAGATAGAAGATAACCAAATTAACAGTATCAACAATGAAAAGGCTGAACAAACCACCAATGAGGGGGAAATTAAAGAGATAATTTAGAAGTGTTGTGCCTAACTATGCCAAGAAATTTAATAACCTAAGTGAAATGGATGAATATTTACAAAAATACAAACAGCCCAGACTAACAGAAGAGGAACTAAAATACTTAAATAACCCTATTTCAGAAAAAAAAAGAAATTAATGAAACCATCAGTAAACTCCCTAAGCAAAAGTCTCCATGTCCAGATGGATTTATGAGTGAATTCTACCAAATATTTAATGAATAATTAATTCATATTCCACATAAGCTATTTTTAAAAAACAATAGGAGAAGGAGTTCTCCCAAATTCCTTTTATTACACCAATATGGTGCTGATACTTGAATCAGAAAGAGTTAAAACAGACAAGGAAAATCATAGTCCAATCTCCCTAATGAACTTTTTTTTTTAGGTTTTTGCAAGGCAATGGGGTTAAGTGGCTTGCCCAAGGCTACACAGCTAGGTAATTATTAAGTGTCTGAGGCCGAACTCAGATACTCCTGCCTCCAGGGCCGGTGCTCTGTCCACTGCACCATCTAGCCACCCCCTAAAGAACTTTGATGCAAAAATTTTGAATAAAATTTTAGCAAAGAGATTATAGCAGGTTATTACTAAGATAATGCACCATGATAAGGCAGGATTTTATCAGGTAGGTAGGGATGGTTGAATATTAGGAAAACACTCAATATAATTGAACATATCAATAGTCAAACCAACAGAAATCATATGATTATCTCAATACATGCTGGCAAAGCCTTTGATAAAATACAACATTCATTCCTATTAAAAACACTAGAAAGTTTAGGAATAAATGGAGTTTTCCTTAAAATAATAAACTATTCATCTAGAACCATCAACAAATATATTTAATGGAAATAAACTCAGGGAATTTCCAGTAAATTCAGGGGTGAAACAAGGATATCCATTATCGCCATTACTATTCAATATAGTATTAGAAATGCTAGCAGTAGCAATAAGAGAAGAAAAAGAAATTGAAGGAATCAGAATTGGCAATGAAGAAGCAAAACTTTCACTCTTTGCAGATGATTTGATGGTATACCTAGAGAACCCTAGAAAATCATCTAAAAAATTCCTTGAAAGAATTAACAAATTCAGCAAAGTAGCAGGATGTAAATTAAACCCACATAAATCATCAGCATTTCTATATATTAAAAACAAAGTCCAAGAGCAAGATATAGAAAGAGAAATTCCATTTAAAGTAAATGTAAACAACATTAAATACTTGGGATCTACCTCCCAAGACAAACCCAGAAACTGTATGAACACAGTTATAAAGCTGTCCTCACCCAAGTAAAGTCAGATCTAAATAATTGGGAAAATGCCAAATGCTCATGGATAGGTCAAGCTAATATAATTAAAATAATAATTCTACTGAAATTAAAATACTTATTCAGTGCCACACCAATCAAATTGCCAAATAACTACTTTACTGAGCTGGAAAAAAATAGTAAAAAAAATTCATCTGGAGCAACAAAAGGGCAAGAATTGCAAGGGAACTGATGAAAGGAAGGTAGCCTGGCTCTACAAGATCTAAAACTACATTACAAAATGGCAGTCATCAAAACTACCTGGTTCGGGTTAAGATAAAAACTGCAGAACTGCAAAAACAGCAATCTACTATTTGACAGACCCCTAAGACTTCACACTCAGGGATAAGAACTTACTATTTGACAAAAATTGTTGGGAAAACTGGATATTAATATGGCAAAACCTAGGCATAGATCCACATCTCACACCCCATTCCAAAATAAGGTCAAAATGTGTACAGGATTTAGACATAAAGAGTGATACCATAGATAAATTAATAGACCAAAAAATATTCTATTTATCTAATATATGAAAAGGAATAAATTTATGACCAAACAAGAATTAGAGCACATTATAAACTGCAAAATGAATGATTTTGACTATATTAAAATAAAAGGTTTTGCACTAATAAAATCAATGCTGCCAAATTTAGAAGAAAAGTAGAAAGCTGGGAAACAATCTTCACAACCAGGAAAACTGATAAAGGTCTCATTTCTAAAATATATAGAGAATTACCTCAAATTATATCACAAGTCATTTCCTCACTTGATAAATGGACAGTTTTTCAAATGAAAAAATTAAAGCTATATGTAATCATATAAAAAATGCCCCAAATCACTAATGATTAGAGAAATGTAAACTAAGACAACAATGAGGTATCATCTCACACCTATTAGATTAGCCCAGAAGAGAAAATGGGAAGATGATGAATGTTGGAGAGGTTGTGGGAGGATTGTGACATTGATGCATTGCTGGTAGAGTTGTGAATGGATCCAACCTTTTTAGAGAGCAATATGGAACTATGCTTAATTCTTTTTTTTCAGGTTTTTTTGCAAGGCAAATGGGGTTAAGTGGCTTGCCCAAGGCCATACAGCTAGGTAATTATTAAGTGTCTGAGACCGGATTTGAACCCAGGTACTCCTGACTCCAGGGCCGGTGCTTTATCCACTACGCCACCTAGTCTCCCTGGAACTATGCTTAAAGAGCAATAAAACTGTTCATACCCTTTGACCCAACAATTCCAAATCTAGGAATATATCCAGAAGAAATTGTAAAAAATGGGAAGAGTCCTATTTGTTCCAAAGTACTTATAGCAGTTCTTTTTGTAGTAGCAAAGAACTGGAAACTGAGGGGATGCATCAATTGTGGAATGGCTAAACGAGTTATGGCATGTGAATACTATGAAATGTTATTGTTCTATAAGAAACCATAAATGAATAGATGCTAGAGAAGCATGGGATGACTTAGAAGATCTGATGCTGAGAGAAAGGAGTAGAGCCAAAAGAACAATGCACACATCAACAATATTATGAGATGGACAACCTTGATGGAAGCAACTCCTCTCAACAGTCAAGGAAGCTAAGACAACTGTACTTGACTGGTTATGGACTAAATTATCCCCAACCAGAGGAAGAAAAAAAACACAGAAAAAACTCAACCATTCTGAATCTTAAGAACACTTTATAAAAAGTATCTCTTTTCCTTAATCCCAATTCTCAATTCCAAAAATTGCTAATTTGTAAATATGTTCAATAAAAATAGGTATGTAAAATGCCAACCTAACTATTCCCTGTTGAGGGGAGGGGGTGGGAAGGGAGGATGGAGGGAAATTTTGTCACTTGGAAATATGCATGTACATATGGATGAAAATAAATAAACAAACAAATAAATAAATGAATGAATAATTTTTAAAAAAAGGAACTGATGCTGAGAGAAGGGAGCAGAACCAAGAGAACATTGTTCACATTAATAACAACATTGTGAATTGATCAGCCTTGATTGATGCAGCTCCTCTTAGCAGTCCAGAGAGCTAGAACAACCCTAGGAAAAGGGCTATGCACAATGCTATTCCCCATCCAGAAAAAAGAGAAATTAAAAAAAAAAACAAAGCAAGAAGAACCTATAGAATCTTAAAGAACACTATATTCACTTTTTAAAAAATTTCTTATGTATTTCTTTCCTATCTCATGGTTTTCTTTTTTTTCTTTTTTTTTTATTAAAGATTTTATTTATTTTGAGTTTTACAATTTTTCCCCTAATCCTACTTCCCTCTCTCACCCCCACAGAAGGCAGTTTGTCAGTCTTTACATTGTTTCCAATATAAACATTGATCCAAACAGTGTGATGAGCCAGAAATGATATCCTTAAGGAAGAAACATAAAGTATAAGAGGTAGCAAGATCAGACAATAAGATATCAGGGTTTTTTTTTCACTGAATTTAAGGTAATAGTCCTTGGTTTTTGTTCAAACTCCGCAGTTCTTTCTCTGGATACAGATGGTATTCTCCATTGCAGACAGCCCCAAATTGTGCTTGATTGTTGCACTGATGGAATGATTGAGTCCATCAAGGCTGATCATCACCCCCATGTTGCTCTTAGGGTGTACAGTGTTTTTCTGGTTCTGCTCATCTCACTAAGCATCAGTTCATGCAAATCCCTCCAGGCTTCCCTGAATTCCCATCCCTCCTGGTTTCTAATAGAACAATAGTGTTCCATACATATACCACAGTTTTCTAAGCCATTCCCCAACTGAAGGACATTTATTTGATTTCCAACTTTTTTGCCACCACAAACAGGACTGCTATGAATATTTTTGGATGTTTTTACATTTTCTCATCATCTCTTCAGGGTATAGACCAAGGAGTGGTATGCTGGATCAAAGGGTATGCACATTTTTGCTTACAAATAATGTTTTTATACATTAATAAAATATTTTTGTTTAAGAGTAAACAAAATACCCCCTCCCCCCAAAAAATATAGACTCGCTTAAGCAATAAAGTAAAGAGGAGAGAAAAAAATTAAAATTAAAAAAATAGTAATAGTTATAGGTATGGCCATGTGGCACAATGGGTGGAGCACCAGCCCTGGAGCCAGGAGCACCTGAGCCCATATCCAGCCCCATACACCCAACAATCACCCAGCTGTGTCACACGCAAGCCACCCCAACCCCACTGCCCTGCAAAAACCAAAAACAAAAAAAAGAAAAGAAAAAAGACCCAAAATAAAATAAAATAGTAATAATAGTAGGGGTGGCTAGGTGGCAGACAGAGCATTGGCCCTTGAGCCAGGAGCACCCGGGTCCAAATCTGGCCTCAGACACCCAACGATTACCCTGCTATGTGGCCCCAGGCAAGCCACCCAGCCCCATATGCCCTGCACCCCCCAAAATAAAAATAATAAAAAATGTGTTTCAGTCTTTGTTCCAACACCAACAACTCTGTTGTGGGTGGATCACATTGTTTATGATAAGTCCCTTGCAAAAGTTACTTCCATATTTTTCCACCATTGCCATTGCTGATCGCAACTCCCTCGTTTCATATTTCTCCATTAACATGTACTATATTTTCTCTCTCCTTTCACTCTGACTCTGCTGTAGGGTAGCTGAGTGGCACAGCAGACAGATCCCTGGTCCTGGGGCCAAGAAGCCCTGAGCCCCCCTACCACCCCTTAGGCCCAGCATCCACCTGGTCCAATGGTCCAGGACAGGCCATCCAATCCCAGACCCTTGCTAGAAGTAAAAAGGAAATTGTGTTATATCTGACCACTCTCCCGCCATGGTCCATCCTCTCCTGCATCACTCACTTCCCCCCCCTTCCCCCTGTCCCCCCCTTCTTACTCCAGATGCCTATACCTCATTGAGTGTGTATATATATATATACATATGCTGTTTCCTCTCCTAGCCACCTCTGATGAGAGCAAAGATTCCCTCATTCCCCCTTGTCTTCCTCCCTTCCATATCATTGCAATGGCTCATTGTAATAAAGAAAAATCTTATTATATGAAATATCTTGGCCTATTCCCCCTCTCCTTTTTCTTTCTCCCATTACATTCCCCTTTTTTCTATTGACTTCATTTTTACACCATATTTTATCTTCAAATTCAGCTTTCTCCTGTGTTTCAACTATAAAAGCTCCTTCTACCTGCTCTATTAACTGAGAAGGTTCATACGAGTATTATCAGTGTCATTTTTCTATACAGGAATACATGCAGTTCATCATCATTGAGTCCCTCATATTTTCCTCTTCTCCAATCTCTATGCTTCACCTGAGTCCTGTATTTGAAGATCAAACCTTCTGTTCAGCTCTGGCCATTCCAACAGGAACATTTGAAATTCCCCTGGTTCATTGAAAGTCCATCTTTTTTCCTTGGAAGAGGACATTCATTTTTGCAGGGTAGTTGATTCTTGGTTGCATTCCAAGCTTTTTTTGCCCTCCAGTATATTATATTCCAAGCCCTACAAGCTTCCAATCTAGTTGCTGCTAAGTCCTGTGTGATCCTGACTGCAGCTCCACGATATTTGAATTGTGTCCTTCTGGCTGCTTGTAATATTTTCTCTTTGACTTGGGAGTTCTGGAACTTGGCTATCATATTCCTAGGGTTTGTTTTTTTGGGATCTCTTTCTCGTGGTGGGGGTGGGGATCGGTGGATGCTCTCCATTTCTCTTTTGCCCTCTGCTTCTAGGATATCAGGGCAATTTTCCTGTAGTAATTCTTTGAAAATGATGTAAAGGCTCTTTTCCTGATCATGACTTTCAGATATTCCGATAATTTTTAAATTATCTTTCCTAAATCTGTTATCCATATCAGTTGTTTTTTCCAATGAGATGTTTCACATTTTCTTCTAATTTTTCATTTTTTTGGTTTTGGAGTAATGAGTCCTGATGTCTCATAAATTCATTAATCTCCCTGAGTTCTATTCTTTGTCTAAAGGATTTATTTTCCTCAGAGAGTTTTCTTATCTCTTTTCCCCTCTGGCCAATTTTGCTTTTTAAAGCATTCTTCTCCTCAATAACTTTTTGAACTGTTTTATCCATTTGACCTAAGCTGGTTTTTAGCATGCTATTTTCTTCAGCAATCTTTTTGGATTTCCTTGACTAGGCTGCTGACTTTATTTTCATGTTTTCCCTGCATCTTTCTCATTTCTTTTCCCAGTTTTTCTTCTAACTCCCTCATTTGATTTTCAAAGTCTTTTTTGAGCTCTCTCATAGCCTGATCCCAATTTCTGTTTTTCTTGGAGTCTTTAGATGCAGGAGCTTGTGTTTCCTCATCTTCAGACTTGGTATATTGATGCTTCTTGGGATCATAGATAATGTATTTCTCAATGGTGTTCCTCTTTTTTCTCTGCTTGCTCATATTCCCAGCCTAAGCCTGTTTTGGGGGTGCTTCTTGAGCTTTTGGGACACTTCCATAAGGGCCTCAGTGTGTGAGGCTCTGTGAATGACCATATGCACCCCCCTCTGCTATGGGGCTGAGGTGGAGGGGGTCCCTGCTGTTCTATGGGGAGCCTAGACTGAGATCAGGATCTGAATGTGTTCAGAGCCCCAGAATCATGTTCCAGGGGCAGAGGACAGAACCTGGCAGTCTCTCTTCACTCCCCTCCCTCAGTTCAATGGGCTCATGCCCTGGTTGTTCCTGTTACCGGCTTGGTCTACTTATGTTTCCTGGATCTGGAATGCTGCTCGCTGTGTGCCCTGAGGGCTGGACTTCACATGCTCACTCTGGCAGAGGTCCCCCCCCCCCGCCATGCTGTTCCCCCCAATTTGTGCTTGCTGCTCCCCGGAGCATAGCTCAGGAAACTCCCCTGCTGCTGTGAGCTGCAGCTCCCAGGGCCCTGGGGCTGACTCCGGGAGGCTGAAGTTCTTTCGCTCTGGCATGCCACCCTTCTGTGGGGCCGCCCCTCCAACCCCGGGGAGCAAAGCCTTTCTGCTCTTTTCCAGGTTACCTTGAGTAGGAGAACTGCCTCACTGGGTCCCTCTGTGGGTTCTGTCTCTTGAAAATTTAGTTAAAGTCCTTAGTTTCGAAGATTTATGAGAGAGCGCCTAAGACACGATCTGCTCTTGTTGCCATCTTGGCTCCACCTCTCTTTCTTTTCTCTTGATTTTAATTTGTCATAATGAAAACGACTAATCTGTAAACATATTAAACACAAACGTTTATGTACAATATTAACATGACAGTTCAATGTTGGGAGGAGAGAGGTGGGAAGGGAGGGTGGAAGGAAATTATGTAACTTAAAAGTATGCATATACATGTGGATGAATGTTGAAAATGTTCATAGCATGTAAATTGAAAAATAAAATAAAATATAAATTAAAAATAACAATTCTTTAAAATATAGAATGAAACAAAGTTGATGATTGTGAGAAATCAAGAAACAATAAAAAACCAAAAAATGAAAAACTAGAAAAATCTGTGAAATATCTCATTGGAAAAACAATTTCTCTAAATTATTAGATTCCAAGAAAGTGATGATCAAAAAAATAGCCTAGACATCATTTCTCAAGAAATTATACAGGAAAACTACCCTGCTATCCTTGAAGCATAGACCCGAAAATGAAAACAGCCAGGAATATTATAACCAAATTTCAAAGCCCTCAAATCAAGGAGAATATATTATAAGCGGCCAGAAAGAAGCAATTCAATTGGGGCTGCTAGGTGGCACAGTGGATAGAGCACTAGCCCTGGAGTCAGGAGGACCTGAATTCAAATTTGACCTCAGATGCTTACTTACCTAGCTGTATGACCTTGGGCAAGTCATTTAAACCCACTGCCTTACAAAAATTTTTTTGAAAAATTTTAAAAATGAAGTAATTCAATTATCATGGAGTTACAGTCAAGATAACAGAAGATTTTAGAGTTTTATATTAAGGGATCACAGGGCTTAATATGTGATATTTCAGAAGACAAAAGCGCTTGTAATGTAATTGAAATCATCTAGTTTGTTTTTAGTGATGTTCTTCATCTCTTCCTTAGTCATAAACTGCTTCCCTTTCCATAGATCTGACAGGTAAACTACTCCTTGATCTTCTAATTTGCTTATAGTATTGTTTTTTGTGTCTAAATCCTGTATCCATTTGGATCTTATCTTGGTAAAGGGTGTGAGATGTTGGTCCAATCTAAGTTTCTTCCATACAGACTTCCAATTTTGGGGCGGCTAAGGTGGCGTAGTGGATAAAGCACTGGCCTTGGAGTCAGGAGTACCTGGGTTCAAATCTGATCTCAGATACTTAATAATTACCTAGCTGTGTGCCTTGGGCAAGCCACTTAACCCCATTTGCCTTGCAAAAACCTAAAAAAAAAACAACAACAAAAAAAACCCAACAAACTTCCAATTTTTCCCTGCAGTTTTTATCAAAGAGAGTGTTTTTATCCCAATAGCTGGATTCTTTGGGTTTATCGAATAACAGATTACTATAATCATTTCCTGCTATTGCACGTAGTCTATTCCACTGGTCCACCACTCTTTTTCTTAGCCAATACCAGACAGTTTTGATGACTGATGCTTTATAATTTTATATCTGGTAGGGCTAAGGCACTTTCTTTTGCACTTTTTTCATTAAATCCCTGGAAATTCTTGACTTTTTATTTCTCCATATGAATTTACTTACAACTTTTTCTAACTCATTAAGGTAATTTTTTGGAATTTTGATTGGTAGGGCACTAAACAGGTAATTTAGTTTTGGTAGAATTATTATTTTTATATTAGTTCTACCTATCCAGGAGCAGCTGATATTTACCCAGTTATTCAAATCTGATTTAATTTGTGTAAGAAGTATTTTATGTTTGTTTTCAAAAAGTTTCTGAGTCTGCCTTGGCAAATAGACTCCTAGGTATTTTATATTGTCTGAGGTTGCTTTGAATGGGATTTATTTTTCTAGCCCTTCCTGCTCTATCTTGCTAGTCATATATAGAAGAGTTGAGGATTTATGAGGGTTTATTTTATATACTGCAACTCTGCTAAAATTACTAATTTTTTTTGGATGATTTCTTGGGATTCTCTAGGTAGACCATCATGTCACCTTCAAAGAGTGAGAGTTTTGTCTGAAAGAGAGGAACATTGAGCGAAATAGGGAACTTTTAAACTTTTCTGATGAAAAAAACAGAGCTGATCATAAAAATTTGCCAAAAACAAAACTCAAGTGAAGCACAAAAAGGTAAACAGGAAAGGCAAATCATAAGGGACTTAATGATGTTGAATTGCTTATATTCCTGTATGGAAAGATGATACTGATAATTCACATGAACTTCTCGTTTACTAGAGTAGTTAGAGCATATATAGACAAGGTATAGGTGGGAGTTGAATTTGAAGGAATAATAAATTAAAGAGATGGAGTTAATGAGTGAGAGAAGCATATACTTGGAGAAAGGGAAAAGTGGAGGTAGAATGGGAAAAATTATTTTTATATAAAAGAGGCAAGAAAATCTTTAGCAGTGGAGTGAAAGAAGGGTAGGTGAGGAGGAGTGAAGGAGATTTGCTCTCATCAGAGTTGACTCAGAGAGGGAATAACATATACATTCAACTGAGTATAGAAATCTATCTTACTCTAGAGGAACATAGGAGAGGAAAGGGATTGGGGAGAAGGAAGATTGTGGGGGGGTAGTCAGAAGCAAAACACCTTTGATGAGGGAATGGTTGAAAGGAGAGAGAACATACAATAAATGGGGTGGGGGGAATAGAATTGAAAGAAATAGTTTGCAATAGCAACTGTGAAACAAAATATTGCAAAAACTCTCTATAGTCCTCATTTCTAAAACATAGAGAATTAAGTCAAATGTATAAAAAATAACAGCCATTCCCTAATTGATAAATGATGAAAATATATGAATAGTTTTCAAATGAGGTTATCAATGCTATCTATTTAAATCATTTAAAAATATCCTAACTAACTATTGACAGGAGAAATGTAGGTTGGAACATTTCTGAGGTACAATCTTTTATCTATTGAATTGATTACTAGGATAGAAAGAGAAAATGACAAATGTTGAGGGGATGTAAGAAAAATGAGACATTAATCCACTGTTGGAGGAGTTGTGAAAGGATTGAATAATTCTGTAGAACAATCTGAAACTATCCCCAAATAAAACCATGTCTACCCTTTGAGCTAGCAATGTAAGTACTAGGTCTATATTCCAGAAGAGATGAAAAACAGGAAGGAAAAGGACTGATATATATATATATATATATATATATATATATATATATATATATATATATACACATTTATATATAAACTGATATATATATAAACTGATATATATATATAAACTGATATATATATATATAAACTGATATATATATATATATATATATGAACTGATATATATATATATATATATATATATATATATATATATATATATATATATATATTTAAACCGCGGGGATGCCTATCAGTTGAGGAATGGCTGAACAAACTGTGGTACGTGATTAAGATGAAATCCTATTCTGCTATAAGAAATGATGAACAGGATGCTCTCCTGTTAAAAACTTACATGAGCAGATGCAATGGGAAATGTATTATATACAAAGTAACAGCAACATTGAAGGATGATCAGTTGTGAAAGACTAAATTTTACTCACAGCTATGCTGTGAAGCAAGAGAACTTGGAAAGACTTTTGATATCGATTTCAAAGACAGAGATGATTCAGCTCCCACCTGTGCCTTGTCTATATATGCTCCTTGCAACTGCCCTAATAAATGAGCAGCTCATTTGAATTATCAATTTTTTAACTTTATTTTTCTTGAAGTTGTTTTATTGGGGGGGAATTATGATTACTTTTACAACATGACTATTGTGGTAAAGTTTTTCATGACTATAGGTTTTTAACTTATGTCAAATAACTTGCTATCTCAATGAAGAAGATTAGGGTAGGAGGAAGGGAGAGAATTCAGAACTCAAGGTTTTTAAAGTGAATGTTGAAACTTATTTTTTTAAGCAGGGGAAAATAAAATAAGACTGAATCTTCTTTTAATAATATATGTTGGGGTGGGCAGCTAGGTAGCACAGCACCAGCCCTGGAGGACCTGAGTTCAAATCCTGTCTCAGATAGTAATTACCTAGCTGTGTGACCTTAGGTAAGTCATTTAACTCATTGCCTTGCAAAAGCAAATAAAAATATGTGTAAAAAAATTATACTAAGACTTTTGGGGCACCTTCTGATACAATCCATTCCCCAATAAGTAATATTTAATTTTCAGTGGAAATAACATTTTAAAAGAGAAAGCATTATCTGATTTGTAAAGATCAAGGGACCTTCTCATCTGGCTTTCAGTTGGACACTTTAATTAATGCTGTCTCCCCCATTAGAAATGAGCTCCTTGAGAGCAGAGAATCTTACTATTCTATCTGAATTTCTACTTTTAAGCACAATGTTTTGTACTTACTAAGTGCAAAAAAGTAAGCACTTATTAAATGCTTTATTCATGCAATTCTCAAAAAAATCTAAATTATCAATGACCTTATGAAAAAAATGTTCCAAATGACTAATAGAGAAATGCACATTGAAACAACTCTAAAACTCTAGTCTACACCCATCACATTGGCAAAGATATAAAAAATAGAACATGAAAATTTTAGGAGGGGATGTAAGATAAGCACACTAAGGTCTCTATTAGTAGGACTGTGAATTTGTTCAGTATGCTCAAAAACAATTTGGGACTCCAACCCATCCATTCCCCAGAGTCACTACACTGCATATACACCTTGATCCAACTAATATTTCTAGTCATATACCTTGGAGAGGTAAAAATAAAAAGGGAAAAGTCTCATATATGTAAAAATATTTTTACTAATTCTCTTTGTAGTGGCAGAGAACTGGAAACTTAAGTAGTTGCTCATCAGTGGAGTAATGGCTGAACAAATTCTGAGATACCTAAGAAAATTTGTATAAAATGATGCAGAGTGAAATGATCTCAATCAAAAGAACAAATTATTCAGTAATTACTACCTTGTAAAGAAAAACAACTGGGAAAGTGTTGTACCCAAAGAGCAAGACGGAGACCAGAATTTGATAAGTTTGGAGATCTTTAATATTCCCGGGGACTGTCTGGGGATAAAGAATACCCAAACCAGACAGTACCTGAGTGTTCAGGGGATAGGGCTTTTACAGTGTTTTGAGAGGAGGGGGCTGAGAGCAAGCAGGATACAGAAGCAAAGACAGCAGTTAGATATATTGTCTTGTTATACTAATACAAACATATGTAAACATATGGCTCAGTATAGATAGGGGGCTAGACAGAGTAGGAAAAGGGTCAGGGTCTTTGTGTTATGTTTGAACTTGCTTCATGAGACAGAGGGAGTCACATATTCACAGGCCTCCCACAAGTTTGAGGGAGTAAGATTTACTATCTTATGGTTCCAGTCACATCTGGGGAAGGGGAGGCAGTCCTGGGAGGAAGCAGGAATCTTACAGATAAAGCAAGATAATTGGGCTAACAAGGGTGCTTTCTAAATCTTAGCTAAATTTATGGTATATCTGTGACCCCTTGGGTCCTATTCAGACTATTTTCAGACCCAAAGGCACCTAAAAGTTATATTTGTAAGGAATTTCTCAGGGCCCAGAAGGATGTCAGGGACCCCTTTCTATACAGGAATTTCACAAACATTGATATTGTACTCCAAAAGACAAGAATTCTAAACAAGAGTAATCACCAACTCTCTACTGAAGGGAATCAATGATGAAATATGTTTCTTACTCCTTAATAGAGAAGTGGTCAACTTCATGGAGAATGAAACATGCATTTTTGGACAAGACCAATATATGGATTTCTTTTGCTTTATTATTCTTATAAGGGAATATTCTTATAAAACACTCATAGGTTCTTATAAGGTTTCTTTTTTCTTCTTGGGAGTGGAGAAAAGAGGGTAATAGTGATGCCAAAAAATAAGAGGGTTAAGGGAAGCATTTTTCAACATGCACAGTAAAGTACAAAAAGTAGTTCAGAGGAAAACATTAACAAATTAAGAACGAAGTTGAAAGTGAAATACCTCCTTTCAAATGTATGTATAAGGAAAAAATTTATGACAAATATCAGATAGATAGCATTATGGGAAATTAATTATATTAAAATTTAAAGTTTTGCACAAACAAAAGCATCACAGTCAGGAATGGAAGGAAAACAGAAGATTGGGGCAGGGGCAAGGGGAAATAGGAGGAGGAAGAGCAAGCTTCTCTGATTAAGATCTCATTTCTTAAACAGACAGAATTGAGTCAAATTTATAACAATATAAGTCATTACTTAATAGATAAATGTCAAAAGATATTAACAGACAGTTTTCAGACAAAAAAATCAAAGTTATCTATAGTCATATAAAAAAAGTTCTAATTCATTATTGATTAAGGAAGTACCTAACATCTATCTGATTAACTAATATGACATAAAAGGAAAATGACAACTGTTGAATTGAATGTGGGGAAATTTGTATACCAATACATAGTTCTGGAGAACCATTTGGAGAACAATTTGGAAATATATCCCTTTTGAACCTGCAATATAATATCACCGCTAGTCTTTATCTAAAAGAAAATTTTAAAATAGAGGAAGGGAAAGAAAAGGAAATATATACATATATATATATATATATATATATAATTGTAATATAATTCTATTGTGTTATAAGAAATGAACAGGATAATTTGATTAATTTAGTTATTCTCAGCAATACACTGACTCAGGACTCATGATAAAAATTGTTATCTACTTTCACAGAGAGGACTTATGAATTCTGAGTCTAGGTTAAAGTATTTTTTTAAACTTTATTTTTCTCAGTATTGTTTTGTTGGTTGTTTGGTCTGTTTTCTTCACAACATGACTAATGTAGAAATATGTCTTGCATGACTGCCCATGTAAAATCTATATCAAATTGTTTTGCATCTTGGGGAACATGGCAGATAGGAAAGGGAAGAAGAGAATTTGTAATTCAACATTAAAAAAAGAATTTAAAAAATTTTATATGTAATATTATATCTAATCTTCAAAGAGAAAAAAACAAAGTACCTGAGTAGTAGATCAAATTCTCCTATTAGTACATATATGTGTATCTATACACTTATGTGTATAACACTTGCACATGCACATAAATATATCTAAATTAATGTATTTCATATATAATGTACTAAATATTTAATATGTTTATGTATAGGTTTTAAAACAAAGCAAAGAAAATGGGGAAATACATATACAGGCAAATGCACATTTTTATATATTTTATTTTTTTTTATTTTATTTTTTAAGTTTCATGTTTCTGGTCAGTCAAGGATGTAAGGTTTGTCCTCCTAGCAGTGGTCATCTTCTCTTTCAAGAAGAGTATAGTACAGCAAAGATTTCCTTCTGGGATTCTAAAGTATCTAGATCTCTCAATGAAGTTTATGAGCTAACCATTGGTGAGAGGTGGGGAGGGGAGGAAACTACCTCAGAATTTTTGTTCAATTACTATTCAATTACAATTCAAATACAATACAATAACATAAAGCAAAAACTATAGATGAAGACTTGAGATCCATTCCCAGCCTCACATAGGTAATCATTGCCTTGTGAATGTAATTACCATTATTAAGGGAGGCAAGGCAGGGGATAGTGTAGAGAGAGACTATTGGAGTCTCAAAGTCCAAAGAGAGGAAGAAAGCAAAACAAATGCTGCTGTCTTTTAAAGACTATTGACCTTGGAGCTCTTCCTAATTCTGTCACCAATCCTCTCTGGCAAACCCTTCTTCCCTTCCACAATGGTCTTTTTCCTTTAGTTCCATGATAGGGACCAAAGAACTAAAAGGAGTCTTGGTTCACACATGGCCCATAGAAAGAGGTCAGGGCATGTGTCCAAAACTTTGGAGCCAGAGCACATCCTCCTTTAGCACACTTCTGATCTAGCATTATAATTATAACAATGAAAAGAGTGATAAAATGAAAATGATGCTTAGTTTCAGAAAGGAGTTTAGAAGATGTATCTCTCTCTCTCTCTCTCTCTCTTCTCTGGAGAGATTGGAAGCCATGGCTGTGGAATATTTCATATGCTTTTTATTTCTTTTTAAAATTTGTTTTTCCTATTACAAAGTATGGCTCTCTGAGTAGGGGAGGAGGAAGGGGCATTATTGCAAATGATTGTGAAGAAACACAAAAGAATGAACAGAATTTTAAAAAATCAGACACAAAGAATCTATAAACTTAATTTATTCTTCAATATTAATGTACACAATAAGAAATGGTTTTTCAGTCTTGCAAGTCCTGCTATTCCACCTCTGAAAGACCTTTAAATAGATCCTTCCAGAGGATTCTTAGTCATAAAAAAATAAAATTCTTAACAAATAATGTTAAATATGAATTGGTGATGCATAAATATTAAACTAAAATGTCATAATTAGAAAGCAGCTATTATCTTCATGGAACTTTTCAACACAAAAGAAATATAAAAGTATTATGGCTGATAATTCCAATGTCAAAATCATAATATGTGAATTCAAATTTTTCCTCATATAACATGGCAGAAATATGATTTTGAAAATCATATTCTATAACACAGATGCACATTTCATTTTTTAAAAAAATCTTTCTGAAAAGAGACTAGCTTTTTGGTCTCTTTGATGACAGTAGACATCCCAAGATCCAGAAAGTGTTGTTCTATCTAATGGTGGGAGGAAGGTCAGGTCTGCAAGTTAAGTGGTCAGTAGGTTAACTAGGTGGTCCCCAGTTCTTAATCCATTTTAGATCTCTGAAGTTTAGATAAGCACAAGGGAATGGACTTCAAAAATGATGTTAATCTCTGTACAAATTGTGTTAAAGGGAAAGTGGCATCCTCGCAGTCACATCCCTAGTGGAAAAATCACAAAATTGACATCAGACATTGGAGAAGTCAAAGCTGGGTTTTGGGATAGAAATTGAGGAACTGTGAGGTCAGGAAATTTCTTACCTGTATGGCACAGCCAGGCATGAGAGAGTCCTCCTATAAAAGAGGAAAGGTAAGTTAGATTTCCAAGAACAAATTCGAGAAATACATGTTTCCATCACAATCCAAGAAAAATGACCATAAACCCAGAACTTTATCCTGGGATCCAGAAATAAGTCTATAGATTGAGTTTCTCCTTAGGCAATGATATTGCCTGTAGAGATTGATAGGAACTAAGATATTCTCAATTTAGAAAATAATGTATTTCATTTCTCTCCACCTTAATTACTTTCTACAACCATGAATATATTATCATCATCATAATAGTTAATATTTAATAATACTACTTCTCAGAAAGTATGTCATATGTTTTATAATTATTATTTCATTTAATTCTCACAATTCTGTTGGAACTAGTGCTACTATTAGGAAAGTAAGGCAAACAGAGGTTAAATGACATGGCAAGGTCATCCAGCTACTAAGGTTGGATCTGAACTCAGGTCTTCCTGACTCCAGGCTAGACCCTCTAACCACAAGTTACCTTCTCTACTCTGAATGAGTCAGACTAACCTTTTCCTTCCTGACCCCCCCAAACATGGACATCATTTATGGGGAGATGAGAAAGGGAAAGTGATGTAGCAGAATGAATTATTTGTCATTTTCAGGGAAGAAGACCCCTCTGGTGAGTAAAGAAAAGAAAGTTTTAGCCATATATGGCGACACCCAGCTGAGGAACTCAAATTTTAGCAGAAAAGACAGA
This sequence comes from Macrotis lagotis, assembly GCF_037893015.1. Taxonomy (NCBI): domain Eukaryota; kingdom Metazoa; phylum Chordata; class Mammalia; order Peramelemorphia; family Peramelidae; genus Macrotis; species Macrotis lagotis. The sequence goes on along the minus strand of NC_133658.1, from coordinate 437,016,883 downwards.
GAGAAAATGGTTCTTCTCAGGACTTACCCATATTTCTTTTAGATTGTAGTAAATGGCTTGTACCAAGTCCTTGAAGTAGCTATCATTCAGTTTATGAGTAACTGCTGCATTTATTATCTTTGAAGCATTCATGAATATTTCCAAGTCTGCCTTCCAACACTTGGGGACAAGGAGATGAAAGAAAGAGGTCTTTAGGCTTCTAGTTGCAGGCTGGAATCCTAATGAATATGGCTTTTATGGTTGGAGGAAAGGGGTTGTTGAAAAGCTGAGGGTGATTGTGGTCAGAGGTGTGTTCACACTGTCCTGAAAACTGGATAATGACAAAAGACAAAGGCTTCTTCTGTCTCAGTCTTAGTTCACCCAGTGCTTCCCATAACTCTCCTGCATCCCAGGCAGGAAGAGAAGTTGTCTATTCTAGGTCAGGGTGTCCTTTCTAGCTTCCTTCAGAGGAGAGTGCCTCAGGTCTGCCCCCTCTCCCCCTACCCCAATATGCTATGTGACCCCCTTATCTAGGTATGCATCTAAAATCCCCTACCTGAGATGGACTTTTACCTGAATAAGGCAGTTACTATAATTATTATCCTTATGCATTTTTCTTTTAATTTAGACCTGTGATTTGATCCATATAGGGAATTTCCACTGTAGAAACTCCACCTAAGATTCAAATAAGTCAATCACAATTCACAGCCTTAGGTTAAATGATTTGTACATCAGTCAAACTGCTGGAGATAGGACTTGAACCCAAGTTTTCATGGATATAAGTATAGAATCCAACTCTATTGATAATACCTCATATTTTGACTATATGTTTATAAAGACATGAAAATTGATCAAGCCGAAACTTGGAAGTTCTTTGCAAATAACAGGTTAAATTCTGATAAGCACTTCTTACCTTTTTGTTGATACTAACTGGTAGAGAAATATTAATCTATGGATTTAAAAAAATCAAAGTTAGTTACTTTATTATTCAAGAAGAAAAATTAGCTAGAAAATGAAATTAGAAATTAAGACCATCTGAAAAACTACTTACACCATCATTGAAAAGATGCTGATTCTTTTGAAGCAGTTCTACAATCTGATTCTTGAGAACACATGCATTGTGACTTCTTGGGTTAGAGACAGTCTCTGTAAGGATCCAAAAAACTGAGTTGCAAAAGAGAAGGAGAGTACTAATGACCTGCATTCTAGCACTTACTTTACACTTGAAGACTGAGTCTGTAATGTTTTTGGGTGTTTTTATCTGCCTCAGGGAGTAATGATATTTATCTGCCCACAGTCTTTCAACAAATGGGGTAAAGATCACCCGGGAAGAAGAAATCTCCCTGTTGATTATCAGATATAAACCCCATACTATAAGATATAATTAGTTTATAATTTTCTTAGTAATTTGAGAAAAAATATCACAGGAAATGCTCACCTCCCTTTGAACCTCTTTTGGTATCAGGAAATTATTGCTCCAATTGAAGTGAATTTTGATTCTTCATCATTAAAAACTAGCCTTCATCATTGCCAATGGATGTGCTTAGTAAAAACCAACAGTCTGACTTATTTCACTAGGGCATTTTGGGATCAGGGTTAAATTTTACCTATGATACACACACACACACACACACACACACACACACACACACACAATATGGAGAGAGAGAGAGAGAGAGAGAGACATGAGAATTAATTCCATATAGTAGCTGATGAGACCACCATGTAAAACAAAATAAAAGGAAGAGAGAACAGACCTAGGATTGAACTTTGAGGGGACAAGAATGAAGATCCCGCAGAGGAGACTGAAAAGGAAAAGTCAGATAAATAGGAAGAGAATCAGAAGGGAGCAATCTCACAAAAACTTAGGGAAGAAAGGGCATCCAGTAGGAAAAACATGATTGATTATGCCAAATGTTGCAAAGTTGTCAAAAAGGAAGCAGATTGAAATGAAGTCCATTAGATTTGGTAATTAAGAGATTATTGATAACTTTGGAGAAGGAAGTTTCAATTTAATGTTGTAGTTAGGAGCCAAGTTCTAGAGGGGATAGGAAGTGGAGTCATTTAAAATGGACAACCAAGGAGAGATACAATAAAGGTGAGTATGGCCAAATCAAGGCCAAAGATAGTGCAATTAGCCTTAGTGTGAAGTAGGGATATTGCTTCTGGGGTTGGTGATAACTGTGAATATTTGAGGACCGGAGGAAGGGAATTAGGGAGAGCTAAAATCTGATGACCTCAGTTAAGTAGGAAGTTTAACCATGGTATCTATGAAGGTGAGAGTATCTTTGGGAGGAAGAAGAGAAAGGTTAGAAATAATCCCTGTGGGGAATTAGATAAGGATGAAATCTAGCAATCTTGAGCCCCATTGAATGCTTGTTGTTGTTGTTTTTGTTGTTTTCTGGAAGCAATTCTTGACTCCATGATTTCCTAGGAAGCAAATGAGAATATTTCTCTTAAATATCACAACCCATATCCAGGAGAGTGCTGGAGTCAGGTCTAATAGATTCTCAGAGTCTATGGTTAAAAATTTTCAATGTAATCATTTATATCTCAGAAATTGCAATAGACAAATTTGAGATTTAATTTAATGTTTTCTTGATTGCCTTCACTTTAAACAGTGTTAATAACACAAATTAAACTTGAGAGTATGTACACATACATTTCTCTCCCCTCTTCCCAAGTTATCCTGTTGCTATATATTTACCAGAATATGCTTATATTGCTTTATAAACATTGAATTTGAGCTCCATGGGAATGAAATAGAGGACTTAAGGAATGAAGGAACAACATGACTGGTGTTGACATGAATAAAATGGAATATTTTAGAGCAGGATCTTTTCCAGATCATTGAAACATACCTCTAGTATTATCAGTCTTAGGGAGATTTGATTTAGTGACATTCAGTGAAAAGCTTCATAAAATGGTAGATGCATCCCTTTGGCTCCTCAGCTTGGCTGATACATACATGCAAGGAACTACCATTCAACTTGTGCTAGATGACAAGCTTTCATCAGCAGGGCAAATCTAACCAACCTGTCTCATGACATTATAATGTCATGTCTATGCAACTCTGCAACCATACCACCCCACCACCACCATCTCAGAACCTAAAGACTCTGGTTTATTGTAGGATGCCCCATGGGGCATGGGAATAATGTAGTTGTATTGCTTGTCAGCATCCTTTGTGGTCAGAACTGACGACAATGTCTTCAAACCTCTAACTTTTGTTCTCGAGTAATGGAAACATTCTTGGTAAGTGCTTTCACTCTGGTTCATCTTGCTCTGATTCAAGAATTTCACCTCTGATGACCATCCTTCTTAAATAAGGACCCAGTTCTGAAAAACCAACAAAATAGAACTAAAAACCTATTCCATTTTCCTAGTTGGGGTATCCAGGCGACTCAGGTCTGCTTCAAACACTAATTTTTTTCAAAGTAAATGCTTCAGGTCTGCTAAGAGCCTTAAATTTCTTATCAGTAAGCCTTAAGGAATGCCTGTAATACCTATGACAGGTAGTGGCTCACATTCTTGCAGACCACAAGCTCAATTCTAACATCCAACTATGAGTTTTTAACCGCAGCAACTTTAATATATGCTACCGGATCCGGAATTACTATGACTGCTGATGCCATGCTTGGATCCAATGAATCTTCCTTAAAGGATTTAAAGAGTACTCATTTCAATTACATGACCTTGAAATAGTCCTGCATTGTTTTCATCACTACCTCTTCAGGTCAGGAGTGGGCAATTTTTTTGACTGCTGTCTTTTTTTTAGATATGATAGTCATTTCTCAAGTTCTGAAGCTCATGAGATTATTGATAACAATCCTTCCATCCTTAATGTACATAACTTGAAACATATCAGGGAACTACTTCTAAAGGTCCCACCTTCTGACTGTGCCAATGTATAAATATATTACCCTCAAAGTCTCTATGAGTTCAGTTTTGAGCTCCCAATCATACATAATTGTCAGTAGGCTTAGAGAACAAATAAATACATGAATGTAACTTTGTCTTTTGTTAAAGCCCAACCTTAGGTAACCTTTTCTCAGTAGCAATAACAGCAACAACAACAAAAGGAATATGACACTTTAAGGTTTGCAAAGTGTTTATATCCATAATCTCATTTGAGCCTCCCAGCACTCCTTAACTACATCCAATCGCACCTCCTTCTGCACAACTGTGGACTCCTTCTTATAAATCAGGAACAAAGAAATTAACTTTTACTAGTAAAATTCTCAATACCTTGAAACCACCTAAATCTCACAATACTCATTGACTAAGAGCTCAGTGAATTATTTAGCCCATTGTAAATAAAAAAATTTTTTTTTTCTATATTTGTAGTTAATGAGCTGAAGTCAGAAAGGGTAAGAATTTCCCACTATTCAGGCCCAGGGTATTTATCTATCAGAAAGTCAGCTCATTAGGGATCCAGAGTCTAGTCCTCAGCTTTGAAAAGCATGATCTGAGTTCAAAGCAAAAACCCGATTTAGTCCAAAAAATGGGATATGTTGCCTCAGGCAGGAAGTTCTCCATCCCTGAAGGTATTTCTGTTTAGGTTTTCTGGGACAACAATGTAGTATAGCAGAAAATGTGCTAGATTTACAATCATGAAGAATTTGACTCTGAATCCAGTCTTTGAAAATTACTGTATAACTAAAATAAGATTCTTGTAATGATGAGAACCATTCTCATTTGCTGCCTAAGAAGTCATGGAACCAAGGCACAAATCTATGCTTTAAATTTCTTACTTGTGAGTTTCAAATAATAATACCTGTAATACCTATGAAAGTATTATTAAAGAAGATGATGTATGTAATGTGTTTTACAAAACCTAAGATGTTCTAAAATATAATTATTATTTTTATTTTTTCAAAAGATTTGGTATTTCAGGTATAGGTTTGTCAAGAAAGGCCCTTCCTATTCTAAGAGTTTCTGATTCTCTAGGAAAAAAAAGAGGTGGAAGAGAGAGTAATATGTTACATTTTTTTCCCTGAGCATCTTTAGCTTTCTGGAGTTTCCAAGAGAGATTCTTACATGCATATTCTTTGAAAATGATGCCATGAGAAGATATACTTCAGCCTTGTCAAGGGAGCATGTGACAATTAAGGATAACCATCCCACTGATGGAGAGAAACAGGTCATCTTCTTCATTCATTTTTTCTTCCAAAGTATCAATGCAAACTCTTTCAAAATTATGAGAATCTGGAATGAGTATCTGAATGTCTCTCTCACCACTTAATCTGATTATAATCATGGTAGGGGAAGTGAGTCAGACAAGCAGAAAAAAATGAGTTTATTAACAGAAAGTCCCCTTTCCCCTGCATGGCAGAGGCAACCTAAGCTTATTTCATAAAGAGCTCACCTTCAAGTCAGGATGTCATAGGTTTAAGTATCACCTGGGGCATATCATTTAACCTTAAGTGCCACCAGATAAAGCTAAGATTATACTTTACATAACAACTGTCCATCTACATTGATGGACCAAATTTCCTTAGTAGGAATTCTTTACAATCCCTAGGAGTTGCTAGGTGGCATAGTAGATAGAGCTGGTTTGTCAGAAAAACCTGAGTTCAAATCTAGCCTCAGAAACTTACTAACCCTGGGCCAGTAGGCCAGTCACTAAACCTCTGTTTGACTCAACTGTAAAATAGTGATAATAATAACAGCACCTATCTCCTAGGGTTGTTGGGAGGATAAAATGAGATGATAATTATTTTGGCTCATAGTACTCATTTCAGAAATATTTATTTTTTTCCCTTTCCTATACCAATGGAAATCACTGGGTCAATCTTAAAAGAAAAAAATCACCTAGGCAATAATCATATATAATATAATTATTATGAAGATCAAATTATTTGAAGCTTTACAGATTTTAAGCCATTGCATGTAACTTATTACCATTAATAATTGAAAAATTGATGCCTACTTCGGAGGACTTCCTAGTCCTCCATAAAGGAGAGCCTTCCTTTGTTCATATGAACAATCCTCTTAAATTTTCCCCATCCTTCTGACAACTCCCCAAAAGAATAGAGATTGGCATAGTTGTTATTCCCCTTACTCCACCCAAAACAGTCAGTGAACAAAAGGACTTGGGGAGAATAGGTTTTGTTCCCTGAATGAGACACAAGAGAAATTCCTTGGATTTAACCAGTAGAAGAATCGCGATTTGTTTAGACCTGCCATTTTTCTTGAATAATTGGAAAGCAGGAAGTTCAGGGTCAGTCTCTTCAAATATTAAGAGTAAGACCAGTTAATACCCTAGTTCTACCCTACAAGGCCACTGTGATCAAATGCCTTGTAAATCTGAAAGAGTTAATGTGAGATACTAGATTATATAATATTTCACATACCATAACTCAGGACACTAACATCTACTTTTCTAAACTTTTTAATAAGAGAAAAGTTTAGAAAAGTAGATTCAGTCAAAGTCAAATTTTAGAAAGCTTTGAATGATGAGCAGAGTTCTTTCAATTTCATTATATAGGCATTCATGAGATCATGAAGATTTTTGAGCACAAGAATGACAATGACCTGATCTTGGTATAAGAAAAATTATTCCAGAAGAGTTATGAATTAGGGGATTGAAATAGGGAAGGGTGTATGTGATACTCATCAAGACTTTATTATTATTGGTGAGTCTATGTTATACAAAGATATCAGTAAGTTAGCACCAAACTTCTCATTAAAAGATCTGAACTAAGTCCCAGTTCAGTCACTTAATTTCTATGTCACTTCATCTATCTGAGAAGCAGTTTTCTCATTTTCAAAGAGTGGTTTTTAGAGTGGTTGCAAGTGATTGTACTTAAAGTTTTTTGTCAATCAAAAAAGTGAAATATCAACATGGAGCAGAGGTCTGGCACATGTTCAGAATGATTAAGACAGTATCTCCCCAAATAGGGGTTGGGGATTTTGCTTTAGGGATGGTTGTGATGAATTGTATGGGAGTGCTTTGAAAAGTTGAGGAATATATGTAGAACATCTTGACAGACAATCTAAATAAACCGAGTTGAAGATAACTGACAGGCCTCAAACCCATTGCTGAATTAGGGGAATGTTTACCCCAAGCATGTGAAGGCTTCCCCCAGCAACATAGGTGGATAAAAGCAATTTATTTAATGACCATAAAGGCAAATGAAGTAGGTGCTGTGTAGTACTTTGAACTTGGTCAGGCATCAAAGACACCAAGGTCATACACTGCATCCTGGGTTATTGTCAATGTCTTAACTTTTGTCTTGCCACTGGACCTCAAGGACTCTGGAAGAGAGAGTGAGACATTACTTTGTGCAATTCTGCCTTATTTAATCCAATTTATGTGCAAATCAAGACATCACCCCATGGTGTTATTGGTTCTCTTTAAAAATGAAGAATGAACAACAACTGATACCAGTCTGCTAATCAGATAATACTGAGGTTGCCAGATGATGCTGAGAACTTTAACGACTGAGGGAGGAGAAGGGTGATTTTACTTATCAGATGCAATAGGTTGTGATCCTAGACCATCACCCTGATTCTAACTTCACTCAGCTCCCTAACAGTTATGTAATGCTCCCTCCTCCCTCCCCCCACAACACACACTATTAGGTATCAGTATTGTCACAATTCTAACTAATCTCTTAACATCAACTAAGTTTTACAAATGGATATTTACTTCAAAGATATGACAGGAATAAATTTCTATATTATCTGGTGTTTATTTTTTATCCTCCTTTCCATGCCAATGCCCTTTCCACTGGATATTATTACCTCATTCTAAGGTCTCTCCAATATGTAATCATTCTTCTCAGTCAATTAGGAATCTTGGCAGTTGAGTTGGAACCAGACTGAATCAACAATAACCATTTTAATTAGTTCTCTTTCATCTGCTGCTCTTAGGGAATCTCAGTGATACTCTTGCCCACACAACATGGTAAGGGATCCCTGAAGCTATGTGCCTTTTTTCTGGCTTCTGGATTCTTTAATATTTTTATGTGAATGAGATTAGTCTAGATGTCAGAAGAGCAACTTACAAAACTTTGGAGTCAGAGACCAGGTCAAGTTTTATAGCCAAACCAGCACTGACACCTTGAGAAGCAAGGAATGATTTTCAGGAATGATCTTCTGAACTTAGGACAGAAGGAACCATGATAATCTCATTTAACTTTTGAGTCACTTCTGGATGGGAACTTAGTGGGATTATTTTATGAGATGAAATAACTTGAACCTCCTCTTCCTAGAGATTGAAGTAGTGTAGGGGGAAGGCATGCCCCCAAAATATTGGGGAAATATTTGTAGAAATTTACCAAATTTATTCCTGTCATATCTTTGAAGTAAATTACCCTTTGTAAAAGTTAATTGATGTTAAGAGATTAGTTAGAATTGTGACAATACTGATACCTAATAGTGTGTTTTGTGGGGGGGGAGGCAGGAGGGAGCATTGCATAACTGGTAGGGAGCTGAGCCAATAGCAATAAATAAATACAATCTCTAATCTTAATGTGGATTAGATGTAGCTAAGTAGAACTCTAAGGAGAGAGGTACATAGCATACATGTTACAAATATAAGGGAGAGAATATTTTACCAGAAATCAATATTTTACTAGAAATGTTATATAGCAATAAAAAGAAATAGAAATCGAATAAACTGGAATATAGCTGGAAAAATGATAAAAAAAAATTCACTGGGGGGCAGTTAGGTGGCACAAAATGTAGGGCAGCTAGACTGTGCAGTTGATAGGGCACCGAGTTCAAATCCTGCATCAGACATTTAATAATTACCCAGCTGTGTGACCTTAGCCAAGTCATTTAATCCCATTGCCTTAAATTAATTAATTTATTTATTTTAAAAAATTCCCTTGGAAGAACAAGAATATCAAGGAAATCAGTAGGGGAAAAAATGACAAAAAGGGAGCCTTACCACATAAATTCTCAAAATTTTACTACAAAGTTGTTATCATCACAGCAATTTAGTACTGGCTTTGGTAATGATCATGTAAATAATATACAGAAATAAAGATAGTAGCTTGTGCTTGATAAATCCAAAGATTCCAGCTATTGGGACAAGAATTGAATTTTTGACAAAAAAACTGCTGGGAAAAACAGAAAAGCAGTCTGGCACATATTAGGCTGAGATCAATATCTCAAACTGTTTAGCAAGATAAACTCAAAATGAGTACTTGATTTAGAAATAAAGGATGATATCAAAAACAAATTAATGGAGCTTGAAAGAAATTATCCATCATAACTGCAGCTGAGGGAAGAGTTTAATAACCAAAGAAGAGATAGAAAAGTTCACAAGAAGTAAAATGTTTAACTTTGATTAAATGAAATTAAAGTTTTTGCAAAAATGAAACCAATGGGGACTTCTGGCCAAGATGGCGGAGAGAAGACAGGCACAGTTCCAAAGTCTCCTGATCTCTTCCCCATCTATCACATGAAACAAACCTCTTAAAAGAAATCCGACCCACAAAACCCAGAAAGAAAAGCCAGGAGAAAGAACATCTACCTCGGGATTTGTCTCCGGCAACAGCTTTGGCTGAATTCAGAGGGGGTGAGTCTGGGCTCAGAGGGAGGATCAACCCCAATCAAGCAGATTAACAGCTGAATTGGAACCAGGAGTCTGAGGGCTCGAGAGCCGCCTGCTGGATCAGGGTGGGGCTGGACCGCGGGGGCATGAGTCCGCAGAGGGGCAGAGGTGTGCTGGTGTTGGAGCTGTTCCCTGGGAGATCCCACACAGGGCTGGGGGGAGAGTTCTGGAGCAGGAAGGCTTCAGACACCATCCCTGGGCTCCTCTCCTCTGAGTCCCATTACAACTCAGACTTCTTCCCTAACAAACAAATGCAAACTACTTCTGCCTCAGGGCAGGTGTGTGAGCAGAAGAACCAACCCAGCTGAGGAATGACCTCAGGCCAGGGTAAAGCCCACCATTGATTGAAGGCAAAAGAATTCAATAGCTCCAACTCCTCCCTTCAAAGAAAGGGAGAGGGCCTCAAACAAGGTCACAGACAATGCAGAGAAAGCAACCAGCACCTCCTACTGGCCAGGCAGAGGAACTGCACTCAGTGAATAAACACATTAGTGATCCACAGCCCCTGTGAACCAGCCCATCCCCAACCCAGGTCTTAGCAAAATGAAGAAGGGTCAACAGAAAGGTGGATCCATAGAAAAATTCTTGGAAGGGAAAGACCCCAACTCAGAGAAACCTGGAACCTCTGAGGAGAATACAATCTGGTCTTCAGCACAGAAAGACTTCCTTGAAGAAATAAGGAAGGAGCTTAAAATTTTGGGAGAGACAATTAATACCTTGCAACAAGAAAACAAAACCTTAGAAAGTACAATTGGACAAATACAAAATGAGAATAAATCTCTCAGATCTTCAAATGGGCAAATGCAAAAAAGAAATTAATTCTCTTAAAACCTCAATTGGTCAAATGGAAAGCTCTTTCAAAAGCAGAATTGACCCATTGTAAAAGGAATTGCAAAGGGTTAATGAAGAAAACTCCTCCCCCAAAAAAAGAATGGAGTCTACAGAAACTAATGACTCCATGAGACAGCAAGAGTCAATTAAACAAAATCAAAAAACAGAAAAAATAGAAGCAAATGTAAAATACCTCATCAACAAAACCACTGACCTCGAGAATAGATCAAGGAGGGGCAACCTGAAAATTATAGGACTTCCTGAAAACATTGAAGAGAAAAAAAAGCCTGGACTTAATATTACAGGATCTAGTGATGGAAAACTGCCCTGATATCATGGAATCAGAGGGCAAAGTAGTTATGGAAAGAGTACATCGATCCCCACCAGAAAAAGATACTAAAATGAAAACACCAAGGAATGTTGTAGCCAAACTCCAGAACTATCAGATAAAAGAGAAAATCCTGCAAGCAGCCAGGAAGAAAAAATTTAAATATCAAGGAATCACAGTAATGATCATGCAGGACCTGGCTGCATCAACATTAAGGGATCAAAAGGCCTGGAATGAGATATTTCAAAGAGCAAGGGAGCTTGGAATGCAGCCAAGAATCTACTGTCCTGCAAAGCTGAGCCTTCCCTTCCAGGGAAAAAGATGGACATTTAACGAAATGGAAGAATTACAAAAATTTCTGATGAAAAGACCAGAGCTAAACAGAAAATCTGGACATCAAACAGGAGGTTCAAGAGACACATGAAAAGGTTAAAAAAAAAGGGGGTGGTGGTAAAAGGAAAAAAAACACAATCCAGTAAGTTGAAACTGGCTATATCCCAGCATGGGGGGAAGAAAGATTCTTGTAAATCTTGAGAATTGTAACTCCAACAGAGAGAATATACCTAGCCAGAAATAATGGACATTCATGACCTATCCATGAGACTGCTATCTAAAGAGATGTAACTGGATTTACCCCACTTGGGAGAAAGACCCTAATAGCTCTCAGGAATTTTGACTCTATTCAACAGAATATACTGAATTAGAAGGGACAGACACTCAGAATTTTCTATGACTTAGAATGATCTAAAAAAACACTACCTCCTTAAAAAGGGGGACAAGAAAGAGACTGGAGGAGGGAGGGGGGTGAATGGGATAAATCTCATTACACTAAGAGGTACAAAAAACCTATGGTAATAGAGGGGAAGAAGGGAGCAGATGAGAAACACCCGAATCTTCTTCTCATCAGACTTGGCTTAAAGTCAACCTACACATACTCAGTTAATTTATAAAACATCTAACCTTTCAAGTATTAAAAGGGGAAAATGGGAGGGGGGGATGGAGAAAGGGAAGGGGAGTGGGGGAAAAAGGGGAAATAAGAAAATGAAGGGAAGGGAAAAAGGAAAAAGGGAAAGGGGAAAGAAAGGGGAGGATGCGATATAGGAGGGCAAACACACTGTAGGTGGTGGTATTCAGAAACAAAATACTGGGGAATATGGATAAAGGGGGGAGAAAGGGGGGAAATACAAATGGAAGGGAGATAGCATGGAGGACAATAAACAATTAGTAATCATAACCTTCAATGTGAATGGGATGAACTCTCCCTTAAAACATAAGCGAATAGCAGAGTGGATTAAAAACCAGAATCCTACAATATGCTGCTTGCAAGAAACTCATTTGAAGCAGAGAGATACATAGAAAGTAAAGGTAAAAGGTTGGAGCAAAATATATTTTGCTTCAGCTGAAGTAAAAAAAGCAGGGGTAGCAATCCTTATCTCAGACAAAACAGCAGCAAAAATAGATAGCATTAAAAGAGATAAGGAAGGAAACTTTATCCTCCTAAAGGGTACCATATACAATAAAGTCATTTCAATATTGAATATATATGCACCCAGTGGGACAGCACCCAAATTCATGTTTTTAGAGTTTTTTTTATTTTGTTTTTTTAATTTTCATTTTGTACAAATGGTTTCTTTACATTAATAAAAATATTCTTGTTTAAGAGTAAATGAAATACCCCCTCCCCCCATGAGTATAGACTTGCTTGAGCGATAAAGTAAAGGGGAGAGAAAAAAATTAAAATAAAAAAATAGTAATAATTGTAGGTATGGCCAGGTGGCACAATGGATAAAGCACCAGCCCTGGAGCCATGAGCACCTGAGCCCACATCCAGTCCTGTAGACCCAACAATCACCCAGCCTTGTGACATGCAAGCCACTCAATCCCCACTGCCCTGCAAAAACCAAAAAGAAGAGAAAAAAAAAGACCCAAAATAAAATAAAATAGTAATAATAGTAGGGGTGGCTGGGTGGCAGACAGAGCATTGGCCCTTGAGCCAGGAGCACCTGGGTCCGAATCCGGCCCCAGACACTCAAAGATCACCCTGCTATGTGGCCCCAGGCAGGCCACCCAGCCCCACTTGCACTGCACCCTCCCCCAAATAATAATAATATTAAAAAATGTGCTTCAGTCTTTGTTCCACCACCAACAACTCTGTCATGGGTGGATCCCATTCTTTATGATAAGTCCATCACAAAAGTTACTTCCATATTTTTCCAATGTTGCCATTGCTGATCGCAACTCCCTCCTTTCTTATTTCTCCACTACCATGTACTACATTTTTGCTCTCCTTTCACTCTGACTCTGCTGTAGCATCGCTGAATGGCACAGCAGACACATCTCTGGTCCTGGGGCCAAGAAGCCCTGAGCCCCCATACCACCCCTTAGGCCCAGAATCCACCTGGCCCTATGGTCCTGGGCAGGCCCATTCAATACCAGCCCCTTGCAAGAAGTAAAAAAAGAAAATGTGTTATATCTGACCACTCTCCCCCCATGGTCCATCCTCTCCTCCTTTATTCACATCCCCACCCCTTCCCCCTTGCTCCACCCTCCTTCTTACTCCAGATGTCTATACCCCATTGAGTATATTTGCTGTTTCCTCTCCTAGCCATCTCTGATGAGAGCAAAGGTTCCCGCATTCCCCCTTGCCTCCCCGCTTCCATATCATTGCAATAACTCATTGTAATAAAAAAAAAATCTTATGTGAAATATCTTGGACTATTACCCCTCTCCTTTTTCTTTCTCCCATTCTATTTCCCTTTTTTTCCTATTGATTCCATTTTTACACCATATTTTATCTTCGAATTCAGCTTTCTCCTGTGCTTCAACTATAAAAGCTCCTTCTACCTGCTCTATTAAGTGAGATGGTTCATATGAATATTATCAGTATCATTTTTCTATACATGCAGTTCATCCTCATTAAGTCCCTTATATTTCCTCCCTCTCCTCCAATCTCCATGCTTCACCTGAATCCTGTATCTGAAGATCAAACCTTCTGTTCAGCTCTGGCCATTCCAAAAGGAACCTTTGAAATTCCCCTGGTTCATTGAAAATCCATCTTTTTCCCTGGAAGAGGACATTCAGCCTTGCTGGGTAGCTCATTCTTGGCTGCATTCTAAGCTCTTTTGCCTTCTGGTATATTGTATACCAAGCCCTACGAGCTTCCAATGTAGTTGCTGCTAAGTCCTGTGTGATCCTGACTGCAGCTCCATGAAATTTGAACTGTGTCCTTCTGGCTGCTTGTAATATTTTCTCTTTGACTTGGGAGTTCTGGAACTTGGCTATAATATTGCTGGGGGTTGGTTTTTTGGGATCTCTTTCTCAGGGGGATCGGTGGATGCTCTCTATTTCTATTTTGCCCTCTGCTTCTAGAATATCAGGGCAATTTTCCTGTAGTAATTCTTTGAAAATGATGTCAAGGCTCTTTTCCTGATCATGACTTTCAGGTATTCCAATAATTTTTTAAATTATCTTTCCTAAATCTGTTTTCCATATCAGTTGTTTTTTCAATGAGATATTTCACATTTTCTTCTAATTTTTCATTTTTTTTTTGTTTTGAAGCATTGATTCCTGATTTCTGGTAAATTCATCAATCTCCCTGAATTCTATTCTTTGTCTGAAGGATTTGTTCTCCTCAGAGAGTTTTCTTATCTCTTTTTCCATCTGGCCAATTTTGCTTTTTAAAGCATTCTTCTCCTCAATAACTTTTTGAACTGTTCTATCCATTTGACCTAAGCTGGTTTTTAGCATGCTATTTTCTTCAGCATTTTTTTGGATTTCCTTGACTAAGCTGCTGACTTCATTTTCATGTTTTTCCTGCATCTCTCTCCTTTCTTTTCCCAGTTTTTCTTCCAACTCCCTCATTTGATTTTCAAAGTCTTTTTTGAGCTCTGTCATAGCCTGAGCCCAATTTCTGTTTTTCTTGGAGTCTTTACATGCAGGATCTTGTGCTTCCTCATCTTCAGACTGAGTATTTTGGTCCTTCTTGGGCTCATTTGCAAAATATTTCTCAATAGTCTTCTTTTTGTTGCTCTGCTTGCTTATTTTCCCAGCCTAAGCCTGTTTTGGGAGTGCTTCCTGAGCTTTTGGGACACTCCCACAAGGGTCTCAGTGTGTGAGGTTCTGTCCTCCCTCCTGGTCTGTGAATGACCATAAGCGCCTCCCTCTGCCACGGGGCCAGGGTGGGGGGGGGGCCCTGTTGTTCTATGGTGGGGGGGGCTAGACTGTGATCAGGATCTGAATGTGGTCAGAGCCCCAGAGTCCTGTTCCAGGGGCAGAGGACAGAGCTCTGCAGTCTCTCTCTCTCTCTTTTCACTCCCCTCCCTCAGCTCAATGGGCTCATGCCCTGGGGGCTCCTGCTTACCAGCTCAGCCTGCTTCTGTTTCCAGGTCTGGGCTGCTGCAAGACCAAGCTGCTTGCTGTGTGCCCTGAGGGCTGGGCTCCATGTGCTTGGTCTGGCAGAGGTCCCCTGCTGTTCCCCCACTTTGTGCCCAGTGCTCCCCGGGGTGCAGCGCAGGAGACTCCCCTGCTGCTGTGAGCCACAGCTCCTAGTGCCCTGGGGCTGCCTCCAGGAGGCTGATGTTCTTTCGCTCTGGCTGGCCACCCCTCTGGCAAGCCACCCCTCCGAGCCCGGGGAGCAGAGTCTTTCTGCTCTTTTCCAGGTTACCTTGAATAGGAGAACTGCCTCACTGTGTCCCTTTGTGGGTTCTGTTTCTTGAAAGTTTAGTTAGAGTCCTTAGTTTATGAATTTTTATCAGAGAGCTCCTAAGACTCGATCCCTTCATGTCGCCATCTTGGCTCTGTCCCTCCAGCACCCAAATTCTTAGAGGAGAAGGTAAAAGAACTACAGGAAGACATAGACAGCAAAACTCTACTAGTGGGAGACCTCAACCTCCTGCTATCAGATCTAGATAAATCGAAACATAAAATAAACAAGAAAGAAGTTAAGGAGGTAAATAGATGTTAGAAAAATTAGATATGGTAGACTTATGGAAGAAACTGAATGGGGATAGAAAGGAATATACCTTTTTCTCTGTAGTACATGGAACTGATACAAAAATTGTACATGTACTAGGACATAAAAACCTAATGATCAACTGCAGAAAGAGAGAAATCGTGAATACATCTTTTTTCAGATCACAATGCAATAAAAGTCATATGCAATACTGGGCCAAGGAGATATAGACCCAGAACAAATTGGAAACTGAATAACCTCATTTTCAAAAATGAGTGGACAAAAAACAAATTGTAGAAAAAAACAACCATTTTGTCCTAGATAATGATAATAATGAAACAACATACCAAAACCTATGGGATTCATTCAAAGCGACTCTCAGGGGATATATTATAGCTCTAAATGCTTATATGAATAAATTGGAGAAAGAGGAAATCCATGAACTGAACATGCAACTAAAAAAATTAGAGAAAGAACAAATCAAAAAATCCCCAATTAAATACTAAATTAGAAATTCTAAAAATTAAAGGAGAAATTAATAAAATTGAAAGCAAAAAACTATTGAATTAATAAATAAAACCAAAAGTTGGTATTATGAAAAAACCAATAAAATTGATAAACTTCAGATCAATTTAAGTAAAAAAAGAAAGAAGAAAACCAAATTGCTAGTATCATAAATTAGAAAGGTGAACTCACCACCAATGAGGAGGAAATTAAAGTAATAATTTGAAATTATTTTGCCCAACTCTATGCCAATAAATTTGATAATCTAAGTGAAATGGATGAATATTTACAAAAATATAAATTGCCCAGGTTAAATGAAGAAGAGATTAAATACCTAAACAACCCTATCTGAGAAAAAGATATTCAACAAGCCATTATTGAACTCCCTAAAGAAAAATCTCCAGGGCCTGATGGATTCACAAGTGAATTCTACCAAACATTTAAGGAACAATTGGTTCTAATTCTATATAAATTCTTTGGAAAAATAGGGAAAGATGGAACTCTGCCTAACTCTTTCTATGAAACCAATATAGTGCTGTTACCTAAACCAGGAAGAGTTAAAACAGAGAAAAAAAATTATAGACCTATTTCCCTGATGAATATAGATGCAAAAATCCTAAATAAAATCTTACCAAAACGATTGCAACAAGTTATCACTAGGATAATACATTATGATCAAGTAGGATTTATTCCAGGAATGCAGGGTTGGTTCAATATTAGGAAAACTGTGAGTATACTCAATTATATCAACAACAAACCCATCAGAAATCATATGATCATATCAATAGATGCTGAAAAAGTTTTTGACAAAATACAGCATCCATTCCTATTAAAAACACTAGAGAGTGTAGGAATAAATGGACTGTTCCTTAAAATAATTAGCAGTATTTATCTGAAACCATCAATAAGCATTAAATTCAATGGGGAGAGGCCAGAGGCATTCCCAATATGATCAGGGGTGAAACAAGGGTGCCCATTATCACCACTACTATTCAATATTGTATTAGAAATGTTAGCTTCAGCAATTAGAGAAGAAAAAAGAAATTGAAGGAATTAGAATTGGGAAGGAAGAGACAAAACTCTCACTCTTTGCAGGTGACATGATGGTCTACCTAGAGAATCCCAAGAAATCATTTAAAAAACTACTGGAAACAAGTAGCAATTTTAGCAAAGTTGCAGGTTATAACATAAACCCTCATAAATCCTCAACTTTTCTATATATGTCTAGCAAGATACAGCAGGAAGAGCTAGAAAGAGAAATCCCATTCAAAGTAACCTCAGACAATATAAAATACTTGGGAGTCTATTTGCCAAGACAGATTCAGAATCTTTTTGAAAACAATTATAAAACACTTCTCACACAAATTAAATCAGATTTAAATAACTGGGCAAATATCAACTGCTCATGGATAGGGAGAGCTAATATAATAAAAATGACAATTCTACCAAAACTAAACTATCTGTTTAGTGCCATACCAGTCAAAATTCCAAAAAATTACTTCGATGAGTTAGAAAAAATTGTAAGTAAATTCATATGGAGAAATAAAAAGTCAAGAATTGCCAGTAGCTTAATGAAAAAAAGTGTAAAAGAAGGTGGCTTAGCCCTACCTGATCTAAAAATTATATTATAAAGCATCAGTCATCAAAAGTGTTTGGTATTGGCTAAGAAATAGAGTGGTGGACCAGTGGAATAGACTAGGTATAAAAGCAGGAGATGATTACAGTAATCTGCTGTTTGATAAACCCCAAAAGTCCGGTCATTGGGATAAAAACTCCCTCTTTGATAAAAATTGCTGGGATAATTGGAAGTTAGTATGGAAGATACTTAGATTAGACCAACACCTCACACCCTTTACCAAGTCTTAAGTCTTTTGACATCCTGTCCTATTTGTCAATGGGCAATGGGAAGATCAAGCTAGGTAATCTTCTTAGTCAGCTCTATCAATTCAAAATGTCCTCAGCATCTCTCCTTATTGAATAAGCTGCTGTTATGATTAAGTAAATCTCCTTTTGTTAATTGAAAATGACCTAAGAATATCTCATTTTATTTCAGTACTGAAAATAAACAACCAAGGTTACTTGCTTGCATCAGGCATATGACAAGATCAAAAACAAAATAAAAAAGGTTATATCAATGATCTAAAAACTATAGCAGCATTTTTATTAGGAAAAATATATACATAAATTTGCAATATATACATAAAGTGGGTACCATTCACTCAGAATATGAACAAATTTCAATTTATATTCTGTAAGAAATGATGAGTATGAGAAAATCAGAGAAATACAGAAAGATCTGTATGAACTGATAGAGTGTGAATTAAAACTAGAGAATAATATGATTAAAACAATTTAAATGCAAACAAAAAATGAAACCAAATTGACTACTTTATGATCAGACTTAACTCTGGATATCAGATTATAAATTATACTCCTTTCTTTTAATGAGAAACTGTGGGGACAGGAGTCTATGTATTCAAAATATTGTTTATATTGTCAAGATACAATCATTATTTGTTTGTTTTGCTGTTTTTCTCCCCTATGGTACACAGAAAAGTTAAATTGGAGGAGGTATAAATCAGGAGACAACTGATGCCTTTGTTTTGGTTAACAAAGGCATAATCAATACAGTTTGAAAAATATAAATTAGTGTTAATATAAAAAATAAATTTATTGAATATTTAAAGAAAAATAACATTGAAAATGAAGTGGCTATTTGAATTTAATTGTAAGTATGAATGCACTAAATAATCATATTTTCATGTCATTTGCACATGGACATTCCATCTCTCAAAGACATATAAATTGATCTTATTGAAACTGACAGAGAATTCTTAATTACAAATAAAAGTGGTTCTTGACAAAGAATATTATATAGAGTTTGAAGATTAATTTCAGCTTGCCATTTAGAGAACTTGTATTAACTACTCAGAGTTTTTAAATGTTGAAATTATAAAAATGTAGAGATGATTGCTAATCACCCTATTGACAAACATACTTTGTGAACTCAAATTATTAGTAATTAGTGTGGCATAAAATGTGATTTAAAAAATCTCTTCATGTAGTATTAACAAAAGTTTGTTTTTTAAAAATCAGGATAGTAAATTTTTCTGATCACTTTGATGAAGACAAACATATTGAGATAAGATACAAGGATAATTGGTTTCACAAGGGGTCTGAAGTTATCAAGGACTGGGAAATGAATGACTAGAGATTCAATTAATTCAGTTTTAAAACTAGTTATTTGTTCTTTTTGAATAATTATGATGAAAGGGAAAGCAAAAATAATTATACATACATCACAAAATTTGGCAAAGGAAAAAAAAGTATGTTGACAGTCAGATACCTAAGGAGAAATGACAAAATTGATTATCAGACATAGAGAGAGGCAATTATTATTGTTTGTTGCATCAGAATGGCAGAGTGAGGGTTGTGGGGCTTGTCATTAATTGGCAGAGACCAAAGCATCAGTAAAAGAATAACTCATCAAATCTCAGAACACAAGCCTGTGTGTAGGGTTGTGCTTTCTGAAAACTGTGGGTACAAGTAGAGGAAGAAGATATTGAGTGACAACATTAGGGATTGGGAATTAGTCTTCTCTGCCATTAGTTCACTGGGCTGTTAAGTCCTTAGGAGTTCCTGGTACTTTGATCATGGGGTCAATTACAATTACATTATTCTTGTGCATAAACATTTTGGAGAGATCTGAAAGTTACTAGGATGGGAGAGAATGCCTTGTCTTCCGTCATATTGATCACACGACCTAGAAATCCCATCAAAACTCAATAGGCTAAGATTCATGGTTCTTGAAGAGCATATGTTATACAAAAATAACCAGATATATAAAAGTGAAGCTGGACTAATAAATTAATAATTAATTCTATTTATAATAATATAAAAATATAGTAATATATAATGAATAATCGATCATTTAAAAGATATTTATTAAGAAGAAATCCAGGACTTAGGGTTGGAAAGTTGGATAGCAGTTTTGTAAAATTGAGAAAAATTATAAATCGAAGAATATTGACATCAAAAGATAATATAAGCTCCCTGTCAGTAGAGGAAATATATGTGGTAATCAGGGGAAAACAGATCTTAAGTCAGGCAAGGAACATTCTATATTAGTGATGTCATGGAGGATTGCAATCTTCAATGAATATAATTAATCACTAGGTGGCATTATTGTCCATTAATATGATTACAGAAAGATTATGGTATCATTGTAGCCATCTAGAAGACATTTCATAGGCATTCTAATTCAACCCATTCAATTTATCAGTTAAAAAAACTGAGCCCTATGAAGGTTAAGTTTCATGTTCAAGGCCATGCAAAGTAGATGTCCCATCCAGAACCAAGTTCAATCTCTGCTTTCCCTGACAGTTATGTATTTTAGTGGCATGAGCAGAAGTACCATGCTCCACAGACAGGATTTCTATTTCCCAAGCTGTATCTTTGTCTTAGAAACGGTGCCAAATCACTAATCTTGGGTGTATAAACTGTATAAATTTAGGCAATCAGAATTAATTTTCAATCCCTAGATTTTCAAGAGACATTTATTGAACTTTTCTTTTTGTATCACCTAGATTTCTGACATATCACTCCTCCTTTCCAGAGAACCATTGCTCAAAGTAAAGATTTTCTTTTAAAAAAAAAGTAGAAAAAAAAGAAATTTTTTAACCAAATCAAGACATTAAAGAATCCAATATTATAAATAATATTCCATGATGGGGAAGTATCTTCTCGTTTGTCTTCTTTGGAATCAAGGTTATTCTTTGTGTTTTTCCAAGATACATTTTTGATGACTTTGTGGTTGTGGTTCTTTCTATTTACTTGATTGTAGTCATTAGACAGATAGACAGACAGATAGATAGATAGATGTTTCTTGGGTTTTTTTATATCACTTTTCATCAGTTCATTTAAATCAATCCAACTTTCCATATATTCATCACATTCTTTATGACTTGCAAAACAGTAATAATCCATTACATGATTGCTCTACAGTTTTGTTTTGTCATTCCCCAACTGATAGACATCTACTTTCTTTCCAGTTCTTTCCAGTTCACACAAAAAAGCACTGCTAATATTTCAGGGTATGTGGAAGCCTTCACCTTGTCAATTATCTTTTAGGAAATATACCTGGCAGTACAGTTAGATGACAGAGAGTTCAAATTTGGCCTTAGACACTTAACTGTGTGATCCTGGACAGGTGGCTTAACCCTGTTTGCCTCAGTTTCCTCATCTATAATGAACTGAAGAAGGAAATGATAAACCACTCTGGTATCTTTGCCAAGAAAATTCCAGATGGAGACACAGGGACTTAAATATGACCAAAAGAACAAATGAAATCTCTGGATCATGGAGTTTTAGTTACTTTATTTGCATATTGCTTTTCAGATTGATTATACTAATTCATGGTAATGCACATGTGCTGTCTTTCTAAAACCCTTCCAATACTATTTCCATTTTTGCTAATTTTCTGAGTGTACAGGAAAAGTTTAGAGTTGCTTTGATTTGCATTTTCCTTATTGTTAGTGATTTGGAACATTCTTTCATGTGATTAATAGTTTGTTATTTCTCTTTTGAGAATTTATTTTTCATAACTTCTGACCCATCCTACATTTATAACACTATTGTACTATAACAAATGATGAGCAGATGATCCAGAGATTTCATTTGTTCTTTAGTCATTTTAGTCATATCTAAGTTTTTTGTGTCTCCATCTGGAGTTTTCTTGGCAAAGATACCAGAGGGGCTTGTCATTTCCTTCTCCAGTTAATTTATAGATGAGGAAACTGAGGCAAACTGGGTTAAATCACCTGTTCAGGATCACAAAGTTAGAAAAACATATAAATTGATACAAAATGAAATGAGCAGAACCAGGAGAGCATTATATACAGTAACAGCAATAATGTATGATTATCAATTGGGAATGATTTAACTATTGTCAGCAATACAATGATCTAAGACAATTCCAAAGGACTCAGGATGGAAAATACTGTCCAAATTCAGAGAAAGATCTGAAGGGATCTGAATGCAAATCAAAACATACTATTTTTTCACTTTATTTTTAAAATAGAATTTTAATAGTATTTTAATTTTTCAATAACATGTAAAGATAGTTTTGAACATTCATTTTAGTAAAATTTTGAATTCCAAATATTTCTCCTTCTCTCTCTTTCCTCCCTCCTCCCCAAAAGCACAAATAATCTGACATGGATTATACAATTATAATCATTTCCCTACTAATCATGTTGTTAAAGAAGAACCTGAACAAAAGAGGGAAACCATGAGAAAGGAAGAACAAAAACAAAACACAGAAAAAGTGAAAATCATATACTTTGATCTGCATTCAGACTCCATAGTTTTTCTCTGGGTGTGGAGAGCATTTTCTATCACAAGTCTTTTGGAAATGTCTTGGATCATTGTATTTCTGAGAAAAATTAAGTCTATCATAGTTGATCATGCCACAATATTTCTGTTTCAATGTATAATGTTCTCCTGGTTCTGCTTACTTCACTCAATATCACTTTATATAAGTCCAGATTCTACAATCTGCCTACACATCATTTCTTATAGAACAATAGTATTCCATCCATGTTCCACAATTTGTTCAGCCATTCCCACAATTATGAGCATTACTTCCATTTCCAATTCTTTGCCACCACAAAAAGAGCTGCTATAAATAGGTCCTTTCCCCTTTTAAAAAACATATCTTTGGGGTATAGTCCAAACAGTAGTACTACTGGATCAAAGGGTATGCAAAGTTTTATAGTTTGGGCATAGATCCAAAATACTCTCCAGAATAATTAGATGGTAATAATTACTAGCATTTGTGAAGAAATTTATAGTTTAGAATTTCATTTATGTCATTTATCCTCACAACACTGTGAAGTAGATGCTATCCCCATTTTACAAATGAGTAAATAGATTAAATGAATCAGGAAAGGTTAAGTAAATTGCCTAGGATCATGTTGCTAGTTAGCATCTGAGATAGGATTCAAATATATATCCGAGTTGAAGTCAAGCATTTACCAAAGCAAAACTTTATTAATCCCACACACTACAACTGAAGTTTAGGAGATAGTGGGAGAGTCTAAAAGATGAATGTTAAATTTTCAAAGGAACATTTGTACCCTGGAAACTACTATAAATCAGGGCATGATTAATATCTTTTTGGTTGTCTAGACCTAAGAAAATTATATAGGAAATGTTGACAATGCATATTAAACTTAAAAGGTTCTATGGTACATTTTCCAACTGGAGAGATGGTTGTTAAACACTGACCAACATACCCCTATATGTACTCTTCAGCAATAGCAAAATAATTCTTCAATTCTTTCTTCTCAATACATTTTCCAGGTGAGTTGTTCTTCTGATGAGACATTTCATATTTTCTTCTCTTTTTTTTCTTTCTTCAGACTTTGAATGTTTCTTGATATTTTGTGGAGTCTTTAGTTTCCATTTACCCAATTTTAATTCTTAAGAAATTATTTGCTTCATTAGGCTTTTGTATTTCTTTTTCTATCTGGTCAATCCTACTTTTTAAGCAATTATTTTCTTTGATATGTTTATGTGTCTCTTTTACTATAAGGTCAATTTAGTTCTTTAAGGTGTTATTATCTTCAGTATTTTTTGTGTCTCTTTTATTAAACTGTTAGGTTTCATAATTTTCTTGCACAACTCTCATTCCCCCCCTCCATTTTATCCTATACCATTTTTACCTGTTTCTTTAATTCTTCCAGTGATTATATTTTGAAATTGAGTTCAATTAGTATTTTTTTAAATGCTCTATAGATGGCTATTTTCACATTGTTGTTTTCTTTTGACTTTATGTCTTGATCTTCCCTATCTCCAAAGTAACTTTTTAGACTTATGTCCTTTTTTGTTGTTTGTTCATTTCTCCAGTCTGTTTCTTGACTCTGTATTTTATATTTAAGTTGAACTTTTTTTCACCTGGGGGTGGGAAAGCATGGTCACAAGTATCAGGCTTTTGGTGCTGCTGTTTTCATAGTTAATTCTGGGGGAGGGGTCTTCATATTTTTGACACTTATAAGATGGTGTGATCCTGAGAGAGGTATCATTACTTTTTTCCTGCTCTATAATCTGGTCTTTATCCAAGAAGAGTCCCCAGTCCCCTGTCCCATGTGACCAAATAACAACTCTCCTCTCCACCCACCCCCAAACTGCAAGCCTGAATTGACCAGCTATGTCAGCAACGGGGCCCCTTGAATCTCTTTCTGACCAGTTTTCTGACTCCTCTTACCATCTCTGAACTGAGAGTTTCTGAAGCTGTTGCTTCAGTCACTGTTGTTGATGCCGCTATGTGATCTCCAGGCAATGCTCCATTCCAGAGTCACAGGTTTCTCTTGCTGATCTCTTAAGTTTTCTTTTTTTTTTTTTTTTGGTTTGTTTTTTACAATGGGGCAATGGAGTTAAATGACTTGCCCAAGTGTCTGAAGCAAAATTTGAACTCAGGTCCTCCTGATTCCAGGGCTGGTGCTCTATCCACTTGCACCACTTAAGTGCCCCCCTCTTAACTTTTCTTAAGTCAGAAAAATGTCACACACTGACCTAGAGCATTGGCCCTGGAGTCAGAAGGACCTGAGTTCAAATGTGGCCTCTTACACTTAATAAGTACCTAGCTGTGTGACCTCGGGCAAGTCACTCAACTCTAATTTCACTTAGTGCAATCCAAAACCAAAAGGAATTCACATACTTGCAACATGATCAGTTAGCCTCTGCTTGAAGGACTTTAACAAGAGGAACATAACATCTCTCAAAATAATCCTTTTGAGACAACTCTAATTTTTATTTTTTCTTGACACCAAGTCTAAAATTGCTTCTTTGCAAACTCTACCTATTTTTCATGGTCTGCCCTTGAGAAATAAACTGAACACACTTGATTCCCTTTTCATCCACATGATAGATCTCCAAATTTTTGGAAATAGAATAACTTTCTAGAGTCTTCCCTTATCAGGTATTTTTTTTAATGGTAAGGATATCAGGTTCCTTACCAATCTGGTTGCTCTTCTCTAAATGTTCTCCACATTCTTCTTAAACAATGACACCAGGAACAATTAATTCCTATTCTATATAAACTGTTTCAAAAACAGAAGAAGAAGGAGTTCTGCCAAACTCCTTTTATGGAACCAATATAATGCTGATACCTAAACCAGGAAGAAGCAAAACAAAGAAAATTCTAAACCAATCTCCCTAATGAACATTGATGCAAAAATCGTAAATAATTTTTTAGCAAAGAGATAACAGCAAGTTATTACTAGGTCAATACATCATGATCAGATAGGATTCATACCAGGTAGACTAGGATGGTTCAATATTAGGAAAACACGCAACATAATTGAACATATCAATAACAAAACCAACAGAAAAATAATATTGCAAGAACTAGGCATAGACCCACATCTCACACCCTATACCAAAATAAGGTCAAATGGGATATAGGATTTAGACACGAAAGGTTACATCATAGATAAATTAATAGACCAATAAATACTCTATAAGATCCATGGAAAAGGGGACAAATTTATGACCAAACAAGAAATACATTATAAACTGCAAAATGAATAATTTTGACTATATTAAATTTAAAAGTTTTTGCACTAATGAAATCAAAGCCACCAAAATTAGAAGGAAAAACAGAAAACTGGGAAACAATTTTCCCAGCTAAGGGTTCTGATAAAGGTCTCATTTCTAAACTATATAGAAAACTACATCAAATTTATAAGATTACAAGTCATTCCCCAATTGATAAATGGTCAAAGAATATAGAGAGAAGAAATTAAAGCTATATATAATTATGTGAAAAAATGTTCCAAATCATTACTGATTTGAGATGTTCCACTTCACACATAGCTAAGATGACAAAAAGAAAAAAGGATCAATGTTGCAGTGGTTGTGGGAGGGTTGGGACATTATTGCATTATTGGTAGAGTAGTGAACTGATCCAACCATTCTGGAGAGCACTATGAAACTATGCCCAAAGAGCAATAAAACTGATTATACCCTTCGATCAGCAATTCAAATTCTAGGTCTATATCCAAAAGAAATCATAGAAAATGGAAAAAGTCCCTCATGTTCCAAAATATTCATAGCAACTATTTTTGTATTGGCAAAGAATTGGAAATTGAGGGGATGCCCATCAATAGGGAATGGATGAACAAGTTATGGTATATGAATGTTATGGAGTCCTATTTTTCCTATAAGAAACCATGAATAATCTAACTCTAGAGAAGCATGGAATAAATTACAAGAACTGAGGCTGAATGAGAGGAGCAGAACCAAAAAAACATTGTACACATTAATAACAACATCATGAGTTGATCAATGTTGATGGGTGCAGCTTCTCTCAGCAGCTCAGAGAAGTAGAACAATCCTAGGAGACTGGTGATGGATAATGCTATCTCTATCAGAGGAAGAAAAACAAAACAAAACCCTACAGAAACTGAATGAACACTACATTCTCCAGAATTTTCCTAGGAATCAAATAATGCTCACTGGTCTATAATTTGCAGGTTCCATTCTCTTAGCTTTTTATAAAACTCAAGTCAATATTTGCCTTTCTCTAATCTCCAATCTTCAATCTCATGTTTACCTTGATGTTTCAAATATTATTTTCCCGTTACCTTAACAAATGGGTCTTCACATCTTTAGTGCTTAGTTTCTCTCATAAAAACTACTTGGGGGCTATCTTTTTTACTTGGTGTCTAGATCATAGTAGACAATTGATAAATACTTATTCATTATTGACAATATAAAATGGGACAAATTTTTCTACTATACAAAGGGTTATTGCCCTAGATACTGTAGTATCTAGTGGCACAATGGATAGAACACTGAACCTGGAATTAGGAGAATCTGAGTTCAAATGCAGCCTCAGACATTTGACACTTAGTAGCTGTGTAATTCTCAGTTTATCCTTAGCTCCAATTGCCTCATATTCAGGGTCATCTCCAATCATCCTGACTCTTATCTGGTCACTGGACCCTGATGGCTCAGGAGGAGAAACTGATGAATTAGGACAGCATCCCTTCACTCATAATTCAATTCATGTGCATGTCATGGCATCATATCCCTGATGCCATGGTCCTTTTGGGGAATGAAGGACAAATAACAATAACCCATTCAACTATATGAAAGGTACAGATAAAGGCAATATGTACAAGATGATAAAAATTAATTTTAAAAGATAATTTTAAAGAGTTTCAGATGTGATTGGTGCTTCTCAAATGATAGTCTATGAAATTTTTTCATGTCATACCTCTCAAAGGCTCTCAGCAGTAGCATCTCCTCAATTCCATAATCTCTACTCAAATAAATGTCTGTGTTGTTGGTAAACTGGATATCTTCAGTAACCCTGTCCCCTTTGTTTAATCTAGGAAAGCATGAACTAAGGGGAGAACTCCTTGACTTTGTTTAGTTGGAGAAGGAAAATAATGTGCTGATGATATATCAATGAAAAGCTAAAAGCTCTTTTTTTATCAGAGTGATCTAGAGGTTTTATTTTTAGTTTTAAAATTCAAGCTTTTAATTGGAATATAAATAGTGATTGTTTAGCATGCTGTATTAATACTCAGCGTTGTGTCTGATAAAATCTATCATTTTTAAAAGGATAATCAGATGCCATACTAATTAAATTCCTAAAAAAAATTTCTTAGTTCAAAAAATAACAAAATTCATTTGGAAGATCAAATATTTCAAAAAATTAGGGTAACAAAGGTAAAGAAAGGAATACCAGACCTCAAACTATATTATAAGGTACCAACATTGTTGAAGTGTAAAATGGATAACATTATTTTAAATGAAAATTTTCATTGTAGACCACATTCTCTCAACTTTCTATAATACTCAGGTTAATAAAACCATTTTGCCAAGATTAGAAGGAAAGCAGAAAATTGGGAAAAAGTCTTTAACTCTCAGATTGGGTATGATTATGATGGAATACTGCTATGAAATAAAAAATGTTGTGCTGGTTGATTTAGAAAAACATGAAAAGGCTTGCACCTATGGAGGAAGATGCTATTCTCCAGAGAAAGAACTGACAAATAGAACTATGCATAATATAGTCTTACATATGTATATATAGATGTATATGTGTATACACATGTATATATATATATATATATATATATATGTTCATGTTTAATTGTTGCCTTCTCTGGGGGATGGAAAGAAAAAAATTAAACAATAAATAAGCACACAGCAGAGAATAAGAGAAAACAGAAAAAACTGGGTTGTTTTGAAAACAATGAGCAGGATTTATTTCTTATTTTTTTGTGAAATGGAAATTTGTTATTTTATGCTGAATCTTCTCTTATGTTCTCCTATGTAAATGGG
Source organism: Macrotis lagotis (assembly GCF_037893015.1). Taxonomy (NCBI): domain Eukaryota; kingdom Metazoa; phylum Chordata; class Mammalia; order Peramelemorphia; family Peramelidae; genus Macrotis; species Macrotis lagotis. The sequence continues at coordinate 436,988,365 of NC_133658.1, read as the reverse complement.
AATGATTTTATCTTTTCCTGTTTTTTGTAATTAAGTTTAAAATTAATAAATTTAAAAAAATAAATCTAATCAAAAATAATCAGGCAAATGAAACAGAATTTGGGAACCTTCCACTTTTAGAAACACTGATTATACAGGAGAAGAATGCTTAAGTTATTTTGTAGTACCATGCACTGTTTAAGACAAGGATAGGTAACAATATGAAAGCCTGGAGAACTTGAGGATAAAGAGAATGCACAGAAAGTCCTTAGTAATTTTGAAGGGTTTTATCAATGTAAGACAATGTAGTTTTTGGAAAGAAGTTTAAGAGGTGATTTGAAAGGGATGTTAAAAAAAAAAGTCGGAGGGGCAGCCAGGTGGGGCAGTGGATAGAGAATCAGCCCTGGAGTCAGTAGGCCCAGAGTTCAAATGCGGCCTCAGACACTTAATTACCTAGCTGTGTGGCCTTGGGCAAGCCACTTAACCCCATTGCCTTTCAAAAAGCTAAGGAAAAAAAAAGGTGGAAAGATGTTAAAAGTAAACTTTGCCTACTCTAAAATTTTGCTGAGGACTAGTGTCATGTCTAATATACTCTTTTTTTTATTAAATATTTTATTTGAGTTTTACAATTTTTCCCCAAAACTTACTTCCCCCCCCACAGAAAGCAATCTGTCAGTCTTTACTTTGTTTCCATGTTGTACATTGATCCAAATGGAGTGTGATGAGAGAGAAATCATAAGGGATAGTAAACTCTTATCTCAGATCTTCCCTCTATTTTTTTCCTGCACCTATTTTTCAAATAGAGTAACAACTAGTTGACACTAGACTACTCTGTACTGAAGGGGAAAGTTCCTTCAGTGCTTGAAACAATTGAGTTCTAAACAAATAGAGCCACTAGATGGCAGAGCTGGCCCTTGGGTCGGACTACAATTCCTATCCTGCCTGAGACGCTTGTTAATGATGTGAACTTGGTAGATGAATGACTTAACCATTGCCTTCCTTAGTTTCTTCATTTGTAAAAAGGGCACTTAAAGATCATCTAATACCATTGAATGTTGTGAAGATAAAACTTCAAAGTGTTTATAAAATATGAATTGTTATATGGGGCAGATCTGGGGTGCTGGAGACAACAAAGTTTTTTTAGCAGAGCATTCTAGGCATCTTGAAGGATTGTAGAATCTTGGGGGATCTAGAAGTGGATTAGACTTTAGTCCAAAGACATCATTTTGCCCATGAGGAAACTGAAACCCAGAGAAGCAATGTCACCTGCTTGCCCAAGGTCACACAGGTAGTTAACTCCAAAAGGATTGAGTCCAAATATTCATTCATTGTTTTAAGATACACTGAAGTAACTTGAGGAGAGACATAGGATAGAGGAGAATAGTGAGCATATTTTCTTGATATTTGCCTGTAAGTAAATTGGGAATACTAAAATTATTAGCATTTCTGTGACAAAACTTCTTACGTTCTGTTTAAGTATGTCCTTTTTTTAAAATCTGGGAAAAAAGAAGCCATATTCCTTTAAAAAAAAACAACAACCTGGACTTGATAAGAAAATTAGTTGTTTAGTTACTTCTAGATATCTTACAATGTACAAAGAATAGCATTAAAAATTAATGGTGAGGGGCAGCTGGGTGGCTCAGTAGATAGGGCGCCAGCCCTGGAGTCAGGAGCACCTGACCCAGACCCTTAATAATTACCTAGCTGTATGGCCTTGGGCAAGCCATTTAACCCCATTGCTTTGCAAAAACCTAAAAAACATAATTAATAGTGAGGAGATGGGAACCCTTGGGAGAAAGCAGACCTATGCAATTGATGGACTGAATGCAGGTCACCATGAGCCAGCCATCAGTGTTTGGACAAACCTAAAGTAGAACATCATGTTCCTCTGAATGAAACAATAAAACCTGAAACCATTTGGTACATTGGTCAGAAAAGAGAAATCTTATTTCCCACCAAGACAGTGGGGAATTTCAGGACATGATCAATATGGATAAGCACTATGCCTCTCAGGGTTTTGGCTAAGTTTGACTTGTTCTTGCCAGTCATCACAGGTGACAAGAAGGCTATCAAACAAGTGACTTACAAGTTTGTGGAGATGAAATCCAAAGAAAATGTAGTATATGTGGAGGTGAGGAACAGCCCTTACCTGCTAGCCAACTCCAAGGTGGATCCTATTTCAGAATCAGGCTGAGGGTAATGTTACCCCTGTAGATGTGTTTCTCATCAGCCCAGGTCTATAAGAGGGGAAGCAGGACTTCAACACCAAAGTCAGATCTATTCTATGCTGCCTGCATCACATGTCAAAATGATCCCCTGGGGTGGTGGAACTCTGTAAGAAGTCTCTCCATTAGACAATGATAGTCTTTGACCTGGCTGGCGATGATACTATTGAGAACAGTATCCAGTTCCCTAAGTATGTACAAGCCTTTGAGGAGCCTGTGAAAAATGGCATTCATTGGACAGTTCATGCTGGAGAAGTGAGTTCTGCCAGTAATATGCAGCTGGCAGTGGATATTCTCCATATTGAGAGGATAGACCATGGCTTCCATATTTTGGAAGACTCCATTCTGTATAATAAGTTGCTGCAGGAAAAAAATACACTTTGAGGTATGCCTCTGAATGAACTATCTCACAGGAGCCTGGAAATTGGGTAGCTTACATGAAGTCATACAATGTAAAGATGATTCGCTCCAGATGACTTTTTCATCTTCAAGTCTACCATTAAAACAGATTACCACTTGATAGAAAAGTTTTACTGAAGATGAGTTTATAAGATTGACTATCAATACAGCCATGTCCACTTCCATCTAAACAATGAGAAAAGGGAACTCTTTGACCAATTGTAAAAATTATATATGTTATAAAGTGTTATATAATGCCTCCAACAGGACACAGCAAGAAAGAGAAACTATTGATCCCAGAAGGCATCAGTAGCCCTCAAGAACCAGATTCAAGTTTCCTTCCCAGTAGGGTGGGGGGGGTACTATAATCTTCTCTATTTTCTTGCATAGGACAATAATGAATAACAAATCAACCCTTTTTTCCATTGTACATTCAATTAATATACCCTGATATGCCTTGACAGAAACATTTGTCTTGTGTAGATTGCTTAGGGCTTTTACATTATTTAAAAATAACTTTGCTGAGATGACTAATTGTCAGGGGCCAAATCTGAGGCATCTTTGAAGAAATGATCCTGGGAGCTGAGGAGGAGGCAGTGATCAATCAGTATAAAAAATTATGAGGGAAAGAATTAATTTTGATAAAGTTTCATTTTGTGACATCAAAAGTTATTTACATGTACTTTTATGGACTGGTGGCTCATTTCAAATTTCTGAGCTTGTTCTGTGCTAGTTGTGTTACATTTTTGCCATGTACATTGTCATTACTCTTTTGTTATGCTTTTAATTCTGTGTTTTTAAAGAATAATTTATTACTCCAAGGAAACTGTAAAACTTGTAACTCTTAAGGTATATATTTCAATGAGTGTTAGGGATATTTCAGTGGCCATTGATGTGAAGAAATTTAGTTCTTCAAGGACCATTCAAGACTACAGTGAAGCGTGATCAGTGACACTGAAAAGGAAAGGAAAGGGGGAGTTGAAAGCAAGTGGGCACTGACCAACTATCCTGATCAAGAAGAAAAATGACCTAGGTAATCTTCAGAAAATACTCAAAGGTTTTCAAGAGGACCACGTAGCTGGAGACATGTGGGTGATTTCTCTGTATTATGCCATACATTTCTTAGAATTGGAAGAACATAGAGAGGTTTTAAAATTGGGGGGGGGAACTAGCTGTGGCAATGAGATTGTGTAAAAGATAAAGCAATAGATCTGAAGTAAGGAATATCTGAGTTCATATCCACTATCAGACACAGTGTCTTACATTTATAATGTGACCCTGAGTAAATCACCAAACTTCTGCCTTCCTCAATTTCCTCATTCCCCCTTAAAATGGGAATAATAATAGCATCTACCTCTTAATTTAAGTTGTTAGAAGCATCAAATAAGCTATTTAGTGCTTTCAAACTTTAAGGGGCTCTAGCTGTCATTAACCATTGCCATAGAGAAAATTTCTTATTGGAAAAACAATACAAAGAATGAAGTATTGAAGAGTAGGAAAAGGTGACTTTTATTTATGAAACTCATTTTTTCATCTTACATTATACTAAAACTATTGTCATTAGAAATAAAGATTTCTGTAAGTTCTAGACACACTATAAATTACTAAAAATTGCTTGGAGGCTATTTTTAACTTCTAGCAGGCTAAGAATGCTTATGTTATTTGAGGAAATTAGGAATACTTTAAAATATGTTGATATTTTATGTTGGCAAAATATTGCAAACTGAGGGGATGCCCATCAATTGAGAAATGGCTGAACAGACTATGGTATATGAATGTAAGGGAGTACCATTGTGCAATAAGAAATTATAAACGGGCAGATTTCAGAAAAACCTGTAAACACTTGTATGAACTGATGCAAAGTGAAATGAGCAGAACCAGGAAAGCAATGTACATGGTATCAGCAAAATTGTGTAATGATCAATCATGAATGACTCAGTTCTTTTCAGCAACACAATGACCCAAAACAAGTACAAAGGACTTATGAAAGAAAATGCTATCCATATTCAGATAAAGAACTGTGGACTCTGAATGCAGACTAAAGCATATTTTCTTCAATTGCTCTATTCATTCTAATGATTATTTTCCCCTTTTGATCTGTTTCTTTTTCTGCAACTGAAACTGATGGAAATGTTTTACATGATAGCACATGCAAAAAATGATATCAAATTGCCTACCATTTTTAGAAAAGGGGAAGGGAATGAGGGAGACAAATTTGGAAATCAAAATCTTGTAAAAATAAATCCTAAAATTTTTATGACATGTAATTGAGGGAAAATAAAATTCTTTTAAAAAATAAAAAATACCAAAAATATGAATTAACTAAGAGGCAGAATTATTCCAAAAAATAAATTCCTAAATGGAGATGGAATATTGTAGTGTTGGAGAACTGAAAACTAAGGGGGGGGTCTGTCCATCAATTGGGGAATGAGTGAACAAATTATGGTATATGAATGGAATAGAATTATAATGTGTGATAAGAAATGATGAAGACAGCAGTCTCAGAAAAACTAGAAAGAACTTTATGAACTGATGTAGAGTGAACCAAGTTGAACTACAAGAATGAGATAGGTGCTGCAGTGATAAAGTACTGCTCCTGAGGAAAGGATGACTTGATTTCAAATCCTGCCTTAGACACTCCCTGGACAAGTCACTTAGCATCTGTTTGCCTCATTTTCCTCATCCGTAAAAATGAAGATAATAATAGCATCTATCTCCTAGGATTGTTATGAACATCACATGTGACATACTTAGAACAAAGTCTGATACACAGTAGGTAGGTACTACAGAGATGTTAACTATCATCGTCATCATTATTAAATAACAACCACAAAGTTATAAGGATACCTTTTAAAGATTTTGATCAATGCTGTGACCAATCAGGATTCCAAAGGGCTGATGATGAAGCATGCTACCTATTCACCTCCTGACAGAAATGAACCTAAGATTCAGAATGATATAAATATCTGCGTCATGGTTAGTATGAGAATGTTTTACTTGACAATGCATATTTATTCTAAGGGTTTTGCTTTCTTTTTCCCCAAATTAGGAGTGGGGGGGGTGTTAGGGAAATAAAATAAATTTTAATTAAAAAATTTAATTTTGAAAAGATCTTATCAATTCATTGACAATTTTGATTTCCGAGGTCTGGTGGTGAAGTAGAAAGGCAGCTGACTAAGATATGTAAACTGAAAAATACATTTTCATCTTTTAATTTTTATTAATATCTTCTGTTTTAGGGGGCAGCTAGGTGGCGTAGTGGATAAAGTACCAGCCTTGGAGTCAGGAGTACCTGGGTTCAAATCCAGTCTCAGACACTTAATAATTACCTAGCTGTGTGGCCTTGGACAAGCCACTTAATCCCATTTGCCTTGAAAAAAAAACCTAAAAAAAAAATCTTCTGTTTTACTTTGCCTGAATATTTCTGAATATTTCCCCTCTACCAATTTACCCAGAGAGTCAAATCTTATTCTTTAAAAAAATCAATAAACAAGATACAAAAAAGTTCAGTAAAATTAACCAACCCATCAATGAAACCTGAGAGTATATGTAGTATTGCATATCCAGTCACTCTAAGGCTACAAAGAAGGAAGTAAGATACATTGTCATCTCTCTTCTTTTATGTCAGACTTGATCATTATAATTACAATGGTCTACTTTGTTCTTATAATAGTTCTTTCCATTTGTATTATTGTTAATGTGTATTTTGACTTTTTGTTTCTGCTTATTTCACTTTATAGCCATTATTGTAATTCTTCCTTTGCATCTCTATAGTCTTCATATTCTTTATTTTTTATGACTAGGAATATTCCAGTTCATTCATATGCCCAATTTGGACCACTTTACACTTGATAGGCATGTACTTTGTGTCAATTTTTAGTACCAAAAAAATGCTGCTATGAATATGTTGCTGTTTTGAACTTTTTTAAAATAAAAAAAATCTTTGACCTTAAGAGATTTTGTACATATAATTGTATAGATGTGTATATACACATATATGTTTCTGATATATGCCTAGCAGTAGGATCTCTAAGTTAAAAGGTATGGATATTTTGCTCACTTTCTTAGAATGATTCCAAATTGCTTGCCAGAATGACTTGGTCAATTCATAGCTTCTGCAACAGGGCTTCAATCAACAAGCACTTAATAATCCCAACCTTCTACCTTCTGATGGGTAGTAAACAAATTATGAAACAATCCACCCTCACAAGCAGCTTACATTCTATCATTGGGAACTTGAAAAATAGAGGCATTTTATGAGTTTTTGACTCAAAGAATTGAGGAAGGATTGTATTATATGAGATATGACCAGTGCAAAGATACAAAAGACCAATACAAAGCCACATGTAAGGACCACAGGGAAGACCAGGTTGATTGAATACTATAAATGAACCTTGGAGTTGCAGGGGCATATGGGAGTTTATAGAGTAATGGAATGATATACATCAATCAAAGGAAAATAACTTTTGCAGCTAGGTGGAGGAAGAATTGAAGTTCAAGAAGAAACTGGGGCTGTCTTTCTAGCACATTGACAATTGTTTTTATCATTTCTCATCTTTGCTAATTGTCTGAGTGTGAAATCTATATTTTTTATTTTAAAAATTTAAATTAATTTTTTAATTGTGTTTCTTTTATAATTAGTGATTAGGGGTTTTCATGTGGCAATTTGCAATTCTGTTAAGAATTATCTGTGTGGGCAGAACCACTATATTTAAAATGACATACACATACTAACCTATTTATTTAATGTCATTCCAATTAAATTCCCCCAAAATTATATTAAGCTAAAAAAATAACCAAATTCATCTGGAATAACAAAAAATCAAAGAATGTGAAAGGATCTAATAGAAAATGTTAAAAAGATTTAGTAACAACAGCTTTTAACCTATACTATAAGCCAGTGAATATCAAAACTATCTAGTCCTGCTTAAGAAATAGAAAAGTAGTTCAGTGGACCAGAGTAAACATACAATACTTAGTAGCAAATGATCATAGCAATCTTTTGTTTGACAAATGCAAAGATTTTAGGTTTAGGGCACAAAACTACTATTTGGTTAAAATTGTTGAGAAAATGTGAAAGCAGTCTGGTATAAATTGGGAATAAACTAATATCTTATACCACATTCCAAGATATGGTCAAAATGGATACATAATCTAGATATTAAGGGAGATACCACAAGTATAATGGAGGAATATATAAACTTATTAATAGGAGAAGAATTTTTGAATGAACAAGGGAAAGAGCACTGGGAAATATAAAATGAATAATTTTGATTATATTAAATTAAAATAAAACCAATGTAGCCAAGATGAAAAGGAAAGCAAAAATTTGTAAAAACATTTTTTGGCAAATTTGGCAAATTTATAAGACTATGGGTTATGCTCCAATTGATAAATGATCAAATTATATGAACAGGCAGTTCATCTATGAAGAAATTAAAACTTCAGTCATATGAAATAAAATTATCTAAATAAATATTGATTAGAGGAATGTAAATTAAAATGACTTTGAGATATCATCTAAAATCTATCAGATCACCTAAAATGATAGAAAGGAAAAATGACAAATGTTGGAGAGAATGTGGAAAAGTTGGGACACTGATACATTGTTAGTGGAACAGTGAACTGATCCAACCATTTTGGAGAACAATCTGAAATGATGCCCAAAGGGTTATAAAATTGTGTATACTCTTAACCCAGAAATGCCACTATTAAGTCTATTTCTCAAGGTGATCATGAAAAAAGAAAAAGAACCTAAGTTCTAAATACATAGTAACTTTCTTTGTGATGGCAACTAAAAGTTGATGGGATGTCCAATACTTGGGAAATAGCTAAAAAAAGTTGTGGTGTACAATTATGATGTATTACTCTCTATTGTAAGAAATGATGAGGGGCAGCTAGGTGGAGCAGTGGATAAAGCACTGGCCCTGTAGTCAGTAGTATCTGGGTTCAAATCCAGTCTCAGACACTTAATAATTACCTAGTGTGTGGCCTTGGGCAAGCCACTTAACCCCGTTTGCCTTACAAAAACCTAAAAAAAAAAAAAAAAAATGATGAGCTGGTTTGAATTTTGAAAAACATGGAAATAATGCAAGAAATAGTGAAAAGTGAAATACAGTACCAAGAAAACAGTGTATACAGTAATAGCAATACTGTTCACAGAATAACTGTGAATTACCATATTATTCTAAATATTCTAAGTGTTCAAATAAACTGCAAAGGACCCATGAAGGAAGATGCTCTCCATCACCTCCTTTCTCAGAGAAAGAAATAAAAGTATCAATCTATCTATCTATCTAATCTATCTATACATATATACATATACATACAAAAATAATATATAGAGTATGGTTTTATTTGCACACATGTGTGTACATGTGTATATATGTGCATGTTTACTAAATGGTGGCCTTCTTTAGTGTGTGTAGCAGGGAGGGAGACAGGTTGGAACTTAAAATAAAACAAAAAATAAATTAAAAAAAGAATAATTTGTTTATATCCTTGGACAACTTCAGAAGTGAATATGAGGCATATATTTTAGATAAATTGTTGATTTGGTTTGCCTAACTATCCTTATTGATTATAAAGAAGAAACATTTTGGGGTAAGAGAAGGAGTCATTGAAAAATGACAGTAAGTGTATGTTTCATGAGCATTATTAAAGGATTTAGGGAGAGGGGGTATTTTTAAGGGGGAAATGCATTGATTTTGGGAAGGTAAGAGGAAGAATGAGCTTTGGTTGAGGTAACAGAAGAGATTTGGATGCCTTTGCCCACAATGCCCATTAAGATCCATCCTCTTTACATGAGACATGACCTATTTCTAGACAATCTGCATGACTCGTGACTCCTTCCTATAGTTTCAAAGGGATGTCAGTAACATAGGTGGACTTTCAGTTCCAAAGACATCTCCCATGATCTTAGTTAAGTTCCCAACCATGGGTATCAGATCAAGGTACCCTTCCCTCCCTATTCTGGTTCCCTCTTCTCAATGGTAGGGTGGGCAACAATTCCCTGTACTTTTGTGTCCTTTAACTACCTACTTTGGAAATCTAAAGGTATCTGTCCTAAAATAGCCATTTTCAGGATATTATAGGGAATAACAAAGGAAAGATATGGCTATCCTGATTTTGGAAAACTACTCACAAAAAGAACCAATGACCTTTCTTTAATACTAAATCTCATTTCCACAGTGCTTTAAAGTTTATAACATAGTTTCTTCACTATCACCATGTGAGGTACATATTTTATACTCATTTCATAAATGGATAAAATAAGTCTCCAAGAGAGGAAACAACTTGTTGGAGGTTGCACAGCTAAGAAATGTTGACTTGACTTGACCATTTTGAATGTAGACTTTAGGCTCTTAGTCCATCTTTTCCATTCAATCAATTTGACTTTAGAGGAAGAGGGAACAACTTTTCTTTTCCTGAGGGACTGCGACCTAAGTGAGGAATGCTGTACTGAAGGGATGGGCAGAGGAATTACTGCTTCATGATCAAAATGACTTGGGAACTAGGTTTTGGCGAGCACCTAGGAATACACTAAAGAAAATCCTTTTCTCCTATTCTCTTTACTCCTTTCACAGGGAAATGTATATATGTTTTCCATGCTGATGGGGTTATGATAATGTTTCTCTGGAAGAGGGAGGTTGCCTGTACAGTTCCTGGATCTCTAGTTCATTCTTTAATTGTCCATTCTTCCCCCTAATTGGCAAGTCCCAGAGGGAGGGAGATTCAAAAGTCTAACAGAGAAACTGGGACAGTCCCAGACAAGGATAGACAGAGGCACAAAGGATCACATAGAATCAGACAGGGTCACATAAGATCAAGCAAGGATACAAAAGTCGAAAAATTGACAGATTCTTTCTTATGACATGCCAACTGTTATCTCTATGTCAGGAATGCATGGCATCCTCACCTCCTCCTCTTAGAATTCTAAGCTTCAGAAGCAAGCTAGTGTGCCATCTACTACAAGAATTCCAGTCCCTTTAATTAGTGTCCTCTCTCTTCCCTTAAATTTTCTATTATTTTCTTATCTACTTGCAAGCAATTCTTTAAAATTCTAAGTTACAGAGAATGTGACATTGGTAGAGAGTATTCTCAACTGAATATTTCCTATACTGATAAATATCAGATCCAGTTTCATATTTTCAGGTTGCATCCTCTGTAGAAGTCATCCTCTTTGAGTGTAGGAACTGTGTTCAATTTTTAAATTTTGACATCTCAAGTTGATAAGACAGCCTGGCAGAAAGTAGGGGGTTAATAAATATATATGTGGAATTGAGTTGAATAAAGGACCAGACAAGGACACAAAGGACCAGAAGGGTCTGCCTAGTCCAAGTCACACAGAGCCTCATAGAGTCAGAAAAAAAATCATGCAGAAGCAACAACAGTTGGGCAGGGATAACTGAAGGCTTGCTAATAGTTGTGACTAAGTATGAATCACCTGAATAAATGAAGGAGTTTCATCTTTTTATGGAAAACTTTGTTCAATTTTCCTCAGATTCCTCAATGAAACTCTTACCATTTAACAGCAGCGGTGTTTGCTGGCACTGTCCCAAGGAAAGCATAGATGTTTGTTGGAACTGTCCCAAGCCATATTACAAGGAAAAGGAGGATCTTTTCTAGCAATATGGCTGGGGGTAGAGGTAGAGATGGGGTGGGGAAGGACTTGGATTAAAGTAGAAAGAAAGCAGGATACCCTCTGAGAAAAAACATCTTTGGCCTTTAACATCTGAAACTGTTTTTGGAAACATTTAGAAGACTCCAATTTCTGTACTTGTTCTACATGTGCAATAATGATGTCTTTGATAAAGATGCTCACTTGCTTCTGGGTAAATTGCCATAGATGAGTCCCTGGGGAGCACCTGCAACTCCAATGAGCCACATAGCAAAGGAAGAAACTTTCTATCTGAGAACTTTGTAAGGTGCTCCCAAGTATTTTCCTGAAATAATAATAATAATAATAATAATAATAATAATCTATCATTTCAAAAAAGATCATGACAATGGATGTGGTGGCATGACTTGCACATTATATTTATTATACTGAGAGGTATGTTGTGGAAAGACATCCTGTTCAATTGTCTTTTCCAGAACCATTTCACCCCATGACCTGATTTGATAGGAAACAAGACTTTTGGTGATGTCTGAATGCAGTGGGAGTCTCTTGGCCTTTGAAAATGGCTTCCTCTCCTGTATCACCGGGACACCTTGACATTCCAGCAATGCTGGGCAAAGTGCCTGTATGTGATATCTGGAGACAAAATAGTGACTCACAGCATATGAAGCACTATGATATTTCAACAATGTCAGGTAGACCTGCCACACTATAGGAAAAAACATTGGCTACTAAAGTTTGAGTGAGACAAAGGTATATATGAATATATTACTTCACAGTTCATGAAGTCCCTTCATAAATAAAGTCATTGAGTCCACACAATAACCTATGAAGAATGGTTTACCCAAAGGCTCTGCAATTGGTTCTGTGAGTTCAAAGAAACTGCATCTCTAGTGTCCAGGTAACAATTTGGAAAAGCAGCATGGCTTATAGTAAGACGATTATATTGTACCTGGAATCAGGAAGACTTGGGTTCAAATACTTTCTCTGATATCATCTAGCTGTATGACTATAGAAATCCACTTAACCTTTGTGAGACTCAGTTTCTTTTTCTATATAGTAGGAATTATAGGTTGGTCTCAAAGAACTATTGGATGCCTCAAATGATATCATATACATAAAATATCTATAAAACTTATAGTTCTACAAGAATATCAGTTGATATTAATTGGACAAATTTGCTAGTACATTATTCAAAAACAGCATGAGGTAGTTTAGTTCCCAAGTTTCATTTAGCTTCTTGATGCTCCATGGGACTCTCTAAAATGCTAAATATGTTCTGATGTAGATTAGTAGGAGTTTTTTAATTAAAGTTCTATATAATAATATAATAATATATAATATAATATAATAATAATAATAATAAGCCATAGACTCAATATCCCTTCCTTGAAAATGTGTTATTGCTATTGTTATTGTTGATATTGGCTGTCTTTTCTTCTGGAAGATCAAGATATTAGGAAGATGATGTCATAACTTGCAAGTGAATTGGCAAAAGTTCAAATACCACCTCTAAACTTCATTTATAGAGTCCCCAGGCAACTCATTTGACATTTATATATCTTGAGTAATTCCCAGGTACTTATCTACTAAGGTATTCAACTCACTATGCTGAGAAAATCACATGTTGGTGAGTTTACATGTTGGCATATTATTTTTAATAACAATGCTGTATGTATTTTAGCAATTGCTTTTATTATAATGGTATTTAAAGATCAATGTATCAGTTACAATCATAAAAAGAGGTCCACTAAAAAAAAAGTTCTAGGGAATGTAAAGAAAGTAAGATAAAGCTAGTGGAATTTAGTGGCTCCCAAGAACCAATTGGAGAGTCAGTTGTTCAGTTTTCAGTGTGAGCATTTGCACCTGGAAGATCAGCAAACAGTAAAATCAGGGATTGATGTATTGTTTTGTTGATTGTTTAGACTTAAGAAAATGATAGAGAATATGTAAATGATGCAAATGAAACTTTTAAAACATGCTGAGTACATTTTTTTATCAGAGAACTAGTTGTTAATCATTGACAAGTGCACTCCTAGATAAAACCCAATGTTTACCTACTTCAAACATTCCTTTTATATATACATATGCATGTACATGAAACAATGTGGTATTTAATAATGTTTAGTAATTAATAATTGCATTTAATATCATAATATCAGGTCACATTACTGTTGCACTGTAAGATTTACACATCTCTTTCTTCACAAAGCATTTGTGCCAGAGTGCAAACCTTGCTTTTTTCATTTTAAAGATGATAAAGAAGGCTTTGACCTCCTATATGACTGGTCAAGGTCATATAATACTAAGTGTCAATACCTTGCTATCTCTCACCTCAGTGGAGGTAGATGTCAGCTCTATGAGTTGTTGTAAACCTGTACTTTTAAGATTGTAAGCTTTATAAATGAAATCAATCATTCATCAATTAATCAGTCTATAAGTATTTATTCTCTTTTTGTGTATGAGGTGGTCAAGGAGGAACTAGTACCTCTGGCATGAAGATTTGTCAAGTCTTTTTCAGGGTTGTTCATATAGCTTTGGTATATTCCAATATCACACAATTCTCCCTGTGACTTCAAGAGGCCTAGTAAAACCCCCTAGGCAGATGGGTTACAGCAGGTTAAACGTAACCAACAGGCCTTAAGCTTATTGGTGAGTTAGGAGTATGCCTACCACAAATATGTGAAAACATTCCCCAGAAAAAAGAATGGAAGAGAATAACTTGTTCCAATGACCATGAAAACAACTGAAGAGGTGTTGTGGAATGTTTAGGGCTTGGTCAGATATCAAAAAAGTCTAGGTCATCCAGTGCATCCCAGGCCATTACCAGTTATCTTGAATTTTGTCTTGTTACCAGACTTCGATCACTCTGGAGAAGAGAGTAAGACTGATAACTGTGCAACTCAGTCTGGCTTAATTAAATCCAATTGACTTGCAAGTCAAGACACTTGTCAAAGAGTCTGAATATTCCCTGGAATAAACTCACTTGTAAAAAGAAAACAGCTTTATTAAGAAGTCATATCAACACAAAGAGAGAGCTAGAGATAGTTAAAAGGTCTTTAAGGTTTGTGGCCTGGCAGTTTAACCAGGCAGGTCAGCTACTGATTAACTTGTACTTGGGAGGTGAGAGAGAGAGAGAGAGAGAGAGAGAGAGAGAGAGAGAGAGAGAGAGAGAGAGAGAGAGGAAAAAATAAAGACTCCTGCAAAGCCAGATTCTTCTTATCAGGGTCCATGGAAGGGCTTCATTTTGGGAGTGGTCCAAGTACTTTTGGAGGCTTTGCCTTTTGGCAGTAGTCTGGGATCCTGTAATGGAGAGATTTTTCTGGTTGAGGTGGTCAGGATCTTTGCAGGAGGTGGTCAGGATTTTGTACTGGAGAGATTGCTTCTGGAGGTGTGACTGTAAGATGAGTCCCTGACCTGGTTCACCATCATGGGCATTTAGAATCTATCATCTAGCTTGACCCACAGGGGAAAGCATGGCCAGGGTCAAGAGGAAACATTTCAACATCAGGTTACAAGGATCAGTTCCATAAATATATATTATATATTTGTGTGTATACACACAAACATACACATATATATTTTGCATTTATATGTACACATAAATAAAAGATTACAAGCTTTAACATTTTAACAATGCAGCAAAAAAGATTACGAAATTTGTTTCCATAATTTCCTGTATCAATGTCATTGGTCCTCTTCAAAAACAAAGGATGAACAACTATGCTGGTATCATATTGAGTATAGGAGCTATAAGAACAAAAGTGAAACAGTTCCTATCAGGAGAGAAACATTCAAACAATAGAAACAATATGTATTCCTTTAAGTAAATAAACATATATACAAGGTAATTTGAGGAGGAAGGTAATGTAGGGCTTCAAAGGGTCAGAGAAGGGCCTAATGTAGTAGGTGTTCTTGAGCTAAAATTTAAAGAGAGCTGGGTATTTTAAGAGAGGGAAAGAAGTATTTATATAGTACCTACTATTTGCCAAGCACTGGGCTAAGCTCTTTACAAATATTATCTCATTTAATCCCTCATAACAATGCTGGAATGAGATGCTATGATTATATTCATTTTATAGTTGATAAAACTGAGATAGGCAGAGATCAAGTGACTTTTCCCAGGGACACACAGTTGGTAAGTATTTGAAATGGGATTTGAACTCAGATCTATCTTCACTACCTAACAGGAAGAGAGGAGAGCAAAAAAAGACAAATTCTATAAAGGAAAATGGAATCCCTTATGTTAAGAAGAGCATGAAGAATAGCTTGGCTAGACCAGTAGCATAATAGTCCTGGAAAGGTAGGTTGGTGATGGTTGTGAAGGATTTTAATGGTAAGCAAAGGAGTTTATATTTGATCTTAGAGTGATAGGAAGCCCATAGAGTTTATTGAGCAAAGAAGTGACATTGTCAGCTCTGTTTAGGAATATTCCTTTGATTGCAGAATGGAGGATGACTTAGAAAGGGGAGAGACTTGAATAAAGAGTCATTTTAGAAAACAATACAGGCAAAAGGTGATGGGAATCTCAACTAAAGGGGTAGTCATTTAAATATAGATGTAGGAACAAATATGAGAGATGCTGTGGAAATAGAATAAAGACTTAGCTACTGACACTATCTAGTCCAGCTCCCTGATTTTACTAGATACTAAAGCCCAGAGAAGTTAAGAAATTTTCCTAAGGTCATAAAGAAAGGGAGGTGGATTTTCAAAGCCTTTTTCACTTGGGACTGGTTCATTCTACCCCAGGGTTTGTCCAGAATACTTAACTATGTAGTCAGTGGTGACTGCCTAATAGCAGTTAAGAGAGACAGGGGCCTTCAGGAAGGGCAAGGTTCTAAGAAATTATAAGGAATCAATTAATCAATCATTCAACAAGCATTATATTATTATGTGCCAAGAACTGCATTTATTGGAGGAATAAAAGATTAAATATTTCAAAAGTTATAAATAAAAAAGTAGAAAGTAGGTGGGGATTGGTATTATTTTATTTGAAACTATGTCACATTGAAATAATTAAAAAACTATTGGTACAGGAGGGTCAAGACAATTTAGTGTTCAGTAAACCCAAAAACATAAGCTATAGGGGAAAGGATTCTTTATTTTGTAAGAACTATATAACTAGAAGAGAGTTAAGTGATGGGAAAATAGGTTTAGATGAGCATTTAACACATCATCATGAATCATAAATGTATGAAGTAAATATTTTTAAAAGTCATAATATTTGGAAGAGAAATATCTATTTTTCATAATTATGGAGAGGGAAATTCATAACCATTAATAGAATCAAAAAGATTATAATAGATGAAATAACATCCTCAGTTATACAAAATATAGTTTGTACAAATACAATTAATACAATTCATATCAGAAGAGATACATATTAAAGGAAACTTATTACCTATTTCAGTTAAAAATCTGATATCTAAAAGACAGAGAATTAATGTAAATAAGAGCCATCCTTCAGTAAACAAATGGTCAAAGTACATTAATAATTTTTTTTGTGTTTGCAAGGTAACGGGGTTAAGTGACTTTCCCAAGGTAACACAATATACCATTATTAAGTATCTGAGGTCACATTTGAACTCAGGTCCTCCTTACTCCAACCACCTAGCTGCCTCTCTAATAAAATATTTTTTTAATTTTTTTAAGGTTTTGGGGTTCTTTTGCAAGGCAAATGGGGTTAAGTGGCTTGCCCAAGGCCACATAGCTAGGTAATTATTAAGTGTCTGAGACTAGATTTGAACCCAGGTACTCCTGATTCTGGTGCTTCATCCACTGTACCACCTAGCCACCCCTCTAATAAAATATTTTAAAGAGAAATACAAACTTTTGTTCAATTACTAATTATCAGAGAAATGCAAATCAAATCAAATATCACCTCAATCCACACAACTAGCAAAGATGCTAAAAGATTGTGGTAATAACAACTTTTATATAAAATTCTTTGAAATTTATATGTATTATCTCATTTGGTCAGATATTAATGTCCTTCATTTTTTTTAGTTGGTTTTTTTTGCAAGGCAATGGGGTTAAATGACTTGCCCAAGGCCACATAGCTAGGTAATTATTAAGTGTTTGAGGCCCAATTTGAACTCAGGTACTCCTGACTCCAGGGCAGGTGCTCCATCCACTGTGCCACCTAGCTGCCCTGTCAGATATTAATGTATACATTTTACAGCTAAGAAAATTGTAACTCTGAGAGATTAAGTAACTTGCCTATTGTGGCAAATTCATTGTTTGAATGATCTTAAAAAGAAAGGCATGTTAATTAACATCCCCAAAGGCTTAGCCTCAGGTTGGAGTTCTCTCAGAACCTTAGGCATCTCAGGAGAGAGGACTATTATCCATTGCCTTTGTCTCTGATAATGTTTTTCTTTCATTCTCAAACAAATTCTGCTGAAGAAGTTGCAGATAATCATGAAGGTATGATATTTCTTCTCTTCCCCCAAAGGCAAAAGACTGATCAAACTAAGAATCATAGGAGCAGAGATTTAGAATTAGATGGAACCTTAAAGACAATCAATTCTGACCCTGTCAATAAAAATGACAGGTTAGGTTAGGAAATAGAAGAGAGTCTAAATGACTGCTTAGGGTCATTTAGTTTGTATATATCAAAAAGAAGGATTTGAATCCAAGTTTTCCTGGATCTTTGCTTAACACACTATCCACTATGTAGCCTCAAGTTCGCTATTCTGCTGTGAAGAATCATGTATTTGACTCTGAAATGCAAATGTAAAAAGAAAATAGAGATCTATTAAAAGAAGTTATAACACAAAAGAAAGTGATAGAGAAGTTTAAAAAGATTAAGGAAAGCCACAGGGATTGCTAATTAATCTTGGCAAGCTAGCTGCCAAATTCAGCACTGAGAGAGCAAGCCTAGCAGGAAATCTCCTTATATCCTCCCCCCTCAGGGTCCTTGGGAATAGGTGGTGCCTTGGGAGTTGCCCAAGTTCCTCATTGTAGAGTTGGCCTTTTGGGGAAGGGTCAGAGGGTCTTGGATTCCAGTGTGGACAGTCTCTGATGTTGTTTCAGCACCTGCATAACCTAGCTTGCCTTACCAAAGAGAACATGGCTAAATTTAGACTAGAGATTAAGATGGAGAGTTTTAACTGAGTGGTAAAGGAAGAGTGAAGATTTGTTTTACCATGCAAATAAAAGATTTCCAATTGATTTCTATATTCCCCATGCCCATGGTGCTCTCTATCAACTAGAGCAAACTATATCCAGAATATGAAAAAGACACCATCCTTCCTTTTTATTAATTACTGAATAATTGATAAACTATTTTTCAAATTGTAAATGTTTATTGAGCTTCAAAAATTATTGCTATTTAGTACTTCTGGAGTAGGAGAACAGAGAAATATGTTTTATAGTTATTAATCTGTACCCTCTATACTGCTCTGATAAGGACTCATAAATCCTGTTCCCAGGCACAAAACAATTCTCTATGAACAGAATAATGGATCTTGACCTTAATCTGAAAGAATAAGTCTTTGACCTACCAGCCTTCATCAACATATCTCTCATTACCTCACTTCTCTAAGCTATCCACCTGTACTGAAGTCTCTCTAAATTTTCCTTAAAAAGTTGCTCACTCTTAAGCCAGTTGCTTGTCTTCCCCAGGCCCTAGGGGAGCATGATCCCTTGCCCCTATACCCCTCTTTACTCCTTAATTCCCTCCTTTGGAGGGCAGCCTGCTTTAGGGAGCATGATTCCCCCAAACTCTCCCTTCCTCTTCTCTATGCTTCTGGATCCATATTGATCTAAGCTCAGTCACCATTTCATGACTTTCTTTCCTCCCTTTTAGCTGTCCTTGATGTTCTCACCAGTCTAGCTTGTACTTGTTTCTTCTTTGCTTAACTTCATTACTTCTACTGAAACTCAATATCTTGTCACTTCTCCAAATAACCTAATTTGTTTGGGGTTTTTTAGGTTTTTGCAAGGCATATGGGGTTAAGTGGCTTGCCCAAGGCCACACAGCTAGGTAATTATTAAGTGTCTGAGACTAGATTTGAACCCAGGTACTCCTGATTCCATGGCCGGTGCTTTATCCACTGTGCCACCTAGCCGCCCCCAAATAACCTAATTTGTGAACCTTTTGTACTAACCTGTGAACTTTTATAAAATGTGAATTAAAATCTATACTTTTTCTTTCCCTCCATCAGAGATGATGATTTTTCCATCCAAAATTAACCCTAATCGATCCTTAAACCTCCTCCCAGAAGCCCAGACACATTTTCCTTGTGTCAAAGTACAGTTAAGCAAAACAATAGAGACACTGACCCTCTCTCTATATATATATATCTTTCATTTAAACCTGTAGTCCTCCACCTCTTTGCCAAGAGAAGGAAAAAATGTTTAACCATCTGAAATTAGGATTGTTCACAATGGTCTTTGAAATCTGATGTCTTTTCATGTTGTTTTCCTTTCATTATAATGGTCTTCATTTAAATTGAACTCTTCAGGAGCAGCTAGGTGGCGTAGTGGGTAAAGCACCGGCCTTGGAGTCAGGAGTACCTGGGTTCAAATCTAGTCTCAGACACTTAATAATTACCTAGCTGTGTGGCCTTGGGCAAGCCACTTAACCCCATATGCCTTGCAAAAACCTAAAAAATAAAATAAAAAATAAAATTAAAATAAATTGAACTCTTCTTCCTTTACTCTGCATCTGTTCATAAAAGGCTTCTAAGTTGCTCTGATAACAATTTTTTTTTCATTTTCCCTGGTGGACCAAATCTATAATTTCTTTGGTGTAAGAAACTCCAAGAGAGGAACTTCCTCTATGAAGTTGGCATATTCTCTGCACCCTATAATCTTAGCAAGTTACCCAGAGC
Source organism: Macrotis lagotis (assembly GCF_037893015.1). Taxonomy (NCBI): domain Eukaryota; kingdom Metazoa; phylum Chordata; class Mammalia; order Peramelemorphia; family Peramelidae; genus Macrotis; species Macrotis lagotis. Next base: position 436,968,305 of record NC_133658.1, on the reverse strand, counting down.
ACTAAGTTTGCCCAGGATAATATAGCCAATTTGTAACAAGGATGGAGTTTGCTGCATACAAATTCTTCACTCCTGAAGATAACTCTAATCCTTCTACCACTCCAGTAGTTGCCAACATTTTTTACTCCTTCCAGCAACGAAAAAAATGTCTTATAAACCCTCAGGATGATTTAATATATTATTCATAATATTCTTTTAGATTTATTCATTAAGTGCCTACTATAAATAATCATGATTTTTGCCATCCAAAAGCTCCAAATTAAATGTTTATATTATATGATCAGAAAGCATAAAATATTATTGTACTTATAACTTTGAAAATATAAAATATGAAATTATGGAGCTATAAAATAAGCATAAGAATTTTATATGGGATAGCTATAAGAATTAAAATAATCTAGCAAGTCTGTGTATTCACTATACCTGTAAGACTTCATATTAAATTTATTTTATAACTTTTTTGATTTTTATTAGCTTTTAATGAAAAATTATGACTAGGAAGATGTTAAAATGTTATAATCACATATAAACTTAATTTCAATGTACACACTTTTATTTGAACAAAGGTCTGCAATAGTTGACCTAATATTAAAAAAATGCAATCTTAAATTTAGTTCCATATCAAATCTATTTAAAATATTAGTAATGTGAAAATACTTTTTTTCCTATAAGTATGTGAAGGAAAATACAAAAGAATGTTAAAATATTTCTTACTGAGAGATGGAAATTCCTTTTCAAAAAATTTTAGCCATTGAACCAATCAACAAAAATGAATAGCTAGTTATGATATATAATAATTTTCTACTAAAATACTTAACTAATGAAAAATATTATGTTAAAGTGATACTGTATATATTGCTTTATTTTAAAAAATATTTAAATATTAACTTTTGAAGGAAAAATAACTTCAGGTGTGATTTTCTTCTCTTTTACCACTGAAACACCTACCATACTCTTACAAAAACTCTACTAAACAAATGGTTAGTATTACTCACAAGTTCATCTGAAGATCTGCTAGAAAGAAAATTAGATAAACAAGAGGAAGGCAAGTTTAAATCAGAAAATAGCCTTAATTCTGCAATGAGAGGAAATATAAGGTTTACTTCTGCAGAATATTTGTAATGGTCATGATGGTTTCAAGATGAATTCTAATGTGCATGTCACATGATAATGATATTTGTCCTTCCTTCTCAAAGAAGACCACATCAGGAAGGTGATGCCAAGACCAGCACGTGAATTGGATTTGAGTGAGGGGGTGCTGTGCTGAGTCACCAACCTCATTTTCTTCTCCAGACTCATCTGGGTCCAGTGGGCAGATATGAATCAGGACAACTGGAGATGACCCTGGATGCAAGGCAGTCAGGGTTAAGTGACTTGCCCACTGTCACACAACTACGCATCAAGTCTGAGGTGAGATTCAAACTCCCATCCTCCTGATTCCAAGGCCAGTGCTTTATTTACTGCACCATCTAACTGCCACCAGTGAATATGGTTTTTTAAATATCCTGATTTTGGGGTTTCAAGAGCACAAACAATCTTGATCACAATATTACCTAGCTAATGTGGCATCATAATAGGATAACAGAGAGGAATGAGAGAGGTGATCTGGTGCACTCTACAGAACACAAATTTGTCTGAGCATCCATTTGGGAATCAGTTTGCACTTGAATATTGAAACTTTGCTGTTAATTGGAAACAATCTGATGACAGTAGAGAAATTTCAAGAACATATTGAGCTTAGTCAGAAGTATTCAGAGTTGCATGTAATAACTATATAAATACCCAAATTGTTATGTTCCTGATCATGACAGTTTTGAATGCTGCAGAAATAAGCATAATTTTTCAACATCCATGTTGAAAGAAGTATATTTATAACATAATTGTATAATCATTTACTCTTTAATTTATATACATACATACAGAGAGAGAGAATACAGAATCAGAAAAACAAAATACATCAGTATGTCTAGGACTTTTGATTTCATTGATGTGGAAAATTTCTTTGCTAATACAGATAGTAGCTCATCTATTACTGTACTCTTTGGAAATTGAATGAGGCTAACAAAAACTAAACAGCATAAACAAAAGTAACAAAATCAGATAAAAATGTATTTAGAAAAGAGATGAGAAGGGAACACAGGGCAAGTCATAAGATCATAGATTTTATTCCAGACAAATTCCTTCAATTTATGGATGAAGAAACTGAGTCTTAGAATGGTTAAGTGACTTGTCCCATAACACAAAGTAATAAATGGGTGAACTCAGGTAGTATGACTCCAATTCCTTAAACTTTACACTATTCTTTGTAGATTCAAACAGCATTATTGTTATTTCTAAAAATTTGCATATCAGAATATAAATAGTTCAGAGTTTATAGCTTTATGGATTATTTTATTCTTCACTTTTTTCTTTATTTGATTTTTTATGTTTATTGATGGCTATTAATTTTACAGCAAAAATATTTTTTAAAAAGTGAGTTGCAATATCAACAACAAACCTATCAGAAATCATATGATCATATCAATAGATGCTGAAAAAGCTTTTGACAAAATACAGCATCCATTCCTATTAAAAACATTAGAAAGTGTAGGAATAAATGGACTGTTCCTTAAAATAATTAGCAGTATCTATCTGAAACCATCAACAAGCATTATATTCAATGGGGAGAGGCCAGAGGCATTCCCAATAAAAGATCAGGGGTGAAACAAGGGTGCCCCTTATCACCACTACTATTCAATATTGTATTAGAAATGTTAGCTTCAGCAATTAGAGAAGAAAAAAGAAATTGAAGGAATTAGAATTGGGAAGGAAGAGACAAAACTCTCACTCTTTGCAGGTGACATGATGGTCTACCTAGAGAATCCCAAGAAATCATCCAAAAAGCTACTGGAAACAATTAACAATTTTAGCAAAGTTGCAGGTTATAAAATAAACCCTTATAAATCCTCAACTTTTCTATATATGTCTAGCAAGAAACAGCAGGAAGAGCTAGAAAGAGAAATCCCATTCAAAGTAACCTCAGACAATATAAAATACTTGGGAGTCTATTTGCCAAGACAGATTTAGAATCTTTTTGAAAATAATTATAAAACACTTCTCACACAAATTAAATCAGATTTAAATAACTGGGCAAATATCAACTGCTCATGGATAGGGAGAGCTAATATAATAAAAATGACAATTCTACCAAAACTAAACTATCTGTTTAGTGCCATACCAGTCAAAATTCCAAAAATTACTTCAATGAGTTAGAAAAAATTGTAAGTAAATTCATATGGAGAAATAAAAAGTCAAGAATTTGCCAGGAGCTTAATTAAAAAAAAGTGTAAAAGAAGGTGGCTTAGCCCTACCTGATCTAAAATTATATTATAAAGCATCAGTCATCAAAACTGTTTGGAATTGGCTAAGAAATAGAGTGGTGGACCAGTGGAATAGACTAGGTGCAAAAGTAGGAGATGATTATAGTAATTTCCTGTTTGATAAACCCAAAGAGTCCAGCCATTGGGATAAAAACTCCCTCTTTGATAAAACTGCTGGGATAATTGGAAGTTAGTATGGAAGAAACTTAGATTAGACCAACACCTAACACCCTTTACCAAGATAAGATCCAAATGGTTACAGGACTTAGACATAAAAACAATACTATAAGCAAATTAGAAGATCAAGGACTAGTTTACCTGTCAGATCTATGGAAAAGGGAGCAGTTTATGACTAAGGAAGAGTTGGAGAACATCACCAAAAACAAATTAGATGATTTCGATTACATTAAATTAAAAATCTTTTGCACAGAAAAAACCACTGTAACCAAGATCAAAAGAAATGCAGTAAATTGGGAAACAATTTTTGCAACTAATGATTCTGACAAAAGACTCATTTCTAAAATATATAGAAAACTGAGTCATATTTTTAAAACAAAAAGCCATTCCCCAGTTGACAAATAGTCAAAGGTCAAAGGCAATTTACAGATGAGATCAAAGCAATCCATAGCCATATGAAAAAATGCTCTAAATCATTAATTATTAGAGAAATGCAAATTAAAGCTTCTCTGAGGTACCACCTTACACCTCTCAGATTAGCCAATATGACCAGAAAGGATAATGATCATTGTTGAAAGGGTTGTGGGAAACCTGGGACACTATGACACTGTTGGTGGAGCTGTGAACTCATCCAACCCTTCTGGAGAGCTATTTGGAACTACGCCCAAAGGGCAACAAAAATGTGCATATCCTTTGACCCAGCAATACCACTACTGGGTATATAACCTGAAGAGATGAAAAAAAAGTGTAAAAACATTACTTGTACAAAAATTATTTATAGCAGCCCTGTTTGTGGTGGCAAAGAATTGGAAATCAAGTAAATGTCTTTCAATTGGGTAATGGCTTAGCAAACTGTGGTATATGTATGTCATGAAACACTATTGTTCTATTAGAAACCAGGTGGGTTGGGATTTCAGGGAAGCCTAGAGGGATTTGCATGAACTGATGCTGAGTGAGATGAGCAGAACCAGAAAAACACTATATACCCTAACAGCAACATGGGAGCGATGATCAACCCTGAAGGACTCACTCATTCCATCAGTGCAACAATCAGGAACAATTTTGGGCGTCTGCAAAGGAGAGTGCCATATGTATCCAAAGATCAAGGACTATTCCCTTTAATTTAGAAAAAAACAGATATCTTATTGTCTGATCTTGTTACCTCTTAGAATTCTTGTCTCTTCTCTAAGGATATGATTTCTCTCTCTCGTCACACCCAATTTGGATCAAGGTACAACATGGAAACAAAGTAAAGACTGACAGATTGCTTTCTGGGTGGGGGGGAGTAAGATTGGGGGGGAAATTGTAAAACTCAAATAATATCTTTAATAAAAATTAATTCAAAAAAAAGTGAGTTGCACAAGTTACCAGGCTTCTGCAAGAATGTGACCATGTGGGACCAATTCTAGCTCTTTTCTAGGTAGGATGTGAAGGCAATAGGTGACTTTTGCCAGATTACAATTTCACTGCAAAAGTTCTGGGCTTTTCCCCTCTCAGATTTTTCCACTGGATGCCTACCTTCTGTACTTCATAGTATAGATACTCTTCTGACCTTCAGAGGACTCTGGCTAACATCAGAAAATTCCCGCTTTCAGAAAATCCCTTGGAGGCTGAATTTCCCATTAAGAAATGAAGATCCCATCTCTATAGATAGCATATATTTCAGTGACGAAGACTTCTGTCAGGAAAATAGATAAGAACCCCAATGGTTCTAGTGGTTGGAAAGAAACGTAAGAGTTAGTCAAGGAACTTTTGCAAGATTCAAAATTTAGGGTTTATTTAAAAGCTCTTTTTGTACTTTAAGAAGCATTATTTGGACCCCCCTTTACTTCCCACCTATTCCAAGATATTGGGCCAAAGGAATCATCTCAAATTTTCATTTGTATTTTACTAATAAAAGTTCTTGTTGACTCAGTGGTAGCCACAGAGTCCCAGGCAAGTAATCGACCACTATCCTGATAGCATCAATCTCATTTTCTGTGGTTATTGCAATCTAAGAATATTCTCATGTGTCAGTGGGACAGAGTGAGCAAGTGGCTGTCATTTTTCCATCAAAGAAAGATCTGCTCATCCCTATCCTTCTTCCAATAGCAGGGGTGTCTGTGTGTGTGTGTGTGTGTGTGTGTGTGTGTGTGTGTGTGTGTGTGTGTCCAGGACTTCCTAGAACAGGTTGGAGGAAGAACAGACCCTGCCATTTCCACTTGCCCACCCCACAACAAATGTTTCTTGAAATTCTTTTCCTGGAAATTTAGGCCATGATGAGATGAAGTTTATGTAATATTCCCTACCTTTAGACACTCAAGCATTCCTGAGGCCACATATCCCATTTCCCCTGCCTCCAGGCAGTTCTATTCTGAAAACAATTTGCTCCAGGAAGAAGAATGAAATAGGAGAGCAGGAACCCCGTGGGAAATAACATAGATGAGTAACCAGTGGGAACTAGTTCACTTTAATCTTTTGGTCTCAGCCTTAAGAATCAGGCATTAAAAACCTGGCATCAGGTTCCTTCTTTTCTGTTTAGAAAGGGTTCTTTGCTCTTGATTGGTTCCTCAGAAGGACCAAGTCGAGACTATATTATTCATTCAAAGGAGAAACAAAATCCATGGACAGCAAGTCCCAAATTAAGCCAAGTCTTCACAGTCAGGGAAAAGCATATACACACCTACTTTACAAGCCCTAGTGCTCACTCTTTGGCTCAAGTGGCTGAAAGTAAAGTTTCTGTGGAAGCAGGAACTGCTTCTGTAAAGGTATCTGGCATCTTTTGAGTGTTCATCAAGTGTTTAATTTTCATATCATTTGAAAAATTCTTTTCATGTTTATGTTTGCTTTAAGAAACCAGGCCTATCTTCCCTGCTGACAGCAATGAACATGGCAGATGTGGGGAAATTTGATCTCAGATTTTCTCCTGATCTATCAACAGTTTGTGACCTATGCTGGCAAGAACTTGAGGATGAGAATATAGTAGGTATTCAGTAAATTTTCACTCAAGAGTCTCTGGCTGATCAGTACAATAGCTAACCAGAACTCTCAAGGTCTTGTGTTTTGTTACCACTTACCTTCTCCTTGCAGGCACTTCAGGGTCTTTTGAAAATAGAGGACCTGTAAAAAAATGGGATTAGAATAATTATTACCTCATCCCCCCCAGGCACAGAAATATAGCCAGTGTCCTTTGCATTGCTGAAGAGATCACAGTCAAGAAAAGCAGTAAGACTTTGGCTCTGTGGACTCCCAGGGCCCAACTTCGAGATCAGGGACAACTGAGTCACAATGAGGCTAAGAAATGCAGTCATTCTGGCTATTACTGGGAAAGAATCCCAAGTATAATATAAAGACTGAATTTGTTATTGCTCAGTCATTTCAGTCACATCCGACTCTTCGTGATACCATTTGGAGTTGTCTTGGCAAAGATATGGGAGTGCTTTGCCATTTTCTTCTCCAGCTCACTTCTCAGATGAGATAACTTGAGTCAAGAGGGTTAAGTGACTTGCCCAGGGCCTCACAACTATAAGTATCTGAGGTCAGATTGAATTTAGGAAGAAGAGCTTTTCTGACTTCAAGTCCAGTACTCTATCCACCACACCACTTAGGTTGATAAAACAAAAATGCTTGTCATCCAGCCAGCTAGCCATCTAACAAACTTTTGTGAAAACAATTTCAATGAGAGTCCTGTGTCTAACACTGCAGATAACCAAAAAGATTTTTTGCCCTCAAAGAATTCACTATTTAAATTAAAGAATCAAAGTTAAACTGTGTTCTATATCAGAGTTGAGATAGTATTAGGAGATGAATGTAAGCCTTAAAAAAAGGTTCCTCAAGATAAGGGGAGTAAGAAAGATTTGCCTGAGTCAAGAGACTGAGGTATGATTGGTTCAGTATGTATATGTAGAAGAGTTGGGGAAAAGAGGGAAGTGGGAACGACAAAAGGTAAATAACAACCATTCAAATAACAGCTTTAGTTTACACACCTCAAAGGCTGACCATATTCATATAAATCATTGACTTAACTACATGAAAACATGAAATTAAGGCAAATATCCAATCTGGAAGGTTGAATCCAGTTGAATCCAAACCACTTGCCAACTTCTCTACTCAGTTGATCTCATTGTCCTGTCTCCACACCTATACACATTCTGTCTCCCCTACCTTGAATTCACCCCCTCCTCACTTCTTAGAAGCTCTAGTGTTCTATAAAACTCTATTCAGGCTCCATTTCCCATGTAAAACTTTTTCTTGTTCTCTCATTCAATTGCTCATGCCTACTTATGCCTATGTATTTATAGGATCATAAATTTAGTACTGAAAAGGTACATAAAGGCCATTGAGTACAATCTCCTTGTTTCACAAAGAAGGAAACTGAGGTACCCTGCAATTGACTTGACTAGGTCATACAGCCAGGAAACATATGAGGCAGGTCTTTATGGTTTCAAGATAATGCCCTATCCAGATCATCATGCTGCCTCTCATTATATGTATGTGTGTATGTGTTGATATATATACACATATATGTAATATAAATACATATATGTTTACATATGGTTTTCCTAGATTTACTGGAGACTCTTTGCAGGCAGGGACATTTTAATTTCTTCTTTGTGTCTCCAAAATATAGTACAGGATAGGTCCTTAATAAATGTTTATTGAACAATTAATGATTTGATACTATCTTAATCTCAAGAATTCCCAGGTCAGGGAATAGAAAGAATTCTGCCTATAAACTTAGAAGGTTTGGGATTTAAATATCAACTTTTCTAAATATATGAGCTTGGGAAATCCCTTTACTTTTAATGCCTTTACTTCATTTGAAAAATGAAGGGGGAAATAAAGGTCTTTAAGGACCTACCCAGTTCTAGAGACTATACTGATAGTTAATTCAGACTTTGGAAATCACCTTGAGCCAAGCAGGGCAGGTATAGTAAGTAGCACAGTCTCTGAGGCCTGGGGCCACTTCTCCCACTACTCCCTGAGGCTTGGCAGTCTCTCTATCAGACTGGTTTTGTTGGGGGCTTCTGGTCATTGGAAGCAATCTCTCAATGAAACTCCCAAATGTAACCCTGGTGTGTAAATGGGTGTTTGAGCATCTCATGGGTAACAGTGATGTGATAAGAAGCCGGAGATTCCATCCCTCAGGTAGTTTCCCCTGCCTCCTTCGGTTTGTTTGTGGTCAACATTAATCATTTCCTCTAACTGCATATAAGAGCTTCTCAGCCCCTGATCAGCCCAGTTCAGAGCTGAAGCTTGAAACCAAAAACTACAATGCAAAAGTTTTGTTATCTTCTGATCCTCTCTGCTTTGATCATTTCTGTCAGCTTGGCACCTACCACCCAGATGGTAAAGAAAACCACGATAGACTCTCTCTATGCTGAAACTGTGACTTTAATAACAAATAAGATTAAAATCCCAGGAAAGGTAAGTGACTCATGGATGATTTGAGTCTCCAAAAGTTAACTGGTTCCTTTTTTCCTTCAAATGTGAGCTAATCATGTACTTTCTCTTCTGCAGGATAGAATAGTGAATGTTACAGAGGAATTCAACAGGGAGGTAAGATGTACTCCTCTATATCTATCTATATAGCTATCCTTCTAAATGGAATTATTCAAAGGATTCTAATCTCAGTCTTCTCCCATCAGATCAAGTACCACTTAAGATAAGTAGGAGCAGGTGATAGTTGTGTAGCTGGTGTGTAGCTTACATGACTCACCAGGATTTGTATTTCTGGCTGTTCAATGGACTTTAAACAGCATATATTCCTTCTTCCTCAAGGGAAATTATGAGCCAGAAGTTATATGCCAAAGCCAAAAGCTACTTTATGTGACAGTGACCCTTCATCTCTACTATAGCTGTTTCTCACATATCACAGTAGGTCACTAGTAGACAAAAAAAACAAGAGACAGGAGGAACCAGACAGTGATTCCCACAGTCTCCTGACAGAGTCTGTTCTAAGCTTCTCAAGATCAAGAATCTCTGAGCTCCTCCTTCATGAATCCCCTATTAACATGTGATTCCCTCTCCTAAAAATATAGAGCATTGGTTTTGGAACCAGAAATCCGTTTGACTGTTTATTAGGCAAGTCTACTTGTTGTATCACTTTTCTTAGCCATAAGAGTTTCTTTTGCAAATAATAATAGCCCCCAATTGCATAAAACTTAAAAGTTCATAGAGCATTTGCCAAATAACTATGAGATGGAAAGTGAATGTATTATTATCTCTATAGTTGGAGAAACTGAAGTTTACAGAGGATAAGTGACTTGCTGAGGATCATGCAACTGGTACTAGAATAGGGATATTTTAAGGATCAGATGAGATCAAGGGTGTGTCAGAACCATTACGATATCATTCTTATGCTGAGGTTAGAATTTGGGGTCAGAACTCTAAACTTTCCATTCAAAAGACTTTCACTTACAACAGAACTATTGGAGTTAAAAAAGACAATGGGATATAACAGCTTGAATTATGGTAAATGAGACCTGTATTTGACTCCTTCTGGGCAAGTCACTTGGGCAAGACCTTTAAGGTCTTGTTCTACTCTAAAACTATGATTATATTGAGTATTGAGTGGCTGAAAGATTACACCAAGTCCGTGTGGTTGTTTTATGTTTTTTTTTCCATGCTTGGGTTTTGTTGTGACATTGAGCATCAAGGGCAGGAGATCAGGGCAATCCTATGGGTACACACACATCTGGCTGGATCTCTAAGTGTGAGAAAAAAGTATGGGAGACCCTATGACTGGATAGGTGTGAAGAATGCACTGGGATACCTGTTGGAGCCTATGGCCAGAACATGGGAGCAAGCTGGACTTGCTGTGGCACATCAGACCAAAATGCTTTCAGCACCCACAATTTCTTTCCCAGAACCTCCCAGGATAATCTAGGATATGGGCATACAGTTTGAGAACATGGGAACTTTCTGAATACTTTGGAGAATTCAGTACCACTTTTGAAAACAAGTTACTGTACAGAAGTTGTCAGAGAAAAGCAGACCACTATAGAGTGCTGTGTGGTGATCTCAAGCTTTGCCTCACATTGTAATATAAAGAATAAAAATCAGGATCTCCTTGAGCAAGTGACCTTGAACAAATCACTTGATTTCTCTTTCTTCATCTGCAAAATGAAGGGGTGGGATTAGATGATCCAGTTCTAAGTCCTATGATCTTGAGAAACTCTGCCACTATCAGAATCCCTCCTTCTGTAACTTAAAAAAACTCAGTCCTAACTTCTGCATATCTATTTTAGTGACAAAACATAACTATTTTAGCTTGAACTGGGGCTATGATCTCACAGACTCAGGCTCACTCACTAAACAAACTGACTTTTCTTCCAGGATCCCAAATGCGTACAGAAAAGTATAAAGACATTTATTGATGGCATACCTTACTTTGATGGCTTAGCTGACAATAAGAAAGCAATCACTGAAAACTTAAATAAGATTGCTGAGAGCTTCAATGATCCTTCATGTCCTTCACTTGAAGTAAGTTTTTTTCCTATTGTAGAATGGGTCTATATTAATGATGTAATGTGATGGTCAAGTCTACTTTCATTGAACCTGTTATAGATCAGAAAAGATTCTGTTGGAGAGGAAGTGGGGACAGGGATAGGCTGAAGCACCAGGGAAATATATGTCTATGTAAAAATAAACTTATTAAGAATATAATGTTATATAATTTATACAATTTTTATTTCTAAAGTTTATAGATTTTGAATATAAATGCTTACAAATTATTTATTTCAAGAACAAATTATTTTCATGGTTTCTATGTGTGTGTGTGTGTGTGTGTGTGTGTGTGTGTGTGTGTGTGTGTGTGATCTTAGAGTATCTCAAATGCTGGACTTAGAATCAGGAAGATATGGGTTAGATCCTACCTCTCACACTAACTTTATGACATGGGCAAATCTCTTCCTTTTTCTTACTCAATCTTACTCAATCTCAGACTCCTCCTAGTCACTTCATCTGTAAAACTGGGATCTCCATGATTCCTGACCTTTCAGAGCTGATGCAATGTCAATGTCAAGATGTCAAGCACATGATATTTTTAAAAAACTCTCTCTATATAGTTTTAAGTTACATGAATTTGCACATTTTACAAATAAACTGTATTATATACATGCATATAGATTCTACCTAATTTATGTATATATATAATGTATATATAAGTATATATTAATATACTTTTATATATAAATAATACACATATATATATTCTTCTGGAAAAATTCAATGATTTTTAAATAACAAAGTTATATAATGAACCTATTTCTAATACTTAGAGGATAAAATTTAGTGTATTTCAATAGATCTAAAATTCAGCATCAGATGACTTACTAAGTTCCTAGACCATGGTAGGCATAGCAGATCTGAGAACAGAACAGGATCACCTAATCCTTTCATATGAGGAAACTAAGACCCAGAAAGGTGAGGTGACCAAAGCCACGGAGCAAGTCAAATGTCAGATCAGTCCATGACCTTATTCCTTTATTTTCGGTGTCCTAAATGTCCAGATCCTGCTTAATTAATTCTAATGAGAAAAAGGGTTCTCAAAGTTTGGATTGAGCTTTAAAAGTATATAGCTACTCTCAGTTATTCACCTTAATGGTTTCAGGGTCATAAGACAGATAGATATCCAAATGGTGATTACCTATTTCTGCTTGACTTTTAATTTGGACTTTTGAATGTGGGTGTGCCTGGTGTTCTTGGAATTCATAATACAGCACACCAAAACAAAAACAAAAAAAAAAAAACAAAAAGAAAACTAGATCACACTTGAGAGAGAACTGGGAAATTGTCCAGTTTCGCCATCCAACTTAATTGCTAACAACCTGTCCCTAATCCCTTCTTCAGGTTTAAGAGAGATGCATCATCTCCCTCAAGCTAATGCAAAATACCAGAGGTTGCCCTGAATGAAATAGTTAGGCTAGGGGTACATTCACAGAGGAATGGAAAAAAAGCTAGTAAATTGGATTTCCCTAGTACTCTTATCAATTCATACATTAAATATCAGGCTTTTGTCTTCATAACTGAGAATTGACTGTGTCTTGGGGACTATTGGACTATTATACACACACACACACACACCTTCTTTGATCTAGACATAGATTCAGAGACACCCATCCCCTAGATAGCAGCCCTCTATTTCTAGTCCCCTTACTTCCTTACCCACAGCAGTTCCTCATGCTTTCTGCCTCAGAAACAAGTTGGCAATCAAAAGGTAGCCAGAGGGAAATTCCCCTCTCCACTTCTATTCAATATAATTCAAACATTCCAGAACTTAGATAAAACAGAGGCCCTGCCCTCTCAGATTCACCAGGGAAATATAGCATATAGATAAAGCATATAGATAACTATGATAGCCAGTTTTCTTATAGGAAACCCTTAAACTTTCAAGGAAGGGCAAAACAAAAACACTTCTTAGGGTCGGATGGGAGAGGAGAAGGTCTTTAATGTCAAGGGTGATGAGGGTAAACTTTATAAAGGAATTGGCACTTGAGTTGGACTTTAAAGACTGTGTAAGAATTCCAAAGGCAAATGGGGGAAAGGAGACCTAAAGAATAGTCCAAGCACAAGTTAGCAGATCAGTTCAGTATGATCCTAAAAATGGCATTGGCCCAGCAAGTCTAGAACAGTGAGTGAAGCCCATATACTTGAAGTCAGAAGATAAGGGTTCAAACCTTAATTCTACCACTCTCTAGTGGCCCTTGGCTAACTCACTGCTTTTTTCCCAGGCTCAATTTCTTACTCTGTAAAAGGCAATCATAGATTTAATAAAACCTTCCTCCTAGGACTTTTAGGGAGAAATGAACCAAATTCAAATTAATTCAAATTCAAACTAATTTAAAATTTAGTTTGAATTTTCTTTTACTTAAAGATTTTATTTATTTTGAGCTTTATAATTTTTCCCCTAATCTTACTTCCCTCCCCCCCCACCCCCCACAGAAGACAATTTGCCATTCTTTACATTGTTTCCATGGTATACAATTGATCTCAGTTGAATGTGATGAGAGAGAAATCATGTCCTTAAGGAAGAAACATAAAGTATAAGAGATAGCAAGATCAGACATTAAGATATCAGGTTTTTTTCCCCCTAAATTAAAGGTAATAGTCCTTGGTCTTTGTTTAAACTCCACAGTTCTTTCTCTGGGTACAGATGGTATTCTCCATTGCAGAGAGCCCCAAATTGTCCCTGGCTGTTGCACTGATGGAATGAACGAGTCCATCAAGCTTGATCATCACCCCCATGTTGCTGTTAGTGTTTTTCTAGTTCTGCTCATCTCACTCAGCATCAGTTCACACAAATCCCTCCAAGCTTCCCTGAATTCCCATCCCTCCTGGTTTCTAATAGAACAAGAGTGTTCCATGACATACATATACCACAGTTTGCTAAGCCATTACCCAATTGAAGGACATTTACTTGATTTTCAATTCTTTGCCACCACAAACAGGGTTGCTATGAATAAAATTTAGTTTGAATTTGAATCAATTTGAGTTTTGTTCAAATTAGGCTTAGAAATTTATGACTTGACTAGGAGAATTCAAAGCCACAGAGACTTCTCAGAAACATTCTCCCACTCCCCAACCCCTTAGAGGACAAGAGACAAAATCAAAGATGAGGTGAGCATTATTTTTACTTAATAGCATGAAAAGCTAATTAGAATTATTATTTTTTTAAAGGAAACTGACTGCAAATTGTTTTCAACTGACTTGAAAGATTTCAAATCTCGACTAACTGATTTTTTAAATGAGTTGCCCTCAAACTGCATGGTCCTGAAACCTCTTTCATCTGCTAAGATCTGACCTGCATCAAAGCTTTCACTGCCAAGTCTGCCTCTTTTGCACCCCAGGGAAACAGAGTGAAGTCTGCATTTTCTATTTTGTAAGAGACTTGGACATTAGTTTCAACTCCACAGGATCTCCCAGCTAGAAAAGGTGGTCAGGTTCTGTTATGAAAGAATGGGGTGGGAGGGTCTATTTAAATGGGAAAGAGTAATATCTATCTATTTATCTATCTGTAATATTTATTTATTTATTTATTTATTTAGCCTTAATATTGTATTTATTCAAGATGTTCAACTCTAATAATATAGATGATAAACATCAGATTGTTGTTCATGACTTTTTCTCTATGAATTTGAAAAAGATGTATGTGTTTGGTTTACAAAACATGCCAGTCATTGTGTAATTTATGGATGAGTGGTAAATGAATAAATCATACTCCAAAAAATCTTATTCTAATATCTCATCATGGCCTAGAGATAATCCTGAGATCTCAATAAGCACTTATTAAGTTCAGACTGTATGATAGCTTCTAGAGCTACCAGTAGAAAGAATGAAATGCTCTCTACTTTTAAGTTTATATTGCACTGGGGAGACAAATACCCTTAAGCTCTGGCAAGTTTCCACTGTGGTAGAAAGGCTTTGAGTATAGCCTTAACAACAAACTGCTTTCTTTCTGACCTCCAGAATAGTTAAATGAGAGTGGTTTATCACCAGTAGTCTGATATGCTTCACTATTATGCAGTTGATATCCAAATAATCCAAAGAAGGCACTCAGGACTTTAGATGGACCCCTTTACATAGACTAGAATCACCAGGATGGACATATATGAATGGGTCAGTTGATGTAATGTGCATCACTGGAGAAAATAAGCACATGAATGAAATTCAGGTAATTAGATGTCACAGTAGTGGAGGAATTGACTTGGAATAAGAAAGACTTAAGTTCCAATCCAACCTCAGATAACTGCTAGCTGGGCAAATATCACAATCTCCATTTGTTTCAGGTGCTTCATCTATAAAATGGGGGAAGTCACATAGAGTTACTGTAAGAATAAAATGAGAGAATGTTTATATGGTGCTTTTCAGACCTGATTGCATTATATAAATACTAGCTATATTATTATGACTATATAATATATGTATACATGTATATATATATATATATATATATATATATATATATATACTCACATTTATAATTAGAGTATTGTAACAAATGAAGAAAACTCAAACTTTGCTCTCAGGAACTACACAGTTGAATAGGAACTACATCTGTCCTCACTTTTCCCTTGTACTTCTCAGATACAGGGAATTTCCTGTGACATCTCTCCAAAATACTTTTATTTGTTCAAAAAAGCAACTTTAGAATCTCTTGTTGGAGAATATTCCTCTCACAGCCCATCAATGAAAATCTTAAAAGCCAAAGGGAAAATTGTCCCTTACTTCCACTCCACTGTTTAGTCTGGCCTATGTCCCAAGGAAAAAGTGTCTGATTCCACAGAATTCAATATAACCCATCCTCTTCTCAATTCCTCTTCCAGAAGTGAGATAATGAAAGAAATATGCTATTCAGGATTCCCCTGCACAACCAGGCCAACTATACATTTTTCTGTAATGACATAAGGAGGGGTCACCTCCCACAAATGAAGGAGTAATGAGTTATGAATTTTTTTTCCTCTCCCAATTCCCAGGGTAGTTGAGGGAATACCCCCCATGAAGGAGGTTATTTTAAATTAACATCCTGACACTAAGGAAAGAACATTGTGTTAGGAACCACAAGATTTGGGCATTAGCCCCTGCTTTGATACTAAGCTTTTGGGAGACTATAGGCAAATCACTTGCTCTCATTTTAGAAGTGTTGATTGTACAGCTCTGAAGAGTTATCAGGACCTATGCATTAATCTCATAAATTTATTATGAAAATAAATAAACATAACATCCACTTTTGGGACATGAGACTTTATTTTCAAAGCACTTTCAGGTTCATTCTCTTACAGCAAGTACCCAGAAAGAGAAAAGGGGTGGAAGGACTATTTATTTCCATGAGTCAGGTATTTGGAGGGGGAGCAGGAATCTGACCCAATGAATCCCCAATACTTCAGTGATCTCATTTTAGCCTTCATTATGAACAAAAACTCCTGCTGGTTGCAAAAGGCTAGCATACTGTACTATCCACTCTCTATCCACTAATAGCCTCTCTGCTCTAGACTCATCCATACTATCCAAACTGGGTTCAATCCATGAGGGGTCCTGGCCTCTACTGAGAGGACTTTGACTCCCATTTCTCACATTCTTCAGCTTGGTACTCCTCTACCCTGGAAATCCAAGATTTACTTCAAGTTAGGTTTTGATTCATATTTAGGATTCTCCTTAACTCTTTTGGTGCTGAAAATTTTTTCCTTTCATCCCAGTGCTGAATATTTTATGCCTAATTTGGACCAAAATACAAATTTCACAAGGAATCAATTATAGTTGCAGTTTATGTTTAACAAATAAAACTTACAGAAAGCAGGTGTTTTTTTTCCAATATAACATGCTTCCACACCAAAGGGGGAATTGCAAAGGTACTAAATATGCAATATCAATCAGGTATGGGAGAGGTTTATGATTTTCTACACACATATACATACATGCATACATATGCACTTTTGCGCTATAAATTGTACAATAATGCAAATTTTAAAAGAAAGAAATGTAAATTATTATTAAAAATCATATGAAAAAATTACAAATCATTAATAAATGATGAGTTGTTGTCCTCCATTCTCAAAGAGGTCCAAAGTGACATTATCTTGGGGTCAAGGTACATGTGTCTGACTATAGTTGATCAGACAAATATAAACTCAGAAGATTCTACCATATGTAGGGCACACAGAGTCCATTTGAACATTTGGAGTGGAACTATCTCTAAATTTGTGCATCACACATTTCTTTTGAGCTATTGCAAATATGCTTTGCTCATAGAGCACAGTACCTTCTTTGATGCAGACATACCATGCTGGACTATCCTCTGCCAATGTCTCCCATGTCTCAAAATCATTATTGAAGTTCAAGCGAACTTGAGACTGCCCTTTTCTAACAGTCATGTGAGCACTATCTTGTGAGAGTTCTCCACAAAATATTTTTTTAGGCAAATGCACATTTGGCACTTGAGATTTATGAGCAGCCTATTAGAGTTGTTCTCTCTACAGTAGAGTTTGAATGCTTGACAGTTCAGCTCAAGAACAGACCTCAGGATGTGGTACCTTATGTCAGTTGATCTTCAGAATTTTCCTAAGAAAATTCAAAGTTAATCAATTTCCTGGCATGGTACAAGCATGTTGTCCAGGTTTCACAGATATAGAACAATGAGATCAGCACAAACCTTTTGTTTGATAAACAGTCTAATACCTTTCCTCTCCCAAACTTTCCTCTGGCTAATGAGTGTGTCAACTTCATCATTCATGCATACTGGATTCCATACTGGAAAGTATACTACCAGGGTAAGTGAATTCATTCACAGCATTCAAAATCTCTTCATTTGCTATATACAACCTATGATTCCATGTTAGGATGTTGCAGTTCTGGCTGGTGGAGAACCTCTGCTTTCTTGGTGTTGTTAGATCAAAATTAGCACAAGCTTCAAAGCATCAATCCAACACTTTGTTGCAGCTCAGCTTCAGAGACTGCCATGAATGTAGAACCATCTGCAAAGAGTCACAAACCAATTAGTCTAATTGTACAAAATTAATAATAAGGAGATGGTTTACATGATTTCCCCTATATCTCATGGTTTACCATCTCGGGAAGGGGGGGAGGAGGAAGAGAAAGAATTTAGAAGTCAAAACTTAGAAAAAAATATTTAAAACATTGTTTTGATATGCAATTGGAGAAAAAAATAAAAATATTGTATATTTTTAAAAAACCCACTTCTTCAGTTAGAAATTCTCCTAGAGAGGGATTGGTTTCAACCTGAGATATCTAATCAGTGGCTTCAGTGTTGATTGATGATGGTCTGTTGAGAACATTATGGAAGTATTTACCCATCTCTCTAGGATCATGTCAGTTTCACTAATCAATGTGGTTTTATCAGCACTGAGTGGTTGAGATGCAACATAAGTCCATGTCTCGTAAATAGTCTTCAGGGCATTATAAAAATGCTTCGGATTCTATTATTTTTTTTTAGGTTTTTTTTTTTGCAAGGCAAATGGGGTTAAGTGGCTTACCCAGGGCCACACAGCTAGGTAATTATTAAGTGTCTGAGACCGGATTTGAACCCAGGTACTCCTGACTCCAAGGCCAGTGCTTTAACAACTACACCACCTAGCTGCCCCTTGGATTCTATTATTACTAATATGGAAGTATTTTGCAAAACTTTACATTTTTAACCTATATCAAATTGCTGGCTTTCTCAGTGAAGATGAGTGAGTGGGAAGAGGGGAGAGAAATTAAAAAATTAATGTTATTTCTTTTTTTACATGCAATTGGAGAAAATAAAATAATATTTAATTTTTTTTAAAATGGGGTGGCTAGATAGCGCAGTGAATAGAGTAACAGCTCTGTAGTCAGGAGTACCTGAGTGCAAATCTAGCCTCAGACACTTAGTAATTACCTAGCTGTGTGGCCTTGGGCAAGCCACTTAACCCTTGCAAAAACCTAAAAAAAAAGTTACTCTGGCAATAAGGAAGATCAAAAAACACATTCAAAAGAAGATAATAAAGTCAAAGCTCCTCCAAGAAAAATATGCATTGATCTCAAGTCATAAAAGGGATCAAAAATAATTTTGAAAATCAAGCAAAAGAGGTAGAGGAAAAAATAGGAAGAAAACAAGAGTGATGGAAGAAAATCATGAAAAAAGAATCAATAGTTAGGTAAAGAAGATACCAAAAATACTGAAGAAAATAACACTTTAAAGAATAGACTAGGCCAAAGGGCAAAAGAAGTTAAAAAGTCAATGAGAAAAAGAATGTCTTATGAAGAAGAACTGGTCAAGTGGAAAAAGAGGTACAAAAATTCACTTAAGGAAAAAACTCTTTAAAAAGTAGGATTTGCCAAATGGAAAAGGAGTTACAAATGGTCATTGAAGAATATAATTCCTTAAAAATTAGAACTGAGTAAATAGAAGGTAATGACTTTATGAGAAATCAAGAAACAATGAAACAAAACCAAAAAAATGAAAAAAAAATAGAAGATAATGTGAAATATCTCTTTGGAAAAACAAAATCAACATCCAGGAGAAATGACTGAAGAATTATTGGACTACTTGAAAAACCATGATAATAAAGGACCTGCAAACATCTTTCAAAAATTTATCAAGAGGGGCGGCTAGGTGGCGTAGTGCATAAAGCATGGGCCCTGGAGTCAGGAGTATCTGGGTTCAAATTCGGTCTCAGACATTTAGTAATTACCTAGCTGTGTGGCCTTGGGCAAGCCACTTAACCCCATTTGCCTTGCAAAAAAAAAACCTTAAAAAAATTTTATCAAGAAACAGTTCCCTGTTATCCTAGAAATTAAAATAGTAATTGAAAGAATTAACTTATCATCTCTGGAAAGAGATCCAAAAATGAAAACTCCCAATAATATTATAGTCAAATTCCAGAGTTCCCAGATCACATAGAAAATATCATAAACAGCCAAAAATAAACAATTCAAATGTCAAGGAGTCACAGTCAGAATAACACAAGCTTTAGCAGCTTCTACATTGAAGTATCTGAGAACTTAGAATATGATATTCTAGAGGGCAAAGGAGCTAGGATTGTGGATAAAAACTGAATATAATCTTTCCAATCCTTTCAATCCTGATGAAAAAGCCAAAACCAAATAGAAAACTTTGATGTTCAAATAGAAGACTCAAAACAAGCATTTAAAGGGAAACAGGAAGGGAAATTATAAGAGATACAGTAAATTTAAACTGCTTAAATTTCCACATGAGAAGATGATACTGGTGTCTCATAAGAATTTTCTCATTACTGGGGCAGTTAGAAGGAGTATATACTATGAAAGAAATTTAAAAGCAAGTTTTTTCTGATTAAGACCTCATTTCTCAGGTATATAAAGAACTGAGTCAAACTTATAAAAAGAGCCATTCCCCAGTTGATAAATAATTAACAGATATGAACAATTTTCAGATGAGGTAATCAAAGCCTTCTATGACCATATGAAAAAAAATGGAGGTTGAAGAAATGCAGATTAAAACAATTCTGAGTTACTACATCTTGCCTTTGGATTGGCTAATAGATAGAGATGGAATATGAGAAATGGGGGTGTCTGTGAAAAAACGAGACATTAATGCACTGTTTGTGGAATTGTGAACTGATTCAACCATTCTGGAGAACAATTTGGAATATGTCCAAAGTATTATAAAACCATGCATACCCTTTGACCTGGTAATACCACTTCTAGGTCTGTATTCTAAAAGAGAATAAAAGAAAACCAAAAAAAAAGAATATATATATATATATATATATATATATATATATATATATATACAAAAATACTTATAACATCTCTTTTCTATGACAAAGAATTAGAAATTGAGGGGATGTCCATCAATTGGGGAGTGATTGAAGAAATTTATTATGCTATTATGATAGAATACTATTCTGCTATAAGAAATGATGAGCCAAAAGCACTCAGAAAAACATAGAAAGACTTATGTGAGCAAATTCAAAGTGAAATGTGCTCTGTACAAAGTAACAGTAATAGTGTAAGATAATCAGCTGTGAATTACTTAACTGTTCACAGCAATACAATGATCCAAGATAAGTCTGAAGGATTTAATGATAAAAAATGCTATCCATTCCCAGAGAAAGAACTGATGGTGTCTGAATATAGATTAAAACATACTTTTTAAATATGATTTTTCTTAAGGGTTGTTTGTTTTAGTCTGTTTTCTTTCACAGCATGACTATTATGGAAAAGTTTTGCTTGACTACACATGAATAACCTATATCAAATTGCTTTCCTTCTTAATGGGGTGAAGGGTAGAGAGAGGAAGAAGGGAATTTGAACTCAAAATTTTAAAAATGAATGTTAAAATTGCTTTTACATAAAACTGGGAGAAAATCAAATTTATTTAAAAGTAAATTATTTTTTATAAAAGCAAATCTCAGAATAAATAAATAAATAAATCATATTCTTACCACAGAACCCTAATCCATCTTCCTTTCAACTGAATTTGTCCCAAGTATAAGAAATATAGTTATGAATCAATTCTGCAATTATTACATTGATCAATTTGATTTTTCCATGTGGTCTTTTACTAAGGTTCAAATTCTTTTCATATAGATTATCAAGTCAACATAGCAGACCAAGAGAAAAGATAAAGTAGCAGTCATCTGATCGAATGTTCTTGAGATGCTTACTCTTTAGAAATTTTTACTGCTTTTTCATCTCATACTTAGTCTAGAAAACAACAATCATTTATTAAGTATTTATTATGCACCAAGTTACTATACCAAGAACTGGTAATACAAATATAAAGCAAATGAAACCCTGTCTTTTTTTTTTAAATTATTTATTTAAGGCAATAGAATTAAGGTATTTGTCCAAGGTCACACAGCTAGGGAATCATTAAGTGTCAGGCTGGTTTTGAACTCAGTTCCTCCTGACTCACAGGCCAGTGCTTTATCTACTGTGCCATAAAGCTGCCCCAAAAGCCCTGTCTTAAAGGACTTACATTCTCTCAGGGGTCTCTCTCTCTCTCTCTCTCTCTCTCTCTCTCTCTCTCTCTCTCTCTCTCTCTCTCTAACACACAAAATAGGGGCAGCTAGACAGGGTAGTGGATAGAGTCCTGTCCTTGGTGTCAGGAGGATCAGAAGCCAAATCTGGCTTCACAGACTTACTAATTTTGTGTGACCCTGGGCAAAGCATTTAACCCTCTTTGCCTCACTTCTTCATCTGCTGAAGCAGGAAATGGCAAAGCATTATCTTTCCTAAGAAAATCCCAAATGAGGTCACAAAGAGCTGGACATAACTAAAATGACTCAACAACAATACATTCAAAATCATACATGGTAATCTGGGAACAAAGCCAAATCAATCAGGAAAGGATCTTATAGGTATGGCATTAAGGTTAAGATTTAAAGCAGAAGTATATTCCAGATACAGGTGATGGTCAGCAACTAGAGGGAGGAACAGAAAGTTGTCTGTGAGGAGTGGCACAAAGGATAGCCTGTCTGAATTAAGAAATATGTGAAAGGGAGTAACTGAAAAACTACAAAGTAAGGAATTGTATTGAGGTAATAGAAGTGGATCTAGATATTCACTAGAATTTATTGGCAGAAGGATGGTGTGGTATGACCTGCTTACTTTGGCATTTGTATGGGAGTGGAAGGAGAGAGGAAAGAAACCAGTTAGATTTCAGGCAAACCAATTAGGAGACTCTAACAATAGTCCAAATAAACATGATAAGGATCAGATCTCGGGTCAGGGTTACATTAGTGAAAAGAAAAGGGTGGATGCCAGAAATGTGATCTAGATATGATTGAAAACGCTTTGGTGGCTGATTAAATCTATGAAGAGAGGGAGAGTTAGGAATCAAAGATGACTCTGAGATTATGAACCTGGATGACTGGAAGGTTTCAACAAAAATAGGGAAATTCTGAAAAAGGGTAGGCTGGGGTGGAAGGCAGAAGGGAAGGTATGTAGTAGTGTTCTTTTCATGCAGTAGTGTTCTTTTCACCAGATTGTAATACCTGTGATAGAGCACTGGCCCTGGAGTCAGGAGGACCTTAGTTCAAATCCTGTCCCAGTCACTTGACCTTTAACTAGCTGTGTGACTTGGGCAAGTCACTTAACCCTGATTGCATCTCATCCAGGGCCATTTTCAATCGTCCTGATTCAGTTTGGTCACTGGACCCAGCTGGTTCCAGAGGAGAAAGGGAAGCTGACGACTTAGGACAGTACCCCCTCACTCAAATCTAATTCATGTGCTTGTCATGATATCACCTCCCTGATATCATGGAGTTGGTTCTACAATGAAGGAAAAACATCAATGCCTGTGATCCATCTTCCCAAGGTACTTAGGGAGACAATTTGGGAACGGTTGTCCCAGAAGGAGATTAAGAAGAAGGGGATCCCTAGATAAAGATCAGTCTTTTTTTTTCCACTGGCAAGAACTCAGCAGCCACTATACCATCAGTCTATTTCATGGGCATTGTGGAGCCCTGATGGTGGTAAAGTTTTGGGTCCTAATATGAATTTTTCCAGAGGGAGCCTGTACACACTATATAAAACATAAAGAGATGAGTTCATATTCATCTTCATAAGTTTTAACTGTATATTGACAAATCTATGATTCCAACATCAATCACAGTGCTCTGCCCCCTATCTCTACAAGCTGTTTGTGCCATCTGTAAATATACATTCCATGGTGAGATTTGTGCAGATCCATTGGGAACAGAGATATCTGAGAGTGTGGCCACATCTTGCTGGCAATTGGGTAGGGAATGAAGGAGGACCTTATTGAACAGAGATGGATGTGGCTCCCTAACTGGTACTAAAGAAAGCCCTGAAGTTCATATACAGTCAGCCCCTAATCACCCCCATTGCCACCAAGGAAGAAGGGAAAATTCTGCCCTCTTCAAACTCATAAATGTCCCCAACACACACACACACACACACACACACACACACACACACACACACTCACACACACACACACACACAGAATGAAGACTTTTCCAACTTCTTTCCTTCTTTAAGATTGCCTTGTGCTTGCTTTGCAGTCCCATTGCATAAAAATAAGGGGTAGTAGTGGGGAGTTGATAGGTAGGTGATAAGAAAAAGAAAACAGTCATCATAATCAAGCATATTTCATTAAAACAAGTTCCCACATTTGGCATGTCTGAAAATCAATCTCTCTCTCTCTCTGTCTCTCTCTATCTATCTATCTTATCTAACATCTATCTATCTATCTATCTATCTATCTATCTATCTATCTATCTATCTATCTATCTCCTTCCCTCACTCCTCTCTACTAGGATCAAATTGTTTTAATGATTATTTTTTAGTAGTTAAATCTGAGATCTGGTACTAAATAGTCTCTCTTAATTTTTATATATATACATATTTTTTTTTTTTAGTTTTTGCTAGGCAATGGGGTTAAGTGGCTTGCCCAAGGCCACACAGCTAGGTAATTATTAAGTGTCTGAGGCTGGATATGAACTCAGGTACTCCTGACTCCAGGGCCGGTGCTCTGTCCACTGCACCACCTAGCCGCCCCTAATTTTTATATATTTTTTTATTATTTACCTTGAGGTTCTTGACTCTTTGTTCTTCCATGTGAATTCTGTTAATATTATTACTAGTTCTATACAATATCCCAAATAAGTAGAATCTTGAAATGAATTGCCAATATCATTACAAAATATCTTGACTTCTAGAACAAAGCAGTGTGTAAACTGCTGTTCAAAGGAGATAAAAGTTATCCATGCCTTAAGATTAGTGAAATAATGCATTAGTAGTAGTGCTATCTTTTAATATTGTTGATAGTATTCAAAGACTAAAATATATGACATTGAAAGATGAGTGCCTCAGTTCAAAACATGCTCCTGGGAAAGAACAGAGAACTACAAATAATTTCAGAAAACGTGAAGCAACTGGACCAAAATTGAAAGGACATTCAACTATAGATGTGTTTGGTGATAAGGAAAATTCAAATTAAACATCAATATTTCAAATCTAGAATGTAAGATCGATGATCCAAGGAAAGCTGAATAAGATCAAATAGGAGATGGAAAGATTAAACATCAGGACATCAATGAACTTAAATGAATGGAAACAAGGAATTTAATTCAGGTGATTACTACATACAGTGGGCAAAAATCCCTTAGAAGAAATGGAGTAGCCTTTGGAGCTAATAAAAGGGTGAGAAAAGCACTATTGGGGTTTAATCACAAAAATGACAGAATGATGTCTGTTTGATCCAAGACAAACCATTCAATATCAGTAATAAAAATCTATGCTCTAGTCACTGATGTCAAAGAGGAATAGATGTCACATTCATTATAGGGGATTGGAATGATGGGAATAACATGCAAATTGGCTTTGCAGTACTGTAATGAACAGGGTTAGTCTCTGCCCTACAGTTTCTGTCAAGATAATTTGTTGGTTATAGCAAACACTCTTTTTCATGACACAAAAAGAGACTCTACAAGTAGACATCACCAGATAATCAATAATGAAATCAGATTGATGATATACTTTGCAGTCAGGGATGGAGCAGTTGCATATAGTCAGTTAGAATAAGACCTGGAGCTGACTGTAGTTCAGATCATGAGTTTCTTATTGCAAAAAAATTAGACTTAAATTGAAGTAGGGAAAACCATCAGATCACATAGATATGAATGAAATAACATTCCTTATAAATATTTAGAGAAATAGATAAAAAATTTAAGGAATTAGATCTGGTATATAGAGTATTTGAAGTACTCTGGCAGGAAGCAACAGCAAAAAACATCCCAAAGAAAAAGAAAAGCAAGAAAACAAAATGGTTGTCCAACAAGATTTCATAAATAGCTAAGGAAAGAAGGAAAGGGAAAAGAAAAAAGGGGGAAATATACCCAACTGAATGCAGAATTCCAGAGAATAGCAAGAAGACAAAAGATTTTCTTAAATGAACAGAGCAAAGAAATAGAAGAAAGCAGCAGAATGGGAAAGGCAAGAGATCTCTTCAGGAAAACAAGATATCAAGGGAATCTTCTGTACAAAAACAGCAAGAATATACAGAAGAACTGTATAAGAAAGAGCACCATTATTGACAACCACAGTGAGCCAAATATTCTGGAGACTGAAGTCAAATGGCTTAGAAAGCCTTGCTAATAATAAGATTAGTGGGTGGAGATGTGAACTGACCCAAGCATTCTGAAGAGAAATTTGGAACTATGCCCAAAAGTCAATAAAACTATACATACCCTTTGATTCAGCAATACCACTACCAGTTCTATCTCCCCCCCCAAAAAAAAATCACAAAAAGGGGAAAAGATCCACATGTACAAAAAACATTCATGGTAGCACTTTTTCTAGTGGCAAAGAATTGGAAATTGTAGAAATGCCCATCATTTGGGGAATGGCTGAACAAGCTATGGTAATATGAATGTTATGGAATACCATTGTTCTGTCAGAAATCATGAGCAGCCAGACTTTAGAAAAACCCATCAAGACTTGCATGAATTGATGCTAAGTGAAGTGAGCAGAATGAGAAGAATATTGTACACATTAATGACATTATGAGATGATCAATCATGATGGACACAATTCCTCTCATCAAGTCAGTTATCAAAGACAGCTCCAAGAGATCTGTTATGGAAAATGTCATCCACATCCAGGAAAAACAAAGCAAAACACTGAGTCAGAATGTAGAGCAAAGCATATTATGTGCAATTCTTTAAATTTCTTATTTGCTTTTTCTTTCTTTCTCATGGTTTTTTCCTCCTTAGTTCAAATTCCTATTTCACATGACTGATATGGAAATTTTTTTTTTAATTAATTAACTTAGTTTTGAATTTTACAGTTTTCCCCCAATCTCACTTTCCTCCCTCCACCCTGACAGAAGGCAGTGTTAGTCTTTACATGGTTTCCATGCTATACATTGATCTAAATTGAATGTATTGAGAGAGAAATCATATCCTTAAGGAAAAAAAATACAATATAAGGGATAGCAAAATTACATAATAAGATAATTTTTTAAAAATTAAAGTTAATAGTCTTTGATCTTTGTTTAAACTCCACAATTCTTTCTTTGGATACAGATGATATTTTCCATCACGGATACACTAAAATTGTCCCTGATGAAATGAGCAACTCCACTAAGATTGCTCATCAACCCCATGTTTCTGTTAGGTTGTACAATGTTTTTCTGGTTCTGCTCATCTCCCTCAGCATCAGTTCATACAAATCCAGAGGCTACACTGAATTCCCATCCTTCCTGGGTTTTTGTTTGTTTTTGTTTTTTTAGATTTTTCAAGGCTGGGGTTAAATGGCTTGCCCAAGGTCACACGGCTAGGTAATTATTAAGTGTCTGAGGTCGGATTTGAACCCAGGTACTCCTGACTCCAAGGCTGGTGCTCTATCCACTGCACCACCTAGCCACCCCCCCACCCCGGTTTCTAGTGTTCCATGACATACCACAATTTGTTCAGCCATTCCTCAATTGAGGGACATTCACTCAATTTCCAATTCTTTGCCACCACAAACAGGGTTGCTATGAATATTTTTGTACAAATGAGGTTTTTACCCTTTTTCATGATCTCTTTAGGGCACAGAGCCAGTAGTGGTACTGCTGGATCAAAGGGTATGCACATTTTTATTGTCCTTTGGGCATAATTCCAAATTGCTCTCCAGAAAGGCTAGATGAGTTCATAGCTCCACCAACAATGTATTAGTGTCCCAGATTTCCCACCTTCCTTCTAACAATGATCATTATCCTTTCTGGTCATATAGGCCAATCTGAGAGGTGTGAGGTGGTACCTCAGAGATACTTTAATTTGCATTTCTCTGAGTAATGATTTAGAGCAATTTTTCATATGACCATGGATTGCTTTGATTTCCTCATCTGTAAATTGCATCTGCATATCCTTTGACCATTTGTCAATTGAGGAATGGCTAGAAATTTGTTAAAATTGGTTGTACATGAGCAACTTTTACCAAATTGTTTGCTGCCAAGGGGGAAGGAAGGGAGAGCAATAGAAAAGTGCGGATGTCATAAATTTGCAAATGTATGGATATTAAGAACTTTTGAATGTAGAGCACTAGCCCTGGAGTCAGGAGGATCTGAATTCAAATCTGAACTCAAAATTATCCAGCTATGTGACCTTGGGCAAGTCATTTTACTCCATAGCCTTGCAAAAAAAAACTTTTGCATATTGGAAAAAATAATAAGGTGGTCGAATTTCAGCTGAACAATTAAAAAAATATTAAAATATGATATTGTTGAAATGTTGCACTCAATATGCCAGCAAATTTGGAAAACTCAACAGTGGTTTCTGGACTGAAAAAGATCAATTTATGTCCCAATGCTAAAGAAGAGATAGGAGCATTTTGTTTTTTAAGTTGTAGGCAACAGAAAGTCATTGAAATTACTGAGTAGGGAGGGGACATGATCAGATCTGTGTTTTAAGAAAATAATTTTAATGACTGAATAGAAGCTGTATTGGGGTAGGAAGAGATTTGAACCAGGGAGACTCACCAATATGTTATTGCAATTGTCCCAGTGTGAGGTGATGAGGGTATGTATCAGAGTTGGGGCATTATCAGAGGAGAGAAGGAGGTACATTCAAAATATATTGCAAATGTGAAATCAACAGACCTTGGCAATAGACTTTTTTTTAAAGGTTTTTGCTAGGCGATGGGGTTAATTGGCTTGCCCAAGGTCACACAGCTAAGTAATTATTAAGTGTCTGAGGTAGGATTTGAACTCAGGTACTCCTGACTCCAGGGTGGTGGGTACTCTATCCACTGAGCCACCTAGCCACCCTGGCAATAGATTGGTTATGAGAATAGTGAGAAATCCTATCCTTGGTATAAATTCAAGCTTCATAAATAGTATACAGTCATTTTACTATGTTGTTATGGTTTCCTTCATAATATTTTATTTAAAATTTTCACAAGCATATTAATTAGGAAATTGGTCTATAATTTCCTTTCTGTTATCTCTCCCTGGTTTGGGTATAAAGTCTGTATCTGTAGCATAAAAAGAGATTGGAAGCATGCATTCTTTCCCTTTATTATAAATAGTTAATATACAAACTATTTATTTTTCTTTGAATGCTTGACATAATTCAATTGTAAATTCATCTTTCACTTGAGTTTTTTCTTTGGTAGTTCTTTCATGGTCTGATTTTTGCCCCCTGATTCTTGGTTATTTGGGACCTTTTCAATTTCTTTTTATTCATTTGTTTGTCTGAATATTTTACATTTTTGTAAATATTTACCTCTGTCCTCTGAGTTAGTACCTATTAGACAAAATTATTTTTGATCATTTTAATTCTTTAAAAGCTATGAATTCAACTTTTAATATGAAAATTTTGATATTTCTCATGTTATTTTCTTCTTGTTTTTTTGGTTTTGCAAGGCAATGGTGTTAAGTGACTTGTCCAAGGTCACACACCTAAGTATTAAATGTCTGAGGTCAAATTTGAACTCAAGTCCTCATGACTCCAGGGCTGTTGCTCTATCCACTGTGCCAACTGGCTACTCCCTTCTTGTTCTTAACCAGATTTTTAGTCTTTATTTCTTTTCTTTTACTCTGTATTCCACATTCCTCTCAATCTGCTGAACTCAAGAAAGCTATTTCTGGGTTAGGTGATAAGGAGTTTGGAGATGAGTTGGGTTGAATTTTACCAAGGACCTTTCTCCCAACTCTGGGTTGTTTAGTTTTTGACAGACTAGCCCATAGCTCATTAGTTTTTTTAGCTTAGAGCTTTCACAGGCTCCACAAGGATCTACAGGTGATTCTTCTTATTTCTTTTTAGAAGGAAATTCTAACCTCCATAGTGGTTTAGTGGGGTCTGGTACTTAAAAATTCGATGAACAATATGGGAATTGATTTTGCTTGACTAGTTTTTTGATACAAAGTCTCTAACACCTGAAGGAAAAACTTATGGGTTGATGGATTTGGTGCTTTTGCAAGACTCAACCCAGGGGTTACCTTCTTTAAGATTTTGTAATCATTTTTCTTCTATTTTTCATCATTCTGTCTTTCAAATTATTTTGTATTTATTCTCCCACCAATATTTGAGCTCTAGAGGGTGAGGGTGGTATAATTTTTATCTTTCTACCACCAGTGCCTAGGATAGACCTTGTAGACATTTATTTAGTAAATATTTCCTACATTGAAGAGGGATGATATTTTAAATGATTTTTGTCTTTTTCTTTGTGGAGGTAACACGATCTGAACTACTGAGTAAATGAACTTTAAAACCTTTAAGAAGGTATTACTGAAATTTATGATGGAAATAGAGACATTAATATTGTAATAGAATGAGAGTGGACCCTCAACAAGGAGATTGAATGTCTCTATTTCCTGTTATAACAACCAGGACATGTTACTGCAATTAAGGCTCATTTAAAGCAAGATGTGGTGTGGAAGGTACCTAAAGATTAGGAAATGCAAGAAATCAATGAGTAATATTAGTCTATATATTCCTCTATATCTGTATTCCTAAATTATCTTTTCAGATCTAGACAAATCTGACCAAAAGATAGACAAGGAAGAAGTTAAGGATTTGAATAGAGCCTTAGAAAAATTAAAGATTTTTACATATCTACAAATACATGTAGATATAAATAGATAATATATAAAATATTCTATACATTTAAATTCTATAAAAAACTTTGGAAAACTATATAATTTGGGAAAATAATGTTTTTCTCTATATAATCTCTAATTTTAATGTATAAATTATGTATTTAAATTAGAGAGTTTTAGAAAAATTTGTATGTATGGACAATCTCTAATTTATATCTATATTATATTTAAATTGTATAGTATATAAAATTATTATTGTTGAATTATATATTACATGTAGACCTAATTAAAAGGGAGAAGAAGACAAATTATATTATGCTTAAAGATGCCAGAGATAATAAATCAACAGCACCCAAGAGAATACAAAACACAACTAAGCACAGACCAAACATTCCCTTCAGAAGTACAAAGAGCTTGGCCATGATACACACCATAAATTCAGAAAGCAAAGTTGAAAGAATGAGAAAACAAAAAAGAATCCCGCTAAATAAAGAGCTATTAGGGTAACAAGGTCACCTGCATCACAAAATCAGAAGAGAATGACTCCAAAATATACAAATATACTCCAAGTCTCAAAGAAAAACACAACTTGATTCCAAATGGCTACATGAGCTAAATATAAAATGTCATCTCATAAACAAATTGAAGAAATAGGGAAGAACTTTTATTTAGACCTAAAATAAGAGTACATGACAGTATAAGAAATAAATAACACACAAGAATAAATGAACAATTGTGATTAAATTTTAAATCTTTAAAATAAAAAATATCATAGTAAAAATAAAAAAGAGTATAAGTAACTTGGGGTAAATCTTTTCAATAATCCTCTCTAATAAAGATCTCATTTCTAGGATATATAAGGAACTTATTCAAATTTATAAGCCTATGTCATTCCTCAATAGATAAAAGGTCAAAGGATAGGAACAGTTTTCAAAGGAAGAAATCCAAGCTATCAACAATCATATAAAAATACTCTAAATCACTAACAATAAGGGAAAGGCAAATTAAAACAAATTTGAGGTTTCACCTTACACCCATCAAACTAACAAGAATGACAGAAATGAAAATTATAAATATTGAGAGGGTTGTGATTTGGTCTGGTAATTATGGAAAATAATTTGAAACCATGCCCCAAAAGTTATCAAGGACCCCACTATGCTATAACTATGCCTTAACCCCAAAGGGGAAATATATCCTCCTTTTTTTGCTTTTAAGACTTGTCTCTCCTTTAACCTGCCCCCCCCTTCTGAGTCCCTCCTTTTCCTTCATTTTGACCAATTCAGATGAAAGTAAGCATCAAATATCTGCTTCCACAATCACTTCCTTCTTGTTTGTATAGTATACCTAAAACATAACAAAGCTGCTCCCATGCCCCAATCTAATTTGAATTTCTTGATGATAGTAAAGTTCTGTACTTAAAAAGTAATTCAATCAAACATTCAAACAATTTAATGCCATGATTATATGAGCTATTTGACAATATGAGAAAAGAATAGGTCACATCAGTTCTTTCTATGATACTCAAAATGTGAAAAGTCAAAACAATGAAAGAAGACTATAGGTCAACATACATAATGAATATTTGTGCAAAAAAATTTTTAAAAATATCATTAAGGAGACTACAGCAATTTATCATAAAAAATTAGATGTTCTGGCCAGAATAAATTTACATTAGGACTACAAATTTAGTTCAATATCATATAAAACATCATTTTAGTAATAAGAATAACAATAATCATATTATTATAGCAGTCAGTTCAGAAAACACTCTTATAAAGATGCAACATCTATTTCTAATTGAAAGAGAAGAAAACATAGGAAAAATTCTTCTCCACAATATGGTAAAAATATCTATCAGAAATAAGAGCCAGCATTATATGTAATGGGAATAGACTATGGGCTTTCCAATTAGAATAGGACATCACTGCATTTGAGATATTTCTAGAAATGCTAACTCTAACAATATCAAGGAAAAAAACAAGAAAATAAGCCTAGAAAAAGAGGAAACAAAATGATCCCTTTTTTTTGTAGATTTTGTGGAGTTTTACACACAAACTGCAATAACATAGAAATAAAGAAAAATAAAACAAAAATAAATGCTATGTAATGACAATTACAAAATGTTGTTCTAGGAAAGAACTGAGAGTTCTCCTTTTATTGTAGACTATGGAGGAAGAATATTATATACTAAATATTACCAGACACAATCTATATGTTGCTTGATTTTAAATGAACATTTTTTTTCTTTTTCTTTTTTGATTCTTGCTGAGTAGGGGAAGGTCAGAAAAATATTTAGAAATAAAGGTGACCCAAAAATAAAATAATAAAGTTTTTAAATTTTTATTTTTGGTTCCAAATTCTCTTCTGCCCTCCCCTCCCTATTACGAAGGCAAGAAATACTATATCCATTATATATATATGAAGTCACAAAAACCAAATTTTTATATTAACCATATCCTCCCCCCCCCACCAAAAAAAGTAAAAAATAATATAGAAATGGGGGTGGGGTGGGGAATACTTCTATTTCTGCTCTGAGTCAATTAGTTTTCTATCCAGAGGTGGAGTTATGGTGGATCATTATATTGACCAAAGTCACTAATTCTTTCACAAATTCACAATGCTACTGTTACAACTTTACAATGTTGCAATAACTGTACCATTTTCTTCTGGGTCTGCCCATATCACTTTGCATCATCTCATATGAGTCTTTACAATTTTTTTTTGAAACCATCCCCTTCATCATTTTATTTACAGTGCAATACTATTCCATCACACTCATATATTATAAATTATTTGCCCATTTCTCAATTGATAAACATTCTCTGAGTTTCCAATTCTTTGCCAACACAAAAAGAACTGCCATAAATTTTTTGTATATATGCATCCTTTCCCTTTTTCTTTGATTTCATTTGGGATATAGACCTCAAAGCAAAATTGCTTGGTCAAAGGTTACTCCTAATTTTATAGTCTTTTGGGCATAGTTCCAAATTGTTTTCCAGAATGAATGGAATGATTTACAATTCCACCAACAGTGTATTCGTATGTGTACTTCCCCACATGACCTCCAGTATTTTTCATTTTCTTTTTCTGTCATGTTAAGCAATATAGATTTGAGGTGATACCTGAGAATTCTAAAGTTTTAATTCACATTTGTCTTTTTTATATGATTTGATTTCTTGCTCTGAAAGTTTTTGTTTACATCTTTTGACCATTTATCAATTGAGGAATAACTCCTAGTTTTATAAATTTGATCCAGTTTTCTATATTTTGGGGAAATAAAACTTGATTCAGAGAAACTTACTCCAAGTTTTCCCACAACAGTTTCCTGCTTTTCTTCTAATTTTGACTGCTTTTTGTTTGATCAATTTTTTTTATTTTTATATCCTGTGAGCCCATCTCCAATCCATAGATCTGACAGGTAATTTCTTTTATGACGCCCTAGTTTGCTTATGATATCACCCTTTATGTCTAAATCATATGCCTACTTTGAATTTAAGTGTTGGTCTAGGCCTAGTTTCTGATAGACTACTTTCAAGTTTTCCCTGCAGTTTTCGCCACATGGTGAGTTCTTTATTTGAAAAAAAGAAAAGAAAGGAAATGCATCAGCACAAAGCCTAGAGAACGCTGGGCCAGAAATCTAAGTCATCCTGACTGGATGCATAGTAACTTCATCGGTGCCTCATTTACTCACTGTTTTACTATGCAAGAAAGAGGATGTATTGGCTCATATATACAAGAGCAGTTTCTGGGTAAGGGCTCAGAGCCCCCTTTTATGTTTTTTTTTATTGTCAGGAAATAGGACCTTTCAAGGTCTTGCTTCCTCAGATTCAAAGAAGAGAAGCACAGCATTACAAAGTTGAACCTTGGAGGAGATAACCAACTCCTCTATACACAACCCCAACAAACAGTCATCTAGCTTTTGCCTGAAGTCCTTTAGTGAAAGGGAATCCAAGTCCATTGCACTTTGGAATGACTTTAATTGTTAAGAAGTTTTTTCTTATATAAATTGTGTATTTCTTTATGTAAAACCTAAATTTGCCTCCCTGAAATTTACCATTCTCCCTTCTAGGTTTTCCCTCTGTGGAAATCAGAACTGAATCATATGACAGTCTTTCAATATTTAAAGATAATTATAGTACTCTATTTCATTTCACCTCTTCCATACCAAGCTTTGTCTTCTAAGTATCCCTAGTTTCTTCAACCAATTGCTTTGTGCCATGGCTTCTACTTCCCTTACTTCTCTGACAGCCCTAACATGACATGTTCTAACTCTCTAATATCATTCCTAAAATATGGAACCTAGAACTGAACACACTACTCAGATACAGTCTGATCAGGGAAAGAGCAGAGTGGGATGATCACTTCCCCTGTTCTAAACAGTATCCTTTTAATTCAGTTGTATTGTCTTAATTAATTTTTTTCTTTTCCACCCTAGATGTTATTTAATCATGCCTCCCAGAAACTGGACTTGGGAAGTCAATTGCTCAAATTCAAGAATAGAAAATGTTAATCTGTTGAACTCTCTCTTTGGACTCTGACTTTGTCATCAAACATATTTATCCTTCCCATTATAGTGTCAGCTTCTCATTTCAAATTTGACTAATATTAAAGATGAAAGATTGGACTTCTGGCCAAGATGGCAAAGAGAAGACAGCCACAGTGCTAAAGTTTCCTGATCTTCCCTCATATATAATATGAAACAAACCTCTTAAGAGAAATTCATTCTACAAAACCCAGAAAGAGAAGCTAGGAGAAGTACATCTACCTCAAGGTTTGTCTTCTGGAATCATGGGTGAGCCTGGGTACAGAGGGCAGACTGCTGGTAGCAGGACAGGGTAAGAGCCTGAGAGCCTAAGAGCAGGACTAGCCTAATCAGTGTAGGGCTAGAGCTTGAGAGCAGAACTGGCCTGATCAGCCGCGGGGGCATGGGCTAAATAAAGAGCAGAGCCCTTGGTTGTGGCACTGACTGTCTGGAGCTTGCTGGCAGGGCTAGAGGGTGAGTTCCAGTGTGGGAGAGTTGCAGATATCAATCCCTGGGCTCATCTGGTCTGGAGGAACTCAGAATTCATACCTTCATTTTAGCTGAAGCCTCTTCCCAGAACAAACACAATTACACCCCAGGTGTGAGCTGCAGAGCTCTCTCAGCTGTGAATATGGAGAGCAATTACCTTGCCCTAGGGCAAAGCCCACCATTGTTCAAAGATAAAAATATTAAGCAGCTTCAAACACCCCCTCCAGGCCAAGGGAGAGGGCCTCAAATCAAGGTCACACATTCCAGAGAAAGCAACCAACACAGCCTACTGGTTGGCCCACTTGGAGTTACTAAACCCAGTGAGTAAAGCCTCTAAGAGATCTCAACACCAAACCTCTGTGAACTAGCCCTACCCTAACACAAAGTATTAGGAAAATGAAGAAAGGCCAATGGAAAGGAGGGTTCATAGAAAAATTTCTAGAAGGAAAAGACCCTAACTCAGAGATACCTAGAACCTCTGAGGAGAATATGATCTGGTCTCCAGCACTGAAAAACTTCCTTGAAGAAATCAGGAAGGAGTTTAAAAATCAATAGGAACATTTGGGAGAGAAAATTAACACTTCACAACAAGAAAGCGAATCCTGGGAGAATATAATTGGACAAATTCAAAAAGAAAATAATTCTCTCAAAACCACAATTGTCAAATGAAAACTCTTTTAAAAATAGAATTGACCAATTGGTCAATTACAATTACAAAAGGTAAATGAAGAAAATTCTTCTCTTAAAAAAAGAATGGAATCTGTGAAAACTAATGACTTCATGAGACAGCAAGTCTCTTAAACAAAACCAAAAAATCAAAAAAATAGAAGAAAATGTAAAATACTTCATCGCAAAAGCACTGACCTTGAGAATAGATCAAGAAGGAACCTGAGAATTATAGGTCTTCCCAAAAACACTGAAGAGAGAAAAAAAGCCTGGACTTAATATTACAAGATTTAATGATGGAAAACTGCCCTGACATCATGGAACTGGAGGGCAAAATAGTTATTAAAAGAATACATTGATCCGCTCTGGAAAAAGATCCTAAAATGAAACACCAAGGAATGTGGCCAAACTCCACAACTATCAGATGAAAGAGAAAATCCTGCAAGCAGCCAGAAAGAAATAATTTAGATACCAAGGAGCCATAGTAAGGATGCAGGACCTGGCTGCATCAACATTAAGGGATCCAAGGGCCTGGAATGAGATATTCAGAAGAGGAAGGGAGCTTGGAATGCAGCCAAAAATCCACTACCCAGCAAAGCTGAGCCTTCTCTTCCAGGGTAAAAGATGGACATTTAATGAAATGGGAGACTTCCAACATTTCCTGATGAAAACAACCAGAGCTAAATAGAAAATTTGGACATCAAACAGGAGCTTCAAGAGACACATGAAAAGGTAAAAAGAAAGGGTAAAGAAAAAAACTGCTATCCAATAAGATGAAAGTGGCTATATCCTCACCTGGGAAAAAGATTCTCATAACTCTTGAGAATTGTAATTTTATTAGGGAGAATATACTTAGCCAGAAGTGATGTACACTTAAACTTTTCTGTGGCTCAGACAGAATGTTTTAAAAACAATACCTCCTTAAAAAAGGGGGACAGTAAAGAAACAAGAGGATGGAGGAGATTGAATGGGGGTAAATCTCACTATATTAAGAGGTACAAAAAAACAATTGTAATAGAAGGGAACAAGGGAGTAGCTGAGAACCACCTGAATCTTCCTCTCATCAGACTTGGCTTAAAGTTAACTTAAACACACACTCAGTTAAGTTAAGAAACTTATCTTACCTTTAAATTATTAAATGGGGAAAGGAGGGGATGGGTAGGGGGAGAAAAAGGATAATTAACAAAAAGAAGGGAAGGAAGAAAGGGAAAGGGGAAAGGGGAAAGGGGAAAGAAAGGGGGGGGTGATATAGGAGGGCAAACACACTGAAGGTGGTGGTATTCAGAAACAAAATCCTAGGGAATATAGATAAAGGGCAAAAAGGGGAAAATACAAAGGAAAGATTGCATGGAGGGGAATAAAGTATTAGTAATTGTAACTTTAAATATGAATGGCATGAATTTGCCCTTAAAATGTAAGCAAATAGCAGAGTGGATTAAAAACCAGAATCCTACTGCTGCTTACAAGAAACTCATTTGAAGCAGAGAGATACATATAGAGTAAAGGTAAAAGGATGGAGCAAAATATATTTTGCTTCTGTTAAAGTGAAAAAAACAGGGGGTAGCAATTCTTATCTCAGATGAAGCAGCTGCAAAAATAGATCTCATTAAAAGAGATAAGGAAGGAAAGTATATCCTCCTAAAGGGTACCATAGACAATAAAGTAATTTCAATACTAAATATGTATGCACCCAATGGGACAGCATCCAAATTCTTAGAGGAGAAGTTGAAAGAGCTACAGGAAGACATAGACAGCAAAATACTAGTGGGAGACCTCAACTTCCCACTCTCAGATTTAGATAAATCTAATCATAAAATAAACAAGAAGGAAGTTAAAGAGGTAAATTGATTGTTAGAAAACATAGATATGATAGACTTATGAAGGAAACTGAATGGGGATAGAAAGGAATATACTTTTTTTCTGCAATACATGGCACTTACACAAAAATTGACCTTGTACTAGAGCATAAAAACCTAATGATCAATTGCAAAAAGGAAGAAATAGTGAATACATCTTTCTCATATTATAATACAATAAAAATCATATGCAACATTGGGCCAGGGAGATATAGACCCAGAAGTAATTGGAAACTAAATAACCTCATTTTAAAAAAATTAGTGGATCAAATAAGAAATTATAGAAAGTATTAATTATTTCATCCTAGATAATGATTATAATGAAACAACATACCAAAACCTATAGGATTCACTCAAGTTGTCTGTCAGGGGATGTATTATATCTTTTTTTGGATATATATTATATCTTTAAATGCTTACATGAATAAACTAGAGAAAGAGGAAATCAATGAACTAAATATACAACTAAAAAAATAGAGAAAGAACAAATCAAAACCCCCAATTAAATACCAAATTCGAAATTCTAAAAATTAAAAGAGAAAATAATAAAATCAAAAGCAAGAAAACTATTGAACTAATAAATAAAACCAAGAGTTGGTTTTATGGAAAAACCAGTAAAATTGATAAACCTTTGGTCAATTTGTTTAAAAAAAAAGAAAGAAGAAAACCAAATTGCTAGTATCATAAATGAAAAAGGTGAACTCACTACCAATGAGGAGGAAATTAAAGTAACAATTAGGACTTATTTTGCCCAACTCTATGTCAATAAATTTGGCAATCTAAGTGAAATGGACAAAAATTTACAAAAATATAAGTTGCCCAGGTTAAATGAAGAGGAAATTAAATACCTAAATAACCCTATCTCAGAAAAAGAAATTCAGCAAGCCATCATTGAACTCCCTAAGAAAAAATCTCCAGAGCCAGATGGATTCACAAGTGAATTCTATCAAACATTTAAGGAACAATTGGTTCCAATTCTTTATAAACTCTTTGGAAAAATAGGTGAAGACAGAACTCTACCTTACTCTTTCTATAACACCAGTATGGTGCTGATATCCAAGCCAGTAAGAGTTAAAAACAGAGAAAGAAAATTATAGACCTATGTCCCTGATGAATATCTATGCCAAAATCTTAAATAAAATCTTAGCAAAACAATTACAACAAGTTATCACTAGGATAATACACTATGACCAAGTAGGATTTATCTCAGGAATATAAGGTTGGTTCAATATTAGGGAAACTGTTAGTATAATTAATTATGTCAATAACAAACTTATCAGAAATCATATGGTTATATCAATAGATGTTGAAAAAGCTTTTGACAAAATACAACACCCATTCCTACTAAAATTGCTAAAGAGTGTAGAAATAATTCCTTAGAATGATAAGCAGTATCTGTCAGAAACCATCAACAAGCATTGTATGCAACAGAGAAAGGCTAGAGGCATTCCCAATAAGATTAGGGCTGAAACAAGGATGCCCATTATCACCACTACTATTCAATATTGTATTAGAAATGTTAGCTTCAGCATTAAGAGAATAAAAAGAAATTGGAAGAATTAGAATTGGGAAGAGACAAAACTCTCACTCTTTGCAGATAACATGATGGTATACCTAGAGAATCCCAAAAAATCATCTTAAAAACTACTAGAAATAATTAGCAACTTTAGCAAAGTTGCCAGATATAAAATAAACCCTCATAAATCCTCAACATTTCTATATATGACTAGCAAGATACAGCAGAAAGATCTAGAAAGATAAATCCCATTCAAAGTAACCTTAGACAACATAAACTACCTGGGAGTCTTTTTGCCAAGGCAGACTCAAAAACAATTGAAAACAATTACAAAACAATTCTCACACAAATTAAGTCAGACTTAAATAACTGGGCAATCATGGATAAGTTAAGCTAATATAATAAAAATGACAATTCTACCAAAATTAAACTACCTGTTTAGTACCCTACCAATCAAAATTCCAAAAAATTACTTAGAAATTTCATAGTTAGAAAAAGTTGCAAGTAAATTCATATGGAGAAATAAAAAGTCAAGCATTTCCAAGGATTCAGTTAAAAAAAGTACAAAAGAAGGTGGCTTAGCCTTACCATATCTAAAATTATATTATAAAGCATCAGTCATCAAACCTGTCTGGTATTGGCTAAGAAATAGAGCAGTGGATCAGTGGAATAGACTAGGTGCAGTAATCTGCTGTTTGATAAACCCAGGGTCCAGTTATTGGAATAAAAACTTTCCTGATAAAAACTGTTGGGAAAATTGGAAGTTAGAATGGAAGAAACTTAGATTAGACCAACACCTCACACCCTATACCAAGATAAGATCAAAATGGATATGGGATTTAGGCATAAAAAACAATATTATAAGCAATATTATAAGCAGGAGTAGTTTACCTGTCAGATCTATGAAAAGGGAAGAAGCTTATGGACAAGGAAGAGATGGAGAACATCATTAAAAACAAACTAGATAATTTTGTTTACATTAAATTAAAATGCTTTAGCACAGAAAAAATCACTGTAACCAAGCTCAAAAGAAATGTAGCAAATTGGGAAACATCTTTTACAACTAGTATTTCTGACAAAGGACTCATTTCTAAAATATACAGAGAACTGAGTCAATTTTTTTTAAAAAACCATTCCCTAATTGACAAATGATCAAAGGATATGCAAAGGCAATTTACAGATGGGGAAACCAAAGCAATCCATAGTCATATGAACAATTGCTCTAAATCATTACTTATTAGAGAAATGCAAATTAAAGCATCTTTGAGTTACCACCTCACACTTCTCAGACTGACCAATATGACCAGAAAGGACAATAAGCAATGTCCTTTGAACTCCCTAAGAAAGGGGTGTGGGAAAGGGGTGTGGGAAAGCTGGGACACTAATACATCGTTGGTGGAGCTGTGAACTCATCCAG
The DNA here is from genome assembly GCF_037893015.1 of Macrotis lagotis. Lineage (NCBI taxonomy): Eukaryota > Metazoa > Chordata > Mammalia > Peramelemorphia > Peramelidae > Macrotis > Macrotis lagotis. The sequence continues at coordinate 436,927,311 of NC_133658.1, read as the reverse complement.
CCTTTCTGGAGGGAAATCTGAAGTTACTCCCAAAGGGCAAAAAAAAATGTGTATACACTTTGAACCAGCAATACCACTACTGGGTCTATACCCTGAAGAAATTATGAAAAAAGGTAAAAACATCACTTGCACAAAAATATTCATAGCAGTCCTGTTTGTGGTGGGAAAGAATTGGAAATTAAATGTCCTTCAATTGGGAATGACTTAAACTGTGGTATATGTATGTCATGGAACACTATTGTTTTATTAGAAACCAGGATCAGAATTCAGGGAAGCTTGGAAGGATTTTCATGAACTGATGATGAGTGAGATGAGCAGAACCAGCAAAACATTGCACACCCAAACAGAAACATGGGGGTGATGATCAACCTTGATGAACTTGCTCATTCAATCAGTGCAACAGTCAGGGACAATTTGGGGCTATCTGCAATGGAGAATACCATCTGTATCCAGAGAAAGAATTGTGGAGTTTGAACAAAGTCCTTTAACTTTGGAAAAAAAGTATTATATAATTTTATTAAAAAAGTATTATTATGTAATTTTTCTATCTCTTATACTTTATGTTTCTTCCCTAAGCATATGATTTCTCTCTCATCATATTCAACTTAGATCAATGTATGCCATGGAAACAATGTAAAGACTAACAGACTGCCTTCTGTGGGGGGTGGGGGGGAGGAAGTAATATTAGGAGAAAAACTGTAAAATTCAAAATAAATTTAAAAAAAGCATGCCAACCCTCCTCCTGACAAGGAGGTGATACAAACTGAGGGTGCAGGATGAGAAATATATTTTTTTAGACATTGCTAATTGCCAATATTTGTTATAAAAGTTTTCTTTTTCTCCCCCAATGAGTGAAGCATGAGGTAGGAGGGAGGAAAAATAAGTCGAGTTTTTTGGGGGGTGAGGTTATCATGGCAGTGGGGTTGAGTGACTTGCCCAAGGTCACACAGCTAGGTTATTATTGGGTGTCTGGGCCAGATTTGAACTTGGGTCCTCCTGGCTCCAGGGCTGGTACACTATGTGCTGCTCCACCTAGATGCCCCCCCAAATCAGTTTTTTTAAAATAAGAAATTGAGGAAACAGTGCAAAACTTTTACTATTAAACCTAAATCACCTTCCAAAAAAAATGAACTGATTGAATTTATCCATAAAGTCAGCATTCCACTTAAAGCAAATGATAATAGGTTCAAACAGGCACAGACTAAGCACAAAGAGTCTTTCAAATTACAGTAATATTGCAAAAGAATTATATTTGGATAAGCCATGGAAACTTGTTGAAACTCCAGAGGCTAGTGAAAGCTGGAATAATTCCAAAAACTGGAGAAAGTATGGGATTCCAGTAAAGCCATTGAGAAGGAACCTCTTAGGGGTAGGAGGAAAATAAGTCTCTCATAGGTTTTCTCCACTCCTCTTGACTTAGTCAAAGGAGGACATTTCAAATTTGAAAATGTGCAGAGAATTTGGGATTTCCCATCTTCCCTTTAGTATCTTAGCATCATTCCCCCAGGATATCAATAGCTGGCATCAGTGTCTACTTTGAAACCAAGGGCATAGATTCATAATACTTAAGGCAAACTTTTTAAAAGTTCCAAGAATGTGAGGTAAGGACCTCCCTGAAAGAGGAGCTACGGGTTACCCCTTTGCCAATTTGCCTTCTAAACTTGAGCTCATTTTCCCCAGGACTGTCTATAGAAAATGTGCCAGGATATTTTGTAACAATTGTTTTTACTGTACTCCCTTAGTAAAATATTACTTTCAAAGAGTAATTTAAGAATGGCAAATTAAATTATCGAAGTATAATCTTGGAATAAAACACATCAGTGGGGACTCAAGCCAATAGCATCAGAGAAGAATCATCCCAAACCTTCAAGGGTCACTCCTAGCTTCCTGAGAAAGAGATATGACCTTATTCTGAGGAACTAATCAGAGTGAGTTAGGATAAATTTGCCTCAGGGCTTACAAGGTTTTCATAAGGATGCCCTACATGGTTTTATATTGATGAAAATGTCCAAGAATGGAGGGTCAAGAATAGATTCCAGGAGTATTCTAGGAGAGACATCTCTCCAGCTTGAGAACAACCTACTAATGACTATTCTTAAGCTTTAGCCACTAAACCAGTTTTGATTTTTGCCTAACTACTTTTATCTAAGCTAAATATCACCATATTTTTCACACAGATAGGATGAAAGACCTTCAGATGACTTGCTAAAATTGATATGTCTATGATAATGTCATGACTATGTCTGACATTCTTCAAAGGAACCAGTCTAAACTCTGTGCCTGCACAAAGGAAATGAAGTTAATCTAGAATGACCTATCCTTGAAAGAAATGATACTGCATTACTGTTCTTTCAAATGTTTACAAGCCTAGTAGGAGTTTAAACTTCTGTATCTTAGAGTCTTACACATTGTCATTTAACTCTATTCCATACAATGAAGGGAGTATGTGAATTCAGTGAAACTCAACAAGTTTTAAAGAAATTCCTACTGTAAGCAAGGTACTAAGGAAACCAAGATACTAATTAATTGAAAACATATATAGTCTACAGGGAGTTTGAAAGCTAAACATAATTAAGACTAATATATGGAATTCTGAGAAGACAGCAGAAATGATTGGAAAGAACCAAGTATGGTTTTATGAAGGACATGGCATCTGTCCTTGAAGTAGGACAAGGATCCAGAGAGGTAGAGATGAGAAAGGAAAGTGAGAGATTTATGTGAATGCATAGAAGCTGAAATTAGAGGATTAAGTTCAGAGAACAAATAATTTATAGTCAAATTTATTTGACAAGTAGTTTGTGAAAGGGAGTAATATGGAGTAAATTTGTAGATGATCCAGTAGATAGAATGTCAGACCTGGAGGCAGGAAAATCTGAGTTTAAATCTTAGATATTAGGCGCTGTGTCTCTGGCAAATTACTTAACCTCTGTTTGACTCAGCTTCCTCATCTGTTGTGAGGACCAAGTAAGATAATGTTGTACTGGTACAAAGTGTTATTTAAATGTTAGCTATCATTACTTTTAAAATTATTTTTGGTATTTGCATCAACTTCATCTTTTGGTTTCCTGGGTATTAGTTGTGTGGCCTAACCCTCTAGGGGGAATTATAAAATCATAACATCAAAGCTAGGAAAAACCTTATAAATCAATCTAGCTTAAGAATCTCATTTTAGGGGCAGTTAGGTGGTGCAATGGATAGAGCACCAACCCTGGAGTCAGGAGGACCTCAGTTCAAATGTGACCTCAAACACTTAATAATTGTCTAGATGTGTGACCTTGGGCAAGTCACTTAACCCCATTGGCTTAAATAAATTGAAAAAAAGAAGAATCTCATTTTATAGAGGAAGAGTTGTACAGTAAGAAGTCATGAATAGGGAAGATTCAGAGAACACTAAGAATCAAATGGAAAGATACAGTGAAAGCAGAACTAGGAAAACAGTTTTATACAATGAATGCAATATTATAAAAATAAATCAACTGTGAAAACCTTTACTATGATCAATACAGTGGCTATTTATGACACCAGAAGAGTGATGATAAGAATTTCCACCTCTTGGTAAGTAGGTAATAGACTAGAGCAGCAGTACATTTTCAGACCCCAAAAATGTATTAATTTTTTTTTCCTGACAATATTTATTTGTTATAAGGAAGGGCTTTTATTTTTCTTTTAGGAACAGGGCAGCTGAAATAAGTGGAGAAGTAATGATAGTTATACAAAAGGAAAAAAAGAGAATCAAGTTAAGAAGGAAAAGATGAGCAAGAAAATTTTGGAATAATGATGTTAAATTTGAGTTATACCTCCAAAAAGGTATGTCAAACTATGCATAAGTGAAATTCAAAGTTTCATCAGAATGATATTTAAAATTTTTTTGTTGGTTTTTTGTTTATATATTGAAATGTTCATATCTGGTGTTTATTAAATTTATGGTAAAAATTAAAATAAAATAATCTTTCAAAGGCAATAATAGACAGATTATGAGCAAAAGAATTTCATAAAAGTATAAACTATTAGTAGGAAAAATGAGCTTGCAGAAAAATCCTTGGCCTAAGATCCAATTGAGTCAAATTATCCCAAAAGCAAATAAAGATTGAAGGAGAGAGGCAGCTAGGTGGTGCAGTGAATAAAGTATCAGCCCTGGAGTCAGGAGGACCTGAGTTCAAATTCTGCCTCAGACACCTGATAATTACCTAGCTGTGTGACCTTGGGCAAGTCACTGAACCCTGATTGACTCCAATCCAAGACCATCTCCAGTTGTCTTGATTCATATCTGGCTGCTAGACTCAGGTGGTTCTGGAAGAGAAAGTGAGACTGGTGACTTAGCACAGCATCCCCTCTCACTCAAATCCAATTCACGTGCTTGTCGTGGAATCACCTCCCGGATATCATGAAGGACAAACAACAAATAATGTAGAAATGGCACAAAAGACAAGAAAAAAAGTAGCTATCAATCTTTTTGGTGACAAAAAAAAACCTGGAAACAAGGAGATACTCAAAATTTAGGGGCATGACTGAACAAATTTCACTATGAGGGAAATATTTTTGCAGCAGAAGAAACAAAGAAGATGAAGTTTATGAAGATATGTATCAAATATGCTTTGGCTCTCAGAGCCAATCCAGTTACATCTCACACTTAGATTTTTAGATGCCCTGAAAGGTTTTGGGGTTCTCTCTCCTTTTGCTCTTTGGTTCAAACCCCGTCTTTGTTTATCCATTGTAAGGTATCAATAAACAGAGTCCAGTTCCATTTAACAACTTGAAATCAATTAGTCTTATATTAACTTTAAAGTTATAGCAAAAAACAAAGTACATTTTTCTTATGACATCTCAGAGGCACATTCTTAGCTCAATTTCTATATAAAATTGGTCCAAGTTCATGTATGAAATGACTGTTGAATGAGTGTTTGTCTTAGCTACTGCTGGGCTGACCTAAGATTCTTTGCTGACTACCAATGCTGCACCCAACTGCAAAGTGGGATTCTTGAAGTCAGGTGCCCTCCTGTCCTTTAAAAACTCACAAGAATCAGAAGTTCTTCTCCCTTTACCTAGGAAAAAGAGAAATGCAGGGGCTAAAGACCAAGATTTGTTTCTTGGGGAACTGCATACTCTCAACAGAGAGAGGCCTTTATGGTCTCTCCATATAGCATTGTTTCTGGCTGGATACTATGAACAAAAAACTATTTAATTATAATTGCAATGAAAAAGAATATAGCTAAAGATTGACCAAAGTTGACTCAAATCTTTTGAAAACAACCTCAGTTCTAATTATGAAGCCAAGTAAAAAAGGTTTATCCTACCTGGAAGCAGTTAGTTGGCCAAGAAGAGAGTTGCACCTGGAATCATCCTCCTGAATTTAAATCTGACCTCAGACACTTATCAGCTGTGTGACACTGAGTGAGTCACTTAATCATGTTTGCCTCAGTTTCCTTGTCTGTAAAAAGAATTGGAAAAGGGTGAAGAGTTAGACATAACTGATAATGATAATTGAGCAACAACAACCATTTGGTTAGCAGCTTGAAACCACTTGCAAGATGTCTATACATGTTCTAAAGTCTTTTTAAAGCACTTCCATTTCATTTCATCACCCAGAGGCAGGCTTAGCTTCTCTACCTGAGAAGAGGCTGCCTGAGATTCTCTGTGAATGGTCAGACTCTCATTAGACTTGTATGAAAACATGCAGACCAAAGTGAGCCAGACAAAGAGAATAATATAAAATCACCATGATCTGGAGAGGAAAACAACACAAAAAAACCACATCAGACTCAAATAAATACAGCAAAGCAAATTTCCTGCTTTTTCATTTGGAGAGGTGGTACACAGTAGGTATGAAATGACCATGTGATGACATATGTCTCAATGTATCAATCAGCTTGCTTTAAGGTTTTTTTTGTTTGTTTGTTTTACAAAGGAAGGGATAAATGGGAAATGATGATATAGTAAAAGAAGAAAAACAGAAAGAAATAACTTTGGCCATGGTCAAGAATTCTTCACTTAGTGAGCAATCTACTAGAGACAAGTCACTCTGTACTTACCAGTTAGACTAGTACTCCAAAAGTAGATACAGTCTGTCACTGGGGAGGTTCTTAAAACTTTTCCAGAATGCTACAAACCTAAATTGTGCTCCAATGACATATTCCTTAAATATCCAGAATTGCCACTTTGTCATAAAAGACATGGTGATAAGTTTTTGTGGAGATAAAAGACACATCTAATTTTGATTTACAGATCTTCAAGAATACTATGGAGACATGTGCAGTCTGTGACACAGTCCCTTAGGTCCCATTAACTTGATTTGGGAAATGCTCCAATTCCAACATAAAACTGGTTAGGACAACAGCCAAAGATGGCTATGAAACATTGGGGCTTACACTGCTTCATGGGCAGAACTAAATAAAGGGAGTCAAAGTCCTTCAGAAATATTTGTATAAATTTAACAGATCCCAGGCCCCTTTGAATACACAAAACATACAAAATTTAAGATAAATGTTGAGGGGACAGCTAGTGGCGCAGTGGAGTCAGGAGGACCTGAGTTCAAATGTGGCCTCAGACACTTAATAATTGTCTAGCTGTGTGACCTTGGGCAAGTCCCTTAACCCCATTGCCTTAAATAAATAAATAAAATTTTTAAAAATATTTTAACGAGAAATGTTGAATAATTCCATCTATGGATATCTTAGTTGTTGTGGCTCTCATCTATTCTTTTTACTCTCTTACCTGGGAACCTAATCACCTCCTTGAGTTTCATGATCATCTTTATACAGTATTAATCTTCATTTACAACTCTAGGTTCTCTCTTGAACCCCAATCATACATTTCCAGCTCCTTGTTGCATATTTCACACTGATTATCCACAAGACCTCTCACACTTGTTAAGTCAGAAACAGAAGTTTTATCTTTTCCCCAAAACCCATCCCTTTCCAAACTTCTCCATTTTTATAAAAGGCATACAGTCACACATGTTCACAATGTCATCTTTACTTTTCCTTTGGAATTAGTGTGAGCATTCAATTAGTTTGCAATTTTTAATCATTTCTATCTCTATAATATCTCTCTAGTCACACTTAGCCATCACTCTTGCTCAAGCCTTCATCATTTTTCTCTTGGACACTTAAGAAACCAAAGTCTTCTAATTTAATTTCTCTGCCTCAATTATCTCCCTTTTCCTACATACCCTCCACATAGCTACCAAAGTAATTTTCCTAATATGAAGGTGTGGTCAGGTAATTCCCTTGCTCAACAAAGTCAAATGGCTCCCTATTGCCTTTGTAATCAAATATAAATTACTCTATTTGCTTCTAAAGGCTCTTCCCAACCTGGCCGAAAACTCAAGTTAGTAAAGGTCATTTTTAAGATCCCTCAGTAAGAAAGTAGAGAAACCAGGACTTACATTCCCCTCTCCTGGCTGCATCGGATGAACTTTCTGCTACAGTCTAGCTATCCCACCTACCCACCCATCCTGTAAGACTGATGAGGTGAAAGTCAGGGATGGATAGAGATTCAGGTCAGGATGGAAAGTTTTGCTTGAGTCGTCCATTACAGGTTTGTTGGTGGTCAGATGGTATGCAGTGACAAGTAATTTTTACTGCATTATGATCTGAAAAGGATACATTTGATATTTCTTCCTTTCCACATTTGATTGTAAGATTTTTATACAGAATGGATGGGAGAAGAAGAGCCTGGTAGCAGAGCAGAGAATGGGAGCCAAGATAATGTAATGGTGACTGAAGATGTGGAGAGGTGGTCACATATACCTTTTTCATAGAGAAATGTTTTTCTCCAGGTCTGGGGAATATATACCTAGAGCAGATCTGTTTGGCTATGCTGGTTTGAAGTCACAGGATCACAATGAATTGAAGCTGAAAAAAATCTTATGTTCTTTCTATTCCAATGATTCTTAATCTTTTTTTGGAGGAAAGGACATGTAGTGGTACCCTTTGGCAGTCTGATGAAGACCATGAACTCTTTAATATAAATTTTAAATGTATAAAATATACTATATAGGATTACAAAGGAAAGCAATGTTTTTTAGGTTTTTGCAAGGCAAAGTGGAGTTAAGTGGCTTGCCCAAGGCCACACAGCTAGGTAATTAGTAAATGTCTGAGACCGGATTTGAACCCAGGTACTCCTGACTCCAGGTCCGGTGCTTTATCCACTGCGCCACCTAGCCATGCCAGAAAGCAAATATTTTGAAAGAATTATCAAAATGTTTATTGTTTTCAAAAAAAAATTCAGATTCCAGGCTAAGAACATCTGGTCTATTTTTCTCTCCTTAATTTGAAAGAAGAGAAAACTGAGGCCCAGAATGGGGAAGGAATTTTTCAGATGTCACACAGCGAATTAGTGTTCTATTTTCCTTAAGCTGCTTCTTGTCATGGAATTGAGACTCCAAACTATAGAAGACTTTTTCTGACTACTTTTCAACCTAAACAAGTTCTCATGGACTGAGCCCTGAGTAGTCATGACAGAGCCACCTCTCAGGCCACGGGAAGAAACTTCTGACCAATTCGTCCCTTTGTGAGGGCACAGCTGCCAGGAAATAATCACCTATTTTTTTAAGTTATTTTTTACTGTGGTTTCTGATGAACAGCAGTTACTCTAAGTTTCTTGATGCTTCCCTCTGATAGTATCTCTGTCAAAGTGCTGATTTTTTAAATCTTTGAAATGATTAATTGAAAACTTCCCCTCCTCCTCCTCTTTTCTTTTTTTGTCACCTTCAAGGATAAAATAAAATCTCTGAGGGAAGAAGAGAGGGATTCCTGGAGCACAAAGCTGCCTTCTTCAAAAACTTGGTTCAGGGTAAATTGTTTTCTGGTCTGAATCCCTTTTTCCACCCTAAACCTCATTTTTCTAATTATAAACCAAATTAGGGGTGGCTAGGTGGCGCAGTGGATAAAGCACCAGACCTGGAGTCAGGAGTACCTGGGTTCAAATCCGGTTTCAGACACTTAATAATTACCTAGCTGTGTGGCCTTGGGCAAGCCACTTAACCCCATTTGCCTTACAAAAAAAACCCTAAAAAATAAAAAACCAAATTAATCCACCAGGGTCATTTTCTCTATAAAAGACATTTGGTTTCTCCTAAACCTCAAAGACTGCCTGTCTTATTTTACAAATGAAACTGACCATGAGGATGGAATGATCTTGGGCAAGTCCCTTCTCCTCTCTGGGTCAAAATTTACTCATCTGCAAAATTAGGTGATAAGGTTGGAGGATCACAATGAAAAGGGTACTAAATTTAGTGATCAGAGGACCTGAGTTCAAATCCTTACTCTAACATTTGCTATCTCTGAAATGATGGACAAGTCATAATTCCTCAAAGTCTCATTTTCTTCTTTAAAATTAAGTAATTGGAAAAAGTGACTTCTGAGGTCACATCCAGTTCTAATGTATGATCTTATGATCCCGTTATCTGTAAGATCCAAAGAAAGCATAATGAGAATTAGAAAGACTTGGATTCAAATCCTTTCTCTGACATTACCTAGTCATGGACAAGGCACTTAATCTCCGAATTTCATCACATGAACAACAGGATTAATGTTATCCATAGTACTTCAATACCAAGAAGGAGAGGAAGGGGGCCTCAGAGAGGGAAAGGGGAACCAGAGAACAGTAGTGGGACCTAGAAGTGGGAGGATATAAGGAGGGGAGAAGAGAGCCCAAGGACAGAACAGGGACCTAGACAGAATGGTGGAACACAAAAAGAAAAAGGAGTATCAGAGGGAACTAGGGAGAATAGGGGGGGTTACAAGCAGAGTGGGGGTAAGGACAGTACAAGGGTCTGTAGGAATAGGGAAGGAAGGGGGGAGAAAAAAGAGGGGTATGGAAGGAAGACAAAGAAGGAAAGGGGGATTCAAGGACAGTAAAGAAGCCTGGAGGAATTAGAGATGTAAGGGAAGTCATAAAACTCATATGAGAATGTAGCAACATTTTTTGCAGACTTTAAAGTACAATATTAACATCAGTTATTATTGATGTCTCCATAACTTCCTGATCATCTGAAAGGGAAGTCCAAAGCCCACTTTTCTTCCAAACACCCCCAAATATATGACTATTATCTATAATTGTATTTACTTATCAGAACTACATAAAGCAGTGAAAAGCATCATTTGGTTCTCTTTTGAGACACAAAAAAACCCCATAGCTTTGCTACACAGTAGGAACTAAACCAACATCTGATGGTGAATGATTATTTTGTTCACTAAATTTATGAGTGTGGGTATTTTTTTATTTTTTTCTTTCTGAACTGACTGTTTATTCTGGCTTTCCATCATGCTATGTCTCTGAATTCCTTCTTCAAACTTTCATACACTGAAGTTTAAGGAACATGGTCCCTCTGTTCTCTCCTTAGAACTAAAGGATCACCAGATGTTAAGTCAATGCATGATGCTATTTCACTCTCCCTGACTGAAGATCTCAACTGGAACAAACAGGGATTCTGCCTAACTATAGTATTCTTTTCCAAACATGGGTAAAAGATCTGTGAAACAAAGAAATAGAGTTTATGTTATCAGCAATAATTTGGTCATGATAAAAGAACTCAGTGTTAACTATTGCCACTTCAAATGTTTGGGGGTGGGAAGGAATTTCCTCCTTCCAAAGGGCAGAAGAAAGGTCTGTCAAGGGAAGGAAGACTGTTGCTTCTGTTGTCTAATATATGAGATATGTCAAAAAAGATTTTTTTTGGCTCCAAAATAGCTCCCTTATGGTCTTCCTCCTCTTTCAGATTTTCATGAGAACCCTGGAGAAATACCAAGAAGAGTTATTTGGGAGAAAGCAAACATTTCTAAAGTTTTCACCCTTCTATGACTTTGTTGTTCTGTGGTTTCAGTCAAGACTGACTCTTTGTGACCTCATTTTTTCGGTTTTCTTGGCAAAGATATTGAAGTGGTTTGCCATTTTCCCTTCTCCAATTCATTATACAGGTGAGAAAACGGATCCTCCACAACTTTAGGAACTCCTTTGAATATCCATAGCCCTTCTTTTGTTTCCCATTGCCTTCTTCTTTTCTCACCCCAGTCCCTATGGCTCCAGCTACCTAGCCTGAATTCCATGCTCTATTGTGCATATCTGTCAGTAGCAAAGGCTAAGAGCTTTGGTTCTGAGTTTTGAGCCAATGAAAGCCTCAATCTCCCTCACAAAATAAAAAAGTTTGCTTTCTCAGAACTTTCTGGTGTGGTTAAGATATTTTTCCCTCAACATTAAGGCAAGACCTTCTGGAGTATTTTCTATTTGGGCATTCTCAAATGATCAAAATAGATCTTCATAATTTCCCTTTGCATTATTTTCATTTAATCTTTTTAAGAGTAACATTATGGCCTTCATTTAGAGTTCCCTGTACCAATGAAATTATGAGTTTAGTACAAATTATTTTTCTTTTGGGGTTTTTGTATTTACTTCATAAAAAGTCCATAATCAACTAGTTTTATGAGTTTTTCACCTTAGAATAGAAGTCTTCCTTGGATTCTCATGCATCCTTTAGTCCACTCTTGTTTAGCTTTTGATTTTCTTCCAACGAATCATCTATATCTCCATTTCTATTCAGTTCTTAATCACAATCTAGCTTTTTTAGCATCTACTAAAACAGTCCTCTGTAGGGTCTTTAAGAAACTTTTTCCGCCTCGAGACATTTTCTCAGTCATCTTTTTTGACCTCCCTGTAGCATTTCACACAGATAACCTCTCCCCCCTGAAAACTCCTCTGTGGGCTTCCATGACAGTATGCTTTTGTGGTTTTCCTCCTACTTCTCTGACTTCTGCCCTACATTTTCATCATCTGTTTCCCTTCTTCCTTTCCCCAAAGTCTGATTATTTCCCAAGATTCTCTCCTTGGCACTCTTCCTTATTCCTTTATAGTCTCTTCTTTGGAAATCTCCTTTAAATGCCATGGTTTTCATTATGACCTCTACTCAGATGACCACAAAATTTCTGTCTCTAGCCCTGTCTTCTTCTGTGAACATCCTTTCATATTCAAGGGGACAAAACATTTAAGAATAAGTAATGAGCACAGAAGTCTCACAAAGAAGTGACTCTATCAGAGTGTGATTCAAGGAAAGATTTCCTGAAGAAGTCCTTAGGCTCCAGGAAAGACCATTTTAGTTACCATTCTCTTTCCTGTTTCACTTCCTATGCTAGGGCTATTCCTATGGAAATTAATGTGTACAAAAATGGCTTGCCCTGTACCCAGAGGAGATAGGATTTTGGAGGTTGAATTACAATGATAATCAAGGAGATTCAAGATTGTCTGTAGCAGGTTTGAGTTGATCAGACCTCATGATCACAGATAGAATCCAGGAAATATATTATTTCCAATTGTTTTCCACCTGTAGATCCTTCTGGTAAATTAATTCAAGTTGAAAATATCATCTTCCCTGTCAAACCAGTTCTATTTCCCAATTCTTATTCCCATAACTAATAGCACCATCATTTTCTCAATTACCCAGATTTATGCTATTAGATTTGTCTTGAATGTCTGGTCTCTTCCTTATGTATCATAGCATCATAGATCTAAAGTTGGAAGGCTCTCAGGGGACAATTAATCCATCCCCTTCATTTTAGGAGTAAACTAAATCCAAGAAGAGTTAAACCATTTGCTGAACATCTCACAGATAGTATCTGTATCAGATTTAAGCTCAGGTTCTCTTATTCCTCTGAGTACAAAACCCAAAGTCTGTTTGTCACTGCCCCCGATGCCCAACTTGAATTCTATGCCTACAATATCTTTGACATTTACCATTACTCTCCCACCCCTCCTTGGGGAAGTTTATTGCTTGTCTCAACTTCATTTCTCCATAATACATAATATTTTGCCTCCCCAGATCAAGGATAGCATTGAAAAATTTCCTTCTTAGTACAGTATGTACTCAAGACGTCTTGGGAGCCTCTACTGTTTCAGAAACTGTACTTACAGGCCTGATTTCACTAATGTGCCACCAAAAGGCTTACATTATGGACCTCCATGCCCCATCAATGCCAAAGAGAAGAATAAGATGGACTGGATATTTGATTCTATTGCTAGAGGCTTAAGCAAGAAGGACAGGGTCTATAATCCTAGAAACATGTAACCCTGGAGACCCCCCCCCCCCCAAGCAAGATAGGATTGCACCGAACAGGGGCAATTCTGAAGAAAGTTCCATCCTATGTTTTGCCATGGGATCTTGATCTCAATAGATGCCATTTCCTTGCTCCACACCTATCTTAATGGAATTGAGGGAAACTCCTTGGGAAAACAGAGAGCAAGCAGCCCGACTTTCCAGTGATGTCACTCTTCCTCCACACCCTCAGGGCTGTGGACAGACCTGGCCTCATTATGAGCACGAAGTCTTGTCAACCCAGGCCTGCTGCAGATAATCTGGAATCTCCCTGCTTTCTCTGGGCAAGCCTCCCAACCCCCATCTTCTGGTTATACAGCAAACCATTTTTGGACACACACACACACACACACACACACAGAATTTCCATAGAAACAGAACCAGCATATATGGAGAAATGAGAAAAAGAATGATAGCTAAACAATCCTTCCCTGGGCCTAAGGACTTCTCTAGGAAGAATTTTCTGGAACCACACCCTGATGGGATCATTCTTTGGCAAGCCTCCTGTGGTCACTTCATAATTATTCCCAGGCTGTTTAAGACATGCTTCTGACACATATTGGCTATGTTACCCTGGATAAGTGACAACCTCTCAGTGTTATAAGTTATAAGTTATCTGCAGCAAGCTTGGGTTGACAAGATCTCATACTCACAATAGAGGAATAAGAAATTCTCTAAAACTATATGATGCTAAAAAAAAAGATCCTACATTGCTAAGGGAGCTTGTTCCTCCAGATGTTCCTGATATCAATTAAATCACAGACTCAGTCCCTATCCCTGTTTGTTTATCTCTTCCAATGTATTGAGGGTCTTAAATTCAACATATTTCATTGACATCCCCTTATAGTACCTAGGTCAGTGCTGACACTATTTCTTTTAACAAAAGAAATGGTGTCAAAGAAACAGGATAATCAAGTCATAGGACAACTTTTTTTTTTAAGATAAAGTCTCTATTCTATGAGTAGCAAGAAAGAAACTACATCTGGTCCTATCACCCCCCCCCCCTTCTTTGTTGAAGGGATGCATTATGTTAGTAATACCATAAGATCCTTATGCACAAGCATTTCTGGGTTTAACAAGCTTTTATTAAATATATATTATAGTGCAAATCTTCTTCAATGTCACAAAGCCTCTCCTTTAGACAAAGACTCACATGTTTAGTAACCTTCCAGTGGTGGTGTTTAGTTAGTTAGGAGCCATAAGACACTAGAACATCTGAAAAATTAAAGTTGATAATCATTCAAAGAACAATGGAGAGAGGTGCATAATGGATGGAGGCAGGCTACAAAATATTATAAGCAAGGAATTATAAAGGAGAAGACATAGCCCTTGTCCTCATGAGGGCTTATAATCTGATGAAGATAAGGGACAAATACGAATGACTTTAACAAATACATGATTCATACATTAGAGAGACATAGAATATTATGTGAGGATTAAGGAAAAGGTGATTAACCAAGAGGATAAAGAAAGGAAGAGGCAGCAACTGAATTGGACTTTCTTGTTTTTGTTTTTGTTTTTGTTTTTTTATCTAATATTTTATTTGTTTTCCAATTATATGCAATAGTAGTTTCTACTCATCATTTTCTGTAAGATTTTGAATTTTACAATCTTTCTTCCACCTTTCCTTCCCTCCCCCATCCTCCCACAGAAGGCAGTCTGGTAATCTTTACATTTTTCCATGCTCTACATTGATTGAAATATAATGTGTTGGAAGAGAAATCATATCCTTGAGGAGAAAATAAAATATTAAAGATAGCAAAATTATGTAGTACATGACACCTTTTTTTATAAAAAAAATTGAAGGTAATAGACTTTGGTCTTTGTTTAAACTCTACAGTTCTTTCTCTGGGTACAGATGGTATTCTCCATCACAGGTGCTCTAAAATTGTCCCTGATTATTGCATTGATAGAATGAGCTAGTCCAATAAGACTGATCATCATTCCCATATTGTCATTAGGCTATACATGTTGCCATTAGGATGTACATGTTGCCATTAGGATGTACATGAATTGGATTTTAAACCTTTGTTTTTGAAAAATTGATTATGAAAATTGGATCCTTATTCTTTTGACCTTATATAATTATAAAGAAGTTGAAATTCAACAGATGAAGAGAACAGAGAAGATATTTTTAACAAAATAGTAGCCATCTCTGGAAGAAAAAGGGAAGGGAAGAAAATAAAAGAAAAAAGAAATTTATATGATTATTATTATATATCTAAAAGGCATAGTAAATTATACATAAAAGATTTGTATTTCTTGTCCAATTATTTTTTTTAAATTATTCTGTTATGAAATGTTTTTATTTATTTTATAAATTAAAAATAATGAAACAAACAAAAAAAAGAGGGAATAGTATGAGCAAAGGATGGAAAATAGAAAGTATATTTGGGAGCAAGAGAGTGATCCAGAGACTCTTGGTGAAGAGCAAAGAATATGGAGGAAAGTGATATGAGATTAGGCTAGAAAACTAGGGTGGTATCAGATTGAATGAGATCTTGGTCACTACTCAACAGAATTCAAATTTTACTCAAGAATTTTTAGTGATTTTCTATAACCTATTGAGTATACAAGTGACCTGACCAGATCTAATCAGGAGGAAAATTACTTTCTTAGCAGTGTAAAAGATGGTGGATGAAAGTAGAGGACTACTGGTCCATGCACACACACATGTGCACATATGTGTGTGTGTACACATCAGGCATGGCTATATTCACACATATACCACATACATATGTATGTTTGTAAGTATATGTATGCCCACACACACTGAACTAACCTAAGTATTTTCACTCAGGCCAGTGGAGTCCTGAGAGACTGAAGATGCCTTACTGTTGGAACCAGGTTATGATATCGTTAGGGGAATGGGGACATATCTTTTGTGCCCACTGGGAAGGAGGAGGAAGGAAGATGATGCTGACGAGATTGGAAAAGTGGAAGATGGTGCCTGAGAGAGTTCAAGAAGGATATTTTTAATATTCATGAATTTAGTCACCTGCTCTAAGTATGAGAAAGAGTGTAGTATGGTAAGAGTTCAAGGGGATTGAGGTAGATAAGGGTAGATCACACCTGGTAAAATAATGGTAGATAAGGACACTTGAGCAAGTTTTGAATGCAAATTCCCTCTGTTTCTTGATCTGTTTCCTAGAAGAGAGTAATTCCCACTAAAGGAAACTTTTTATTGTTTGAAGTTCCAGTAGGTGGTCCCCATCTTTTATTGACATGTCTTTGCACAGGTTTTCCCCCCATAGCTAGAATGTATTCCCTCTTCTTAGAATCTCCAGATTCCTTCAGTGTTGAACTTCAGGTGCTGCCTTTTACGTGATCTAATTCTAGTGTCTCCCTTCCTGTTATTTTGTCTTTATTTTGTATGCTGGTGATTTGGATTTTCATAAATGCATGTTGTTTCCTCCATTGGAATGTAAACTTCTTGAATGTAAGGTCTTTCATTTGTCTCTCTCTAGCATGGTTAGGTAGTTAATAAATGTGTATCGATCAATTGATTCCTGTGTCTACATTGCACCTCAAAGACAATTCAGTGGGAAGTACACTGGTTAATTTTATGATGAGTGTAGAAACAAAATGCATTAGTAAATTATTTTTTTAAATGAAAGTTGTTGCTGTTTTCAAAAGTTGTACTTTCTAGGCACAAAAATAAGTCAAAGAGCCTGTTAGATGGAGGAGCATGATGATACATACCCGACAATACAGGTTTCCCTGACGTACACAAAGCCATGGGCACAGCTGTACACAACTTCCCCATTTGGGAAACTGTCACCTCCATCCTTTAACCCACACTCCTGTGCTCAAGATACGCTAAACCATGTAAACCCACAGGTCCCTATTACAAGAAACAGAATGTGAGAGCAATCACTTACATTTTAGTTGGAAATCATGAGTAATCACATTAATTCCTCTTAGTAACTTTCAAAAGTTTCACAATGGAAACTTTCTTTGTTAATGATCCCAACAGCAGAAACATCACTGCCAAGACTGGATTCTGAGTTCTACTTGAAGGTCACTGAATTTCTGAGTTAGAAAGGACCAAACTCAGACCCAATGGAGAAATATCCTTTACAGCAGTGGTTCTTAAAGTATGGTCTGGGTATTCCCCTCTCTTTCTGCAAGATGCTTTAAGAGGATCCCCAAATCAAAACTATTTTCATAATAACAGTTAAACATTTTACTTTCTAATGTGGTAATTTTTGATAAATATGATTTACATGAATAAAATCTTTGGAGAGAGTCCTTAATAATTTTTAAGAGCAAAAATAAAGGGGACCTGAGGTTTGAGAACCACTTCATTGTAGTTGTCCCCCATTGTTCGGATATTTCCACTGACAGGAAGATCACTACCTCAGGAAAAGCTCTGCATTTCATGGTTGGAAAGGAAATCTAGGAGATAAAAGAAACAATGACTCTCTAAAAGCTGATATTTTATTCCCAGGCCTCCAAAGCAAAACCTAGAATAATTCTACCCCCCCAATAGCTCTAAATCTGACTCTGAAAATTCAGGGTTGCTATTGAAACTCTGGATAACCTCCATTATTGTGAGCCTATTTTTCAGTTCCTTAAAGGTCCAGTTTCTGCATGAGCTTTCTATGATTGCTCTAATCCTTCAAGGTCCACTTCTTCCCTGAATTTCAATAACTCTCACTGTCTATAATTCACAGTATAGGAAGTTCTATCTTTGGCCACAGTTTTTAAAGCTGATGGGTATTTAAGAAGCTATTTATTCCAGTCTTCTAATTTACTGGTGAGGAAACTGAGGCTCTAATAGTTTAAGTCACTTGTTCAAGATGACATAGGTTTTAGGTGGCACAATCAAAAAGTAAACCTGTCTTTTGACTTATCTGCATCCAACATTTTTTGCAGTTCTTCTCCAAAGAGCTCAGGTTTCATTAACTGAAACTCAATGAGGTCACCTTGGATGATTTCTCATCTAGATCTCTTATATTTTGCTGTTCCTGGGATGGTACATAAAGTCACAGGACATTGACATTTCTTTTTTTCTTTTTAGGCTTTTGCAAGGCAATGGGGTTAAGTGGCTTGCCTAAGGCCACACAGCTAGGTAATTATTAAGTGTCTGAGGCCAGATTTGAACTCAAATACTCCTGACTCCAGGGCTGGTGCTCTATCCACCTAGCCACCCCTGACATTTCTTCTTGAAGGGAGACAATGGTGTTTGGTACTATTTACCTCTCAGTTACAAGGTAAAATGTACTTACTATAGTGGAGTTGCACGATGAATCAGAAAAGATGGAATATTTACTAGATTTACATTTTCCTCCAACCTGAAACCTCTATATAGGGTCCCAGGGGACAAATATTTTCTTCTGGGGAATTCAAAGAATCCTTGGTTCTGTCCAGATTGAGAATGAAACCCTCATTTTCTTGCCTCCATGATCACCAGATAATTGAATAATTAACTGAACAATTGAAATCCTTATACCTAAATACATGCCATGATGTATGGGTGAGAAATCCACACTAAAAGTGTATTTTTGTCATTGTAGACTGGAGTCAAAGTTACTAGGAAAATTTTAGGAGTGATGGTAACATCATACTGAGGTAAAAATGGAAACTGCCTATACAGTGGACAGTGGTGGGATTCTCAACATCACAAACCAACCTCAATCACCTTGTGTGATCCTAGATATTCCATTATTAGAGCCTGGTAGGCAGGGGCTCAAATCCTAAATTTTCTTTAAGAATCGATACATCACAGCTGGAAATATGTACCTTTTGCCTCTTTTACTCTTTGGAGACTATGGTATTCTATACTATTGTAGCTTTAAGAAACTGACTTTACAACTACCAGATGACTCACAAATATTTTTATGATTAGACAGCAATCTATGAATAGATCTAGGGGTTCTAGTGAACTACAAACACAGTATGATTCTGAAGTGTGATAGGGCAGTCAAAAAAAGTCAATTCATTCTTGGGCAATATTGAGATTCAGAGCTTCCATAAGGTCATAGAATTATAAGTTTAGAGCTGAAAGGTACCTTAGAAGTCATCCTGTCTCATTCCCTCATTTTACAATTGAACAAACTGAGACCCAGAAAGATCAAGCAACTTGCCTAATATAGTGACAAAGGAGAGATTTAAATCTTAGTGGTCCTTTGATCCAAAAGTCAGAACTTTTTCCCACCATACAATTTTCGTGCTGTTTATACTCTGCTTGGATCAGAAGAAACATCTGCAGTATTGCCATCAGTTTCAGGTATTTTAGGAAAAACATAGCTGGAGAATGTCCAGAGGAGAGGATGATGAAGAGACTCAAATATATGTCATATGATTATCAGAAAAGAAATTAGTAAAGAAAGAGAAAGGAGGCAGCTATTTTCAAATACTTGAAAGGCCTCCAGATAGCAGAGGGATTATACATGCCTTGTTTATCCCCAGAGGGCAAAACTTGAAACAAGGGATAAAAGTTTCAAAGCAGTCAATTTAGACTTATTGACAAGAAAAACTTTTTCACAACTGAAACTATCTAAAAATGAATTGAACTACTTGAGGAGATAGTGGGTTCTCTCCTATTAGAGATCTTCAAAAACAGACTAGATGACCACTTGTAATTCAGATAGAAATTGGACTCAATGCCAGCTGAGGTCACTTTGAAGTCTTCACTTCTGTTATTCTGTGATTCCTGGAAGCAAATTGATTTTTGATTTTAAAAAATTAACATTTTGACTTATGAATTTTCTCCATCCCTTGCTTTCCTCTCCTCTCCCTAAGATGGTAAGCAATTTGATATAGATTGTATATACATATATAGACACACACACACACACACACACACACACACACACACACATATATATATATATATATATATATATATATATATACAGAGAGAGAGAGAGAGAGAGAGAGAGAGAGAGAGAGAGAGAGACAGTCATGTCAAACTTATTTCCATATGTCATATTGTGAAAGAAGAAATAGCTGGAAAAAACCACAATTAAACATATCATTTTTAAAAAACAAAGGACCTTTATTTTGCAGAAAAGCTTTGGGGTTATTAAAATCCTGCACAATTTCCCAAGGTAATTCAGCCTATTTGAGTCCTCTTATTCAATTCTGGGTCCAGCTCATTTTCCATTCATAGTTCATAGCAAGAGAAAGAGAAGTGGCATTCAAAAGCAGGAAGTCTGAAAAATACTCACATGTATCCTCAGACAAGATGGCAGAATATATAGGTGCACCATAAGCAACAACTTTATCAGGTTGGAGGCTTTTGTTCAGGACCTTAATATTGAAGGAGTACTGTAGAAGTTTCTGAATTTCAAGAATGCATGAGGAGCCACCCACAAAGACAACAATATATGTCTTCAACTGATCCAACTTGGCATCCCTGGGAGTCTTTCTGAGCAGACCAGTGTGCCATAGAAGTCAGGATTCAGCTTTTCAAAGCAGTTACAGGTGATAACCAGGTCTAGAGATTGCCCATGAGACTATATATCAGTTTCTAGACAATAAACACTTATTGTAAGCTAAACCTAAATATGACTTAGTCCAGCAGATTATATATATTATATATATATGCACATATATATATATTTGTAAAATGCAATAGACACTTATGAACCATAAAATCAATTAAAACCACTTTAGCAATGAGCTAAAAATCAATTTAAAAAACCCAAAGGAATATAAAACTGTTTGCAGAGACATTAAATCAGGAACTGAAGAAAGAGATGTGAGCTCACAAAAGGACTTCTAACAACTTTGCAGATCTCAGGATAATTTTTTTCTAAAGTTTAAGTCACCTGGAGCCAAGTGAGACTGATCTAAGGGTGTCTTCATGGTGAATCAGAGGATCATCCTTTTACTACAGAAGCTCCAGCAGCCTCCCTAAGGTCCTTCATTCTTTCTTCATCCATTTAATTTTTCCTGTAGTTATAGTTAAGTTAAATTCTTTTGAATGATTATGAATCTCATTTGGGAGTCTCTAAAATCTTTCTGGGCTTAATGCCATCCAGGTCTCATCCTGAATATCAGCAGGCTTTGTTACTCATAATCAGTCAGTAACAACCTTTATACCACAACTATGCCTAAGGTTGGCACTGATTTTGGCACTGCCTATTGTATTTGGAGGTTTTTTCAACATGGAAAAGTGGAGCAGGTAAAAAGAACCATGCCAAGTTAGATTATTCTCATATACATAGAGTATTTTATTGGAAATTCTGCAATGAAACCCATAAATATGGATTTTGATACCAAGCATTGAACTGATTTGATAAAATTCATAAGGAATGAGGCATGCCTAAGAGTCAGGTATAAAGTACAAAGGGAAATCAAAAGTTTCTATTCAGAGGAAGCACTTTCTAGGGACTTAGCAAAGATGAAAGAAGTTATAAAAGCTTACCAACAATTGTGATTGTCACCAATGTTATGGATCCAAGTACCACATTTCATCAATAATTCACAATATTTGGTTAACAAAGGAGGGAAAGGAAAAAGAATGGAAGGAAGGAAGGAAGGGAGGAAGGAAGGAAGGAAGGAAGGAAGGAAGGAAGGAAGGAAGGAAGGAAGGAAGGAAGGAAGGAAGGAAGGAAGGGAGGGGGAGGGAAGGAAGGAAGGAGGAAAGGAGGGAGGGAGAGAGGGAGGAGTGATGAGATGCTGAGATCATTCCTGGTCTCAGTGAAAACCAAATTGCTATTGATTAGGGCTTAAACAAGAACATTGATGCCAAAAGAAATATATTGATTTTTGATACCAAAATGGAACTTTCCATGTCTTTATCTTCACTAATGAAGGCAGCATCTTTGAAGTCAAGTCCACAGTTGTAGACACCCAGTTGGAGAGGACTTTTATAACTATACAGTTGACCATTTCATTGCCAAATTCAGACTCAGTCACAAAGACAACAATGAAAAAAGGGTTATCTGTCAATTCAATAAATGTACAATAAATGTAGTGCCTAGTCCCAGACATAGGTCAGTATTGAGATTGATTCCTTCTATGAAAGTACTCTTTACCTCTCTCACCTATGCCTACTTTGAAGAACTTTTCTGTGGCCCACTGAGCTACACAGAAAGATGCTGGGGGGATCAATCAAAGAGATTTTCTTGATAGGTGGCTCTCCTTGAATCCTTGAGATTCAGAAATTTCTATAGGACTCTTTCTATAGAAAGAACCAGTATGAGAGCATCAAATCCAATGAAACTTTTATTTATACTCAATTAAACAGACTGCATCTTGTCTGGGGATACTTGTGAGAATGTTCAGGATTTCCTGCTATTGAATAGCACAGCTTGTTCCCTTGGTATGAAAACAGGGGCCAGAGTTATTTTGACTTTCTATTTCAAATGCAGTACTGCTATCCTCACCCCTCAGATGAGCTTTAGTTATTTATTCAGACAAAAACCATAGTATGCTCACCAAGTCTATGAAGATTAGAGAGCAATTACAAAGGACAACAACATGTTTCACAAGTTAAGAGTTCACAGGCATCCTACCTCTGCCCTTCAAGGGATTACTCAGAATGATCTTTGACAATGTAAATTGAAAAATGTATCTGCTAGGGGAAAAACTTCCAACACAATGGATGGGCATCTTATGGAAAGTTTACAGGAGGATATGGGCAAGAATTTTATGTCAGAGGAAGAAGGCACAAGGCATTAGGGACTGCCCTAAATAATGAAGTAATAGATTCATTTAAGAATTGATGTAACAATTATAGTTTCTCCCATATAGATGTGTGACAATAGAGCTGGGCTGACTCTGAGGGGGGAAAAGGAGGTTTGGAGATGCCTGTAAGTCACTGCTGTTGTCTGAGTCATTCGCAGGGATTCTCCCGGAATGGGACTGGAGATAGAGACAGGATGACCTGGCAGATGTGCCCAACAAGACCAAGTTGTTCAAAATGGTGTTCAGAGTAGGGGAAAGGCACTATGGGGAAGCAGGGGGAAATCTGGTACCATCAGCCTCTGCAATTGGGAAGTCTGAAAGTCCCCAAACTTGGAAGGGATATACAGATGATTTCAGACAATCAATGATCATATAACCCATATCACAGACCAGTCAAACTGGTCTATTCACCTTGGTCAGTTTCCTTCTAGATCCAAATGTGTCAAATAAGGCATCAGGAATGTCCTTTGCTATTCTTTGGTTCTCCAGGACTGGACCTACAGAAGACTGAAGGACTTTCTGAATGCCAGAAGTGTGATTTCATCTTCACGGTCTTTGTGAGGAAAGTCACAGCCTTGTTTATACACATTTTGGGAGAATGACTCAGTCTCCATGAATAGTATGACATGAGGAAAGATGTCAGTAAATATGTGCACTTCCACATTCAGTAGTTACCTATCATCTGTACCATCCTCTACCCCATCCCTGTTCTGCTCATTTAAAGAAAAAAAAAGTCATCCAAAGGAAGGAGAAGATGCTGCTGCCACTGCTGAAAGTGATGGGAGTAGACTTACTCTTGGGTAATGAGCATCTGCAACTTATAAAGCTCTCTGTCTTGCCTCATACAAAAGCAAGGTCAGTCTGAAGGGCACTCTTAGAACTCAAAGACCTCAAGAAACTTACAAAAGATCTAGTCCTGATAAAAATTTCACTAATCACTTCCTTTCTCTGTTGAAATAGAAATATTCCCTGTATGGGTCACATATTTTATCAAGATCAGTCATTCACACTTGAGGGACTAGTTTGTGACATCTGATCTGGAAGAAAGCTACTGAATGGGAATGAGTGCAGGATGAAGCAATTAAGTTGGAAAGGAAAGGCCAGAGAAGAACCTGGATGCAAAGATTAAAAAGACCAATCCAACAGTCTTAGCAGGAGTCTAAGTCCCAGAAGAGAGAAGGAACTTGCCCAAGGTCACACCAGTACCAAATGGTGGAGCCAGGGTTTGAACACAGGTCTTTTGATTCCAAATCAAGTGTTCTGCCTTACTACTCCACACTGCCTTTCAAAAATGGAGGAGAATGGGGCAGCTAGGTGGTGCAGTGGATAAAGCACCAGCTCTGGAGTCAAGAGTGCCTGGGTTCAAATCTGGTCTCAGACACTTAATAATGACCTAGCTGTTTGGCCTTGGGCGAGCCACTTAACCCCATTTGCCTTGCAAAAAAAACCTAAAAAAATGGAGGAGAAAAAAAGAGTTGAAAGGTAGAAAGTAGGAATACTCTAAAGTACATTTTCCTCTAAGGGAGTTCTAGAGAGAAAGGGGCCAATTAAACCCACATTAAACATCAGTCCCCTAGAAAATCCCAAGTGTCTTCATAAAGTAACACCATGTAAAGTAGCTATAAGCATCAGATAGTTTGAGCCAGAGGATCCTCTCTATTCTAGGCTTTAGCAGACATGGAGTAATCTCTTAACTATTGATGAAACCATTCTGCTATAGGAAATAGTCTCAGAGATTTCGTAGATTTTCTAAGAATATCTCTGGTTCCTTGCCTCCATTTAATATTCCCACCTCAGTCTTGCCATTTTTGAGGATCAGAATCTCAAAAAAACACCTTAGGTCACATGGCATATTGGGAAAGGTAAAACAGATTCAGAACATGTTAGACATCTGTAAGCTCTAACATTTGCATTTCATGATTGAGGAAACTGAAGTCTGCAGAAAAGAAATTGCTTGCCTCAGGTAAGATTAGCATTGGGGTGAAGAATCAAGAATATATGTCACTGCTCCATTTCTATGAAGAACATACATATCTTGTCTTGGTCAAGAAAATCCTAATAAGGGATAGGGGGATAGAGGTTATCTCCTTGGTAGACCCTTGAGCTTCCTAGCTTCTTGCTTCTGATTTCACAGGCCCAAGGGGAAGATGAGTATAGCTCTATATGATCAGAACCAAAGGAATTTAGTGTAGGACTCATTAAAACTCAGCATCAGACCACAGTCAGTAGTGAAGACTATTTAGGATCATAAACTGTCTATGATTTCTACTGGAGACTGTCTGTATCCTGTGTTCAGGAATAATACTTTTTCTTTGGACAAATAGATTTGGTCCAAAGTGAGTTATCTTTAGAAGCAATGAGTCTTCAAGGAAAAATGGATGCCCCTTTGGTGGGAATTTTGTAGGAAAGATTTGTGCTTTTGATAGAATATGGGACTAGATGAAGGTGATGTTTGAATGTTTATATCTGAACTTCCCAAGGGACTATAACAGTAGTTATATTATTATTACCGATTGTTTAAGTATTTTTTCCAATATCCTCATTACTCTCATTTTAAGCATTTCTTTGGTATGAAGGAAGTAAATAGCCATTTATATCTAATTTACATTATATATTAATACACCTTTTCTACTTCTCACTTTGGAGAGAGATCCTAGACATGATTCGAGTCTAATCTATAAGAGATTTTCCTTCAGGACACTGGATAAGGGGCATAAATGCCTAAAATATGTGTGTGTCTCTAGAGATCAGACTCCCTCATCACTAAACTGAGTCTTTTGTGGGTTTGGAGCTTAGAGGGGCCCCATAGTAGAGAAGGGAGAGTGGGAAAAGCTTGAAATTTTTACTAGATCTCCCTTATCCATTATAATTACTGCACTTGGGAGATTCAGCAGACAAGTAAACAAACTGATACATTGACTCTCACTCTTTTTTTCTAAGGTCCACCAAGTCATAATTCTTTCCATTTGGTGGTCAATAAGGGGATTGTTTCCTTATTTCAAAACACTCCAAACTTAAGGAGAAAACTTCAACAAACACCCCATGTAACATAGCCTCTGTAACATTTCAAATAAGAAGTAAATATAAAATATTTTCCTGAGAAGAGTTTTCTGGGAGAGGGTAATATTATGGTACCTAAGAAAGACCTTCACATAGAAGGCTGTACATGAATGGAGTTTTGAAGAGAGCTAAGAATTCCAAGGGGTCAAATCAGGAAGGAATGGCATTCTAATACAAAGACAAGAGATGGAATGGCATATACCAGAAACAGCAAGTAAAGCAATTTGTTCAGAGCCTGGAGTGTGTGAAGGAATTCAATATGAAATGACTGTGAAAGGCTTTAGATGACAAAGAGGAATTTGTGTATTCCTACAAAAACAATAAAGTACCTATATATATTTAAGGAAAAACTGAAACTTCTTGAGACTGTGCTCTAAGACTATTGGTTTGGCAATATCATGGAATTCAGCTTATCAAGGAAAAAAGACTAGGGTTATGTAGGAAAAAAGTATTTTACCAAGAACTCAGAACTGCCATTAGTGAAGTAAAGTGGATCCTTTATTAAAATGTTCTCAAGAATGGGTGTCCCCAATACATTATTGGTGGAGCTATGAACTCATCCAACCTTTCTGGAGAGCAATCTGGAATTATGCCCAAATAAAATAAATATGTGCATACTGGGTCTGTATGCTGAAGAGATCATGATAAAGGATAAAAAACATCATGGGCAAAAATATTCATAGCAGCCCTGTTTGTGGTGGCAAAGAACTGGAAATTGAGTGAATGTCCATTGACAAGAATTGGGAAATGACTGTTGTATATGTATGTTATGGATCACTACTGTTCTATTAGAAACCAAGAGGGATCAGGGGCTTGGATGGATTTGCATGAACTGATGCTGAGTGAGATGAGATGAGCAGAACCAGAGGAACATTGTACACCTTAACAGCAACATAGAGTTGATGATCAACCTTGATGGACTTGCTCATTTCGTCAATGCAACAGTCAGGGACAATTTTAGGGGATCTGTGATGGAGAATACCATCTGTATCCAAAGAAAGAATTGTGCAGTTTAAATAAAGACCAAAGACTATTACCTTTAATTTTTAAAAAAATTATCTTCTTATGCAATTTTGCTAACTCATATTTTTTTGTTAAAGATATGATTACTCTCTCAACACATTCAATTTTGATCAATGTATAGCATGGAAACAATGTAAAGAGTATCAGACTGCCTTCTTTGGGAGTGGGGGTGGGGGTGGGGGAGGGAAGTGAGATTGGGGGAAAATTGCAAAATTCAAAAACAACAACAAAAAAAAAAAGAATGGGTGTCCCTAACAGAAATGGGCACCTGTAGGGAAGAAATCATAGTCTTTTATCTCCTGGCCCAATTGGCTGGGTATTGCAGAAGTCAAAGGCCTATCTGAAGTACCCAATTCTCTCCCCATATGGGTTCCAATTCCTTATCCAACCTCCCCTTCCCCACAATTTGGTAACCAGGTCCATGAGAGATATAACATAGATATGTGAATCTGACACTTAGACTGGCACCAGTTTATTAAATAATTAATTCAACATTATAATTATATAGTCTTTTGCTTTCCGATTGCAAGTTTATCAACTTCTCTTTAGAGAGGAATTTCTTTTGTTCCCAGAAGATGTATATTAATTTGATTTACATCCTGTAAACCTACGTTCCTTATTACCCAGTCTCTGATTCTACAGCAATCCAGTTTCATCATCCTCCTGGAACTATAAAATATAAACTATTTTCCTTAGTTTCTCATAATTAATGTAGAAATGAAAACTAGGGGTGGCTAGGTGGTACAGTGGATAGAGCACCGGCCCTGGAGTCAGGAGGACCCGAGTTCAAATTCAACCTGTGTGGCCTTGGGCAAGCCACTTAACACCATTGCCTTGAAAAAAAAGAAATGAAAACTAATCACTTATCACAGGATAGAGAAAACAATTAGGAGGCTCTTGCAATGGTCTAGGAAAAAGAGTTTATCTAGAATCTAATTTTAATTATATTCAATAACTATGGGAACTTAGTTCCACAACCCCTCCATTGCCATATTATGAACTTGTTTTCCCCATCTCTCAATTTTCAATTGCAAACTGATCTGCCCAGATTTATACAAGCAGTAAATGTCAGAGACAGAGTTGAAATCCAGGTCCTCTGTCTCCAAATCCCAAACCTTTCCCACTCTTAAAAACTGAGGGTTGAGCTCCTCACTAAAATAAGAATAAATAGCACTTTGGACTTATTCTAGAAACCAGATCCTAAGGTGGAAACACCAGATTCTTGAGTACTCTAATCTGTTTTAACTACCACCTCTAGTCTCTTGACACACTCAATTTCTTCTATCAAATACATCTTTACAGAGATCCATTGTATGCTTAAATTTTGTTTAGTTAAGACTGGGTGGAGTGGGAGTGGAGAAAGGAGGGACTGGGAGAGGGTGTGTTCTCAGGGAATCAATAGGTTGGAGAATGCCGAGAAGCAGCAAGAGCAGAGCCTATCCTTATGAGCTGTACAGTCTTGGGCAGAAGGAAGGTGCACTATATTGTTCCATGTGCTAATTTTAAAACCATCCAAATCACTACATGAGTTCATACTACCACATGTACTAGAACAATAGGGAACACTGTAATAGAACTAAGATTATGTCTTAGTCTTATCATTTCCCTGATTGGAGGTTGGAGGATTCTAGATTTAGAAGGAGATTTAGACATCATCTAGACCAATATTTTTTTTTTAGAAGATGAGAGAAAGGGGCAGCTAGGTGGCTCAGTGTATAGAGCACTGGCCCTGGAGTCAGGAAGCCCTGAGTTCAAATGTGACCTCAGACACTTAATACTTACTTAGCTGTGTGATCTTGGGCAAGTCATTTAACCCCATTATTTTGCAAAAAAAAAAAAAGATGAGGGAAAGATTATTAATAATTTACTCACAATTATAGAGGCAGCAAATGGCAGAGGCAGAGTTGAAATCCAGACCTTCTGACTCCAAATTCCAAACTTTTCCCACTCTCCCAAGGGTAAGTAAACAGCAATTTGGACATAGATAGAAACCAAATCTTCCCCATTTTGGCTTTAAGGTAGCTCAGGAAATCCCTGATTTAGAACTGGAGTTCCCTAATTTAGAGGCCTTCTAGCCCAACCCCCTTATTTTTGATTTTGGGAAACTGAGATCTAGAGAAGTGAACAGACTTGACCAAAGTCATTCAACTAGTAAGGTTACTTCATTATCCTTTGCAGCCCTTTAAAATCTGATCCTTGTAAGCACAATGTGATTGTGGAAGGATAGGAATCATTAACCTACTTTACAAGTTCCCAAAGAGGGAATTGAGGTTGCTCCAGGTTTTGAAATTAGTTAGTGGCACAGACAGGACTCATATCCAGGTCTCCTGGCTCCCAGTTTAGGGATCTTTCAACATCATTGTACTCTTGGGGAAAAAGCAACAACTCTATAGAGCATTTTCCTCTAGGGAGTTGTGGAGAGAAAGGGGCCAATTAAACCCACATTAAACAGCAGTCCCCTGAGACATTCTAAGTGTCTGAGTAATGTTACACAATGTAAAATATGAATGTGCATCGGAAAGACTGAGCCAGAGGCTGTTCCACTCCTAGGCTTTAGCAGAAATGGGGGATATCTCTTATCTATTGATGAAGCTATTCTGCTACAGGAAACGTCTAGTTGGTCTTAGTGATAGCTCAGGGACAGTCAACAACACTCCCCTGGCCCTTGTTTGCTGACCTTAGAAGCTGGGATATGTGGGAAGTAGCTCCATATTAAGCACTTCCTTGCAGGAGTGATAGAGTCCTGTTCATAAAAGATAGGAGGGTTTTTTTCCTTTAAAAAAAATAATTTTTTTTAAAAATTACAAGGCATTTATTTTTCTCTCCCACCCTTTCTACTAAAATAAAAAGAAAATATCAACAGCTTTAATATAAAAAATAAGGGTCAATGCAACATAAAATATAAACAAATCATTTAAAAAAACAACTGACCTGGACAACAGGTCAAGAGATCATTTTTTAAGGATTATACTACCTAAAATTCATGCTCCTCAAAAAATGGGGATTGGGGGAGAGAAACCTGGATATCTTATCTCAAGAAATTATGAAAGAATACTGCTCAAATCTATTAGAAGCAGAGGATAAAATACAAATTGAAAGTTATTAATGGTCCTTGGTCACTCAGGCTTAATGCAGGTTTGACCCTGTTAAAAGAAGTACACTTGTATTTCCTGTTGCTTTCAAAAGCATACAAGTATGCATTTATCACTGAGTAACTGTTGCTTAATCTTTCCATGAAACCAGCATATGCTTGATATGAGGACAATTTTCCCTCCCAACAAGTTTCACTTTGCTAAACCACTGGACCTGTCACAGTCATATAAATGTGTCCACCGGACTTTCACTAATCATGTAGTCAGACACAGGAAGGTCAGACCTAGTAATAACAGCAACAAAAAAGGGAACAAAGAAACAATTAAAGCCTATCCAGTTACTGTGTCAAGACAATAATATTCCTAAATGTTTTTCTTCATTTCTCTAAAATAGAACTTCAGTTTGGTTTTTTTTTTTCTTGGTGTGGTAGAGGATGCAAATATGCTAATACAATTTTTTTCACCCCCATCCAAAACAACAAGGATCTATTGAAGGAAGGAAAGGGGAGGGAAGGGAGTTGAGACACACACACACACACACACACACACACACACACACACACACACACACACACACACAGAATGAGAGAGAGAGAGTGAGAGAGAGAGAGAGAGAGAGAGAGAGAGAGGCTGATACTTGAACCGGAATCTGCTCCATGGACCATACTTGGAAATGGGAGGGGGGATCACAGGGAGTATGAATAACACTGACCCCATGTCCTATATTCTTTGCAAAGCATGTGATTTGGTCTTTTAGTAAAAGATATGTAGGACCAGAGACTTTTAGTTGGCCCCCATTAACTGCCTCCCTTTCTGTTCTACCCTTCATCTTCCTCTTCTGAAGCTGTGACCTGGGACTCAGATCTCTCTTCCTTAGACTTCCTTCTTTATGAGGTCAAATTCACTGCTATTCCCTATGTTCTGCTTCTGGTGCTGCTAAATAAGGACATTTCCCTTGGTCAGTCCCATGTCAAACCAGGTAAGGATTTGAGGAATGTGTGTAAGAAATATGCTTTGCTTACCCAGTTCAATGCCCAATCACACAGCAAGGTTATTTTTCCATTAGTTATCCATTCATTATCTATCATCTATGAATTTATATCACATCTTGTTGTTATGTTTTTGCATTTTTTTCCTGATTTTTAGCTAACAAAATAATGTTCCATACTTGGCACAAAGCCTTATTTAGCACCTTCTACTGCTACCAAATATGACTATATATTACACAGTTGATAAAATTTAGAAGAGTGAGCCTAGGTGAATAAAAGAAAGATAGCACAATTCTTTAAAAGGTGTTGTTTTATCATTTAATGTGTTATGAGACAAAGGCTCAATGGATAAAGTAGATTCAGAAAGACACAGGTTCAAAGCTTGCCTTAGACACTTGCTGATGTATACCCTCTGGTTCAGTTTTCTCCCAGGGATGATGTGAGAACAACATGAGATATTTATAAAGTGCTTTGCACCCCCATTTGGCACTATTGTCAAATAGTTGTTATAGTTTGCTGCCTGGGGAAATGAATATTTCTATTAGCTGGCAAGGACTTTATTTTTATTTAATTATTTAATTATTTATTAGGTTTTTGCAAGGCAAACGGAGTTAAGTGGTTTGCCCAAGGCCACACAGCTAGGTAATTATTAAGTGTCTGAGACTGGATTTGAACCCCTGGTACTCCTGACTCCAGGGCTGGTGCTTTATCCACTGTGCCACCTAGCCGCCCCTGGCAAAGACTTTAAAAGCTCAATGTTATTGATTTCAGATAAAAGAAATTTAAGAAATCCAGGTGGAAAAAGATTGAAGAAAAACAAGATGAAGTAAAAAGAAGACGGTGGCTATTAGCAGAAATAGTGATAGGGAAGAGCCGATAGAGATGGTCACAAAGGGATAAAGTATGAACACAGAAGTGAAAAGAAAAGAAACTCAGTGAGGGCATTTAACTCTGAAGCAATCTGCCTTCCTCTATATTCCTCAGGTGTTAACCATTATGATTAGGTCAGAAAAATTGTTTTTAGAGGTCGAGCCTGGGTGATAGAGTAATCAGCTAAGCCTTAGTTCACATTTAGCCTGTGACAGTATATTCAAAGAATAAACCTAGATTCATTATAGAAATCATTCCATAGTATGAAACCCAAAATTTTTCTAGAGGAAGGCAAAAGACAGACACATTGAAGAGCTATGCTGGTCATAAAAGAAAAATGAAGAAATTTACATGATCTAAAAAGTGTGAGTACCAAAAAATGTCAAGGTAATCAGTTCATTTACATTATATGACACTGGAACTGTTTAAAAAAAAAAAAACTTAACATCCTTTACAAATTCCAGTATTAGAATCATCTCTGTTCTAGACAAGGTTTTTGAATCTTTTGTGTGACTTTTCTCACCTTAGGGACTTCTATCACTTTCCTTTGTATAGTATTCACCCTCTTCTTTCCTGCAAAATTGCCCAAGGAAATCTAAACTTCATTAATAAAATTGTACCACTTCTGCTATGGGGCTAGTGCTGGATCTTTATGATCTGAATTTAAAAACTACATTTATTCACCTTCCTTCTTTCAAGGGAAGTTATTTTTTTCTCTGAATCAGCATCTATTGATAGAGGCCAAAAAGAAGCTCTGTGTAAACACTAACATGCATTCTCAAATAACAGTTTGTAAGATCACATTTAAATGGAATTCCAAAGTGAAGAATTATATGAAGTCCAAGGGTGAAAAGTAGAAATAAGATGAAGAGAGTTGTAGTTAATGGAAGCAGTCAAATGGACAATAAACCAATTATTAAACATTTACATAATGCTATATGGGACTAAAGAAGAATGCCTGCATTGATCTTAACAAGTGGTTCTAAGAAAACAGAGCAAAATGGGGGCAATGATCAACCTTGATGGACTCATTCATTCCATCAGTGCAACAATGAGGGACAATTTGGAGCTGTCTGCAATGGAGAATACCATCTGTATCCAGAGAAATAACTGTGGAGTTTGAACAAAGACCAAGGACTATTACCTTAAATTTAGAAAGAAAAAAAAAACAACCCTGATATCTTATTGTCTGATCTTGCTATCTCTTATACTTTATGCTTCTTCCTTAAGGATATGATTCCTCTCTCATGACACTCAATTTGGATCAATGTATACCATGGAAACAATGTAAAGACTGACAAATTGCCTTCTGTGGGGGTTGGGGGGAGATTAGTAAGATTAGAGGAAAAATTGTAAAACTCAAAATAAATAAAATCTTTAAAAAAAGAAAAATGTGTAATATAAATTTGCAAGCAGATGAATGTTGAAAATCTTTTATGTATGTAATTGGAAAAATAAAACAAAATATATTCTTGTTTTCAAAAAAAAGAAAGAAAACAGAGCAAAAGAGAGTTCACTTCTCTAATATAACATTCATAGATAGTATTTTTCTAAGAAAACATAATTCATTGAGCTATATTATTTTTCTGGAACTCCTAACTTTGAGGTTACCAAGTGAGATACATTAGGGATTTTGAAATATCTGATGAAAGATAGTCAGCAAACCATGAAGCTATGTAATACTTTTGTGAATTTTTCTGACATTTAGGAACACAGTCTATCCCTAAAACAGTTTTATAATGCAAATGAAATGATTTTATTTAACAATTCTTACCAAATACTGCCTTAGCAGGTACCAAAGAGCCAAATATACACAAATATAAGTAAAATAAAACCAAGTGGATTGTACATTTATGTGAAGGTCCCATTAAAATAAAATTTTCGATGATGAGGAAATTTTGTCACCCTAGAACATTTACAGATTACTTAAAGGCCAAAGGCTAATGAATTAAAAGACAAAGCTGTTTTTCTAATTAATTTAGTTTATTTTGATTAACTTTCATTAAGTCAGGCAGACCTGAGTTCAAATCCAACCTCAGATACTTACTAAGCTGTGTGACCCTGGACAAGTCTTATCCTCTGTGCCTCCATTTCCTCAACTATAAAATGGGTATAATAATTGAATCTTTTTCACAGGGTGTTGTGAAGATCAAATGAGATACCATTTGTAAAGCACTTAGAGAGGTGCCAGCACCTAATAGGTACTTAATTAATGGGTTTATTTTCCACCTTCCCTTCCTCTCTTCCCCCTCTTGCACTCTGTGGCAGTACAATGGTTCCATCAGATATGTGTATCTTGTGTCTGATCATGTCCGAATCAGCATTATATCCTGGTATAGCAAAAGGTATATTATTATCACCTTGTAAAAAGAGGGGTGAGGATGGAAGAAATTTGACAATTCTGTATTATCTACTGTTAAAATTAAACATCTGAAATGTTATTACAGAAGAAATTCAGAAACAATTGATCCACCTTGGATTATATAGGTCAAATTTAGCTTAAGCTCTCCCAGCATCATTTCTAATCTTATCTTGATGCTGCTAAATCAAGACTTGATTGGTTCTAACCTTTCCCTCTGCCTCATCTGAGGGTGGAATATCAAATCCCTTCCAAAACCCTCTTCCTTTAGAGATGGCAGAAATAGAGTTCAGCTCACTCTACTTTTCAGCTTCACAGTAAGTGATGTTTTACCCTATATGGGGTATTTCTCATCCCTCCCACCGGTTTTCTGTCTCCTTATGTGTGCTGTCTTCCATTGGCCGCCCCTTCCCCTCCCCGCCCCCAATTTAGAATGCAAGCTTCTTGAGGGCAGGGATTTTTTTTTCTGATTATATCCCCAGTGTCTAGCACATAGTAGGCACTTAATAAATATTTATTTGATTGGATATAAGAATACCAGTCTTATAATGTCAATGATGCAACTGTACTTAGAATTCTTTTCAAAATCAAAAATAAATAAAATGTGAGGGAAAAAATGACAGAAAATGTGACTGTTATATGAATACACATTTTAGAGCTGAAAGAGATCCTAGAAATTAGTCTGAATTTCTCATTTTTGCAAATAAGACAACTTAGGCCTAATAGAACCCAGATTCAAACCTAAAACCTCTTAATCCAAATACAGTCTTTTACTATGTTAGGAGAAGTATCTTCTGGTAATCAGAAGAATGAGAATGAAGAATTTTTCAGAACAAGGCTGTCCCAAACACTAGACACAAATTCTTGAAACGACAAGAAAAACTAATCCTTTACACACAATCAACAAAGCGAAAGTGACAATAGGATAGGTGCATAAGGCCAGTAAGAGAATAATGGTCTTCTCTAATACAGAAATCACAAATACTAAATCCAAATGGCACTAACAGATTAAAAGGTACAGATGACACTGAGGATAATGATTTTTCTGAAGGGTAAGAAAACCAATCAGATAAATGTCAATGTTAATTGGCTCAATTATTGGTTACATTGATTCCCAGCACTTAGCAGGTTATATCTGCTACATAATAGGTGTTTAATAAATATTTATTGATTAATTGATTAAAAGCATCTAGGCAATATGGTGCCATCATGGAGGCAAGAAGACCTGAGTTCAAATCTAATATTGATGCTTCCTAGATATGTAACCCTTCCAAAATGACAAGTCACAAGTCTACCTTGCCTGCATAAATTGTGTACAAATGCTTGTTCTCTTCTCTAAAGAAAGGCAACCTGTATACTATTTGTGAACTCAACCAATGGCACAGACTTTCATTCCCCATTTTGATTAAGCTGATGAAAGGAACTTTTTCAAGTTCTAGGCCAATCCAAGGGTCAACATCTACCCAGTCCTGAATTCCAGGATTTTCATCTGAATTAAAGCTTAACCCAATCATAACTGTTCTAAATGATGATCTTGAGATCATCCTCTGAGAAAGCTTAATTCTATCAAGTGGGCCATGTCTGATGAGATAATGACATCTGATTAACTTTGGAAAGATTTCCTTCCCAAAAAAAATAGAAATCAAAAAAGTATTTCATCAACTAGGAGACAAACTATTCTCTCATTCCTGGTCTCTGAGGCCCACATTTTTCTCTTTTGTAATATCCTTGCCCCATCTTTCTTAAGATTCTCTTTAAGGGAAAGTCAACTTATATATTTCTTTTTTTACAATGAGGCAATGGGGCTAAGTGATTTGCCCAAGGTCACAGAGTTAGGTAATTATTAAGTGTTTAAGGTCAATTTGAACTCAGGTCCTCCTGACTCCAGGGCTAGTACTCTATCCACTGTGCAACCTAGATGCCCCAACTAGTATATTTCTAAATATGATGTGTGTGCTGCAACATTATTCTGGACCAAATTGAAACCGACCTGTTCACCTTCCTCTTTGGGTTTCTTCTGTAAATTTTCTGCACCCATTCTTCACATTATATGGTCCCACTGGTCATTTTCAGTCACTAAGATGGTCTGACCTTACTTTGACCTACTTGACCTTTTGTAGAACTTGACATTAGAATTCCAGAATAACCCCTAGAGGGCAGCATGACATTGGAGATGGAAAAGACAGCTAATGGGGTCCCAAAGTTTTCTCCCCAAGGAGGGGTATTATGGTATCAACTTCTAGGTCCTTTTGAACAAAGGATGGATATATCAAAATAAAATGTCACAGCGACTGATACTTGGTCTGGAAAAATCAAAAATATAATATCTCATATTATCCAGGTACATCCTATTTCTTACTACAAAATTCCTTTCAGAGAGACACATACTTTCCAACAGAAATCTTGTTTAGAAGAGGCTTGAGTTTCAGTCCTGGCTCCTCTGCTGACTTGTTGAATGATCTCAGGCTAATCCTTTCACTTGTCCTGGTCTTGGCTTCTCTCCATAATGTGGAAGATTTGGACTTAGTTGCTCTGCAATGTCCTTTACAATTCTAACATTTTGTAATCAAGACAAAATAAATTCCTTCTTGCCCCAGCTCCCTGTTAACTCTCACAGTAGAGAGCAGATGTTTAGGGATTTAGCTCTACTTCCTGCTTCATGTCTCTTGTTCTCTCCTCTGCTCTTCAAAAACTAAAAATCCCCACAAACCTGGACCATAAGGCATCAAAATCCACCCACATTCCAACAACCCAAATAGGATAAGAGTAAGTAGCACACATAAAGATGTTCTCTCCATTTGTCTTATTTCTTCCTACCCATTCTATTATTTTCTCCTATTATATAGGGAACTAGATAAAATACATCATGTTCTTTAGAAATTCAAGATTGTTAGGTCTACTCATTGTTTTAAATATATTCTGATAGTAAATAATACCTATGCATATATGTTTGTAATCATTACATTTATAAATAAAGCAAGGATGAATGGATGAAAAATTTATTAAACATAGAGATATGTTCCACCAATCACTGTGCTAAGTCCTAGGGATAACAAAAACAAAAGGAAAGATTGTCCCAGTTCTCAAGTAGTCTACTTTCTCCTGAAAGAGACAATGCAAAAGGGAGACTAGAAGCCAGAAAGGGGTATTTGCACTAGAAAAATTGCAGGAATAATGACTGATGTCATAGAGGAGTAGAATGACATTTACTTTCCAGTAGTCTCACTGATCTAATTATAGTTAATGAACTAAGAATGAAGTAGAGTCAGAATGAGAGGTCAGGTCCATAGACCTTTTTTTCATAAAAAGAATCGGAGTTTAAATCCGACCTTTGTTACTTATTGTTCCTATAATCTTGGACAAGTCAGTGAATCTCTCTAGTACTCCGTTTCCTCAGTTATAAAATGAAGGGGTTAGATGGGCTTTTAGGTAGCCTTAAGCCTTAAATCCTATGATTCTTTGATAAAATATAAATTCATTTGGGAAAGTTCAAGAATTAAGCCTAATTGATCATCTTTACTAGTGTCAGAAAATTTTACTGATCTTATCTAAAAGCTATGAAAACATCTTCATTTCATTTTTCCAGGTTTTTTTAGGAGTTTGGGGCAGCCAAGCCATGAAGTTTCTATCATATGGGATTCAATTAAACTTCACATTTACTGTACATTTCTCTCTCTCTCTCTCTCTCTCTCTCTCTCTCTCTCTCTCTCTCTCTCTCTCTCTCTGGCATGTACAGAGAAATATATTTATAAAGATGAATGTCTTTTTCCCTCTCCTCTAGGAGCTTCCAGTCCAATACAAAAGCAAAAGACAAGAATATGGTGAATTATATTGAACCATTGCTTGTCATTTTGACTTATTTGCCACTGGACTCTGGAGGAGAAAGTGAGGCTTATGACTTTGAGCAGCTCCACCTCACTTACATCCAGTTCACTTGTAAGTCAAGACATCACTCTCCTGATGACATTGCTCCTCTTTGAGAATGAAGGATGAATAATAATAAACAACAATAAGAACTATAGTTGAAGGTAAAGTTTGATAAAAGCCTCTCAGTGAAGAACAATAGCTATTTAGAGGGAATGAACATTCCCAGCTGGGGAATCAGAGATGACTTCCTGGAGGAAAAGGCATTTTAATTTCAATTCAGTTCAACAAGTCTTTATGAAGAATCTACTATGTGCCTCTACTACTAGTGAGAGGGGAAGGAAGAAAGGAGAGAAACCTGTGCATATATATTTAATACAAAATATAGACAATATATTTGGAGAAGGCACTAATTGCTAGAGGCACTGAAAGCTCAATATCACTCATTAAGGTTTACAAAATTCTTCGAGATATCTGGTATATTATCTCCATTTTATAGGTGAGAAAACTGGTACAAAAAGCCCTAAAAGCTAGGATGAGTAAGATTTTAATAAGCAGTTGATTATTATCAGGATTCTTCTTTCATGATCAGAGTAACCAATGGGAAAACCTGAACAAGTTTTCAAAAGGATTAATCTAGCCAATATTTTAGGCCTCTCTACTGGAGAGAAGGGAGGTATTGTTTTTATGACTAATAATGCACACTAGGAAAATGACAACTTCCTGAGATGGGTTGAGCAGAAGTGACCACAGAATACTTTATGATGTGGCCAAAAATTCCTCCCACCACCACAGCCTCTCCAAAATAGGTCAAAGACATCTTTTTGAATTGTCAAAATATTGTTCACCCTATATAACTTCCTGGTCAATAAACTATAAAAACTTTCATATAAACAGCTTTCTTCTCTTCTTCCTTTGCCAAAGTCTTAACCACTACATTTTTCATGCACACACATACTTAGTTAAAAATAAAAGATCCCCATCATTTTTTTAATGAAGCTTCTTTATGTGTCCCACACTAGATGATATAGTATGTCCCCCATCAAATATATTATGTCCCCCACCAAATAGATTGTGTCTCCCCAAAGATCTTGTTTACAGAGACCATTCTGGGAGTCCTAAGGAGAACCACTCTTAGAACAAGTCCCTTCCTTGGCCTGGTGTGATAAATGTGTTCCTTGCTCCAGCATTTACCTTGGAAAACTTCCATGACCACCATTCACTGGAAGTTGGAAATTTCTCTTTCTGAGATTATGACTCTGGGATCTCAATCTCTTCCTTTCCAGAAGTATAAGGAGATCTTGAAAATTCCTTTTTTAAAAATTTTATTTATTTTTTCAACTACATGTAATGGTAGTTTTTAACAATCATTTTTTACAAGGTTTTCAGTTTTACAGTTTTCTACCTCCCTCTCCCCCTCCCCCAACTGAAAGCAATCTAATACAAGCTATACTTGTATAACCATACTAAATATAGATTATATTATAATCATGTTATGGAAGAAGAAGAATAACATTCAAATAAAAAACATTAGAGAGAAAAAAAGACATAATATTTAAGACAGCTTTTAAAAACTGAAGATAGCAAGCTTTGCTCTGCATTCAAGCTCCATGCTTCCTTCTCTGACTATGGAAGGTATTTTCTATCCCAAGTCTTTTAGAATTGTCTTTGATTATTTTGTTGCTGAAATGTGAAGGTCCATCATAGCTAATCATCACCCAATGTTGCTGTTGGTGTAATGTTGTTCTGGTTCTGCTCATTTAACTCTGTATCAATTCATGCAAGTCTTTTCAGACTATTTTGAAGTCCTGTCCCTCATGATTTCTTATAGAATAACAGTGTTCCATCACATTTTTATATACAATTTGTTCAGCTATTCTCCATCAAGACATCCCTTCAATTTCCAATTGAATATACTTTTAATAGGCAGATAACACAGGGACACAGCACAAGTACTCTAGCATCCCATTGATTAAGACAGTATATTTGCTTTTAAGTACAGTTAGCCTATTCCATTCTGGTACAGGATCTGACAAAGTTCTTTTACTAATTTCTGAATAGTAATAAGAACTCACATTTATGCAGCAATCAACCAACAAACATTTATTAAACACCTCCTGTATGCCAGACACTATGCTAGTTGCTAGAGAAATGGACAAAAATTGAAACAGAATTTGCTTTCAAGAAGCTTGTATTTTATCAATGGAGACAGTAAAGCCTTTTATAACCTGCTCTCATCCCCATCTTTTCTCAACTTCTTACACCTATGCTCCACTCAATCATATATCCTGAGAGCCAGTGTTGTGTCTTCCTTGCTACTTCTCCCACAAGACCTCCACTTCCCAGCTCTGGGAATCTCCCAATGCTTGTAGTCCTTTTCCCCATCTGTACCTCCTAGCTTACCTTCTACAAGAAGAATTTCCTGTGCTCTCTTAATTCTTCATTTTATTTGATTTATTCTATGGATTAGCTCTAATTTGTCCTGTATGTAAATCTGGTATATCACCTGTCCGTATGTTGTTAGAACGTAACTGCATATTATCTAGACCATTAGATTGAGCTCCTTGAGGTCAGAGGTTATCTTTTTGTAAACCTGGTACTTAGCACAGTTCCTGGTACACATATTCATTAACTAATATTAGTATATACAAAATATATAGAAAATAGGTACAAGACAATTTGGGTAAGGAGAGGAGGCACCAGAAACTGGAGAGATCAGGAAAGACTCTTTTTTTTTTTTTTTTTTTTTTTTTAGGATTTTGCAAGGCAAATGGGGTTAGGTGGCTTGCCCAAGGCCACACAGCTAGGTAATTATTAAGTGTCTGAGGTCAGATTTGAAGCCAGGTACTCCTGACTCCAGGACCGGTGCTCTATCCACTGCACCACCTAGCTGCCCCAGGAAAGACTCTTAAAGATTACAAAGCTCTTTATTCAGAACAACCTTGTGAAAAATTGAGCATATTATCCCAATTTTACATATAATGAAACTAAGGCTCAACAAATAAATAATACAGTCAAGGCATGAGGATATATTTATTACCCTTTTGTCTATCGCCTTGACAACTTTGTAACCAATTTCCTCTTTTTCTGACAACTAATGATGTTTGTTACACTTGGTAGGAAATTAAAAATAATAAATCTTATTTGTTGAAAAAGAATAGTGAGTAGAGAACTGGCCTCAGAGACAAGAAGACCATTGTTTAAAGGAAGGGTATAAACATTTACATGGTACCTACTATGGGCTAGGTATTTGTAAATATTTGTAAAAAGCTCTGAGCACAATCCCTACTATGAGCTAGGGACTGTGCACAGAGCTTTTTACAAATATTTCATATTTTGAGAAATATGAGACAGAAAATACATATTTACAAGATATTTTATAAATACTATCTCATGATAACCATGTGAAGTATGTATATATTATTATTAACCTCATTTAACAAGTGAGGAAGATGAAGCAAACAAAGATTAACTGACTTGCCCAGGGTCACAAAGTTAGTGAGACTCTGAAGTCAGGTAGTGTTAGAAAAAGGTCTAGAACTCTACCCACTACGACCCCAGATCCGCCTCTAACACAGACTAGTTGTCTGATCCTAGCCAACTCATACTCTCAATCTCCCAATCTTTCTACCAATGATGATTCTAAGAGGATCTAAGTATTAAAGCCATTAAGAGTGTCCATTGGTAGATGGCATAGAGGGCATGTCTTCATTGATCTAATCATAGATCTAATCCCCCTCAAATTCTCTTTAATGAAATGAGCTTATTTAATAGATGTCTTATTTAGTTAACATAACAGACCTTATTTAAAATGATAGATTTTATTTATCCAATATTTAAATATTAATATAATGTATTTTATTTCAAGGCTATATCTGACACATCTAGCCTTCCCCCCCCCCCAAAAAAAGTGAAAAATTTCATCTTGGTTCAAAATGTTGACTTACTCAAGATTTTTCTTTTTGTCAATTTTGTCATCTAGGGTATTAACATCACTTCCAATTTCTCAACATTTACAAATTTGAATGTAACTCTGCCAAGAAGAGAGCACATCTGATTTGATGTGATACATTTTACTATATCAAATCAGATATGATCTATGATGAGAAAAACATGACTAAAAATTGTTCATATGAAAACAACAATTATTGAATTGTAGTCAATATGAGCTAATGTTGTCATAAGATAGCCAGAAAGTCATAGGTGTCTCAAGGGACCACCTAGTCCACTTGTTACCTGAGTAGAGTCATTATTGCTAATCATAATTTTCTTGGGCTAAAAATGAAATAGCGAAAAGTTAATTTTATCCAAGCAGTTTTATTCTCTAGGATCTCACTTGAACCCATGGGTGGATGGTATCATTAAAGATACCAATCAAGAGTTTAACAAAGGGGGCAGCTAGGTGGCACAGTGGATAAAGCACCGACCCTGGAGTCAGGAGTACCTGGGTTCAAATCCAGTCTCAGACACTTAATAATTACCTAGCTGTGTGGCCTTGGGCAAGCTACTTAACCCCATTTGTCTTACCAAAAATAAAAAACTAAAAAAAAGAGTTTAATGAAGAAACAATATTTATAGAAATCTCACAAAGGATCACAAAATTTTGGTGGCCAACAAATTAGTACATTAGTACATAAAGCTAACCCATACATAAGGTCTGTTCTATGTCAGAACTGACTAAAATCCAATTAGCAACAGGTCTACTGTTTCTTCTTCTGCTCTGATATTTTATGATGCTATCAGCCTTTCCAAAATGTCATGAATATAAGAATTTATTTAGTCTCATATAGAGTTAACCAGAACAGTCTCCTGCCTTCTCAGGATTGTCTTTACTCTGATTGTTCACACAACTGTAAATGTCCAAACTTGCTGATGCAATTAGAAGGGAACTGGGCCATTTCACACAACAAGGCCTGCCTTCAGAATTATAACTGGAGGGATCCAGATCTTGTGGAGGGCAGAAGCTACCATTCAGACTTACAAATCTTAATTAGAAGTTGTTAAAATATTTTTTATCAGAAATATAAAATTAAAGAGTGTCATCAGACTTAGACACTATACATTATTCAAGAATGTGATCTTATGCTGCATTAATACAAACAGCGTTCAGAAGGAGGGAACTCAATTCTGAATGATGCATTTGAGGCAGAACACTGACAAAGAGTACTAGTGTAGCCAGAGGAGACCAAGTAGAGTGGTAAAATATCATATCACAGGTGAACCAACTGGGACTAGCCTAAAATTCAGTGGGGACTATCCTTAATTCCAATGGGATCTATCCAAACACCTAAGATCCATGTGCTTATCAATCAGAGTCAACCATCCCTTTCCTTTATCCCAGTGAATGACGATGTGAGTAGGAGTAAGAATGGAGATGAAAAGAGTAGACCCAGAAACCATAAGATTGAACAAGCAGAGGTCTTGTGATGGGAATGAGATAGAACCTTTTACTAAACAAGTATTTATTGAATGAATAGATAAATGTAAGGGATAGATACAGTTTGAGGGGAATTAGGGGAAGCAAGATAGCTACCATTAAGCAGGTGAAAGGATTCTCTCCAGGAAGAGGAATTAGACTTAGCTTGAGCCAGAAGGAAACTCTAAGAGCAATAAATGGAAATTTAAAAGAGGTAATTCTTAATTATTTGTAAGTCCCAAAGTGTAAAGAGCTGTCTTTCATGGTATTAAATTTACCCATCACTAGATTTCATTGTTATATAGAGGGAATTTCAACTCCGGTGCAAGTTGAACAAGGTGACCTTTAAGGTTCTTTCCTACTCCCAAATTCTATTTTTTTAAACTATTTACATTTTCTTCACATAACAACTTCACCTGCTTTTGCAAACCAGTCTTGGGGATATGATGTGACAGCATATCATGTGCCAGACCTTGGAATCCAAAAAACTTGGATTTCAATTCTGCTTCAGAAAATTTTCAACTCTTTGCTTATAAGAAGCTAAGTAAGGCTTTGGTTATTTAGAGGAGACTGAGCTAAGCTCAGCTACTCCCTTTAAACCTTAGATGTCTGAGTCTTTGGAGGACATGAGGCTAAAGTTGAAAAGAGCAGG
Source organism: Macrotis lagotis (assembly GCF_037893015.1). Classification (NCBI taxonomy): domain Eukaryota; kingdom Metazoa; phylum Chordata; class Mammalia; order Peramelemorphia; family Peramelidae; genus Macrotis; species Macrotis lagotis. Next base: position 436,883,260 of record NC_133658.1, on the reverse strand, counting down.
TCAACAAATCTAAAACTAATGCCTCTCATCCCACTGCTTCCCCAAGATTCTGAAAATAATCAATTTATTTCAACTTTCTTCTTTTAGATTTTTTAAAGGACTCTTCAAAGGTTTCTAAAAGCAGCTACATCAACTCCTTGGAAAAGAATTTATGCAGCACTCCCTTGAGTAGTTTGGGAAGAAAAGTCCCCAAAGTAAGCATAGTTGGGCACAGACCCAACATTTTCTACAGAAGGAAGTTTTAATCATTCATGGGAGCTCCCAGCCCAGAGCAGGGATTCCAAGACGAATTCCAAACATCTGGGAACACAGAGAGACTCTGAAGCTTCTGCCTGGCTGTGGCATGAGATGCATACTTGACAGGTAATATACAGCTGCAGAAACCACGGAGAGAAAAACAAGGATTATTACATGGTAAAGAGGAACTGTTTGAGGGAAGGACCCAAGCCAGTTAAAGTGAATGCTGCCCCCACTGGGTTCTTCGAAAACTTATATCTAATCTAAAATTAGCTTCCAGCATCTAAATTGTTTCCTGTTACAGCAACCACAAGCTTGGGTGTCTTATCTTTAGCCCTTCCTCAACCTGGAGAAGATGTGAGAAAGCTTTACCAAGAGCTCAGCATAAGATAGGACAACTCCCCTCACTCTCCCAATACTCAAGCTAATACTATTCTTCCCAGAGCTGGAATCCTGAGGCTAACAGGGTCAGGAGAAAGGAGGGAGGGTGCTAGAGAAGAGACCTGAAAAGGTCTATGTCATAAAATCAAGATCTGAGAGCCAAAGAAGGAATGTTTGGTTTGGTTTGGTTTGGTTTGGTTTGGGAAGGAGGAAACAAAGAAGATTGATCATACTCCAGGTATTCTGAATAAAAAGCACCTATTAGCTGTTCACTGAGGCCTGATCCCCAACCTAGGGATTTTTACTCACAAGAGAAATATTAGAGCAGCTCCATTTCAAGGGGATCTCCAGGCAAATGGGAGTTTTACATACATTCATGCAGCAAGGTCATTCCCTGATTGGTCTTTTCTGCCACCATTATATTCAACACCATATTAGGTCCATGATCAGGTTCACTGGGCCCTGAATACATTCTAAAAATTAGGGCTCAGGGCAAGTGATATACTATCTGCTCCAACTCATTAAAATATAGGCCCTGGAGCAGTTAGATGGCATAGTGGATAGAGCATTGGCCCTGGAGTCAAGAGGAACTGAGTTCAAATCTGGCCTCACACATTTAATTTCTTTGATGTCTTTGATGGCTTAACCCCACTGCCTTGCAAAAATAAGCAAGTATATACATATATATATATATATATACATATAATATATATTACATATATAAACACACACACATATATATATATATGTGTGTGTGTGTGTGTATGTGTGTATAGATAGATAGATAGCCCCTGTCCAAGCGAACACAGATAAGATTCTTAAGTCTATCTTCCTCTATGAACAACTTTTCTTTTTTCTTTTTTTAACTTTATTTTTAGTTATTTATTCTCTTTTTGGACAAATAATGTTTTTTATACATTAATAAAATATTCTTGTTTAAGAGTAAACAGAATACCCCCTCCTCTCACAAAATATAGACTCGCTTGAGCGATAAAGCAAAGGGGAGAGAAAAAATTAAAATAAAAAAAATAATAGTAATAATTGTAGGTATGGCCAGGTGGTGAGCACTCGAGCCCATATCTGGCCTCATACACCCAACAATCACCCAGCCATGTGTCATGGAAGCCACCCCAACCCCACTGCCCTGCAAAAACCAAAAAAAGAAAAAAAAGACCCAAAATAAAATAGTAAGGGTGGCTGGGTGGCGGACAGAGCATTGGCCCTTGAGCCAGGAGCACCTGGGTCAGATTCCGGCCTCAGACACCCAAAGATCACCCTGCTATGAGGCTCCAGGCAGGCCACCCAGCCCCATTTGCCATGAACCCCCCCAAATAATAATAATACTGATAATAATGATAATAATAATAATGATAGATGTGCTTCAGTCTTTGTTCCAACACCAACAACTCTGTTGTGGGTGGATCACATTCTTTATCGTAAGTCCATCGCAAAAGTTACTTCCATATTTTTCCACCATTGCCATTGCTGATCGCAACTCCCTCCTTTCGTATTTCTCCACTATCATGTACTATATTTTCTCTCTCCTTTCACTCTGACTCTGCTGTAGGGTCGCTGAGTGGAGCAGCAGACAGATCCCTGGTCCTGGGGCTAAGAGGCCCTGAGCCCTGCTACCACCCCTTAGGCCCAACATCCACCTGGCCCTATGGTCCTGGACAGGCCATCCAATCCCAGCCCCTTGCTAGAAGTTAAAAGGAAATTGTGTTATATCTGACCACTCTCCCCAGATGGTCCATCCTCTCCTCCATCACTCACATCCCCCCCTTCCCCGTCTCCCCCCTTTTCTTCTTACTCCAGATGTCTATACCCCATTGAGTATATATATATATGTATGTATATATATATATATATATATATATATATATATATTGTTTCCTCTCCTAGCCACCTCTGATGAGAGCGAAGATTCCCTCATTCCCCCTTGCCTTCCCCCCTTCCATATCATTGCAATAGCTCATTATAATAAAGAAAAAACTTATTATATGAGATATCTTAGCCTATTCCCCCTCTCCTTTTTCTTTCTACTATCACATTTCCCTTTTTTTCTATTGACTCCATTTTTACACCATATTTTATCTTCAAATTCAGCTTTCTCCTGTGCTTCAACTATAAAAGCTCCTTCTACCTGCTCTATTAACTGAGAAGGTTCATATGAGTATTATCAGTGTCATTTTTCTATGCAGGAATACATGCAGTTCATCATCAAGTCCCTCATATTTTCCCCCTCTCCTTCAATCTCCATGCTTCACCCGAGTCCTGTATCTGAAGATCAAACCTTCTGTTCAGCTCTAGCCATTCCAACAGGAACATTTGAAATTCCCCTGGTTCATTGAAAGTACATCTTTTTCCCTGGAAGAGGACATTCAGCCTTGCTGGGTAGTTGATTCTCGGATGCATTCTAAGTTCTTTTGGCTTCCGGTATATTATATTCGAAGCCCTACGAGCTTTTAATGTAGTTTCTGCTGTCCTGTGTGATCCTGACTGCAGCTCCATGATATTTGAACTGTGTCCTTCTGGCTGCTTGTAATATTTTCTCTTTGACTTGGGAGTTCTGGAACTTGGCTATAATATTCCTAGGGGTTGGTTTTTTGGGATCTCTTTCTCAGGGGGATCAGTGGATTCTCTCCATTTCTATTTTGCCCTCTGCTTCTAGAATATCAGGGCAATTTTCCTGTAGTAATTCTTTGAAAATGATGTCAAGGCTCTTTTCCTGATCATGACTTTCAGGTACTCCAATAATTTTTAAATTATCTTTTCTAAGTCTGTTTTCCATATCAGTTGTTTTTTCAATGAGATGTTTCACATTTTCTTCTAATTTTTCATTTTTTTTGTTTTGAAGTAATGAATTCTGTTTTCTCATAAATTCATCAATCTCCCTGAGTTCCATTCTTTGTCAGAAGGATTTGTTCTCCTCAGAGAGTTTTCTTATCTCTTTTTCCATCTGGCCAATTTTGCTTTTTAAAGCATTCTTCTCCTCAATAACTTTTTGAACTGTTTCATCCATTTGACCTAAGCTGGTTTTTAGCATGCTATTTTCTTCAGCATTTTTTTGGATTTCCTTGACTAAGCTGCTGACTTCATTTTCATGTTTTTCCTGCATCTCTCTCCTTTCTTTTCCCAGTTTTTCTTCTAACTCCCTCATTTGATTTTCAAAGGCTTATTTGAGCTCTGTCATAGCCTGAGCCCAATTTCTGTTTCTCTTGGAGTCTTTAGATACAGGAACTTGTGCTTCCTCATCTTCAGACTGAGTGTTTTGATCCTTCATGGGCTCATATGGAAAATATTTCTCAATGGTCTTCCTCTCATTTCTCTACTTGCTCATTTCCCAGCCTGAGCCTGGTTTTGGGGTGCTTCCTGAGCTTTTGGGACACTCCCACAAGGATCTCAGTGTGTGAGGCTCTGTCCTCCCTCCTGGTCTGTGAATGACCATATGCACCCCACCCCTCTGCCACAGGGCTGAGGTGGGGGGGCCCTGCTGTTCTATGGGGGGGGCTAAACTTCGATCAGGATCTGAATGTGGTCAGAACCCCAGAGTCCTGTTTCAGGGACAGAGGACAGAGCTCTGTAGTCTCTCTTCACTCCCCTCCCTGAGTTCAATGCGCTCATGCCCTGAAGGCTCCTGCTTACCGGCTCTGCCTCCTTCTGTTCCTGGATCTGGGCTGCCAAAAGACCACATTGCTCACTGTGTGCCCTGAGGGCTGGGCTTCATATGCTCACTCTGGCAGAGGTCCCCCCTTGTTCCCCCACTTTGTGCCTGGTGCTCCCCTGGGGCGTAGCTCAGGAGACTCCCCCACTGCTGTGAGCCGGGGCTTCCAGCACCCTGGGGCTGCCTCTGGGAGGCTGAGGTTCCTTCACTCTAGGGGGGCCACCCCTCTGGCAGGCCGCCCCTCCAACCCCGGGGAGCAGAGCCTTTCTGCTCTTTTCCAGGTTACCTTGAGTAGGAATAACTGTTTCATTGGGTCCCTCTGTGGGTTCTATCTCTCGAAGGTTTAGAGTCCTTAGTTTCGAAGTCTTATGAGAGAGCTTCTAAGAGAAGTTGCTCTCTTGTCGCCATCTTGGCTCCACCCTGAACAACTTTTCTTTAAAAAAACTACTCCCCTGGAAAGAAATCCATAAAAAAAAACCCCCAAGAATATTATAGCCAAGTTCCAGAACTCCCAAGTCAAAGAGAAAATATTATAAGCAGCTAGAAGGACACAATTCAAATATTGTGGAGCTGCAGTCAGGATCACACAGGACTTAAGGGCTCATAGGGCTGGGAATATAATATTCCAGAAGGCAAAAGAGCTTGGAATGGAACCAAGAATCAACTACCAAGCAAAACTGAACATCCTCTTCCGGGGAAAAGATGGACTTTCAATGAACCAGGGGAATTTCAATTGTTCCTGTTGAAACAACCAGAACTGAACAGAAAGTCTGATCTTCAAATACAGGACTCAAGTGAAGCATAGATAGTGGAGGAGAAAGGTAAAATATGAGGGACATAATGATGATGACCTGCATGCATTCCTGCATAGAAAAATGATATTGATAATACTCATATGAAATTCCTCATTTAATAGAGCAGGTAGAAGGAGCTTTTATAGATGCAGCACAGGAGAGAGCTGAACTCGAAGATATAATATATTGTAAAAATGGAGTCAATGGCTAAAAGGGAAATGTAATGGGAGTAAGTGAGAGAAGAGGTGGAATAGGCTAAGATATTTCATATAATAAGATTTTTATTACAATAAGCTATTTAAATGATATGGAAGGGAGGAAGGTGAGGGAGAATGAGGGAACCTTTGCTCTCATCAGAGATGGCTCAGATAGGAAACAGCATAAATACTCAATAGGATATAGACATCTAGAGTAAGAAGGAGAGAAGGGGGACAGGGGAAGGGGGAGGATGTGAGTGATGGAGGAGAGGGTGGACCATGGGGGAGAGTGGTCAGATATAACGCATTTTCTTTTCCACTTCTTGCAAGGGGCTGGGATTGGATGGCCTGTCTGGGACCACGGGGCTGGGTGGTTGCTGGGCTTTAGGGGTGGTATGTGGTCTGGGTGCCTCTTGGCCCCAGGACCAGTGATCAGTATGCTGCACTACAGCACATTTAAGAAGAGGGAAGAGTGAAAGGAGAGAGAAAATATAGCATATGGTAGTAGGGAAGTATAAATGGAGGGAGTTGCGATCAGCAATGGCAACAATGGAAAAATATGGAAGTTGGGGCGACTAGATGGCACAATGGATAGAGCACCGGCCCTGGAGTCAGGAGTACCTGAGTTCAAATCCGGCCTCAGACATTTAGTAATTACCTAGCTGTGTGGCCTTGGGCAAGCCACTTATCCCCATTGCCTTGCAAAAACCAAAAAAATAAAATAAAATAAAATAAATATGGAAGTTGCTTTTGTGATGGACCTACCATGCCTAGAATTTTTTTTAGGCTTTTGCAAGGCAAATGAAGTTAAGTGGCTTGCCCAAGGCCACACAGCTAGGTAATTACTAAGTGTCTGAGACTGGATTTGAACTCAGGTACTCCTGACTCCAAGGCCAGTGCTTTATCCACTACACCACCTAGCCGCCCCAGTGATGGGCCTATCATAAAGAATGTGATCTACCCATGACAGAGCTGGTGGTGTTGGAACACAGACTGAAGCACATTTATTATTATTATTATCATTATTATTATTATCTTATTTTTATTTTTATTTTTTCTCTTTATTGCTCATGAGGGTCTATATTTGGGGGAGGGGGTATTATGTTTACTCTTCAACAATAATATTTTAGTAATTCATAAAAACATCATTTGTACAAAAATAAAAATAAATATAATAAAAAACATAACTCCAAATTAAAAAAAACTAGTCCTAAATAAATGCTCCCCACTTTTTTGTTTATTGCTCAACCTCTTCCTTGACAATAATCTGTAATCCAAGATATCATATAACTGCCAAAAAAACCAACCCACTAACTCTCACAAAAAGCCACAGTGAAGTTTTACTGCAAAACATCTTGCATTAGAGAAACTGGGCGGCTACCTTCTGAGTTTTGCAAACTTGAAACAAGAGAGAGAGAAAAAGGCTGGAATTCAGTTCATTTCAATTCATGAGCTATCTCCTACATACCAGCTTTAATATGAGCGTGCAGCCCCCCTATCTTGCCCACAGTCTGACTTTGCACAGTCCTTTGGGTATTTCCCTTGTGTACTTCCTGCTCAAGTCTCCACAGTTTCACCTTTCCACCAAAATGGTTTTCCCCACCTGGCTCCCACGGTGCCCTCCTACAGGGAGGGTCAGAAGAAATAAAGGTTTCATGCCTGGGTAAGTTCCTGCAATATCTTAATACAAAAGCAACCTGGCCCTCTCCCTAAATTTCCAAAAGGATCTTCCTCTCACTCCCAACCTTAGTTCCCAAGTTGAGATTGTTGGTTCTTGTATTAAATTATGGACATTGTCAAATATAGATTTGTGGCCTCTGAGTTCCTGAGTTCAGAGGGGAAACGTAGGCTGAACTCAACCAAGGTCCCAGCTCAACTCTGAATTGCCCACATCAAAGCATTTCTCCTTCAGCCCCTACACTTCACAGTAGGTTCTTCTCCGGTATTTTACTTTGGGCAAAAGTCTAAAGATGGGGAAATCCTCATCTTTTCCCTTTCCTGGGATTCCCCACAACCACCCCCAAGGTTATAATGGGTTGTTTCCACTACTGACCATGAGTGCCCTTCCAGCAATGGTGAGAGAGAGTCAGATTGAAACTCTGCTTATCTCTTTGAACCATAGGAAGTCTTGATTTTCTGAAGCAGTTTAGATGGGTCTTAGGGTTGAGTTAACTAAAATTCAGGAAACTGGGGGATCTTGAAGCTATGAGTCCTGTGGAATGATATGACTTGGAAATGAAAGCCATTCCTGCTGGAATACTTAACCCAATCTCAACACACACCCAGTGAGGAAAAACTCAAGATAAACAGAATAGCAGGTACTCCAAATCTCCATTTCTCCAGGACTGGGAATCCCACATTAGGAGCAATAGGTGCCATCTCTCCTAACTCCCCTATTTGAAAATATTTTCAACTCAACTGCTCTGGGGAAAGTCAAAATCTGGAGGAAAATTAGAGAGAGAAATAGAGTACTCCCTTAAACACTGAAGCATAATGTGAATACTGATATGAATGAAATAGGATGTATGCAGCCCCCAGGACATAGCATGCCAGAATGGGATCACTACCATACAGTTATATCTTAAAATTCAACATCCAAGGTTTAAGGAAAATACATTTCTTCTACTAGCCAGCTCCTGAAGTTCCAGGTACTGGTATTTATAAGAAATCAGTCATCATGTCACCATTGACTCTTTTTTTTTAGGGTTTTTTTTTTTGCAAGGCAAATGGGGTTAAGTGGCTTGCCCAAGGCCACACAGCTAGGTAGTTATTAAGTGTCTGAGACTAGATTTGAACCCAGGTACTCCTGACTCCAGGGCCGGTGCTTTATCCACTATGCTGCCTAGCGGCCCCTAGACCATTGACTCTTAAACATAAAACTCTTAATTATCCATAAGGAAAAAAAAACATAAAGAATCACTATTACTCAATATAAGGCAAATGTAGGAACAATTTAAATATCACAGTCCGTTCATAAATCTGTCACCTTTTGCTACCAATTCGCAAACAGTCTGAAGTGGGGAGTAGATACACAGAAATCTAGCCTACATATGAGTGAAGAAGCCTATGTGCTTGGGAAACTAATTAGCTCTGGACAATAGGCATTGATGTTGTTGGTCTTTTCAGAAACAATCTGCACAAAGTTGTTTCTCTTCTAACTGTTCCTTTCTAGTCCTTATTGCCCTACTTGTGAGAAAATCCTGTCTCCTTCTGCTCTTCATCTGATGAAACAGTAATAAACTCTTTAAATCTAGTCTCCACTAAGGGGGAACTAAGAAAGTGTAATGTAGGTGGAACAGTGAAAGATAAGAAGACATCTTCCTGAGTTCAAATTTAACCTCAGACCCACTTAATAAGTGTGTAACCCTGGAAACATCACTTTACCCCCATCTACAAAATGAGCTGGAGAAGGAAATGACGAACCACTCCAGTACCTTTGCCAAGAAAACCCCAAATGGGTTTTCACAAAGAGTATGACATGACTAAAATGACTGAACAGCAAAATGTTTCATACATTATTGTAGTGATAAGAAATTCCCTTAATCCTGAGAACTGAAAATCTCCTTAGACTGGTTCTCTGGATAATGCACCTAAGTCCAACTTGCTCTTTATTAAAGAGAATTCTGCTTTATCCAATAAGCTTTCAGTTAGGCAAAGCTCTTCTTGGAGCAAAAGAGATTCAAAACCACTCTTTCCCTTCTGTTTCTCCCACTCCAACAAGAGAGGTTCACAGCAACCTGAGACAGCCCTGAGAGACTTCCTCTCTTTCAAGCTGTAGAGGGCACTGGAGAACAATAAGTGAAAAGAACCTCAGTCTTCAACTCTCCTCCAATGAGCCTCCCAATCAACAGCTCCATCCTTTTCATCAGTCAGTGAGGAAAACAACTTCTCTCTTTCAATCTGAAGGCTCCCAGAAAAGGAGTTTTAGCCTTCAAATCAGCTATTATATCAGTTTCATCACAGGTGACTTTTGCTTTCACTACTCCTCAGACTTTTGATCAGATTGCCCTAGTGGTTATTTGACTCATCTTTCTTTACCTTGGATAAGACAAAACTCAAGAAACCTACCTTCCAGTCTATTATCAATCTGAATCTTCAGTTAATTTCCAAATTTACAACTTTTTAGTTGTAACTATCAAAAGTTTTAAAAAATCACAAGAAATGCCATACAACCAAACATTATCTATCATTTCTCTACTTTCAAATATATCTTTTTAGTATAGTCATATGAGAAATAGTTCTCTGTCTGGTCTTCCTAGGAATCAGTCACTCTCCTCTATATTTTATTTGAGATAAAGTAGATTTTTTCTTTACCCAAAAATTATTTTTTTCTCTCAGCAATAAAACTACTCACATGTGAAAAGATTAGTATTTACATAATGAAGAAGTTCTAGTCCAGAGAAGTTATACAACTTCTCAAAGATCAGCCAAATTGCTATTGTTCCTAGAAAAGGTTCATAGATCTAGGTCTGGAAAGGACCTCATCTTTGACCTCAAATCCAGCACAGAACCAGTGTTCTTTCCCCTGTAACATGCTGTCCATAGTGACATTATGCAAAAGAAGGTTTAAAAGTAACAAGTTGGGTGAAGGGTTGCAAAGTTAGTTTATTCCACATGTGCCAGGAGACTAAACTGGTTGTTTTAGTGAATTAGCCAAATTAATGGACTCACCCCCTGCAAAAAAAGGAAGAGTGGTACCTGCTAGAAAAGAGCCAAAGTGCAGTTTGGCTGAACAGTGAGAAGAACTGAACAGCAGAAAGAAGATGGATAATAGACATCTGTTAAGAGAGAACTGAAATGTATATAACAAAGCAGGACCAATAGGTTGGGAAGGATAGTAATAGTAACAAGAGGATCAGAACCAACTACAAAGGACAGCTACAAGGAACAAGTGATTTGAAAGAAATGGGGGTGTGGGGAATAGAAGGGAACTCCAACTCAGGTAAATAAACCCAACTGAATCTCTTGGAGATTTTTTTCCATTTTAAATTTTAAACTTTGAAAATTTTAAATCTAGTGTTTCCTTGAAGACTTCCAGTAAGGAAGAACCCAGAATCTTTTAAGACAACCATTTCACTTTTGGATAGTTTTAATTATAGGGTCATTTGGGCTTATATGCTCATTTTTGACTTAGGATCATTGATTTAAAGCTATCAAGAACCACATTTTACAAATGTGACACCATGATTGATAGTGATTAAGTGACTTACTTAGTGTGAGAGTGGCATTAAGTAATTAAGTGGCATTAAGTGCCAGAGCTGACTTTGAACCAGCGTTCTCTAACTGAAAATTCAGTATTCATTCTACTGCAATTCACCTCCCCATCCACATGGTTCTTAGTTTTGTATTTTGTAGCCTAGAAGAAAAAAATCTGATACTTGTTCAAGTAGAGAGAATTTTAAATATTTTTAATACTTAAATACTTAAGTACCTTTAAATACTTAAAAAATAATTATTTTGTCTTCCGTCTTCTTTTCTGGAGGCTAAATACCCTCATTTTACCATTGAATAATCATAAGGTATGGCTTTAATGTTACTTTTGAGATCAAATTTGCTTCTTTGCCAAAGGATCACCTTTGTCACAGATTCCTCACTTAAACACAAATACACACAAAGATGAGAAAATAAAAATCATGCAAAATAGATAACAAATCAAGTGAAGAAATGTGGACCGATATAAAAATTAATTACTAGAGAGCATCTTATGAAGTCAAGAGAAGAATATTTAAAAAGTAATTAAACCTGGGAAGCTTTGTAGTATTGGGTTTTTTTAATTTTTAATTTTTTTTTAGGTTTTTGCAAGGCAAACCGGGTTAAGTGACTTGCCCAAGGCCACACAACTAGGTAATTATTAAGTGCTGAGGCCAGATTTGAACTCAAGTACTCCTGACTCCAGGGCTAGTGCTCTATCCACTGCACCACCTAGCCACCCCTTTAGTATTGTTAAGGAAGTATTTGAAAAACAACTAAACTACCAAATCAAAAAAAAAATATTTTTAACAATGGATATTTCTCATATCAAGGTAAATTCTTGTTGACAAAATATGAGAATACTGTAAGTATTATTTGGGTTAAAACACTAATTATGGATTTCCTCAATACAAAACACAAGGAAAGTGTTTCAGAGAAACATATTAAGGGGGTGGGTGGGAATGGGGATATGATAAAGGTAATCCCAGAATGGAAATTCCTTTCTTTTATAAAAAAGAAGTCCTTAGCTACTGTTATAAGGCAAGAGAATTTTAGCAGTGGTTTAATAAAATTTGGATTGATATAGGAAATAAGAAAACTTGTCAAATTCCAATAAAACAATTAAAAAATCCTCCCACAAAGAATGTTTTGTTACCCATGTCCCAAAACCCCAAGCTCTGAGTTTACAAACACTAGTACCATCTTGGTGGTATCTATCTAAGTCTCTATTTGGTTCATACCACAATCTATATTTTTCTCTAGATACATCTCATTTTTATACCACCCAGACTTCCCCTTGGGAATATTAGATCAAAGTTCACATCTCATTCTCTGCAGAACTTGGACTTCAACAGAAAGAGGAAAAAAATGGTGAATCACAAATTAATAATTAGTTATTAACACATTTAAGATTAATATCTCTCAGGAACTGATTCAAAGAGGGAAGAATATATATACACACACTCAGTTGTGTATAGAAATGTATATTAACCAAAAGGGAAATAGGAGATGAAATGGACAGAAAAAAGGTAGGTGGATAATAAAAAAAAGATGGTGATAAGATGATCAGGAATAAAACAAACTTTTGAGAGGGGACAGAATAAAAAGAGAGAAAAGGATAAACACAAGAAAATGAGATAGAGATGAATATATAGGTCATAATCATAACTGTGGAATGTGAATGAATAAGTTCATCCATTAAATGAAAGCAAATAGCAAAGTGGAATAGAAACTAGAATGTAATAATATGTTGTTTATGAGAGAAATACTTGAAATGGAAAGATAGATACAAAGTTAAATAAGGAGATGGAGCAGGATCTATTATACTTCAGCTGAAGTTAAAAAAAAGGCTGGTGTAGCAATTATGATCTCAGAAAAAGAAAAATAAACCTAATTGAAATATAATCAAGGAAACTACACTTTGATAAAATGTATCATACTTAGACAATGAAGTAATATCAATATAATTTATAATGCTTCTCTGAAGACCTCTTTTCATATATATATATGTATATGGAATTGAATAAAATTTATAAAAAAAGAATCACTTATTAACATATTTCCCCATGTATAAGACACACCTCAATTTTGGGGCCTGAAATTTGAAAAAAATGTATTTCATAAAGTAATTGAACTCGTTTTGTTCATCATAAAATTCATACAACTCCTCACACTATCAAAACTCCCGTCCATTAGCTCATCCTCACCTTGGTTTGATAATGAATCACTGTCTTAGGAGAGGCTCAACCTGCTCTCCTGACTGGGATCTGGCCTGGGGTTGACCACAAGCTCTCCCTGGGCAAGTCTGGTACCTGGACGCATGTTTAGTCCATTCCATTTCATGAACCTGAAGCACCAATTGTATCCTTTGAAATCAGTCACTTCTTGGGGTGCTAAGGTGGCACAATGGATAGAGCACCAGCCCTGAAGTCAGGAGTACTTGAGTTCAAATCCCAACTCAGACACTTAATAATTATCTAGCTGTGTGGACTTAGACAAGCTACTTAACCCCCATTTCCTAGCAAAAAAAAAAAAACATTTAAAAAAATCAGTCGCTTCTTGTTCATCAACAATTCTTCTGACCTCCTGCTGACCCACCTTTGTGGACAGAGGAATTTCACTGGCCCTTTGCTCTTCCATCCATCTCTTCCCTTTCTTCTCTAACTCAGGACATTTGGTTGACTTGAAGAAGTGGCCTTCTTCTGCCAAGGGCATTTTCAGTAGATTTCTTCTTCCCGGAGCCAGTCTCAGATTGTATTCTCAGTTGGAGGAGGTACACACTTAAGTTCCGCAGTTCGATTTCCATTCCCTTTTGCAAACTGGATCACTTTGAACTTGATTTCAACATTGTATGAAAATCTTTTCTGATTTTCTGAGCCATTTCTGGGCAGAATATGGCAAAATGTAACCTAATATACAGGCAACAAATATGAAACAATGAGTGCAAAGACAACAAGCACAGAAAAGGCGGGAAATGCAAGTAAAAAATCTACAACCACTGTATAAGATGCTCCCAGTTTTTAGATCCCAAAATTTTCCAAAAAGGTTAGTCTTATACATAATGAATTGTTAAAGAATATTAATAGGCAGTTCATAGAAGAAGAAATTAAAATGATATATAGTCATATAAAAATGTTCTAGGGGCCAGCTAGGTGGCATAGTGGATAGAGTACTGGTCGTGGAATCAGGATGACCTGAATTCAAATGTGACTCAGACAGTAATTACCTAGCTATGTGACCATGGGCAAGTCACTTAATCCCATTACTTGTAAAAACTAAAAGAAATGCTCTAAATCACAACTATCAGAAAAAGGACAATTTAGAAAACTTTGGAGTATCTCTTTTCACCTATCAAAAATGACAAATGTTAAAATAAATGAAGGAAAATAAATATATTAATCAATTGTTGATGGAGTGTTGAACCAGTCAAAGTATTCTAGAGTACAATTTGGAACTATCCCCAAAGGGTTGCAAAAGGACTACCTCTGCCATGTCTGCATCACAGAGATCAAAATAAAAGGAAAAGTATTTATTTGTACAAAAATCTTCGTGACAGTTCTTTTTGCCATGGCAAATAATTGGATGTTGAAGGGATGCTCATCAAATGAATAAGTTGTGGCATATGATTGTAAAGGAGTCCTATTGTGTCATAAGAAATGAGGAGGGGGGATGGTTTCAGAAAAACATGGGAAGATGTATATAAATTAATACAAAGTGAAATGAACCTAACAAGAAGGGTTTTGTACACAGTAATAACGATATTATGACAATCAATTGTGAAATACATAGCTGCTTAGATCAATACCATGATTCAAGACAATTCCAAAGGATACATGATGAAAAAGTGCTATCTACCTCCAGATAGAGAACTGATGAATTCTGAATGCAAATTAGAGTACAGTATAGTATTTTCAGTTTATTTTTCTTGCTTTTTTGTGATATGACTAATATTGAAATATATTTTGCATGATTTCATGTGTATAACTGATTCATATTGCTTGACTTCTCAGTGGTTATGGAAAAGTTTGGGAAGGAGAGAATTCCAAGTCCCAATTTTTTTAAAAGAATGTTAAAGATTAATAAATAATATATAATTTTTTAAAAAGGTCTTAAGCAAAGTATGGCTACAAATGCAAATAAAGCATTTGATAAAAGATAATATTCACTTATACTGTAAAAAATTAAGCATAGGAAGATAAAGATATTCCACAATATGATTTTAAAGTTCCTATTCTAAACCACAATGGGAAAAATATTAGAGACAGGTATTAAAAAGATACTCTTTCACTACTCCTAACTGACTTAGCTATAGACAAACTCTGAAATCTTGAGTATGAACAAAAAAAAATCAGTTCTTGAAATCTGTAGCCTGGAAACTGGATAATCACATTTTTTTACTGATAGATATTCAGCCTAAAGTTCATGCTGCCTTTACCTTGAGATTCTTATTACCTACACTAAAAGTTTCCTTCAATTTATCTTTATCTCTCCATTCAGTTATTTTTTGTTGTAGTCAATATCTTGTTCCTATTCACATCCCATTCACCTGCCCATTATGACTTTTTTCTTGTCATCTCCCTACCACTGGTATCTACACCCTCTACCATCTTGTTTTCCTCCTCTTAACCTGGGAACTGTAATCATTTGACATCAATACTGATAAGACAATTTTTTTCTTGAAAAAGTATGTCACTATTAGCCATAATTCCAGAGGACTGATGATAAAGTATGTTTCTATTTCTCAAAAGAGATATAAGATGAGATATATATCTGGACATGGACAATGTGGGAATTTTATTTAGCATATTTATTCCCTCATGGAATCATTAATTTTTCTTTTCAAGGAACCTATTGCTTGTGTAAGTTTTTTAAATCTTGTGCTAAACTACTAATTCTCCTTCCAAGTCTTTCCTCCATAGTATTACCATTGCACATGACTTTTTGGCTTTAGACAGACACTTTTAATGATATTTTTTAAAGGATCATCTATGCCTATACTTTGTATCTTTCTTGGGGATTTTTTAGCATTTAGTATGGAACTTTGACCAAAAAATTTCTCCATGCTTTGGGGTGTTTCAATGAAGATTAATTGTACTGATTTTTTCTTAATGTTGAACCATCCTTGTATCCTTACTATGAATTCAACTGTATAACAAAGTAGGTAGAGCATTGAACCTGGAGCCAAAAAGATAGGATTTCAAACCCAGCCTCAAATATTCACTGGACAGGTCACTTAACCTGTGTCTGCCTCATTTTGCCATTTAAAATGGGATAAAGTGAGAGGGAAGTGAGGGAGAAAAGAAAGGAGAAGGGAGCATAGTATCTATTTGATTCTTCCAGATCTTTCCTCTGCCACCATAATTTGGCAATCTTGGGGCTGGTTGTGATGATGCAACCCATCTCTGTGACATTGCATTAATTGTTCTGTCATGCCTAGATTCATCAGTTCTGTCTCTTTAAGTACCTTGCCTCCTATACTCAGCTCCTCTCACCTTCTACAGGAGAACTGTTTTTGGTACTTCAGTTGCTAGGTTGGTCCTATACAAGGTTACTTTGTATTTGCTTTGCATACACACACACACACACACACACACACACACACACACACATTGATATGATTGTATGTATGAACATATATGGATGTGTTGATTATAGATGGATTAATGGATATGTGTGTGTGTGTGTGTGTGTGTGTGTGTGTGTGTACATTGTTTCCTTTGATAGACCATAAGTTCCTTGTGGTTGAGAACCATTTAATTTTTATATTTGTATCTCCAATACCTAGCACAATGCCTGAGATAGGTAGGTACTCAAGAAATGCATGTTTGAACCTTAATTAGGCATTATGTGTATCATTGTGTTAGGTAATGAAGATAAAAAGATAAAAATAAACCAGCCCCTTTCCTCAAGGCATTTTCAGTCAATTGGGAATAGACACATACATTAATTTTAAGGTTCTGAGAGGACTAAGAACTAGAAGGATACACAAATCATTTGGTGGCTTCTAAATTGTGCTTGGGGGAAAAAACTAGAGATTCTAAGAGACAGAGTTAAGGTGAGAAGGCATTCCGGTCACAGGGAACTGACTAGGTAAAGGTTCAGAAGTACATGATGCATGTAGAATAGCTAATAAGCCAGTTTGACTTGAATAAATAATGAATGAAGGGAAGTAATAGGCAATGAGTAGAAAGTCACCTTTAAACATGGTGTAATGGAAAGAATGCTGGCACTGTTTAAAGGATCTAGATTTAAATCTATGGGACCTTAAAAACAGTCACTTAACCTCCCTGTGCCTTGGTTTCTCACATGAAAAATAAGAGGATTGGACTAGATGACTCCTGAGGTCACTTCTAGTTCTAAACCTGAAATACTATGAGGAGAAAGAAAAAGAAAAAGAAGACCCAGCTTTCACAGTCCTATATGTCATGTAAAAATTTTGATTCAGATGAGAGTCATTAGAGGCATTCTTCTTGGCAGACCCTAATCCAGCACCATAATCTAAACTCCCACAGGATGAATTATTTTTAGGACAAACACAAGCACAATTCCTCAGGTGGCAAGCCTGCTTCACGCTGTCTGGTTCCACAAAACAGTCCAGAATTAGTATCTTTCTTATCTAACTATAAATTTAATAATCATCAACAAATACTTCAACATAAAAAGGATTATATACAAATCCAAGTGTGTATGTTAGTCTATATTTAAAAATATACATATATATATATATATATAATTTAGCAAGGTAATAACAGAATTGTCCTTTTTTATTTGTATCTTCATTTGGATACATGCTTCTTTTTGTTTTCATTTGGTTAATTTTTAAAATGTTTATTAATGTCCTTTCTTTTCTTTTCTTTCTTTTTTAACATAGCTATCCACTAATAAACTTTTCCCAACCGAAGCCCCTTATAAAAAAAAGAAAAAAATAGAATCAAGCAAAGCACATTAACACGTTGACCATTTCTGAAAATTTCTTTTACTAGTCCATCATTTCTTTGCCAAAAGGGCATCTTGTCAAGCTTAGGCCCTCTGTGTCCTTGGTGGGTTTGTAAGTTAGCATCAGTCTCCATGAAACAGTGGTCATAGATATTCGTAGTTATGAGTTTTCTCTTTCACAGAGATATACAAGACTTCATTCCCTATAACTATATCTGGGTTATAAGTATAGGAAAAAATTATATAATCTGTGTTTTAGGGACTAGTCAGTCAGAAATTTTTTTGTCAATCTAGATTATTCATATCTAAGCATTTCAGCTTAGAAAAGAGAGCCAAAAAAGAACCAACAATGGCTATAGCCACCTGTTGGCTTTAAAAATCTCTCCAAAAGAGAAAGAACTATGGAGTCTAAATGCAGATCAAAGCATACTATTTTATTTCTAAATTTTGTTTTATGCTTTATGATATTTTCCCTCTCATGGCTTTTTTCATTTTGTTCTGATTCTTCTTTCACAGTAAGACAATGTGGAAATATATTTAACATAGTTATATATATATAACCTATATCAGATTACTTGTCTGAAGGGGATGGGGGGAGGAAAGGAAGGGGGAGAAAAATGTACAACTCAAAAATCTTACAAAAATGAATGCTGGAAAACTATTTTTCCATGTAGTTGGAAAAAAAATAAATTTATATATAAAAAATCTCTCTGATAAAAGGAAGAAAATGAGGCTTGGGGAAGTTAAATAGCTTTCTCAAAATCACACAGATGATAAATGGTTTGGCATGAACCCAGCTTAACCTGCCTCCAAAGCTAGTAGACAGTCAATAAACATTTATTAAGCACTCACTGTGTGACAAAAACTATGTAATCACTATATCCATATATCATATTTGATGCTCAAAGAAATGTTCTTAAATCCCACAGGATTCCATAAGACCTTGAGTCCTCATTTAGCAAAATTCTGCTATTTCCAGACTCTCCCTCAATTTAGGTCCTTAGAAGGAAAGACTTGTCCATTCTTCTTGACCCACATTATTATAACCATTGTAACTTTTCCCAGAAGCTTAAGTCCTTCTCCAGAATGTTGCACCACTACCAAGCATAATGCAAAGAATAGGAGATATAAAAGTCCAGGATATTGAAGCTGGAGGAAACCTCAGGAACTGACAAAGAATTCTCAAATCAAATCCAAAGTGTAGAAAAGTAAGTATCAAGGATACTGGATATATATGGATAGGCTGTTTCTGCCACCAATTCATTTCCTGGCCTAAGAAAAAACTCTGGAATCCACCACTGGAATTTCTCTGTCCATGCCAGATTCCCACAGGTTCTGGAATGGATTTTAGATCACATTTGTGAGGTGGTTGAGGGGCACACATCCAGTTTCACAGAGGTGTTATTCTTTCAGCAGATGGGAGCTCCCTCTTTAGCTACATAAAGCAAAATAGGAATCAACCATAACTCAAGTCCTCTGAGGCACCAATGTGTTGAATGCTCTTTTTTCCAGGATCAGTTCTTACAAGTCTTGTAGTGAATGATTCAGACAGGGCAGGGCAGGTGTTGGGCTTTCTGCTCCACTGACACTATTAGCAGAGTGGACAGGTCTGCAGATCAACTCCTTTATTCAAGAATATGGCTAGTTGGCATAGCGGCTATGAAGTAGAGGAAGTATTAGAGACATGTGTTATGCCAAATATTATTTTCTTCTACTACAACACTGACCTTAGAAGTGGGAAGATTTCTTTTAAGAAGCATTCCTTGATTCCTCACAACCAACAGTATCCTACATCCCTAAATACTTTGTAATGATTTTGTAGCAGTTCTGTACATTTTTTTGTCTTTACATTTATATATGTATATATTGCCTCCCTATTAGAATGTCAGCTCTTTAAAAGTAAGGACTATTTCCATATTTAATATTTGTATTCCCAGTACCTGTAGTATAGTGCCTGATACAATAATTGTGATGATTGATGAATAGATCTGAGTTCAAATACTGTCACAAATTATCAATGTGACATTGGGAAAATTATTTAAACTTGCCTCAGTTTCCTCATTTATAAAATGCACTTACTACTTAGGGTTGTTGTAAAATCAAATAAGATGGCATAAATAAGGCATTTTTTAATCTTAAAGAACTGTATCTAAATATGAGTTATTAGCTTACTATCTTGTCAACCTGCACACAAGATATGTTTATTGTGATTATCCAACTACCCAAGCTTGACAATGAAAATAACGCCCAGAGCCCTCAATGTACTGTGTTCTGGTTATCTACATACAATTGATGTATATTCTGGGGTCCTCTGTCTCAACTAAGAAGTTTTACTGGGCTAACCCATCCCTTTAAAAAGATTCCCAAAAGAATAACAACAGTCTTTGGGGACATAAGAATATTGTCTAGCCCAAGGGATCCAAGAATCTCAAAGTAACTAACAGAAAATCCTAATCTGAGTTTAATCACCTCCTGAATCTTTCCAGGCTTCTCTGAAATCTAATCCTTCTTGGTTTTTAATGGAACAGTAGTGTTCCATAACATACATATACCACAATTTGTTCAACCATTTCCCTAGTTGTTGGACATTCCCTCGATTTCCAGTTCTTTGCTACTAAAAATAGTTGCTATGAATATTTTTGTACAAGTGATGTTTTTACCCTTTTTCATCATCTCTTCAGGGTGTAGACCTGGTAGTGGTATTGCTGGATCAAAGGGTATGCACATTTTTGTTGCCCTTTGGGCGGAATTCCAAATTGCTCTCCAGAAAGACTGGATGAGTTCACAGTTCCACCAACAATGTATTAGTGTCCCAAATTTCCCACAAACCTTCCAACATTGATTATTGTCCTTTCTGGTCATATTGGCCAGTCTAAGAGGTGTGAGATGGTACTACAGAGATGCATTAATTTGCATTTCTCTAATAAGCAGTGATTTAGAGCAATTTTTGCTCTGATTTCCTCATCTGTAAATTGCTTTTGCATATCCTTTGACCATTTGTCAATTGGGGAATGGCTTGGTTTTTTTTTTTTTAAATTTGACTCAGTTCTCCATATATTTTAGAAATGAGTCCTTTGTCAGGAATACTAGTTGTAAAATTTGTTTCTCAATTTACTACATTTCTTTTGCTCTTGGTTACAGTGGTTTTATCTGGGCAAAAGCTTTTTAATTTAATGTAATCAAAAGTATCTAGTTTGTTTTTAATGATGTTCTCACAATGACCTTTTTTAACTGAAATGGATCTATCTATCAGAAGTGTCTTTATCTCATTACAAATAAAAGCTGGCCCCATCTTGAAGTCCTTGCTAATCTCCCGTGATGAGTGCATCAATATGTTACTACCTTGACATACTTATAATCAACCCCTTTTAATTCTCTTTGTCCTGAGTTTTGCCTTCTTAATCAGAAAAAAAGTCCAAAGAATTTTCCTTACAGCCAGAGAATGAGGAGTTAACTTTACCATGACCCAATCTTGCAAGACACACCCAGGCAAACAGCAAATTATTTTCAGACAAATAACTTAAGTAGGTCAGAGAACCTGACAAGGCTCTGATAGCTCATGATTTTATTCAGTTCTGGAAAGTAGTGCCCTGGATTGACATTGTCTCAGTGTTAATATTCATCTGCTCTATGGCCTTCTCTGCCAAGAACAAATGTTCTCCAACTCTCCCAGTCCAGTGAAGATTCTGCCTCCCATGATCCTTCAGTCCTTCCTTCCAGATGGAAAAACTACACTTTCCATCAGTCCCCTTGCTGAAGATGTACTACACCTATAATCTCTTTTATCTCCCAGCTATCTGTGGAGAACACAGCAAAATAACCCTCCTGGAAGACTATTCAAATGCTTTTCCCTGTCTTCTTTCCTACCAGTACTCCTTCATTCTCTGAATTCTTTGTCACAGGCTGGTTTTTTTGTTACACACTCCAATTTTGTACAATTGTATCATGTGTTTGAATCCCATCTCCTCGGTGAGATGATGATGATGATGATGTTTGTCCTTCGTTCTCAAAGAAGACCTTGACATCAGGGAGGTGATGCCATGACATGCAAGTGAATTGGATTGAGTGAGGGGGGCTGTGCTGACACCAGCCTCACTTTCTCCTCCAGAGGCTTCTGAGTGCAGTGGCCAGATATGAATCAGGACAACTGGAGATGGCCCGGGATGCCAGGCAATCAGGGTTAAGTGACTTGCTCAAGGTCACACAGTAAGTGTCAAGTGTCTAAGGCTGGACTTGAACTCAGGTCCTCCTGACTCAGGACTGCTGCTGTATCTTCTGAGGGCAAAAGTCATTTTCTCTTCCTTCTCCTGTATCTCTAACAATTTAAGAGATAAGTCTACAAGCCACTCCATTTGAACTCCACTCCTCCTCTTCCTCCCACTGGAACTCCAACTCCTGATTCTTTTTTTTTTTGACATTTTAAATTTTTTTCCCAGTTCTTTCTTTTTTCTTTTTTAAATTAATTTTTATTAATTAAACTAATTAATTAATTAATTTACTGGGCTAGCCCAAGTAAATTAATTAATTAATTGATATTTAATTAAATTAATTATTATTTGAGTTTTACAATTTCCCCCCCCATTCTTACTTCCCTCCCCCCACCCCACCCCCCATGGAAAGCAATCTGTCAGTCTTTACTTTGTTTCCATGTTGTACCTTGATCCAAATTGGGTGTGATGAGAGAGAAATCATATCCTTAGAGAAGTGACAAGAATTCTAAGAGGTAACAAGATCAGACAATAAGATATCTGTTTTTTTCCTAAATTAAAGGGAATAGTCCTTGAACTTTGTTAAAATTCCACAGCTCCTTATCTGGATACAGAAGGCACTCTCCTTTGCAGACAGCCCAAAATTGCTCCCAATTGTTGCGCTGATGGAATGAGTGAGTCTTTCAAGGTTGTTCATCACTCCCATGTTGCTGTTAGGGTATACAATGTTTTTCTGGTTCTGCTCATCTCACTCAGCATCAGTTCATGCAAATCCCTCCAGGCTTCCCTGAAATCCCGTCCCTCCTGGTTTCTAATAGAACAATAATATTCCATGACATACATATACCACACCAACTCCTGATTCTAAGAGCCTGGACATTGATAGGTAAGTTTTTGCCTTATTCTTGTCTGTGTACAGGCCATTCCTTCCTGTTCTAGACATCTCCAAAACACTCTGTAATATGCACAAGCACTTCCAACTCTAGCTCCCATATCTGTGTTTGTTATTAGACGATAAGTTCTTGGAGCAGCTCGGTGGCATAGTGGAAAAAGCACCAGCCTTGGAGTCAGGAGTACCGGGTTCAAATCTGGTCTCAAACACTTAATAATTACCTAGCTGTGTGGCCTTGGGCAAGCCGCTTAACCCCATTTGCCTTGTAAAAACCTTAAAAAAAAAGAAGATAAGTTCTTTTTGCTAGGAACCATTTATTTCACTTCTGTATGGGTATGTCCAGTTCTTAGCCTACTTTGTGTTAGACATTGTGCTAAGCAATTTATTCATTCATTCATATTTGGGCTCATTAAAGACTTGCTCAATTAGGTACCACAATGAAGAAATACAACTGGGTAAAAGCCTTAAAAACTTCTTAAAGATTTATATTTAGATTATTTAAATATTTATGTATTTAGTGTAAAATATAAAAAGGATTGTAGCATGTATTATCTTGATTATGTAGAGCAGCTCAGTCAGTCACATAAGAAACATTTATTAAGCAGCTACAATGGGCCAAGCACTAAGTTAAGCAGTGGTGATACAAAGAAAGGCAAAATGCTGTCCCCATCTCAAGGAGTTCACAATCCACTGGGGAAGACATGAATAGGAGATAATTTTCTTCTGAAAGAACAAGTATGAAGTGGTAGAGATGAACTAGCAAAACACTCTTGCAGAAGTTGAGATTTGAGCTAAGCGTTAAGGGAGCCAGGGAAGCCAGAAATGAGGTGAGGATGAAAAACAAACATTACCAGGATGGGAGCAATCATTGAAAATGCTTGGAGTTTATTTAAGGAACTTCAAGGAGGTTGCTTTCTTTTTTTTTAATTTTTTCCTAATTTTATTTATCTAAGGCATTGGAGTTAAGTGACTTGCCCAAAATCACACAGCTAAGTAAGTGTCTGAGGTCTTATTTGAACTAAGGTCCATCTTGACTCCAGGGCCAATGCTCTATCCACTGCATCACCTAGCTGCCCCCAAGGAGGTTGCTTTCAATGAATTGTATAGTACATGGAGGGGAATAAGGTATAAGAAGAATGGAAAGGAAGGAAGGGACTAAGTTATGAAAAGCCTTAAAAGCAAAACAGAGAATTTTATATTTGATCTTGAAGAGTCACTAAATATTATTGAATAATGAGAGTGTCAAGGTTAGAATGACATTTTAGATCACTTCAGCATTTGAGTGGAGGGCAATGTAGACAGAAACTTGAAACTGAATTTTTAACCAGCAGTCTCCTTTAATAGTCTAGGTGTGAGGTGATAGTGTGGGTCTGCGCCTTTGTGGTATTTATGCAAGTGGGGGGAAAGAGACATAGGAATAAATGAAATTTTAATATATTAAACAATAAAATGCTAAGGATAAGAGAATTTTTTCATAAAACAGTAAATACTATATAACGAAAATGTGTAATCAAAAGAAAAATCATATTTAAGGGGAAAGTCTTCGTATATGTGACAGAAAAAAAATTTTTATGTAAAATATATGAAACTATAGAAAACTAAAGAAAAGAACAGATAATTTACCCCAAAAAATATCAATTCAAAAATTAACTTGAAAATGTTCAACCTTATTAAGAGAGATCTAAATAATTGTAGCTTGTCTCCCTTTGTAAAGCTATCCTACTCTTGGAGAACATCATCCCCTAAATAACCTCCCATGTTCCTATATCTCTTTATATGCTATTTATTCCCTTACTGCTACCATTGCTAATCCTCTCAGTGGATCAGTGGCTTCCAACTGCCCCAAGGACCTGAATCTTTTTTTCCCTTGCCTTCTCCTAACCACAGAAATATGTTAATAAGTTTTTTTGTTCCTAAAAGAGTTTTGTAGGTATCACTTGAAACTCATCAAAGTGACAAGAAATTAATTAAACCCACAAAATTCAGTATATGTGGGGTCACAAAGGAGCAAGTATATTTAGTCTCTTCTGGACTGCAAACTAGTGAAATCAATTTTGGAAATAATCTACAACAAACTTCATAAAAATAATCATTACCATTGACCCAATAAATTCATTGTTGAAAATATACCTTGAGTGTATCAACAAAAGGCAGGAGGAGAGGGTAGAGACTAAAGGGTTCAAAATATGTCTGGAACCCTCACCTTCCTCCACTCTACTTTTTAAAAGTCCCAATGAAAATTCTATCTTTTACAACTTAATTCTGGTGCCTTCTCTCTCTTATTTATTTACTATTTATCCTATTATAAACTTTGTACATTGTTTACATGTTGCTTCCCCATTTGATTGCAAACTCTGCAGGAACTATCTTTGCCTCTTTTTGTATCCCTGGCACTTAGCAAATTGTCTGTTATATAGTAGGTGTTTAATAAAGCATTGATTGATTGTTTGAAACTTATTTATAAATGCATTATTTGGTGAAGGATGAAACCAAGGGATGGCCCAATGAACTGTGATACATTCTTATAATAGAATACTGTATGTATTCAAGATCAATAATTTTGGAGAATAAAATCTGTTAGGAAATAAGGTTGCATGGGGAAAAGGAAAAAAGTGCTCTTTACCTCTTGAGAATATTCTGTACTTACTTGGCATGCAATTTGTATTTATCTGCTTACAAGTAAACAGCATAACTCCCATAGGAGTGAAGGTCTTTTAAAAGAGATTGTTTCATTTTTGTTTGGTGATTGACTTACCAAGACCATGCACAGACACACACACACACACACAGACACACAGACAAACAGACACACAGACACACAGACACACACACACACACACATACACACACACACTGCCTTGTTCAAAAAAGGCACTACATGACAAATTTAAAGAAGGAAAGGAAAATGAATGAGAATGAATAACAGATAAAAGATGCTGGCTCTTTTATGGCTAGAGTCTGGGAAAAGGATAGAAATAAAAACAGGGAAGGAAACCACAGAAAGTTTGTGAAATCATTTAGAGGATGGCAACTTTTCAACTTCTCCACTCCTTGCTTTCTGAGTTCCTGCTTTTTACATAAGAGCAAAACATTATTCTGAAGAACAAATCTCCCACTGGGGCCCAAGCTAACAGCTACTTTTATATGATATATAGAGTATTGTTAAATACTTTGCATAGAGCGTCTTGTCTGATTTACACACCAGCCTTTGAGGTTTACTGCAAGTATTATTACTTTTTTATTTTACAGAGCAGTATGCATGAGGTAAAAAGGACTGGTCACAAGATTAGCAAGTGGAGATGAGGACTTTGAACGTTTTTTGATTTCCAAGTCCAGTCTTCTCTCTGTGAAGAACAAAGTATCACCTAATCCCAGATTACAAATCAAATTGTCTAGTTCCCGATCTTCTTTTTGGTTAAAGTTTACAAAGCATTTTATTGTTTGTTTGGGGGTTTTTGTTGTTTTTTAGGGTTTTTTGCAAGGCAAATGGGGTTAAGTGGCTTTCCCAAGGCCACACAGCTAAGTAATTATTAAGTGTCTGAGACTGGATTTGAACCCAGGTACTCCTGACTCCAAGGCTGGTGCTTTATCCACTATGCCACCTAGCCGCCCCCACAAAGCATTTTATAAAATCTCATTTGATCCTCACAACAATCCTAGAGATAGGTGGTATTCTTATTCCCATTTTACAGAAGAGGAAAACAAGTCAGACAGAGTGGCTTACCTAATGTCATACAGTTATAAATTTATGAGTTCGAATTTGGATTTAGGTCTTCCTAACCCCAGCCCAGCCCTCTTTCCTCTGAACTACCTATTACAGGTCTAGGTACCACATAAAATCAGGAAAAGTAGTAGTGTATGTCAAAGATTACCCCATTACCCCAGAGGCAGGCAAACTCCAAACCCATCCTTTCTTCCTCTAATAACTTCTCAAAGTACTTGTTTGTTTGCTCTATGAGACACCAATTTAAGAAGTAGGGCTTTGTTCCCTTTATTTGCACAAAGACTATCCCATTCTTATCTGACACAGACTGTAGGCTTTGATGACCTAAGTTAGGCAGGAAAGTGTTGCCTGGGTATTTATCTTTTTTCTGTGATATTGCCATAAGCTTATAAAAGTAAACTCATTTAGCTAATGCAAAAATGATGTTAAGGAGGCAGAAGCAATGTAGCATAATGCATAGAATGCTAGACCCTAAATAAGAAAGACTTGAATTCAAATCCTGCCTCTGACACTAATTTGTCCTGTGACCATGGACAAGTATCTTTGCTTCTTCAAGCCTCAGTTTCTTCATCTATAAAAAAGGGAATGAAAATACCTATAGTGCTTATTTCCCATAGTTCTTATGTACCATGAAGATCAAATGAGATAATGTATATGAAGTTCTTTGCAGGTTTTCAAAGCACTCTATAATAAATGGCTAAAATTTTAAGAATGCTTTAAAGTTTGAAAAACACTTTACATATATCCAATGGTGGGATTCAAATAAATTAACAACCAACTTACAGAACTCAATATAAAATTAGGTATTGGTTCTGCTGAACTGGTATAAACCAGGTGAATCCCACCACTGTATATATCTCATTTGACCCTCACAAGAACACAAGAGGTAGGTGCTATTGTTAACTGCATTTTACAGAGGAGGAAACTATGTTAAGTTACTTAGTGTCACACAACTAGTGAGAGAGTGAGCTTTTTGAGGATTTAAACTCAGGTCTTCCATACTCAACATCCCATCCACCATATCAATTATACTGCTTGCTTACCACTTCACCATGACTGAATTTTGAGAGTGGAATTCAGGCTCCCCACAAGCCCTTCTGCTAAAATGTGCAGAAGGTAAATCCATATTTGTCCATTTTTTTCCAAAGTGGGTTCACCTAATAATGAAACTTAGCCTGGAGTCACAAAAAGATTCTTTAGTTAACATTCCCTGCAGGGAACGGGCACTGCCCTTAGGGAAGAAAACCCCAAATTGTGACAAATTATATATGGTTTGGAAGGCCTATCCCCTCCCATCCGAGTCATGATAGGTCAAGGGTATAATCTAATCAATACACCCATCCCATATCACATCTTAAGATGTATGCCCTCCCTGGTCATACAATGCATGTTAGCTAATGAACCTCAGTCATCACAGGGGGAGGAAGTTACTATGAATGAAGCTTATTAAGCCTGCATACTTGTGAAAAGTCAGAGACCTTTAGGTCTCAGCAGAGGTGTCTTCAAGTCAGGTTAGGAGAACTATTCCAGTTCAGTGATTGGTCAGGATTTTTTCTTGTGTCTTTTCTTTTGCCCTACTTCCACATTCCTGCTGGAAGTAGGACAAAAGGAAAGATATAAGAAAAGATTCCTGCTCTTAGACTTGTCTTTTAGCCTAAACAATGGCCCAGCGATACCTTTGTGATGTACTGTTCTGACAGATACCTATGCAATCCTAACAGCATCCTCACACAACTTGTGGAAACCAAATACTCCATGATTTTTCCTCATTCATTAATCAAATGAAGAGGGCTCTGTCCTGCATAAAGACCACTGAACTGTGCCCAACTCCAAGAGAAGCTATCAGAAACTGAGACTCAAGCTCTTTCTCATCTGGTCTTCTGTATTACCAACAAGACATTTGGGAGAGAGATAGTTATTAGAGCGAGAGGAAGTTAGTAACTGCATAGAGTTTGAAGATAGCTTGAAGCTAGGGTTTGGGATTCAGTCTAAATAGAATTTGATTCAAACTATGGCTGGCAATTATTTCCTAGGATTTGGAGGTCACTCTATGGTCAGGGTTTGGGGTCAAACTGTGACCAAAGTGGGAGGGAAGTCAGTCTGACCAGAGTGAAGTGTCAGTTCATAATCTATATTACTGCTTAATCTTACCTTGCTCTAAACCCAAATTCTATATTACCCTGGGATTGATAAATATGTGAATAAAAATCCAGTTCCTCTCCCAATACTCTTTCTCCTCAGTTGCCCAAAAGTACTCTTCTGGAGAGAAATCAGGAGTCAAGTGGAAGATGAGCTCCTGGCTATGCACAAGTCACCTTTCTGGAAAACAATGTAGATAAAGCAATGAAACTTCACTAAACACTTAGGATATAGCAAGCACTGTGCTAAGTATTCAGGATACTAAGAAAGGTAAAAGACTGCCCTTGTCCTCAAGGAGCTTTCATTCAAAGCTGTTCTTCACCATCTCTAGGCTACTTTACCACCCTAGCACCATCTGCTACACCTACAGCACTGGAGTATAGATGCTTTCCCCCCCAAAAAAAAACACAGTTATTAGAGCCCCTTTTGAAATGGCATCAGGTGCTGAGTGAGATGAGCAGAACCAGAAAAACACTGTACACCCTAACAGCAACATGGGAGTGATGTTCAACCTTGAAGGACTGGCTCATTCCATCAGTGCAACAATCAGGAACAATTCTGGGCTGTCTGCATAGGAGAGTGCCATCTGTATCCAGATAAGGAGCTGTGAAATTTGAACAAAGTGAGAGGACTATTCCCTTTAATTTAGAAAAAAACAGATATCTTATTGTCTGATCTTGTTACCTCTTAAGACTTCTCTTCTCTTCTTGAAGGATATCATTTCTCTCTCATCACACCCAATTTGGATCAAGGTACAGCATAGAAACAAAGTAAAGACTGACATAGTGCTTTCCATGGTGGGGTGGGGGGAGGGAAGCAAGATTGGGGGGAAAATTGTAAACCTCAAATAATATCTTTAATAAAAATAAATTTTAAAAAAAGAAATGGCATCAGGGTGCAGCTCAGTTTTGTCTGGCAGGCTCATCAAAGCCTGAGCATCTTCTTCCTTCTTCCATGGATAAGGATTGACTGATCACTATGAGATGGGAAGTGAAATCTTCCACATCTTGGGGGTAGGGAGATGGCAAAAAGAGAAAGATCAGGACAGCAATTACACTCCTACTTAGAATGTTCTCAAGTTACAAAAGCTCTGCCTCTTCAAAAGAAGTAAAGATAACTTATATGAAGTAGTTAAGAAAGACTAGATCCAAAAAAACTACACACTGAGTACAACAATGCAAATGCAGACATTAAACCAAAAATCTTAACTATTTGTTTTTATCTTTTCAAAATAAAAGTATAGTGATCAGTTAGATAAGAGAGTAGGAGGGAGCAGTACAGTCAAGCTCCCCACACAACCATTCTAAGACAAATCTAAAGAGCACCAAGTAAAACCACAGTGAGGCATCATGCCAGATCGTGATCACAAATTCAACTCACAGACAAGTTACCAACGTAGGAACTATGGAAAAGAGGAAGTCATGATCACAGATTCAACCCCCAGAACAAGTCTTCTTAGTCTTTCTGACTAAGCTCCCAGGGCTCTTGATTGGCAGCCACACAAGGTCCCCTTCTCATCATTGGCTCAAGTCTCTGATCAAGAATAGAATTAAGCAAGCTGTGCTGTTTGCCCAAAGGGGTTGGATCAAGGGTCTAAGGTCTCAGAAAAGGGTTGGGCCAATACCATAGTCACTCCTGGCAAGCCTTTCAGTGAATTGACAGGGTTTGGAACCAACTACTATATCCTAGAACAGTACTGAAGGGAAAGTCTGAAACTGTATTGTCCATGCTAAAGCTATGGTCAGAAACCTGAAAAGCACTGGAAAGTAATGATTGTATGCACTTGTTCTGAATACATATCCCTATCCCTTGTGATCTTTGAAGAAAATAGCATTCAGTATTTAAAGGACATAATAGTTACATCTCAGATATGACCAGGAAGTAAGATTGGAAGAATTAGCAAATAAAAAAAAAATGAAGATCTATTATGATGCAAGGGATCATAAGACACACACTTAGAAAAGGAGAATAATTCCAAACACCTATAATCAAAGCCTCAAAGGGGAAACAAACCTTGGTTACAAGATCAATTAGAATTCCTAGGAGAAAGAAAGAATTTTAAAATGATATTATAAATGAAATGATAATGTAGGGCAAAGAAATGGAAATGAAGTGAGAGCTTTACAGCAAAAACTTGTAAAGAGACTTAACAGCTTGTTACAAAAGATAAAAGATCTGAATGGCTAACAGACTCCTTGAAAATTAATTAAGAGGGGATGGATGACCCCACTGATTGTGCTGCAAAGTCCAAGCATGAAAAATGAGAAATGTCTCTTGTTTACACAGTAGATATGGAAAGAATCCTTCAATTGCTAGTCTGAATTCTTCAGAAACTTCCCCCAAAATCTGAGTACCTTTTTATATTGAGAAAAAGAAAAATTCCAAGCTGTATTTTTTTTACTAAAGAAACCTGACCTACATCTAATCCTTGTACCAATATCATTTTTAAGGGGGGGAGGGGCAGTTAGCTGGTGAAGTGGATGGAGCACTGACTGTGAAATTAGGAGGACCTGAGTTCAAATTTGACCTCAGACACTTGATACTTATAAGTTGTGTGACCTTGGGCAAGTCACTTAACCCAATTATCCCACAAAAAAGAATCAAGAAACCCCAATATCATTTATTATAATGTAAAACGAGTGGTTCTGAATCAAGAATGTGAAAGCACTCATCTCAGTGAAGATGAAGACAAAGCATTTACTAGTACTTGAGCTAGTATGGGTCAACATATGGTTGAAAAGTTCTAACAACGGTTTCCCAGTACTTATGACAGCTGGTTGGCAACATAAGCTTTTAATTGCTCAGTCTACTCAAGCAAAGGTAAAATCTCCTCATGCCATGTCAAAACTTAGAACAAAAAGTGAAGATTCAAAGAATTTTGTGGAATTCAACTTCCACAGGAATTGTTTGAATTCTTTAAGGAACTGGTAAACCTAGAAGCCCAACTGGATTTCCTTGTGTGATGTTTTTGAAAACCCATTTCTATTTCATTACAGGAAGCTCATTATTTTGTATCAAAAAGAGATTGCCAAATTGTCTTTTCTGAAGGATTTAAAAATCATAAGGCCCTATCAATTCACTGAAAGGCTTGCCAGGAGTGACTATGGTGTTGGCCCAGTCCTTTTCAGAGACCTAGGGAACTTCTCTTAAACCAGGAACATTTTCAAGAGAGAATGTTGTTAAGAATGATGAAGTTCTAACTGACTTTCTCTTGTTCTGTAAATGAAAAGCAATTGTTAAGAACATTTAATAAAGGGCGGCTAGTGGATAAAGCACCGGCCTGGAGTCAGGAGTACCTAGGTTCAAATCCAGTCTCAGACACTTAGTAATTACCTAGGTGTGTGGCCTTGGGCAAGCTACTTAACCCCGTTTGCCTTACAAAAATCTAAAAAAAATTAATAAAAAGAAAACAAAAACTAATATCCTCCCTCCAAAATATTATAATGGATCAAACAAATCAACAAGTATTTTAAAAAGTGATTGCTTAGTGTCAGACACTGAGCAAGGTTCTGGGGATACAAAGAAACACAAAAAATCCCTATTCTCAAAGAACTCACAGAGCTGTTATGGTGTACAATATTCTTCTGGTTCTGCTCATCTCGCTCAGTATCAGTTCATGCAAATCATTTCAGGCTTCCCTGAATTCCCATCTCTCCTGGTTTCTAACAGAACAATAGTGTTCCATGACATACATATACCACAGTTTATTAAGCCATTCCCCAATTGATGGACATTCACTTAATTTCTAATTCTTTGCCACCACAAACAGGGCTGCTATGAATATTTTTGTACAAGTGATGTTTTTACCCATTTTCATAATCTCTTCAGGGTAGGTTTTTTTTTTGCAACACCAGTGGGGTTAAGTGATTTGACCAAGGTCATATAGCTAGGCAATTATTAAGTATCCTGATTCCTGACTCCAGGGCTGGTACTCTATCCACTACATCACCTAGTCACCCAACATTTATTTTTAAAAAGCATTTTGAGTTCCAAATGCTTTACCTCCCTTCCTCACCTCCCCCTTCCTGAGTCAGCAGGTTATATATGTGCCATCATGAAAAACATTTTCATACTATTCATAGTGTGAAAGAAAACAAAGATTCCTCCTCAAAAAACCTATAAAAGGGGCAGCTAGGTGGTGAGGTGGATAGAGCACTGGCCTTGGAGTCAGGAGTACCTGAGTTCAAATCCGGCCTCAGACACTTACTAATTATCTAGCTGTGTGGCCTTTGTCAAGCCACTTAAACCCATTTGCCTTGCAAAACCTAAAAAAAATCCTATAAAAAATAAAGTGAAAAGTATTATACTTTGATCTGCATTGCATTGTTGAGAAGAGTTAGCATTCATAGTTGATCATCATACAATATTGCTATTACTATGTATAATGTTCTGTTTCTGCTCACTTTACATCTGTTCATGTCTTTCCAGGTTTTTCTGAAAGCAACCCACTCATCATTTCTTATAGTACAATAATATTCTATCATAATTATAAATCACAACTTGATCAGTCATTTTCTAATTGGTAGATAATATATCCCCTCAATTTCCAATTCTTTGCCACAAAAAAAGAACTGTTATAAACATTTTTGTAAATGGGCCATTTTTCTTTATTTATTTTTAATCTCTTTGGAATACAGGTCTAGTAGAAGTATTTTTCTGTAAAAGTGTATTTACAAATTTATAGGGCTTTGGATGAAGTTCCAAATTGTTTTCTAGAATGGTAGAATCAGTTCACAATCTCACCAACATCTCCTCCAACATTTATTATTTTCCTTTTCTATAATGTTAGCCAATCTCATAGGTATGAAGTGAAATCTGATTTTAATTTGTATATCAATAATCCATGTGATTTAAAGCACTTTTATATGACTTTAGATAGTATTGATTTCTTCATCTAATAATTGTTTATTCATGACATTAAACCATTTATCAATTGAGGAATAATTCATATTCTTTCAAATTTGATTCAATTCTCTATATATTTGAGAAAGGTGTTGACCAGAGACATTTGCTGTAAAAACTTCTCCACCAGTTTTCTACTTTCTTTTTAATTTAAGCTGCATTGGTTTTGTTTGTTCAAACACCTTTTAATTTACCATATCAAAATTATCCATTTAATATCTCTTAATGCTCTATATATCTTATTTCATTATACATTCTCCCCTTCTCCATATATTTGACAGGTAAATTAGACCATGCTCTCCTAATTGCCATATATTCACCCTTTATGTCTAAATCCTGTATTCATTTTCATCTTATCTTAATATATATAGTGTAAGATGGTGAATCGTGCCTAGTTTCTGTCAAACTTTATTCCAATTTTCTCAGTAATTTTTATCAAATGGTGAGTTCATATCCAAAAAGCTTGGATTTCAGGGTTTATCAAATATTAGGTCACTATGGTCATTCACTACTATGTATTATATACCTAATCTATTCTACTAATCTATCACTATTTCTTAATTAATACAAAATAATTTAATGATTACTATTTGAGGGCTAGACTACCTTACCTCACAATTTTTTTTTCATTAATTACCTTGATATTCTTGACCTTTGGTTCTTCCAGATGACTTTTGTTATTTTTTCTAACTCTATAAAATAATTTTGGTAGTTTTATTGGTAAGATACTGATTAAGTCATTAAATTTAGATAGAATTTTCACTGTATTATATCGACTAAACCTACCCATGAACAATATTTTCTGACTTTATTTGGCTGAAAAGAGTTTTATAAGCATGTTAACATAACTTCTGGATTTATCTTGGCAAGTAAATTCCCAAGTATTAGGAGACAATAGAACTTCTGCATCCATTGTTTGATGTTGGATTTTGTTGGTAATAAATAGAAAGGCTGTTGATTTATATGAACTTATGTTATATGCTGAAATTTGCTGAAGTTGTGATTTCTTTCTTTTTTAAATCAATGTTTCCAATATCACTTATAACTCTTTTTTAAATGTTTTTTTTATTAAAGATATTATTTGAGTTTTACAATTTCACCCCCCAATCTTACTTCCCTCCCCCCCACCCCCCATGGAAAGCAATCTATCAGTCTTTACTTTGTTTCCATGTTTTACATTGATCCAAATTGAATGTGGTGAGAGAGAAATCATATCCTTGAGGAAGAGACAAAAAAGTCTAAGAGATAACAAGATCAGATAATAAGATATCTGTTTTTTTCTTCTAAATTAAAGGGAATAGTCCTTGAACTTTGTCCAAACTCCACAGCTCTTTATCTGGATACAGATAGCACTCTCCTTTGCAGACAGCCCAAAAGTGTTCCTGATTGTTGCAATGATGGAATGAGCAAGTCCTTCAAGGTTGATCATCACCTGCATGTTGCTGTTAGGGTATACAGTGTTTTTTCTGGTTCTGCTCATCTCACTCAGCATCAGGTCATGCAAATCCCTCCAGGCTTCCCTGAATTCCCACCCCTCCTGGTTTCTAATAGAACAATAGTGTTCCATGACATACATATACCACAGTTTGCTAAGCCATTCCCCAACTGAAGGACATTTACTTGATTTCCAATTCTTTGCCACCACAAACAGGGCTGCTATAAATATTTTTGTTAAAGTGATGTTTTTACCCTTTTTCATCATTTTTTCAGAGTATAGACCAAGCAGTAGTATTGCTGGGTCAAAGGGTATACTCTGCTCATTTTTGTTGACCTCTGGGCATAGTTCCAAATTTCTCTCCAAAAAGGTTGGATGAGTTCACAGCTCCACCAACAGTATAATAGTGACCCAGATTAGCCACAACCCTATCAACAATGATCATTATCCTTTCTGGTCATATTGACCAGTCTGAGAGTTGTGAGGTTGTACCTCAGAGAAGCTTTAATTTGCATTTCTCTAATAATTAATGATTTAGAACAATTTTTCATATGGATATGGATTGCTTTGATCTCCTCACCTGTAAATTGCCTTTACATATCCTTTGACCATTTGTCAATTGGGGAATGGCTTTTTGTTTTAAAAATATGACTCAGTTCTCTGTATATTTTAGAAATGAATCCTTTGTCAGAATCATTAGTTGTAAAGATTGTTTCCCAGTTTACTACATTTCTTTTGATCTTGGTTACAGTGGTTTTATCTGTGCAAAAGCTTTTAAATTTAATGAAATTGAAATCATCTAGTTTGTTTTTGGTTATGTTCTCCAGCTCTTCCTTAGTCATAAACTGCTCCCCTTTCCATAGATCTGACAGGTAAAATAGTCCTTGATTTTCTAATTTGCTTATAGTAATGTTTTTCAAGTCTAAATCCTGTAACTATTTGGATCTTATCTTGGTAAAGGGTGTTAGGTGTTGGTCGAATATAAGTTTCTTCCATACTAACTTCCAATTTTCCCAGCAGTTTTTATCAAAGAGAGAGTTTTTATCCCAATAGCTGGACTCTTTGGGTTTATCAAACAGCAGATTACTATAATCGTCTCCTGCTTTTGCACCTAGTCTATTCCACTGGTCCACCACTCTATTTCTCAGCCAATACCAAACAGTTTTGATGGCTGATGCTTTATAATATAATTTTAGATCAGGTAGGGCTAAGCCCCCCTATTTTACCCTTTTTTCATTAAGTTCCGGGAAATTCTTGACTTTTTTATTTCTCCATATGAATTTACTTACAACTTTTTCTAACTCATTAAAGTAATTTTTTGGAATTTTGATTGGTAGAGCACTAAAGAGGTAGTTTAGTTTTGGTAGAATTGTCATTTTTATTATATTAGCTCTACCTATCCATGAGTAGTTGATATTTGCCCAGTTCTCTAAATCTGATTTAAATTGTGCAAGAAGTGTTTTATAATTGTTTTCAAAAAGTTTCTGTGTCTGTCATGGCAAATAGACTCCCAGGTATTTTATACTGTCTGAGGTTACTTTGAATGGGATTTCTCTTTCTAGCTCTTCCTGCTGTATCTTGCTAAACATATATAGAAAAGTTGAGGATTTATGAGGGTGTATTTTATAACCTGCAACGTTGCTAAAATTGCTAATTGTTTCCAGGAGTTTTTTGGATGATTTCTTCGGATTCTCTAGGTAGATCATCATGTCATCTGCAAAAAGTGAGAGTTTTGTCTCTTCCTTCCTAATTCTAATTCCTTCAATTTCTTTTTCTTCTCTAATTGCTGAAGTTAACATTTCTAATACAATATTAAATAGTAGTGGTGATAATGGGCACCCGTTTCACCCCTGATTTTATTGGGAATGCCTCTAGCCTCTCCCCATTGAATATAATGCTTGTTTATGGTTTCAAATAGATACTGCTAATTATTCTAAGGAACAGTCCATTTATTCCTACACTCTCTAGTGTTTTTAGTAGGAATGAATGCTGTATTTTGTCAAAAGCTTTTTCAGCATCTATTGATATGATCATGTAATTTCTGATAGGTTTGTTGGTAGTATAATTGAGTATACTAACAGTTTTCCTAATTTTGAACCAACCCTGCATTCCTAGGATAAATCCTACTTGATCATAATGTATTATCTTAGTGATAACTTGCTGTAATCATTTTGCTAAGATTTTATTTAAGATTTTTACATCTATATTCATCAGGGAGATAGGCCTATAATTTTCATTCGCTGTTTTATCACTTCCTGGTTTAGGTATCAGCACCCTATTGGTTTCATAGAAAGAGTTAGGCAGAGTTCCATTTTTCCCTATTTTTCCAAAGAGTTTATATAGAATTGGAACCAATTGTTCCTTAAATGTTTGGTAGAATTCACTTGTGAATCAATCAGGCCCTGGAGATTATTTCTTAGGGAGTTCAATGATGGCTTTTTGAATTTCTTTTTTCTGAGATAGAGTTGTTTAGGTATTTAATCTCCTCATCATTTAACCTGGGCAACTTATATTTTTGTAAATATTCATTCATTTTACTTAGATTATCAAATTTATTTGCATAGAGTTGGGCAAAATAATTTCAAATTATTACTTTAATTTCCTCCACATTGATGGTAAGTTCACCTTTTTCATGTATGATACTAGCAATTTCGTTTTCTTCTTTTTTTTAATCAAAGTGACCAGAGGTTAATCAATTTTATTGGTTTTTTCATAGTACCAACTTCTGGTTTTATTTATTAATTCAATAGTTTTTTTGCTTTCAATTATATTAATTTCTCCTTTAATTTTTTAGAAGTTCTAATTTGGTATTTAATTAGGGACTTTTAATTTGTTCTTTCTATAATTTTTTTAGTTGCATTTTTAGTTCACTGATTTCCTCTTTTTCCAGTTTATTCATGTAAGCATTTAAAGCTATAATATATCCCCCGAGAGCTGCTTTGAGTGAATCCCATAGGTTTTGGTATGTTGTTTCATTATTGTCATTATCTAGGATAAAATGGTTAATTCTTTCTATAATTTGTTTTTTGGTCCACTCATTCTTTAAAATGAGGTTATTCAGTTTCCAATTGGTTCTGGGTCTATATCTCCTTGGCCCAATATTGCACATGACTTTTATTGCATTGTGATCTGAGAAAGATGTACTCACTATTTCTGCCTTTCTGCAGTTGATCATAAGGTTTTTATGTCCTAGTACATGGTCAGTTTTTTTATAAGTTCCATGCACTTCAGAGAATAAGGTATATTCCTTTCTATCCCCATTCAGTTTACTCCATAAGTCTATCATATCTAGTTTTTCTAACAATCTATTTACCTCCTTAACATCTTTCTTGTTTATTTTATGATTCGATTTATCTAGATCTTAGAGCAGGAGGTTAAGGTCTCCCACTAGTACAGTTTTGCTCTCTATGTCATCCTGTAGTTCTTTCAGCTTCTCCTCTAAGAATCTGCATGCTGTCCCATTGGGTACATACATATTTAGTATTGAAATTACTTTATTGTCTATGGTACCTTTTAGGAGGATATATTCTCCTTCCTTATCTCTTTTAATGAGATCTATTTTTGCAGATGTTTTGTCTGAGATAAGGATTGCTACCCCCGCTTTTTTCACTTTAACAGAAGCAAAATATATTTTGCTCCATCCTTTTATCTTTATATGTATCTCTCTGCTTCAAATGAATTTCTTGTAAGCAGCATATTGTAGGATTCTGGTTTTTAATCCACTCTGCTATTTGCTTACATTTTAAGGGAGAGTTCATCCCATTCACATTCAAGGTTATGATTACTGATTCTTTATTGTCCTTCATGCTATCTTCCCTCTGTTTGTATTTTCCCCCTTCCCCCCTTATCCATATTCCCCAGTATTTTGTTTCTGAATACCACCCCTTCAGTGTGTTTGCCCTCCTATATCACCCCTCCCCTTTCTTTCCCCTGTCCCTTCTTCCCTTTTCCCTTACCTGCCTTTTGTTAGTTCCCCCCTTTTTTCCCACTCTCCTGCCCTTTTTCCGTCCCCCCTCCCCTTTTCCCCTTTTAATACTTGAAAGGTTAGATTTTTTTAAGTTAACTAAGTACGTGCAAGTTGACTTTAAGCCAAGTCTGATGAGAAAATGATTCATGTGTTTCTCATCTCCTCCCTTCTTCCCCTCTATTACCATAGGTATTTTGTACCTCTTAGTGTAATGAGATTTACCCCATTGAATACCCTCCCTCCTCCCATCTCTTTCCTTTGCCCCCTTTTAAGGAGTTAGTGTTTTTAGATCATTCTATCTGAGTTATAGAAAATTCTGAGTATCTGTCACTTCTAGCTAAGTACATT
This sequence comes from Macrotis lagotis, assembly GCF_037893015.1. NCBI lineage: Eukaryota > Metazoa > Chordata > Mammalia > Peramelemorphia > Peramelidae > Macrotis > Macrotis lagotis. The sequence continues at coordinate 436,844,246 of NC_133658.1, read as the reverse complement.
CTATCTAACAGAGTTAAAATTCTTTAGAGTTATTAGCGTCTTTCTCCCAAGTGGGGTGAAAGCCAGTTACATCCCATTGGATAGCAGTCTCATGGATAGGCCATGAATGTCTATCACTTCTGGCTATGTATATTCTCTCTGTTAGAGTTACAATTCTCAAGATTTATGAGAATCTTTTCCCTCATGCTGGGATATAGCCAGTTTCAACTTATTGGATAGCAATTTCTTTTTTCTTTTATAGCCTCTCCCTCCTTTTTTTTAACCTTTTCATTTGTTTCCTGAACCTCCTATTTGATGTCCAAATTTTCTATTTAGCTCTGGTCTTTTCATCAGGAATTTTTGGAATTCTTCATTTTGTTAAATGTCCATCTTTTTCCCTGGAAGAGAAGGCTCAGCTTGGCGGAATAGTGGATTCTTGGCTGCATTCCAAGCTCCTTGCTCTTAAAAATATCTCATTCCAGCCCCTTCAATACCTTAATGTTGATACAGCCAGGTCCTGTGTAATCCTTACTGTGGCTCCTTGATATTTAAATTGTTTCTTTCTGGCTGCTTGCAGGATTTTCTCTTTTATCTGATAGTTCTGGAATTTGGCCAAAACATTCCTTGCTATTTTCATTTTAGTATCTTTTTCTGGAGGAGATTGATGTACTCTTTCAATAACTACTTTGCCCTCCAATTCCATGATATCAGGGCAGTTTTCCATCACTAGAGCCTGTAATATTAAGTCCAGGATTTTTTTTTTCTTCAATGTTTTCAGGAAGTCCAATTTTTCTCAGGTTGCCCCTCCTTGACCTATTCTCAAGGTCAGTGGTTTTGTTCATGAGGTATTTTACATTTTCTTCTATTTTTTCTATTTTTTGACTTTGTTTAACTGACTCTTGCTGTCTCATGGAGCCATTAGTTTCTTCAGATTCCATTCTTTTTCATTAACCTTTTGCAACTCTTTTTCCAATTGGTGAATTCTACTTTTGAAAGAGGTTTCCATTTGACCAATTGAGGTTTTGAGAGAATTATTTTCTTTTTGCTTTTGCCCAATTGAGGATATCAGGGATTTAGTCTCCTTTTGTATTTGTCCAATTGTATTTTCTAAGGATTTCTTTTCTTGTTGCAAGTTATTAATTGTCTCTCCTAAATTTTCCAGTTGATTTTAAAACTCTTTTTTTTATTTCTTCAAGGAAGTCTTCTGTGCTGAAGACCAGATGGTATTCTCCTCAGAGGTTCTAGGTCTCTCTGAGTTAGGGTCTTTTCCTTCCAAAAATTCTTCTATGGCTCCACCTTTCCTCTGACCTGTCTTCATTTTGGTAAGACTTTGAATTTGGGAGGGTCTGCTTCACAGGTGCTTGGGCTCACTAGAGGCTTTACTCACTGAGTGCAATTTCTCTGGCTGGCAAGTAGGAGGTGCTGGTTGCTTTCTATGGAGTGTCTGTAACCTTGATTGAGGCCTTCTCCCTTAGCTTGCAGGGAGGGGTTGGAGCTATTGAATTCTTTTGCCTTCAATCAATAATGTCCTTTACCCTGGGATGAGGTCATTCTTCTCCCTATTGTCAGCTGGGCTGGTTCTTCTGCTCACACACCTGTGCCTGAGGCAGAAGTAGTCTGCAATTGTTTGGTATGGGAAGAGACCTCAGCAGGAATGGAGGCTGTGGACTCAGAGTTCCTCAGACCAGAAGAGCCCAGGAATTTTGTCCAAAACTCTCCTGCACCAGGACTCTCCCCCCAGCCCTGCCCACAATCTCCAGAGGGTCAGCACTAACACCATTGCCTCTGCTCCTTAGTTGACTCAAGTCCCCAACATCTAGCCCCACCGCTGATCCAGCAGGTCCATCTCTCAGGCCCTCAGACTCCCTGGCTCCAGTTCAGCAGTTAATCTGGCTGATCCAGGGCTGATCTGCCCTCTGTGCCCAGACTCACCTGTCTAAATTAGCCCAATGCTGCTGCAGGAGACAAAGCCTGAGGTAGATGTTCTTTCTTCTGGCTTTTCTTTCTGGGTTTTGTGGGTTGAATTTCTGTTAAGAGGTTTGTCTCCTATGATAGATGAGGAAAGATCAGGAGACTTTAGAACTGTGCCTGTCTTCTCTCCGCCATCTTGGCCCAAAAGTCCTCTTTCTTATTTTTTAAGGGATGATCTATCTTGGCCTTTCATTTTATTTTGTTTTACTTTTTGGGGTTTTGCAAGGCAATCGGGTTAAATGACTTGCCCAAGGTCACACAACTGGGTAATTATTGTCTGAGGCATGATTTGAACTCAGGTCCTCCTGATTACAGGACTGGTGCTCTGTTCACTGTGCAACCTAGCTGCCCCGGTTGTTATTTATTCAAAAGATTATCAAAATATTATTTAGATAATTCTTTGAAATAAATAGCAACTTCAGCAAAGTTGTATCATCTGTGGGCAACTAGGTAGTGCAGTGGATAAAGCACCGGCCTTGGAGTCAGGATAGACCTGAGTTCAAATCTGAACTTAGACATTTAATAATTACCTAGCTGTGTGACCTTGGGCAAGACACTTAACCCCATTGCCTTAAATAAATAAAAAATTCTTTGAAAGTTATATCATCTGCAAGGGGGTATTTTTTTACTTCTTCATTGTTTGTTGTAATTCTTTAAATTCCTTTTTTTGTCATTGCTATAGTCAGCGTTTCCAGTGCAATATTGAATAACAGTGGTGATAATGGGCATCCTTGCTTCATCCCTGATCTTAAGCTCCATTTATTTATTTTCTTTCTTGTGTTGTTTATAGGAATGGATCTTGTATTTTGTTAAAATATTTTTCAGCATCTATTCAGATACTCATGATTTCTGCTGGTTTTGTTCTAATCAATATGTCCAATTATGTTAATCCTTTCCTAGTATTGAACCAGTGTAAATTCCACTTGTTGTATTCTATGACATTTGTGACATATTGCTGTAATCTCCTTGCTGGTATTTTATTTAAAATTTTTGCATAAATATCCATTGGGGAAATTGGTTCAGAGTTCTCTTTCTCTGCTTTTGCTCTTCCTGATTTAAATATCAGCACCATATTTGTGCCATAAAATGAACTTGGAAAGACTTATTTCTTGCTTATTTTTCCAAATAAGTTTATATACTACTGAAATTTATTGTTCTTTAAATGTTTAGTAGAATTCCTTTGTGAATTTATCCAGTCTTGGGAATTTTTTTCTTAGGAGCTCATTTATGATTTGTTCAGTTTCTTTTTCTAAGATAAAGTTATTTAAGTATCCTATCTTTTTCTGTTAATTTAGCATTTTATACTATTACAAATATTCATTCATTTCACCTAGATTATTAGATTATTGATATAAAATTGGGTAAGATAGTTTCTAACAATTACTTTAATTTCATCTTCATTGGTGATACATTCACCTTCATTTTTGACATTGGTTATTTTTTTCTTTCTTTTTTCAAATCAAATTAACCAATAGTTTATTCTCTTCATTTTTAAATATAACTAGTTCTTAGTTTTAATTTTTTTAACATTCAATATAATTAATCTCCTTTGATTTTCAGGATTTCCAATTTTATGTATAGCTTGGCATTTTTAATTTGTTTTTTCCTAGTTTTTTTAGTTACATGCCCAATTCATCAAACTGTTCTTGCTCTATTTTTTAGATGTAAGTTTTTAGAGATATAAATTTTCCCCTAAGTACTACTTTGGTTGTATCCCACAAATTTTGGTATGTTGTCTTGTTGGGGTCATTCTCTCTAATGAAACTATTTATTGTTTCTGTGATATATTTTTTGATCCACTCTTGGATAGGTTTCCAATAATTGTTAATCTGTCTCCATACCTTTTTATTGAATGGAATTTTCACAGCATTATGATCTGAAAAGGAAGCATTCAAAATTTCTTAATTTTCACATTATTATAATAATCTTTTTGTGAGAGTAAACATAAACTCCCTTTCCCCAAAAAATAGAGACCTCAAATGAAATGAAGTGAGGAAAAAAAAGGTGTACTTCAGTCTGGGTTCAGATATCATCAGTTCTTTTTCTGGGAGGGGTTGCATTCTTTATCATAAATCATCAGAGCAATTGCTTCACTATCTTTTCCCACAACTGTTATTGTTAACTGTACAACCCACCATTCTATTTCTATTCTATTTATTCTCTCCTTTCTCTCCTTTCACCCTGTCCCTCCTCAGAAGTGTATTGCTGCTGTCTTCCCTCTACCATGATCTTCCCTCTCTTCTATCACCTACATCCTCCCTCTCCTCCCCCATCCTCTTTCTCCCATCTCTTTCCTCTCCAAGATAGATTTCTATACCCTTTTGAATCTGTATCTTATTAACTCTCTGAGCCATTTCTGATATGAGACTGAAGGTTCACTCATTCCTCTTCACCTTCTCCCCCTTCTACTACACTGCAAAAGCTTTTTCTTGACTCTTTTATGTTAAGTATCTTAACCTATTCTACCTCTCCTTTCCCTTTCTCCCAACACATTCCTTTTTTATACCTGACTCCATCATTATCCAATATTATACCATTATATTCAGCTCCTTCCTGTGTCTTTTCTATATATATGATCCTTCTAATTGCTCTTCTAAATGAGAAGAGTTATAAGAGTTATCAGTATCTTCTTCCCATGAAGGAATACAAGCACTTCAACATCATTAAGTCCCTATAATTTACCTGTCTTGTCCACCCTCCCTATGCTTCACCTGAGTCCTATCAAACTTCCTATTCAGATATGGTCATTTCAACATGAAAGTTTGAAAGTCCTCTTTTTCATTGTATGTCCATCTTTTCCCCTGAAAGAGGATATTCAGTTTTTCTGGGTACTTTATTTTTCATTGTAATCCAAGTTCTTTTGCCTTCCAGAATATCATATTCCAAGCCCCACAAGTCCTTATTGTAGATGCTGCCAAATTCTGTGTAATCCTGACTTGTAGCACCATAGTAGTTGAGTTGTTTCTTTCTGGCTGCCTGTAGTATTTTCTCTTTGACTTGGGAGTTTTAGAGTCTGGGTTATAATATTCCTGGGAGTTTTTTTTTGGGGGGGGTCTCTTTCAGGAGGTGATTTCTGGATTCCCTCAATTTCTATTTCACCTTCTGCTTCTAGGATCTCAGGGCAATCATGCTGGATTACTTCTTGAAAAATGAAGTCTAGGCTCTTTTCCTTGTCATAACTTTCAGTAGCCCAATAATTTAAAAATCATCTCTTCTGGATCTGTTTGTCCAGTTCATTTGTTTTTCTAATGAGATGTTTCACATTTTCTTCTAGTTTTTCATTCTTTTGGTTTTGTTTTATTGTTTCTTGATTTATCACAAAGTCATGAGCTTCCCTTGGCTCTATTCTATATTTAAAGGAATTATTTCTTTCAGAAAGCTTTTTTATCTCCTTTTCCAACTAATCAGTTCCACTTTTAAGGCATTCTTCACATCATTTGTCTTCTGGACTGCTTTTTTCATTTGACCCAAACTGGTTTTTAACATGTTATTTTCTTCAGTATTTTTAGTAACTCCTTCACTAAGCAGCTGACATGGTTTTCATGATTTACCTGTATCATTCTCTTCCCAATTTTTCCTCTACAGCTCTTACTTGCTTTTCAAATTCTTTTCTGAGCTCTTCCATAGCCTGAGACTATTTCCTATTTCTCTTAGAGGCTTTAGATACAGAAACTATGACGTGGCCATCTTCTGGATGTATATTTTGATCCTCCATGGAGCCAAAATAATTTTCTATGATCAGGTTCTTTTTTTCTATCATTTGCTCATTTCCTCAGACTATGGCTGATTTACCACACTTCCAAAACTTGGGGGGTGGAGTTGGGACACCCCCCCACCCCAATTCCTTCAAGGTCTTATGAGAGGTTCTGATGGCTCTCCTGGCTTGCACTCTGGTCTGTGGATAACCACAAGTACTCCTCTCTGCCCTGGATCTGTGAGGATGGTCCCTCTTCTCTATAGTGGTATGGGGACTCAGACTGAGACCTGAATCTAAGTATAAGAAAAGAAGCAGAGTTCTGACTCAGGGATAGTAGAGAGACCTCAGCAGTCTCTTCCCACCCCCTTACCATCTGTGGACTGAGTATTCTGGAAGCAGCTGTTGGGTGGCTCCATAGGTTCCCAAGGCAGAGCTGCCCTGAAGCTGGAACTGGCCCAGACCTAGGTTTCCAGTTCACTCTGGTACGGCAAAGTTCTCCTGCTGTCACTCCAAGCTGTCCCAGTGTTCCCCAGGACAAGAGGTCTGGACACCACTCCTGCTGCCATAGACCCAGGTGCCCCCATGGACCCAGATGTCCAGTGGGCTGTTCCTAGAAGACAGGAGCTGGTTTGCCCTGGCATGGAGTGGCTGTGATCCAGCTGCAGTGGGGGTTTTCCAACCCCCAGTCCCAGTGGAACAGACTTTTCCTGTGGATCTACCAAGTTGTCTTGGACTGGGAAATTGCTTCACTCAGTCTTTCTGTGGCTTCTGCCCTTCTAAAATGTGGTTAGAGTCATAATTCTATGGCTTTTGGAGCTTTTGGGGGGGAATGTTCTGAGAATTACTGTCCTTATGCCAATTCTTGGCTTCACCCCATTCTGTAATCAAAATTTCTACATTTTTGTATTTCATTGTGAAATTTTTATATATAGTTATATGGTCAAATTTTGCATAGGTACCATGCCACTGAGAAAAGGTTTTAGTCCATTCTATCCCCATTTAATTTTATCCAGAGGTCTATCATATCTAATTTTTTCTAAAATTTTATTCATTTCCTTTACTACTTTCTCTTTTTTTGGTTAGATTTCTCTAGTTCTGAAAGATATCCACTACTATGGTTTTATTGTCTATTTTCTCCTGTAACTCATTTAAATTTTTCTTTAAGAATTTGGATGCTATTCCATTTGGTGCTTATTATTGATATTACTTCACTGTCTATGGTTCCCTCTTTTTAGGCAAAATGTAGTTTCTCTGCTTGTCTCTTTTAATAAGATTGATTTTTGCTTTTGTTTTATCTGAGATCATAATTGCTACTTCTGATATTTTTTTTAACTTCAATTGAAGCATAAGAGATTCTCTTTCAGTTCTCTACCTTTATCCTGTAAATGTTTCTAGTAAGCATTCTTATTGCTGGGTTTGTCTTATATTTTAGGATTCTAGTATTTTATTCCCTCTGTTTTGTGCTCCCATTTTATAAGTGTATCTGTCCCATTCACATTCACATGGGATTATTGTTTTCTTATTTCCATCTTACTTTTTTCCCTCTAATTCTTCTTCTCTCTCTTCTCATCCTGTCCTGCCTCAAAAGTGTTTTCCTGGGAGGTGGAACCAAGATGGTGGATAAAGGCAGGAACTCATCCAAACTCTCCCTAAACCACCCTAAATACCTATAAATAATGACTTAAATCAAATTCTAGAATGCAGATTCCACAAAATAAAAACTGAAAGAACAATTTTCTAGCCCAAGACAACTTAGAAGAACCAGATTAACAGATCTGCTGCACCAGGGTAAAAGAGTAACGTAGAGCAGCAAGGGCCAAGTCAGAGCAAACTGGCCCTAGTCATCCAGGAACAGACTACATAGCAACTGAAGCAGTGGTAGTGGTGGCGGTTTCTAGATATCTCAGCCTAGGGATTGCCAAGGACAACTTGGAAGGTCAGCAAGAAAACCTTGCAGTACTGGGATGAGATTGAGCTTAGTCCAATGCAGACTTCAGCAATGCAGATCTTATCCCAGCAGACCAGAAGCAGGTCTTGGGAACTATTGAGAAATACAACAAAGATTACTACTGAAGTAGACTTTCAGAGTTCCAGGGCAGAAAGAAGTGTTTGAAGTTAGTCAGAGACCAGAGCAAAAGTAAGGAGAGTAGTCTTAACTTTCCAAAAAACCTTGGAAGAATTGAAAACTTGCAGATCCCTAGAAACATCTCTGAAAACATGCAAAAACCCTTAAAAGTTTGGAACAGTATGTCCTCCACCCTGGAAGCAGATTCCCACCTTAACAAAGAGGTAAAATCAAGTCATAGTCAAGAGAAATGAGCAAACAAGAGGAGAAAAGAATCATAACTATAGATAGTTACTGTGGCTATACAGAATCACAAAATACACACTCAGAAGAAGATAACAAAGTCAAAGCTTCTACATCCAAAGCCTCCAAGAAAAATATGAATTGATCTCATTGAGGGCCATGGAAGGGCTCATGAAGGACTTTGAATATCAAGTAAGGGAGACAGAGGAAAAATTGGAAGAGAAATAAGAGTGGTATGGGAAAATCATGAAAATTGAGTCAGTAATTTGGAGAAGGGGATGCAAAAAAAACTGAAGAAAATATCTTTAAAAAAATCAGAATGCATCAAATGGGAAAAAATAGTCCAAAAAGCCAATGAGGAGAAGAATGGCTTACAAAGCAGAACTGTCCAAGTAGAAAAGAAGATAGAAAAGCTCGATGAAGAAAATCATTCCTTAAAGTATACATGGTAGTAAAGGGAAGCTGATGACTTTGTGAGAAATTAAGAAACAATAAAACAAACCAAAAGAATGAAAAACTAGAAGAAAATGTGAAATATCTCATTGGAAAAACAACTGATCTGGGAAACAGATCCAGGAAAGATAATTTAAAAATCATTGTACTACCTGAAAGCCAGGGTAAAAAAAAAAACCTTTCATCATTTTTGCAAGAAATTATCAAGGAAAATGTCCATTATATTCCACAAAAAGGGGGTAAAATAAAAATTGAAGGAATCCTCCAATCACCTCCTGAAAGTTCTCAAAATGAAAACTGCAGAAATGTGATAACCAAATTTCAGAGCTCCAGGTCAAGGAGAAAATACTGAAAGTGGTCAGAAAGAAACAATTAAAATAATGTGTAACTACACTCAGGACAACACAAGATTTAGTAACTTCTACATTCAGGGACCATAGGGCTTGGTTTTCAACCAAGCACCAACTACCCAACAAAATTGAACATACTCTTTCAGGGGAAAAGATGAATATACAATGAAATAGAGATCTTCAAACTTTCCTGATGAAATGACCAAATTTGAACAGAAAATCTGATCTTCAGATATGAAACTCATGTGAAGCATTAAAAAGCTATACAGGAAAGGTAAATGTTAAGTGACTTAATGATGTTGAACTCCTTATATTCCTACATGGGAAGATAATGCTGATGACGCATATCAACTTTCTCATTTAATAGGGAACTTAGAAGGATCATATATAGACAAGGCATAGGTGGGAGTTGAATTTGAAGGGATAATATATTTAAAAGATGGAGTTAATGGGTGAAAGATGAATATATTGGGAGAAAAGGAAAAAGAGAGGTAGAATGGGGTGAGTTGTTTTACATAAAAGAAGCAGGATAAAGCTGTTATAGTGGAGAGGAAGAGTGGGAAGTTGAGGGGGAGTGAATGAAACTCAAAATTGATTCAGAGAGAGAATAACATACACACTCAATTGGGTACAGAAATCCCTCTTTCCCAAGAGGAAAGTGGAGGGGACAGGGATGGGAGAAATGGTATGGGAGGTGATAGAAGAGAGGAAGGATTGTGGGCAGGGGTAATCAGATACAAAACACTTTTAAGGAGAGATAGGATGAAAGAAGAGAAAGAGACAATCAATGGGGGTGAGGGAATAGAATACAGGAAAATAGTTAGCAATAGTAACTGTGGGAAAAAATATTGATACAAATTTCTCTGAAAAAGACCTCATTTCTCAAACATAGAAAATAGAGTCAAATTTATTTTTTTAAAAAAAGTCATTCCCTAATTGATAAATGATCAGAAGATATTAAATTTTCAGATGAGGTTATCAATGCTATCTGAATCACTTTTTAAAATGTCCTAATAGGAGAAATGTGAGTTGGAACATTTCTGAGGTATTACCACATACCTATTAGGTTCATTAATAGGCCAAAAAAAGAAGGTGACAAATGTTGGAGGGGATGACAGAAAATAAAATTAATACATTGTTGTAAGAGCTGTGAAATGATACAACAATTCTGTAGAGCAATTTGGAAGTATGTCCAAAGGACTGTAAAACAATGCCTACTACCCTTTGACCTCACAGTGCCACTTCTAGATCTATATACCAGAAGAAAAGAAAAATAGGAAAGAAAAGGACCTATGCGTATAAGGATATTTATAGCAGCTCTTTTTGGGTGACAAGGACCTGAAAATTAAAGATATGCCCATTGTTTGTGGAGCAGCTGAATAAATTGTAGTATGTGATTATAATGAAATGCTATTGTGTAAAAGAAATGATGAACAGGATGCTCTCAGTAAAAACTTGCATTAACAGATGCAATGGAATATGTACTACATACAAAGTAAAAGTAATGTTATCGAATGACTTACCTTTTCTCAACACTGCTATGACACAAGACAATTCTAAAGGACTTTATCTTAAAAACACTATCCATCCCAAAGTCAAAACTGGTGGAGTCTGAATACAGATTGATACATACTTTTTTAAAACTGTATTTTTCTTGACACTTCTCTTTTCTTGGAGGGAGAAGATTATGTTTACTGTAACATCATGATTATTGAGGTAATGTTTTTCATGATTACTTACAACAAATCTAAACTATAACAAGTATTTTGCTTTCTCAATGAGGGGTATTGGGTGAGAGGAAAGAAGAGAATTCAGACCTCAAGGTTTTAAAAATGAATGGTGAAACTTTTTTTTCCATGTAATAAGGTAAAAGAATGGAAAGAGACTTCCGGCCAAGATGGCAGAGAGAAGACAGGCACAGTTCTAAAGTCTCCTGATTTTTCCCCCATCTATCAAATGAAACAAACCTCTTAAAAGAAATCCGACCCACAAAACCCAGAAAGAAAAGCCAGGAGAAAGAATATCTACCTCAGGATTTGTCTCCAGCAGCAGCATTAGTTGAATTTGGGCAGATGAGTCTGGGCTCAGAGGGAGGATCAGCCCCGGATAAACCAGATTAACAGCTGAATTGGAGCCAGGAGTCTGAGGGCCCGAGAGCCAGACCTGCTGGATCAGCAGTGGGGCTAGATGGCAGGGGCTTGAGTCAACTAGGGAGTAGAGGCACTGGTGTTGGTGCTGTCCCCAGGAGCTTGCAGACAGGGCTGGGGCGAGAGATCTGGTGCAAGAGGGGGCACCATCCCTGAGCCACTCTGGTCTGAGGTCAGAGTCCCATTACAGCTCAGACCTCTTCCTGAACAAACAAATGTAAACTACTTCTGCCTCAGGCCCAGGTGTGTGAGCAGAAGAACCAGCCCAGCTGACCAATGACCTCAGGCCAGGGTAAAGAGCACCACCGATTGAAGGCAAAAGAATTCAATGGCTCCAACTCCTCCCTTCAAACAAAGGGAGAAGGACTCAATCAAGGTCACAGACACTCCAAAGAAAGCAACCAACACCTCCTACTGACCAGCCAGAGAAGTTTTACTCAGTAAGTAAAGCCTTTAGTGATCCCAAGCCCCAGGGAACCAGGCCCTCCCCAACTCAAGGTCTTAGCAAAATGAAGAAGGGTCAGCAGAAAGGAGGATGCATAGAAAAATTCTTGGAAGGGAAAGACCTTAACTCAGAGAGACCTAGAATCTCTGAGAAGAATACGATCTGGTCTTCAGCACAGAAAGACTTCCTTGAAGAAATAAGGAAGGAGCTTAAAAATTTGGGAGAGACAATTAATACCTTGCAACAAGAAAACAAATCCTTAGAAAGTACAATTGGACAAATACAAAAGGAAACTAAATCTCTTGAGATCCTCAATTGGGCAAATGCAAAAAGAAAAAAATTCTCTCAAAACCTCAATTGGTCAAATGGAAAGCTCTTTCAAAAGTAGAATTGACCAATTGGAAAAGGAGTTGCAAAAGGTTAATGAAGAAAACTCCTCCCCCAAAAAAAGAATGGAGTCTACAGAAACTAATGACTCCATGAGACAGCAAGAGTCAGTTAAACAAAATCAAAAATAGAAAAAATAGAAGAAAATGTAAAATACCTCAACAAAACCACTGACCTCGAGAATAGATCAAGAAAGGGCAACCTGAAAATTATAGGACTTCCTGAAAACATTGAAGAGAAAAAAAGCCTGGACTTAATATTACAGGCTCTAGTGATGGAAAACTGCCCTGATATGATGGAATTGAAGGGCAAAGTAATTATTGAAAGAGTACATTGATCCCCACCAGAAAAAGATCCTAAAATGAAAACAGCAAGGAATGTTGTGGCCAAATTCCAGAACTATCAGATAAAAGAGAAAATCCTGCAAGCAGCCAGAAAGAAACAATTTAAACATCAAGGAGCCACAGTAAAGATCATACAGGACCTGGCTGCATCAACATTAAGGGATAGAAGGTCCTGGAACGAGATATTTCCAAGAGCAAGGGACCTTGGAATTCAGCCAAGAATCTACTTTCCTGCAAAGCTGAGCCTTCTCTTCCAGGGAAAAAGATGGACATTTAACGAAATGGAAGAATTCTAAAAATTTCTGATGAAAAAACCAGAGCTAAACAGAAAATTTGGACATCAAACAGGAGGTTCAAGAGACACATGAAAAGGTTAAAAAAAGGGGGGGGCGGTAAAAGGGAAAAAATGCTATCCAGTAAGTTGAAACTGGCTATATCCTAGCATGGGGGGAAAAGATTCTCATAAATCTTGAGAATTGTAACTCTAACAGAGAGAATATACATAGCCAGAAATGATGGACATTCATGATCTATCCATGAGACTGCTATCTAATGGCATGTAACTGGCTTTAACCCCACTTGGGAGAAAGACTCTAATAACTCTCAGGAATTTTGACTCTATTCGATAGAATATACTGAACTAGAAAGGACAGACACTGAGAAATTTCTATGACTTAGATAGAATGATCTAAAAAACACTACCTTCTTAAAAAGGGGGACAGGAAAGAGACTGGAAGAGGGAGGGGAGTGAATGGGGTAAATTTCATTACATTAAGAGGTACAAAAAATCTATGGTAATAGAGGGGAAGAAGGGAGCAGATGAGAAACACCTGAATCTTCTTCTCATCAGACTTGGTTTAAAGGCAACTTACACATACTTAGTTAACTTAAAAAACATCTAACTTTTCAAGTATTAAAAGGGGAAAAGGGGAGGGGGGACAGAGAAAGGGAGGGGGACTTGGGGGAAAAGGGGGGAAATAACAAAAGGAAGAGAAGGGAAAAGGGAAAAAGGGAAGGGGGAAAGAAAAGGGAGGGTGTGATATAGGAGGACAAACACACTGAAGGGAGTGGTATTCAGAAACAAAATACTGGTCTCTTGCATGTACTCTGGTCTGTACTTGACTACAAGCACTCCCCGGGCGAGTCTGATATGTGAATACATGCTTAGTCTATTCCATTTCATGAACCTGAAGCATCAATTGTGTCCTTTGAAATCTGTAACTTCTTTTTCATCAGCAATTCTTGCCTCCTGCTGAACCATCTTTGTGGACACAGGAATTCCAATTGCCCTTTGCTCTTCAATCCATATCTTCAATTCCCTGTTCAAACCAGGTCATTTTGCTGACTTGCCTTTCCTGGTCTTCTTCTGTCATGGCATTTTCAGTAGAGTTTCTTCTTCCTGTAGCCAGACTCAGATTGTTTTCTCAGTTGGAGGAGGACCAAACTTATGATCAGCAGCAGAATTTTCATTCACTTTTGCAAACTCTATCACTTTTTACTTGAATTCAGCATTAAATGAAAATCTTTTCTGAGCCATTTCTGGGCAGAACGTGGCAAAATGTAACCTAATATAATGGGTAACAAATGCAAAAAAATGAGCACAAAGACAAGTGCGAAAAAGTGGGAAATGCAAGTAAAAAAAAAGCTACAACTACTGTATAAGATGCTCCCAGTTTTTAGACCCCACATTTTTCAAAATTGGGTGCAGCTTATGAATGGGGAAATATATCCTTTTGTTTTTAATTGGTTCAATAATTATTTAATTTTCTTTCCTCTCTATTTTCTAGGTCTATTGTTTTTACCATGCGATATTTCTCATTTTATTCCTTTTTTTATTCTTTTGATTTTGCTTGATTGTTTCTTGATGTCTCCTGAGGTCATTAGCTTTCACTTGCCCAATTCTAATTAGTAAGGAAGAATTTTTTTCAGGGAGTATTTGTGCCTCTTTTTCTATTTGGTCAGTTCTGCTTCATTAAGTAGTTCTTTTCCACACTTCTTTTTTTCATTTGGTCTGGCTTCTTCTTTTCAGTGGATTTTTCTGCCTTATTTAATCATTTGGCATATTGGTTTTTTTATTTTAGAAAGGTTTTATTTATTTTCAGTTTTACAATTTTTGCCCCAATCTTGTTTCCCTCCCCCAACCCCCACAGATGGCAGTTTCTTAGTCTTTACATCATTCCCATAGTATGCATTGATCTAAGTTGAATATGATGAGAGAGAAATCATATCATTAAGGAAGAAATATATAGTATGAGATATAGCAGAATTACATAATAAAACAATTTTTTAAAAAATTAAATTAAAGGTACATAGAAAGTCTTTGGTCTTTGTTCAAACTCCACAATTCTTTCTCAGGATACAAATGGAATTCTCCATCACAGATATACCAAAGTTGTGCCTGTTTGTTGCCCTGTTGGTAAGAGCAAGTCCATTAAGATTGATCATCACTCCCATGTTGTTGCTAGGATGTACAATGTTCTTCTTGTTCTGCTCATCACACTCAGCTTCAGTTTATGCAAATCCTTCCAGGCTTCCCTGAATTCCCATCCCTCCTGGATTCTAATAGAATAATAGTGTTCCATGACATACATACCACAGCTTGTTAAGCCATTCACCAACTGAAGGGAATGTTTCCATTTCTTTGCCACCACAAAGAGAGCTGCTATGACTATTTTTGTGCAGGTGACATTTTTACCCTTTTTCATAATCTCGTCAGGGTATAGACTGTATCAAAGGATATGCACATTTTTGTTGCCTTTTGGGCATGATCCCAACTTGCTCTCCAGAAAAGTCGGATGAGTTCACAGCTCCACCAATAATGTATTAGTGTCCCACATTTCCCACATTCCTTCCAACATTGATCATTGTCCTTTTTGGTCATATTGGCCAGTCTGAGAGGTATGAGGTGGTACCTCAGAGATGCTTTAATTTGCATGTTTCTAGTAATTAGTGATTTAGAGCAATTTTGCATATGACTATGGATTGCTTTGATTTCCTCATCTGTAAATTGCCTTTGCATATCCTTTGACTATTTGTCAATTGGGGAATGGCTTGTCTTTAATTTTTAAAAAATTGACTCAGTTTTCTGTATATTTTAGAGATGAGTCCTTTGTCAGAAACACTAGTCATAAAAATTGTTTTCCAATTTACTACATTTTTTTAATTTTGGTTACAATGGTTTTGTCTGTGCAAAAGCTTTTTAATTTAATGCAATCAAAAGTATCTAGTTTGTTTTTAATGATGTTCTCCATCTCTTCCTTGGTCATAAATTGCTTCCCCTTCCATAGATCTGACAGGTAAACTATTCCTTGATCTTCTAGTTTGCTTATAATATTGTTTTTTGTCTAGATCCTGTATCCATTTGGATCTTATCTTGGTATAGGCTGTGAGGTGTTAGCCTAATCTAAGTTTCTTCCATACAAACTTCCAATTTTCCCAACAGGTTTTTTTTTTATCAAAAAGAGAGATTTTATCCCAATATCTGGACTCTTTGAGTTTATCAAACAGCAGATTATTATAATCATTTCCTGCTATTGCACCTAGTCTATTCCACTGATCCACCACTCTATTTCTTAGCCAACCAGACAGTTTTGTTGACTGATGCTTTATAATATAATTTTATAACTGGTAGGACTAAGCCACCTTCTTTTGCACTTTTTTTCATTAAATCTCTGGAGATTCTTGACTTTTTATTTCTCCATATGAATTTATTTACAATTTTTTTCTAATTCATTATAGCAATTTTTTGGAATTTTGATTGGTAGGGCACTAAACAAGTAGTTTAATTTTGGTAGAAGCATCATTTTTATTATATTAGCTCAGCCTATCCATGAGCAGGTGATATTTGCCCAGTTATTTAAGTCTGATTTTATTTGTGTGAGAAGTCTTTAGTAATTGTTTTCAAAAAATTTCTGAGTCTGCCTTGACAGGTAGACTCCTAGGTATTTTATACTGTCTGAAGTTACTTTGAATGGGATTTCTCTTTCTAGCTCTTTCTGTTGCATCTTGCTAGTCATATATTAAAATGTTGAGGATTTATGAGAGTTTATTTTTATGTCCTGCGACTTTGCTAAAGTTGCTCATTATTTCTAGTAGTTTTTTAGATGATTTTTTGGAATTCTCTAGGTATATCATCATGTCATCTGCAAAGAGTGAGAGTTTTGTCTCTTCCTTCCCTATTCTAATTCCTTCTATTTCTTCTCTGTTAGCAGAAGCTAACATTTGTAATATGATATTGAATAGTAGTGGTGATAGTGGGCATCCTTGTTTCACTCCTGATTTTATTGGAAATTGGCATATTGTTTTTCAAGGTATTGTTTTTCTTTCATTATTTTTATGTCTTCTTTACCAAGCCATTGACTCTTTCTTATATCACTTTCATTCTTTTCTCCCTTTCCCCCCCTCGCCTTTCTTATTGATTTTTAAAATGCTTTTTGAGTTCTTCCAGGGCCTGAGACCAACTGACATTTTTCTTTGAGGCTTTTCATACAGTTTCTTTGACCTCATTATCTTCTTCTGAATTTGTAATTTGATCTTTCCTGTCACCATGGTAGCTTTCTACAGTCAGATTCTTTTTACAGTCTTTTTTTTTTACTTTTAACTTTATATTATAGTTGGGTTCTATACCAAGGATGGAGATGACACTTTCCCAAACTCTAGGATTTTTGTGCTGCTGTGTTCAGAGGTAATTCTTGGAGTATGTAAGTTTCAATTCTTCCAAGGTTGTATGATATAAGAAGAGGTGTGATCAATATTTTCCTGCACTGTGGTCTGGTCTTTGAGGAACCACAAACACCCCTTTTCCATCTTGGAACTATAATCAGGGTCCCTACTCCTGCTGGTACTCCTTCTTGCCCTAGGACCACAATATAGAACCATATATGGGCAATGCAACAGAGTCTTGCACTATTGCTAGCAAAGAAACCTTTGTATTCTTCTTCTGACCAGTTGTATGGTCAGACCTTTATTGTCTATGAGTTAAGAGCTCTGGAAGCCACCACCATAGTTGATTCAGTCAACACCAAGACCTATTACTAGTTTACAGGGGCATGGCTTCACTACCAATAAGGTTATGCTTCTTCAGAATTCATTTTTGAGGCATGTTGTTTGGAGGGGAATTTAGGAAAACTCAGGTGAGATTCTGCCTTTACTCTGCCATCTTGCCTCTACCCCAATCATTGGGGTTTATTGAATGAGAGAGGTGAAATGTGGAATTTTAGGAAAATCAATTTGTCAGCTGAATGGATGAATTGGAGTGAACAAAGATTTGAAACAGGGAAACTATTCATTCATTCATTCATTCATTCATTCATTCATTCAATTCAGTAAACACTTATTAAGTGTTCACTATGTGCCAGGTACTTTGCTAAGCACTGAGAATACAAAAAAGAGACAAGGAAAGTTGCTGTCCTCAAGAGCTTATAATTGAATAGGGGAGACAATATGTAAACAAATATATACAAAAATATACAGAATAAATAAGAAATAATTAACAGAAGGAAAGCACTGGAATTATCAAAAGTCCAGTATGAGTTGATGAGGAAATCATCAAGATGGTAAAAGTGTCAGAGGAGAGAAAGGGATAAGTGAAGAGATATTACAAAGATAGAATCAATAGGACTTGATAACAGATTAATATAGGAATGGTGGTAACAGAGAGTGAAAAGAAGAGAATGATACTTAGGTTATGAGCTGAATGATTGAAATGATGGGGGTGCCTTGACAGTAATGAGGAAGTTTGGAAGGGAGAAATGTTTGGGGTGGGTGGAAGATAAGTCCAGTTCTGGACATACTGAGCTGAGGAGACATCCAATTTGAGATGTACATAGGCAACTGGAAAGATAAGACAGGAAATAAGAAGATACATTATGGCTAGATTATTTGAGAATCATCTGCATAGAGATGCTAAATGAATCTTTGAGAATTGAAGAAATTGCCAAGTAAAATAGAAAAAGGGAAAAAAGAGAAAGGATTCAGAAGAGAACTTTGGGGGACACTCACCTTCAGCAAGTACAACCTGGATAAATATTCAACAAAGGAAATCAAAAAGAATGGCCAAACAGATCAGAGGAAAATCAGGAGAGAATAGAATCTTGAAAACACAGAAGATGACTATATCGAGGAAAAGAAAGCGGTTAGCAGTATCAAAAACTACAGAGAAGTCAGTAAGGATGAGGTCTGAGAAAAGATCATTAGATTTGAAAAGTTAATAATTTTGTTTAGAGCAGATAATTTCATTAAAGTTTAAGAAAACAATGAGACAGCACAGCAAATGTAATTAATATGTAATTAAATTAGTCTGTAGATAAATGTAATCAATATGTAATTAAATCAGTCTGTAGGGAAATTTTATATCTCTAAAGACTTTCATCAGCAAAAGAGAGAATGAGCAGATCAGTGAATTTGATAAACAAAGAAAAAACTAGAAAAACAACAAATATTTTTAAACCATCAAAATAGAAATCCTAAAATTTAAAGAAGAAATTAATGAAATTGAAAGAATAATGGATAGAAGAATTCATGAATAAACAAAGGATAAAGAGGATTGAAGAAACTAAAAATGAACAATTTTATAATTATATAAAATTAAAATATTTATGTACAAACAAAATCAATGCTCTTAAGACTGGAAGGGGAAACAAATAACTAAGGAAAAAATAATTATTGCACAAGGTTCATTTCCAAGATATATAGCATTTGCTTCAAATTTGTATGACTAAAAGTCATTCCCCAAGTGCCTGCCAGCTAACTTATCTTTCCTCATAGCCTATCGCTTGACTCAGTCCAGCTGTAGTCAAGTTCTCAGGTGAATGTTGAAGAGGTGGGAAACAAAGATGACAAGTTCTCCATTTATTTCACAGAAAATCAAGAGTTTAAATATCCCCTTAGTCCCTAGTTTACTCCCAATTCACATGGCATTCTCCAATTAGTCAAACAAAGAATGTCTCTGTACTTGTGGATAGCAGGTGATAAAGTTTACTTCCTCAGGTTAATACTCCCACATAATATCCCTAGCTATCATCAGCTTAGTGTTTACACATAATGCTCCAGGAAGTGCCAAAACATAAGGAACAGATGATAAGATCCAGATAGCCCCAGGTGAGTAGGCCATTGATGCACATGGGCAAAAGGACCTTTAAATCATTCCCAGTCATGCAATGACCTTCCTGTAATCCTCAACAGTCTCTTACACACAAGTGACAAGTAAGCAGTGAATATGAATATGTGGTTCTCAAGGGGAAAAAAATCCAAACTATCTATAGTAATATTAGTTTTTTCAAATTGCTAATTAAGTGGAAACATTAAAAACAGCTCTGAAATTCTATTCATACTACTTGGACTGGAAAAACTGATGAAAGGGTGCAATTAAAAATATTGAATGGGGTGCAGGAAAAGAAAATATTAATGCATTGTTGACAGATCTGTGAATTTGTCTAGATATTCTGAAAAAGAAACTGGAACCATGTCCCCAAAATTGCCATGTGTATTATCCAGTGAATCCATTTATAGGCTCATGAAGTTGCCAAGGTCAAAGAAAAAAAAGGAAAAGAACCCTTATCTGCAAAAATATATATGTATGTGGATATACAAATCCATATCCATATATATGAGCTATTTTGTGGTGGTAAATAACTGAAAAGTAAAGGGGTATACTCCCAATTGGGTAATGATTGAAAATAATATGGCATATGAATGTAATGGAATAAAATTGTATCATAAGAAATGATCAAAGGAATGGTTTCAGCAAAATTTGGGTAGCTGTGTATGAATTGCTGAAGAGTGGAGTAAGCACAACAAAGAAAATTACTTATATGACAATAGTATAGACAAACAACTTTGAAAGCCTTAAGAACTCTGATTAATGCCATAGACCAATAATAAAACAAACTGACAAAGAAGTGACAGGCCAAGAATGTAGAATGAGATGGGTTTGTTTTTTTTTTTGGATGTGATCAATGTGGGAATTTGTGTTGTTTGATCATGGAAATTTGTTATAAGGATTTTACTTTTCTTTTTTTTTTGCTTTCAGAGATCAAAATGGTAAGGAGAGAAAGTTTATTTTTGCTAATTAAAAAAAAAATTTAAACTAAAACTCCACACTGTCACATTCTTTATATAAATAGAAGGTTTTTTAAAGAGTGTAAATTACAAGAAATATAAAGTACAAAGGGCAGCAATGAGCAGTTAGTAGAGGTCTAACCCCACAGTCAGCCATGGAGCCTGGTCACAGGTTCAGGGTTAAAAAGAACTCTAGTGCGTCAGGTTGCAAGACCAAAGACCCTTCTTGGGTAAGCATAATAATGCAGACCAGGAGAGCAATGATCACATGTCTCTCCTTGGATTACACTACCTTGGAAGTAGTACCAAGAACTTGTAGGACTCTGGAACTAATTCTGAAAATAGCAACACAAGAAATGACTGAGACTTGGAACAGTACCTCTCCACTCCCAGGTGAGTAGAGCATGACTTTAACATAAAGTTCAAAGTCAAGAATTAGGTTAAAAAATAAGAAAACAACAACAACAACAAATTTTGACTGTATTAAAGCTACCATGGTGGCAGGAAGATCAAGAAACAAACTTAGAAGAAAACAACAATGTGAAAAGAGCTATATGCAAAGCCTCAAGTAAAAATGCTAATTCAACACAAGTCCAGCAATAATTTCTGGAAAAGTTTAAAAAAGAAAAAAGAATGGTAGAGGAAAAACTGGGAAAAGAAATGAGAGCAATGGAAGAAAATTATGGGAAGAGAATTAACAATTTGGCAAAAGAAAATATTGAAGAAAATAATATATTAACAATCAGAATTGGACTAATGGTAAAAGAGGCACAAAAATTCATTGAAGAAAAAAATTCCTTAAAAATTAAAATTGTGCAAATAGAAGCTAATGACTCCAAAAAACATCAAAAAAACCAGTCAAAAACAGAAGAAATTGTGAAAAATAAACATAACAGAAAAACTCATAAGAGACTCAATAAAGTTAAATTATTTACTTTTATATATTGTGAGATAATACATGTAACTCCTAAGAATTTTATCAGTTTTATTATGAGCTGATTATATTGAAATGATCTCAAAAATGAGGAGATTTGCAAGGAAAAACTTTTACAGTGAAGAGAAAAAGGAGAAAGCATGACAGGCAAATGATTGAACTTCAATTTCATTAGACTAGATTCACTAAGTGTGTGTGTGTGTGTGTGTGTGTGTGTGTGTGTGTGTGTGTATTTCTATGCCCAATTATATATACATATTATATGTTATATATTTTTAGTATACTATATGTGTATATAATGCATACTATATGTATACATACATACACACAATTATAATGTTTAATGTTTTTCCTTCATTTTTGAAGAAGACCACAACATCAGGGAGGTAATCTCATGACAAGCACATCAATTGGATTTGAGTGAGGGGGTTCTCTGCTGAGTCACCAACTTCACTTTTCTCCTCCAGAGCCATCTGGGTCCAGTGGCCAGATATGAGTCAGGATGACTGAAGATGGCCCTGGATGCAAGGCAGTCAGGGTTAAATGACTTACCCAAAGTCACATAGCTATTAAGTAGCAAGTGACTGAGGTCAGATTCTAACTCCCATCTCCCTGACTCCAAGGGTAGTGCTCTATCCACTACATCCCCTAGCTGCCCCCCACACACACACACACACTTAACTGGGCATAGAAATTAATTTTACACAACAGGAAAATAGGAGTGGAAGGAGATAAAAGAAAGAAAAGGATGAAGGGAAGGCAGGTCAAGGGAGACAGTGGTCAGAAGCAAAATAAAGTTTTGAGGAGAAACAAAATTAGAAGAGAGAAGGATAAATGAAAGGAAATGTATGGTTAGTCCACATAAATGGCATTGAGAATGGGATGAGCTCACCTATAAAATGGAAATGAATAACAGAATGTATTAGAAACTAAAATCCAACAATGTTTTTTATAAGAGGTAAACGTGAAACAGAAAGACACACACAGAGTTAAAATAAGGATATGGAGCAAGAATCTATTATGCTTCAGTTAACTGAAGAGGGCAAAATCTCATACAAAAGAAAAGAAAAAATAGAACTAATTGGAAGAGATGATCAAGGAAAATACATTTTTATAAAAGGTACCATTGACAATGGACCAATATCAAAAAAAAAATTTACAGTGTTTCTCTGATGAAGGTCACTTTTCTCAACTCTATAAGGAACTGAGTCAAATTTATAAAAATAAAATCCATTCATAAATTAATAGTCAGGGTATATGGACAGGCTATTTTTAGAAGAAAAAATCAAAGTTATCTAGAGACATATTAAAAATGCTCAAAAACACTACTGGTTAGGGAAAGACAAATTAAAACAATTATCAAGTAAGACCTCACACCTATTAGAAATAACAAATACTAAAAGGGATGAGGGAAAATAGGAAACTTAATGAACCATCGATGGAGCTGTGAACTGGTCCAACCACTCTGGAGAACAATTTGGAACTGTATTCAAAGGCTATAGGACTATGGATACTCTTTGACCCAATAATAGCACTACTGAGTCTTGACTTTGACCTTAAAATAAAAATTATATTAAACATGTGTTTACCTTCGGAGTCAGTCCCAACAAGGAGGCTTGGCCTCCAAAGTAAGCCCTTAAGAAAGAATAAAATGTAATTAGGTTAATATACATGTTTATGAATATTTCTCTAAGTTTGTTGATTTCACAGGCATGTGTGTGGTGTGGCCCAGCTAGAAAATCAGACTCCCAAAATTGAGTCTTGGAAGGGAATTTTTATACAATTTAATTATCAAAAGACAGGATCTGAAAAGCTACTTCTGGCTTTATTTATCGAGGAAGGCAGCAGTCATCAACTTAGGATAGCAAAAGAGGGGCTGGATTTTAGCATCAGTTATGCTAAAGATCTCCACAAAGCAATGTGAATCTTCCCCCTCTAGGATGTTGGCACCACCCAGTGGCCCTTGATACACTGGAATTAGTAGCTATCAGTCTGTCCCTCCAAGAGATCAAAAGGAAAAAGATACATCTGTATGAAATATTTGCAGCAGCTCTTTTTTGCAGCAGCAGCAAAGAACTAGAAATTGCTGATGGAATACTATTTTCTATAAGAAATCACGAGGTATATGGCTTCAGAAAAACATGGGAAGATCTAAATGACCTAGCACAAAGTCAAGTGAGCAGGTTGAGATCATTATACACAATAATGTAATGTTGATTAACTTTGAAAAACTTAACTGCTCAGATCAATATAATAATACAAGACAATCCCAAAGGACTCATGATGATAAAGTATTATCTAACTCTAGAGAGAGGTGGTTGAACTGATGAACTCTAAGTATAAATAGGCATATTTGTTCACTGCTTTTCTTGCTTTTTTGTGGTACGGCTAAAATGAAAATGTGTTTTGCATGATTTCACATGTATAATTAATATCATATTGTTTGGTTTCTCAGTGGTTATGGGAGGGTTTAGTAGAGAGGGAAAAAGCTACAACTCAAAGTTTAAAAGCATAAATAAATATGTGCATATGTCAGACAGACAGAAGGGGGGAAAGAAACAGAGACAGAGAGACACAGAGATAGAGACAGAGAGACAGAGAGATGGAGACAGAGAAACAGAGACAGAGAGACAGAGAAGGCAGAAACTCCCTCAAAGTGAGAAGAAATGTAGGCTAAGCAGGATGGAGGATTCTACTCCATCTGGTAATCTCCAGTTTTAACTTATTATTCTTGACGACTAGTTGGATCAACTTTGTTCCTGAAAATGCTTTAAATATCCTCTAAATTCAGTACCCTGGCATAAAGTCCTGGTTACCTAACCCATAAATATAGGTCTGGGAAAGGAAGCCAGAAGTCAAAATAGTGATTCTCACTTGCTCACACAGCTCTTGGACTTGCTCCAGAGATAATTGACATTGTGATTTATACAAAGAAATAGAAAATAGGAAACAAAATTAGATTCAGAAACCAAAGCATTCCCAAAAGCTTTGGCAAGGTGTTTTTAATGCATACTCTTGGCATATGTCCCTGAATTTTTTCCTCATCTCTTTCTAACCTTCTCTTTTTTCTTCTTCCCCTCCTCTACTACTATCTTGGAAATTCCCTAGGGACCAGGGAAGTAGTAACCTGTCTGCAGTAAGAGTTGGGTTTAGAATCTGATCAGGAAGGAGAGGAGTGGAAAATATTTCTAGATCCTGTGACAAATAGAACAATGTGAGATCACTTCTTGCTGATGTATACTTAAATGTAAAGTATTTAGAAAGGTAATGTGGTGTAGCAGAAATCATATGACTTAAAGACAGGATTCAAGAAGAGTTCGCTCCTGATGCTTCCTAGATGTGTGACACTGAGCAAATCATTTCTCTTAACCTCAGATTTACTATGTGAAAAATTAATATAGGTGGCGGCTAGGTGGTGCAGTGGACAGAACACCAGCCCTGGAGTCAGGCGTACCTGAGTTAAATCCGGCCTCAGACACTTAATAATTACCTAGCTGTGTGGCCTTGGGCAAGTCACTTAACCCCATTGCCTTGCAAAAACCTAAAAAAAAAAAATTAATATAACAGCATTGAACAGCTCCTACTTCAAATGAGAGCATTTATGTAAAATGCTTTATAAGCCTTCAAAAGCTATATAAATGGCAGACTGTCCTGTTTGCTTTGGCTGATTTGAGAACCTATGTATGGTCCACTCCTCTGAATGACAATGGAAACCTCTTCTTGAGACAATTTATTCTCAGTGTCAAGAAATAAACCTTCCTCATGCTTAGAACTGTGAGAGAGTGGAATGAACTGACTTGAGAAGTGGTGGATTCCTTGGAGATAATCAAGGAGTTGGATGACTATTTGTCAGGTTTATTATAATAGGGATTTCTTTCTTTTATGGATCAGATTAGATGATCCCCAAGGTCCCTTCTTTGTTTTATCTTCTGTCATTTCATGATCCTACCTTTCTTCCCAGGGTTCTTCATCAATAATCCTAAAGATTCTTAGAATCAATCCTCCTTTCCCAAGTCTTACTTTTGGCTATAAATTTTAGCATATTTCTCCATTCACTGCCATCACCACATTTCCTGCCAATTCCAGCTGCACAGAATTAAACATTATTGCTCAAGAGCTGTAGCACATGGGTTTTTCTTCTTCCAGGAGTGCAGTATCATGTAACTCTTACCAGATATGTTTCAGCAAGTCCCTTTGGGGAGTAAGGCAAGACCTGGAATGCTCCTACCCTCTTCTCAGTGTTTCCAAATTCTGTCCCTCCTTTAAGGACTAGATCCAGTTCTATTCCATCCCCCCACAAAACCTTCCTCTGAACTTCTTGCATTGCTTACTATTTCAATGACTTGTCTGACATTTACAGCACACTCTTTGATAGCATTAATTTAATTGTTCCCTATGTGTAAGAGTGCTCCCCTTCACCCCTCATCCCAGGATAGTATAAAGACTATATTGTCTCCTCCTGTTTCTTTGACACACAATCAATACTCAGTAAAGACATAAAAAATAAATGAATAAATGGCCCCATTAATATACTAAGCTGAACAAAAACAGAATTTTATCAGCAAAAAATTCTGGTACCACTGGTCTCCCTCACAGAGTTGTTATTGTTGTTATTCAGTCATGTCCAATTCCTCATGAAAACATGGGACTTTTCAAGCAGAGATACTGGTTTGCCATTTCCTTTCCCAGTTCATTTTACAGATGAGAAAACTGGCAGACAGGGCTAAGTTACTTACCCAGACTACATAGCTAGTAAATGTCTGAGGTCAGATTCGAACTTAGGAAGATGAGTCTTCCTGAATCTAGGCCTAGCTCTCTATCCATTATGACCCCTACCTTTCCAAAGTTTCTAAACAAAAGCACAGACTAGCCAACCAGTTCTCACCCCTGACTTTCCTTAGCTAAGGCAGTCTTCCTCTTCTCTGGGAAACAGTTTTCCAGAGGCAAGTTGAGTTGACTGGTATTCTATCTTAAGCATTCCTAGACAAGCCTTCAACAATCAACAACTCAACTCTACCTCCCCAATATGGGGTTACCCCTTTTTCTGAGCAGTGAAGGCACAAAGAACATTTTAATATGGAAAGACCAGTTTGGGCTTATAGGTGACAACAAGGAAAGAACTCAAGATTTGTTCCCCTGCTCACCAGAATTCATGGACACCAAAGAGTTTGAGAGAGAATGTTTTGGGGGCAGCTAGATGGTACAGCAGAGAGCACATCAGCCTGGAGTCAGGAGGACCCGAGTTCAAATTTGACCTCAGGCACTTAATAATTACCTAGCTGTGTGACCTTGGGCAAGTCACTTAACCCCATTGCCTTGCAAAATTTTTTTAAAAAGAGAATGTTTTAGGACAAAAGGTTATACTATTTTCACAGCTACTCAGAGCAATTAAATATAGATATATTAGTTCACAGGCTTTGTGGTCATCTCATTTTTTGGATCTTTGTCTCCAGAGAAATTTCTGAGCACCTTTCCCATTATTCTCCTCCTTCTATCATGATTTTCCCTTACATGTGGATATACTTTGGAAGGATTTTGCCCTCTCTCAAATTCTTTTGATAATATTTTTAGGACTTCATGTAAATACTTTATAAACTACACTCCATTGTTGACTAGTAACTTTCCCTATATTCCCCATATAATTTCACATTAAGGGAGTTAGAAACCAAATTAGAAGTGAGTGAAGGTTAGGAAGTATCAACATTAAGTATAGACAATTATTTCTAGGAGTTTGGTAGTAGGAGATTCAGGGAGACATAATTTGAGGGAACTGCAAGATCAAATAAGGTTTTGGGGGTTTTTTAAGTTTAGGAAAGAACTGGATATATTTACAGAAATTTGAACTGGGCCTAGCAGATAGGAATAGATTGAAGTTAAAAAAAAAAGATTTGAAATGAAAGCTCTCAGAAAACACAGGAGATGGGCTCAAAGGTGGTAGTAGAAAACCCTCTAACAAGGAGCCCTCTTCAGAGACTGAGAAAGTGGAGACAATATAGAGGGGGTTTGAGATTTGTGGGATAGGAGATGAGGGAGTTCATGACAGATGGTTGTGATTTGATTTTTTCAGTAAAGTAAAAAAGTCATCTCTTGAGAAAAAACAGAATGGAAATGGTGTTATGTGCTTAAGGAGAAAAAAAAGACCAGTGGCAATCAAGGAAGGATTTCTCTGGATCAATATGGTAAGATTAGGGAACGATTCTGTAGTGGAGTCAGGGGAACTTTCCCATGACTTTCTCCAATAGCATTCAGTAGCTTAGTACAGGAGAAGGCAGATGGAAAGAGAATTATTCCAAGTTGAGAACTGACAAGCATGAACAGTGTTGGAATAAGGGGGTAAGAGAGCCAATAGTGAAGAACAAGTATACCTTGAGATAAAGACTACTGAGAGGTCAGAGCAGAGATGATAGATTGGAGGCAAGTGGAGGTCATGGTGAGGATGAAAGTTTAAGAGTTAGACAAAGATGTAAGTTCAGGAGACAATAATTAAAATATGCCATCATCTTCCTACTTTTTTCCTTCAGTTTAGAAGGAAAAAAGGAATGGTGAATACAATGAACTGTTAGTGAATCATGTTTCCCTCTTCTTGGCAGAGTGTTAGACTACCAGAGGTGTAGAGTGGGTCATACATTGTTTGATGTAATATGCTTATATACTTCATTGCTTTGATTTACTGCACTTACGTGCTTTGATAATTTTGGCAATTTACTGGGGGGGGAGAAGATGGAGAACTTTTGGGAAGTGGTGGCATCTTTTTTTTAAAGTACCAACCAGGGCAGCTAGGTGGCATAGTGGATAAAGCACCGGCCCTGGAGTCAGGAGTACCTGGGTTCAAATCCGGTCTCAGACACTTAATAATTACCTAGCTGTGTAGCCTTGGGCAAGCCACTTAACCCTGTTTGCCTTGCAAAAACAAAAAAACCTAAAAAAAAAAATAAAGTACCAATCAAACTTTTTTAAAGAAAATCATTCATCCCCCAGAAGTGACTTCCTCATACCTCTCATCTGTTTGCTTAAACCAAGTAATGACCTGGGTTATTTGTAGACCACACAGATGGTACTATCTGGAAATGTAATGGATAAGCCAGCCTAACTCAGTTCCTACAATCCAAATCCCTCCCTAACCAAGACCTCCTTTACAAGGCAACCTTTCCAACATGTGAACCCACAAGGGACAAAATCCCTGAAGAATCCAGGGGTGTTAGCCCATCCTTCTGTGACACCACAGGACTATGAAGTATAGGCATGCAGTCTATGAATAGTAATAGGCATCTTCTTTATCTCCAATCAGCAAGACGCTCATTGTGTGGCCATCATCAGGATGTGGTCAGTTTATAAATTCTCAGGCAAATGAGACAGTTTCCCTAAGGTATCAAGGTCCAGTATAGAAAGTACAGACTTTACCTCCCTGAAACTCCTTTTCCTTGTCTGTAAAATTAAGAAGTCAAACTGAATGACATAAGCTCCCTTCCAATGCTCAGTTCATCCCTAAAAGTTCTGTTCCTGATTCCTCAGAAATTCTTTGGTAGTCATCTATAACACCCCATCTCTGCCCTGGGGCACTTATATCCTCAATAAACATTTGTTTGGTGAACATGGCTTATTCTGGAAGAAGTTACGCTGGAACTCAGAAGATCAACTTCACAAGTTCAAGATGAGGATGGTGTGACTGGATTCTTTGGAGCATGGGAAGCTAGATGGTGCAATGATTTATGCACCAGCTCTGGAGTCAAAAGGACCTTAGTTCAACTCTGGCCTCAAACACTTACTAGCTGTGTGAACCTGGGCAAGTCACTTACCCCCCTGTGTCTTCTCTTCCCCAGGAAAAAAAAACCCATAAGAAGTGTGCTGACCATGTGAGTTAGTGTCTACAAGAAGCTTGCAGGGAATAAGGACTCCCAAGGTTGGAGTCACTGTTCTAACAGAAAGTATACTGTGGTTCTAGTGACATTTTTTTAAGGTACAAAAATAACAAAGCAATGAGCTTCACTGCCTGCTATCCCTTAAATGGGGAGAGTGACTTCTTCCCACAAAATGCCAGCTATACAAATAAATATCACAAATAGTGAATAGTGAGTAAACCCATTAATCCAAGCAGATAGCAAACAGATAATAAAATTCTACAAATTAGTATATATATCAGAAAATGCACAAATCTGAATAATCTTTTTAAATGAGAATAAGTTAAAAATCTCCATCAAAGGAAAGATTTCTCATTTCTCCCAAGGAGAAATTCCCTAAAGTCTCTAGGGGTTAGACTATGGAAATTAGGGCATGTTGAGGCAGCAATTCTGCCATGTCTGCTGCTTCCCAAAGTCTTTTTTTTCTCTCTCCCTGGGTCTCCCTCTGGAATGTCTGGAATTATGAGTGTTTTTCTCAAAACAAGAAAGAAGAACATCTTCCCTCCCCAAAAAGTCCTCTGGAAAATTCTGTCCCTCATTAAATAGGAGAGTCTTATGCAAAATATGGTATTGAAACTCAAGATTACATCAAAATGATTTGGGGGTTTTAGCAGACTGCTGAACAAATTACATTAGCCAAGAAAGCAAATGTGATCTTAGATTGGATTAAGAGAAACTCAGTTTCCGGAAGATGGAGGTCAAAGTCCTCTGGTAGAACTACATCTAAAATAATTGTGTTAATTTCTAGGCAACTCATTTTAGAAAGAACAATGAGAAAAAGCTAGTGTCCAGAGGAGGTTGAAGAGGAAAGACTTACTTGGGGAAAATTTGGGGGAAGGAGAATATATTTTTTAAGAGTTGTTTTTAAGTTTATGACCCTCTCTCTAGACTTTGAGTTGGAAAGTATCCAAGAGAACATCCATTCAACTCCCTTATTTGACACATGTGGAACCTGGGGGTCAAAGAGACTAAATGACTTGCTCAAGGTCATTATGTGGCAGAATTCATATTTGAACTGAGGATTTCTGATTCCAAATCCTGCACATTCTGCTACATCACACTAGGACTGTTGTGTGGAAAAGAAATTAGACTCATTCTGTCCAAACATAAACTTTTTTGAGGCTTCCTGATGCTCTCAACTTTTAGATCCCCCCTTTCCAAGAAATATTTTACAGTTCTTTTTCTTCATTTTTTCACTTTATTTAAAAAATAATTTATTTTTCAAATGACAGGCTTTTAACAAATTTAGTCTAATTTAATTTAATAAATCTATTCTTCCTAATACCCATCCATTGAGCAATTTTAGAATTCTATCAATAGATATCTGCATAGTCCAGCAAAACAAATTCCTATGTTAGCTAAGATAAAAAATGTTTCTTTCTGTAACTTAAAATCTATCACTTCTCTGTTAGATGCCTCATCTTCATTTTTTTGAACCTGTAACTGCAGTTTATTATTGCATTGATCAGAGTTCTAACATCTCTCAGAGTTGTTTTTCTTTATAATCTTTCTATCTTGAATAAATTGTTCCACTGGTTCTATTCACTCTACTTTTATCAATTCATAGAGATCAAATTGTAGATTTCATCAATTTTATGGAACACTTTCATTTCCTATACCACAATTTGTTTAACCATTGCCCAATAGGAAGACAGAGTCCTCTTTCCAATTTTTGGCTAACATAAAAATCAATCAATATATAAACACATTAAGCAGCTATTTCTTAGGCACTCAAGTGCTTGAGTTACATGAAAAAGATAAAAGACAGTCCTTGCCTTCAAGGAGCTTACAAGCTAAGGGAAGAGAAAACATACAAACACATACAGAACAAGCTACATACAGTATATATAAGAAATAATTAACTGAGGGAAGGTCCTAAAATTAAGAAGGGTTGAGGAAGGTTTTTAGTTGAGACTTAAAGAAAGCTAGGGAAGTCAGTAGGTGGACATGAGATGCTTGAGAGAAAGGCAGAGAAAAAACCAAAGTCAAGTAATGGAGTGTCTTGTTCATGGGAAAGCCAGGAGGACAATGTCATTGGATTAAGAGTATGTATTAGGGAGTAAGGTATAAGAAGACTGGAAAGGTAAGAGGGAGCTCCAGGGGACTTTGAATGCCAAAAAGAATATTTTGTATTTGATCCTGGAGGCATTTTATTGAGTAAGGGGATGACATCAGACCTGTGCTTTAGAAAATCATTTTAGTGACTTTGTGGAGGACAAATTGGAAAAGAGCTGTGATAAATACTTTTGTACCTAGAAGCCTTTTCCCCCTCTTTCTTTGATCTCAATGCAGTAGCTGAGTTAAAGGGTGTGCACAACTTGGTATCTTTCTGGGCATTATTCAAATTGCTTTTCAGAATGCAGACCAATTCACAACTCCACCAACAATTCACTCTTTGTTTCCCCATAGACCCTGCAACAATTATTTTCCTCTTATGTCATCTTGCATTTATTTTGCTGTGTATATATTTTCTCTCTAATTATCTGTGCACAAGTTGGTTCCTCCCAGGAAAATGCAATTTCCTTCAGGACAAAAATTGTTTTGAGTTTTGTATCCACAGCACCTTGCTCAATGTCTGACCTATTGTGGGTGCTTAATTAATGCTTATTCAATTGAATTATCACATATTAGTTATTCACTTAAAAATTCTATAAACTATGTCAAAGTAAAGAGGTCAAAGATGAGAGGGGGGGGCAGAGCCAAGATGGCGACAAGAAGGGATCGAGTCTTAGGAGTTCTCTGATAAAATTCATCAGCTAAGGACTCTAACTAAACTTTCGAGACAGAACCCACAAAGGGACCCAGTGAGGCAGTTCTCCTACTCAAGGTAACCGGAAAAAGAGCAGAAAGGCTCTGCTCCCCGGGATTGGAGAGGCAGCCCGCCAGAGGGGTGGCCCACCAGAGCCAAAGAACCTCAGCCTCCCGGAGGCAGCCCCAGGGCGCTGGGAGTCTCAGCTCACAGCAGTGGGGGAGTCTCCTGAGCTGCTCCCCAAGGAGCACCAGGCACAAAGTGGGGGAACAGCGGGGGACCTCTGCCAGAGCCAGCACATGGAGCACAGCCCTCGGGGCACACAGGTAGCAGCTTGGTCTTTCAGCAGCCCAGAGCTGGAAACAGAAGCAGGCGGAGCCCTTAAGCAGGAGCCCACAGGGCTTGAGCTCATTGAGCTGAGGGAGGGGAGTGAAGAGAGACTGCCTAGCTCTGTCCTTTGCCCCTGAAACAGGACTCTGGGGCTCTGACCACATGCAGATCCTGATTGCAGTCTAGGCCCCCCCCATAGAACAGAGCCCCCCCCCCCACCTCAGCCCCTTGGCAGAGGGGGGGCGCTTATGGTCATTCACAGACCAGGAGGGAGGACAGAGCCTCACAGACTGAGATCCTTGTGGGAGTGTCCCAAAAGTTCAGGAAGCACCCCAAAACCAGGCCCAGGCTGGGAAAATGAGCAAGCAGAGAAACAAAAAGAAGACTATTGAGAAATATTTTGCAAATGAGCCCAAGAAGGACCAAAATACTCAGTCTGAAGATGAAGAAGCACAAGTTCCTGCATGTAAAGACTCCAAGAAAAACAGAAATTGGGCTCAGGCTATGATAGAGCTCAAAAAAGACTTTGAAAATCAAATGAGGGAGTTGGAAGAAAAACTGGGAAAAGAAAGGAGAGAGAGATGCAGGAAAAACATGAAAATGAAGTCAACAGCTTAGTCAAGGAAATCCAAAAAATGCTGAAGAAAATAGCATGCTAAAAACAAGCTTAGGTCAAATGGATAAAACAGTTCAAAAAGTTATTGAGGAGAAGAATGCTTTAAAAAGCAAAATTGGCCAGATGGAAAAAGAGATAAGAAAACTCTCTGAGGAGAACAAATCCTTCAGACAAAGAATAGAATTCAAGAAGATTGATGAATTTAACAGAAATCAGGAATCAATACTTCAAAACCAAAAAAAAAAAAAGAAAAATTAGAAGAAAATGTGAAATATCTCATTGAAAAAACAACTGATATGTAAACAGACTTAGGAAAGATAATTTAAAATTATTGGAATACCTGAAAGTCATGATCAGGAAAAGAGCCTTGACATCATTTTCAAAGAATTACTACAGGAAAATTGCCCTGATATTCTAGAAGCAGAGGGCAAAATAGAAATGGAGAGAATCCACCAATCCCCCAGAGAAAGAGATCCCAAAAAACCAACCCCTAGGAATATTATAGCCAAGTTCCAGAACTCCCAAGTCAAAAAGAAAATATTACAAGCAGCCAGAAGGACACAGTTCAAATATCGTGGAGCTGCAGTCAGGATCACACAGGACTTAGCAGCAGCTACACTGGAAGCTCGTAGGGCTTGGAATACAATATGCCAGAAGGCAAGAGAGCTTAGAATGCAGCCAAGAATGAACTACCCAGCAAGGCTGAATGTCCTCTTCCAGGGAAAAAGATGGACTTTCAATGAACCGGGGGAATTTCAAATGTTCCTTTTGGAATGGCCAGAGCTGAACAGAAGGTTTGATCTTCAGATACAGGACTCAGGTGAAGCATGGAGATTGGAGGAGGGGGGGAAATATGAGGGACTTAATGAGGATGAACTGCATGTATAGAAAAATGACTGATAATACTCATATGAACCCTCTCAGTTAATAGAGCAGGTAGAGGGAGCTTTTATAGTTGAAGCACAGGAGAAAGCTGAATTCGAAGATAAAATATGGTGTAAAAATGGAGTCAATAGAAAAAAAGGGAAATGGAATGGGAGAAAGAAAAAGGAGAGGGGGAATAGTCCAAGATATTTCAAATAAGATTTTTTTTATTACAATGAGCTATTGCAATGATATGGAAGCGGGGAGGCAAGGGGGAATGAGGGAAACTTTGCTCTCATCAGAGATGGCTAGGAGAGGAAACAGCAAATATACTCAATGGGGTATAGACATCTGGAGTAAGAAGGAGGGGGGAGCAGGGGGAAGGGGTGGGGATGTGAATAAAGGAGGAGAGGATGGACCATGGGGGGAGAGTGGCCAGATATAACACATTTTCTTTCTTACTTCTTGCAAGGAGCTGGGAATGGAAGGCCTGCCCAGGACCACAGGGCCAGGTGGATTCTGGGCCTAAGGGATGGTATGGGGGCTCAGGGCTTCTTGGCCCCAGGGCCAGGGATCTGTCTGCTGTGCCACTCAGTGACCCTACAGCAGAGTCAGAGTGAAAGGAGAGAGAAAATATAGTACATGGTATTGGAGAAATAAGAAAGGAGGGAGTTGCGATCAGCAATGGCAACGGTGGAAAAATATGGAAATAACTTTTGTGATGGACTTATCATAAAGAATGAGATCCACCCATGACAGAGTTGTTGGTGTTGGAACAAAGACTCAAGCACATTTTTTGTTATCATTATTTGGGGGAGGGTGCAGGGTAAGTAGGGCTGGATGGCCTGCCTGGGGCCACATAGCGGGGTGATCTTTGGGTGTCTGGGGCCGGATTTGGACCCAGGTGCTCCTGGCTCAAGGGCCAATGCTCTGTCTGCCACCCAGCCACCCCTATTATTACTATTTTACTTTATTTTATTTTGAGTCTTTTTTTTCTTTCTTTTTTATTTTTGGTTTTTGCAGGGCAGTGGGGATCGGGTGGCTTGCATGTCACACGGCTGGGTCATTGTTGGGTTTCCAAGGCTGGATATGGACTCGGGTGCTCATGGCTCCAGGGCTGGTGCTTCGTCCATTGCACCACCTGGCCATACCTACAATTATTACTATTGTTTTTTTATTTTAATTTTTTTCTCTCCCCTTTGCTTTTTTCGCCCAAACAAGTCTATCTATATTCATGGGGGAGGAGGGGTATTTTGTTTATTTGTAAACAAGAATATTTTATTAATGTAAAAAAAATCTGTACAAAATGAGAATAAAAAAATAAATTTAAAAGAAAAAAACGTGCAACTCAAAAGTTTACAAGAAATTGATTGTTGAAAACTATCTTTGCATGTAATTGGAAAAAATAAAATAAAAAACATTCCAAAAATAAAAAAATAAAATAAAATAAAAAATAAATACTACCAAACTAAAAAAAAAAAAAGATGAGAGGGAGGAAGAGTCATGCTATACTTGACTGGAGGCAAGTTCTAGGATGTGGCTGACACTCTGTGAGGGAAAGGGAAGTGAGACAAACAGATTTACAGCAATTTTTGAGGACCATCCTTCCTAACTCCCTCTGGACTCCGGAGGATCAACCCTAGATGCTATAACCTGAGATTGCTGGTCATCTATCAAAAAACATTCTAATCACTTGTCCTTTTAAGAGTGAAGGATAGGGGGTGGCTAGGTGGCTAGGTGGCACAGTGGATAGAGCACCAGCCCTGGAGTCAGGAGTACCTGAGTTCAAATCCGGCCTCAGACATTAAATAATTACCTAGCCAGGTGGCCTTGGGCAAGCCACTTAACCCCATTGCCTTGCAAAAAAACTTAAAAAAAAAAAAGAGTGAAGGATCTTGGCTGCTTTGTTGGGACTAGTCTCCAAACATTTTTGATCATGAACTCCTATCAGTAAAAATAATAATAATAATAATAATAAATTAAGTTCATCTCCCAATGTTCATATATACTTTATTTTCTTGTACTACTGTACTAATGTATAACATATTCATATGAAACTTATATAAAATAGAAATTCTAAAGGAATCACATAATTCACTGATGAAATAGTATTTGATTTTAGAATCAAATTTTAGAGTCACTAGAGTTTATTGGAAATGAGAGTGTGTAGTCAATATGAATTCTAGAAAAATAACTTGGCAATTGAGTGGAGGGTGAATTGGGGAGAAGGAGATCAATTATTGCAATACTCCAGGTGAGATGTGATAAGAGAGTGAACTGAAGTAGTGGCTGTATAATAGAAAAGGGCAGATGAGAGAAATGTGACTGAGGTAGAAATTAGAAAATTTGACAACCCATATGAGATTCCCTTTGTATCCCTTGAAAGAAAAAGGGCTAGAAGTTACTGACACGGAGGCTCTCTGAGAGGACCTGCTTGATCATCAAGTGATTGGAAGACAAAGGGTACAATATATTAGGAGGTGGGTGTAATTTTGCCAATGATACCTTCTCAGTGGCTGCTACAGGTGGCTGGCACATAGTAGGCCCTTAATAAATGCTGGTTAAATAACTGGAGTGTAGTTAGTTTATAACACTATGAGGCTAAGACCTACCTCAGAGGAATTGGGTATTAAGAAAAGGGTAGAGTGGGGAAGTACTGGGGAACAAGAGTAAATGTGCTTGTGTTCAAGGCAAACTAGCAATTGAATGGTTTTCAGGGAGGATAGGATGTAGCCCACCATATTACTCTGAATCGACTGGGATCAGGCTACACTTTGACGATCTTGGCTCTAGAAGTCTAGACCACCACCCAACCCCTCTACATAAGCCCCAGTTGATTTGCCCAATCCTGGGCCCCATCTTAGGAAATATTAACTTGGTACTTCTTGCTTTTTACACACACACACACACACACACACACACACACACACACACACACACACACATCACAAAGACAATCCTTCTGGTCTTTGTTTAGAAATATTTATTTTTCAGATAATCCCACAAACCATAGAAACAAAATAAAATTAAGTGAAAGTTTCAAACTTTGATTCAAGGAAATATTTAGTATCAAAACCATCTGGGAAATATTCATAGAACCAGGTAGACTGGCTTGGTAGCCCCACATCCTAGACAACCAGAGACTAGCAAGGAAGGATCAATGGAGGTCACTGTGCTTGTGTGTGTAGGGGAGGGAGGGGAGTGCATGATCCACACCCCTTCTCTCTCTCCATTCTACCTTCACTTTGCTCATAAATGGTCACTTTTTGAGGGACTGCTGGGATAATTCTGTGCTTCCATGGCCAGTGGATTGATCTAGAAGGACAGGGAAAATCATTGAAAGAGCACTGAGGAAGCCAAAGCTGGAAGGGATGTCAGTCAACTTCTGTCGATCCACATGGTCTCAAGAACTCTTGTCCCCGTTCATGGAACCATTTATTGGAAACTGTGAATAAGTGAAATACTGAGTTACAATCATATCTGCTCTATAGGAAATAGCTGAGGGAAAACTAAGAGGCCCGAATGTTGTGAGTCAAATAGCATGAAAGATGACCAGGGCAGAGGTATGTGGTCCATATATCATGTCTTGCTGTTTTCTCCACAGTCCCTCCTCAGCATGAAAATAATCAGAGCTGACATTGATACAGAACTTAAAAAGTTTGCCAAAGTCTTTAGATCTATTATATAAATTGCTAGGTCAATCAGTAATCAACTTGGAATCATAAAGACCTGAGTTCAAATTGAGCCTCAGACATTTACTCTCTGTGTCATCAAGACAAGTTGCCTGCCTTGATTTCCTCATCTGTAAAATAAATATAAGAATAGCATCTACCGTGGCGGCTAGGTGGCATAGTGGATAAAGCACTGGCCTTGGAGTCAGGAGTACCTGGCTTCAAATCCAGTCTCAGACACTTAATAATTACCTAGCTGTGTGGCCTTGGGCAAGCCACTTAACCCCATTTGCCTTGCAAAGAAAAAAAAAAAGAATAGCATCTACCTCTCCAGGTTTTTGTGATGATGAAATGAGACATTTGTAAAGAGTTTTGCAAACTTTAAAGTGCAACATAAATGTTGGCTGTTATTATTAATCTTATTTTAACTGCATTCTACCATGTATATACAATTGGTATTATCCCCACTTTACAGATGAAGAAACAGAGAAATTAAGAGAATTTACTCATGGTCACCCAGGCAGATTTTAATTTAAACCCAATTCTTCCTAACTATAAGTCTTGTGTTTTATCCATTGTAGCCCCAATTTATTTCAATTAAAATCTGTAAGTACTTATGAAATGCCTGTATGCTAGGCACTATTTTGAGCAGGAAAGGAATTCAAAATTTGCTCAAGATTCCTACCCCTTCCCTGAGGACCTCTAAGGAGGGTCTCACTGGCAAACTTGGCTCAGGGGAGCTTGAAGCTAGAGGCCTTGTGGATTAGTATTAAAAAAAAACCCAAACCAGGAACATTCTGAATTGGGCTTTGGGTAAATCTGATAGGGTCAATTCTACTGAGAATTAGAGCCTGATAGGAAACATTTGATCCCTGTGCTCATACCAACTCTAGGTCTCTTTTAGGGGTCAAAGAAACCCAGGGCCTGTCACTCACCCCATTTACTGCCAACAAGCACTGGGCAGGCCGCATGTCTTGTCCGATAGTCACCCTCCCCGCTTCGAAAGAGATTATACCAGAATACTGATGTACCCTAAAAGAGAGAGGACCTGATCAAGATAGAGGTCCAGGCTGCAACATGTGCTATGATATTCTCCTTTAGTGAGGCTCTGAGTCAGCATAAAGAGAGTATTTAAAAAATGATAGTGGAAGGAAAGGGAATTTTCTCAGTGTGGGAGATCAACTAGACATGACAAACCTAGCTAATGAATTCAGGGTGTGAACATGAACCATAACTCTGTTAGTGCCTTGGAAATCAGACATCATTTGGTGTCTTCTTTTCCCTAGCTGTGCTGAGACAAAGTAACTTGAAATCTGCTTTTAGCAGCATTTAATTTGGTTCCCCTCCCTGGTCCAGGCCAGGCACCAAACCTCTGATGATAGTCCCAT
This sequence comes from Macrotis lagotis, assembly GCF_037893015.1. Classification (NCBI taxonomy): domain Eukaryota; kingdom Metazoa; phylum Chordata; class Mammalia; order Peramelemorphia; family Peramelidae; genus Macrotis; species Macrotis lagotis. The sequence continues at coordinate 436,805,657 of NC_133658.1, read as the reverse complement.
GGTGCCCAAGGACTCTGAGATTCTCTTCACCGGGCTTTTTTTTCCTTTCCCTTCCATGTAGTTGACCCTTTTAAGGATCTGCTAATCATTGTCTTGCCTCTCTTGTCCCTAGGGTTAGAATTATGGGCTAAGAGCTCAGCTCAGAATGTCTGAGAGTCAAGACAGGGCCAAACAGAACTGGAAATTCCTTGGAATCTTGGAGGGTAGATGACCATTAGCTTTATATGGATGCTGTTTCATTCAAGGGAACAGTATGGACTGAGCTGTGAATAAGGTTACCTTTTTAGGCCAAATTGTTGCCCCAAAGTCTGGAAATACTGTAGCTCCACCAGCTTCAACATCGCTCATCTAGAAAAACAAGTCACAGTAATTAAGGATATTTCAATTAAAGTCTCACAAAACCAACCAGACTAAAGATCAACTGCTGTCTAAGTATAAGTTATCTTCAGAAAGATTGGTTGATGATACATTGAATTTTTGTTAACTGAAATCCTATTTGAATGCACTAGATAGAGGAGATAGTGCTATATTCAAAGGATTCCTATGGGAAATCTTTCTTTAAAGTGAACTTCTCATCCTAAATTATCTTTTTTTTCCAAATCTGTTTTTTTTCATACATTGGATTTGCTTAAAGATAAGTGCTTCCCTATTACAAAATAACCTCCTTTAATGACAAGCTAGCATCAGTAATTCAGGAAAAATAACATTCTGTGTATAACCCAAACCTTCCAGGAGAATAATTAAAGACAACCATCATTTGGGATGAATAGGACATGGTCCTGGCTTGGCCACCTGTCCGGCTGACAAGGAGTGGATCTCTAGCACAGGATCCCTTTCCCTGACATCAGCCCAATTCCTTGATGATACATGTGAGTTGTTAAAGGGAAGGAAAATCCTAAACTTCCTTCTAACTGAAAGTGTTCCATAAGTCTTTGCCTATGGAAGATACATGGCAGTGAATCATGGTCCTCAGTAATCTCAGAAGAAGCAAAACTACAAAGGGGAAACATACATTACTCCATCCCTACCTCTGTCTCCTAGCATCTCTGGCTTCCTGAGGCTCCCCAACTCCAAGAAACTTCCCTCTCGTTGTTAGTGATTTCTCTAATCTCAAATTATCATGTGTACATGAAGTAACTCCTACCCCAAGCAGAATATAAGCTTCCTGAGGGCAGGATTTCTTTTTCATCTTGTCTTGGTATCCTCAGTTACTTGTGCAGAGTCAGTATCATTAATATATACTAACTGGACTGAGTTGGAGGGAGGGTGCCTTAGTGTTATCATGAACAGGCAGTCTCTTGGGGCTCTGGGCTCTACATCTATCCCTATGCCACTGGATCAACTGAAGGCTCTCTGTGCAAGGTGGGCAAAGCCATTATATATCCCAGGTACAATCCAAAAGAGAAGTAACTCAGAGTTGCACCATAGAGCTCTATAACAAAGCTCACTGAACCTCCACAATCAACAGTATTAAGAAATTCTCAATAATAGGCATTAAGTTATTTTCCGAAAAAGAAGTATTAAAGATGTTGTTTTGTAATATGAGAGCACTTGCCTTTAAGAAAAAAAGATTCTCAAAAAAACATTAAACACACATACACACACACACAAACAAACACTTACACATACACAAGAGACCATGAAGTTGATAGTTGAATGACCTATGAATATTTCATTCTTTTCAAATATTAAACCTCAATTACCAGGAAAACGAGTCAGGACTAAAACAACTGTGAAGTTAGCTTTTGTTTTCTTTACCTGGCTTATAATTCCATTTTTCTTTCACTTTTTTAAGATTTTTTTAAAATATTTGCTCAGTTTGAACAATATTTGATGTTATATACTATTTTGCTAGTCTATACATTTCTTACTGACTCAGAGAAGAGTCTTCGAGTACACAAGAGGCAAAGAAAAGAATAAACAGCAAATTTTCAGCACCCCGGAACAGGGGCCAGGCTCAGAACCATAACCTTGGCACCCATTTTACCTCCTATAAAGAGGTAAGTCATTCCAAATAAAACTCATCAGGACTTAACTCTACACTATGGGCTAAGTATACCCAGTCTAGAAGGGCCAAAAAAAGAGAAAGCAGCAGTTCCACATATGGAGTTCTGAATGGCTACTTTTTTAAATCTTAATTGAATCAAACCTAAACCCCAAATGGCTTCAAAGCTGAACATTTACCAGATTGTGGTAATAAAACTTGAAGACAAAAGTTAAGTGTTACAAAAGAAACCTTTTCTTTTATTCTCAAACTCTATTCCCAGAAGGAGAAATCTCTTTAAATTCTCCCCGAAATAAGTTAAGATCTGCCTCATCTATAATAAACACAAAGAAAAAGTCCCCTGGGTTAAAAGGTAAAGTGAGTCATTGCTGCAAACTCGAGCCCTGCTCCCCCCCCGCCCAGCCTCCAATAACAGTAAAAATGTGAGAAGCAGCTCAGAGGAATTAGGCAATGGAAGAGATTCTCTGATTCTGGGAGAGAAAATACAGGAAGCAATTGGAGTTAAAAGCAAATCATCTACTGGTTATTCCCTTCTATTCCCAGTCACATGCCTCCTTTCACCATGACTCCTGATTTTTCAAGGTCTGATATGTAACTAAGGTCATGAAGAACAAGCCTGGGATGTCCACCCTTGAGGAGGGACCTGTGATTGGGAACAGAAGCTAAGATTGGGCAACACCATCCTCAGCTCCAGCCAGCTCTCAGTTATCCGCAGCATTGAGGGATTAAAGGGCAGTACATCAGGAGGCTAGTGAGCCTTGACATGCTTAGGCATCCCAAATTGCTTTTCTACTCCTCTCCAGTCCCCAAATATGTAATAAGCGGTACTCCCAAAGAATCCAATACAGTCATTGCCAGATCCCTATTCTCAACATTTTTGGAGGACAATGCCATGCATGATCCATCACTCTCCTTGACTTTGAAACAGGTGCAGTGGACCTAATCTTGTTCTACTTCTCTGGTCTGATCTTTGACTCCTTTAGTATTTGCTGGGCACCCAAGAGGCAGGTAGGTGACAAAGGAATAGAGTACTGGACTTGGAAGTCAGAAAAATTTCCAAGGGCTCAAACTCTACCTCAGATACTTACTAACTATGAGATTCTGGATAAGCAATTTAATCTCCCTCAGTTTCAGTTTCCTCATATGTAAGATGGGAATGATAATAACACCCACTTTAAAGGGCTATCATAAAGATTACATGAGACATGTAAATCTTGAAATTTTTAATATGTTATATATAAATGTTAGCTATTATTTATGATGATTATTATTACTAATTCTGGGATCTAAGAACCTAACTTAATACTTGATTCTGTTTACTACCTTGAGTAAGTCATTTTCCCTCTGTGACTCTGTTTCCTCATCTGCAAAATAAGGAGGCATCCTCCTTTGATCTTGCAGAGGAGATTGCTCAGAGTCTGTATGGCAAGTCAGCCTGGGTTTATAGAATTGATTGGGAAATCCAGAAAGGACTGTCCTTCACATTTGCCTTTTTATTCTGTCTGACCTCTTCTGCTCTGGGCAGCTATAAATGGGAAAAGAGGGTGCTGGAGGGCAGGCAGGGTGGGTCTGAGGCAGGCTATGGATAACTGAAAACTGCCTGCACTGTGTGCCAGCCCTCGAGGTTGGCACCCAGAGGAGGGTGCATTCTTGGGCTGCAGTCACTGCAGTGCTGGCTTTGTACACACATCATACTCACGTAGTTCAAGAATGTGGCCACACGATTCCCCATCCCTAATTTGAAATCTGGCTCACCTTTCTATAAAAATTAAGTTAAGAGTGAAGAAGAGGGCCAAAGCCCAGTACTTACATAGTTTAGAAATGTCGCTAACCTATTCCCCTCCGTTTTCAGGCCGCTGTCAAAAGGCCGCTGTAACAAACAACAACTTCCACCTGAGCGAGTGATCAGTCCTTCCCGTCACATAAGGAGAAGGGGGCAGGGAGTGGAGACAAGGTATGGATGGAGACCTTTGGAGCCAACAACCCAATGGGTATAGGGATGCTATAAAACCTAGGGCCAAGAATTGCTGGGGACCAGGGAAACACAGAGAGCCCACACATCAACCCTAGGAACACAGATGACACAGGATAAGTCTACCCAAAGGGTCTTTGTGACCAGGATCAGCTATGCAGTGTGACTTTCCTAGATGGGGTGGGGGAAAGACAAGTCAAGGTGAGGTATAATTTGGTAAATGTCTGGGAGCAGGGAAGAAGAAGCAGGGCATGTCTCTGGGAACTTATGGCTTCACTGAGAGAGAAGAAATCTATCAAGCAGTTTATTTATGATTGAGATTGAAATCTAGGGCTAGGAAGAAGCCTGAACAGGGTGATTATAAAATATAAGCATTTCCACACATGTATATGCACATATGTATGGACAAAGTGAAAGAAGCAACCTGACAGGTTGACAAACCCGGTGGAAGTTGGGGACATCATCTATTAAGGTTCAGGATGCAGATGATGGGTAGGGGTCAGTGTGACTCACAGATAGTTCTGTTTCAAAGAAATTCTGGACTCTGTGTTCAACCCTGTAGAACAAAGCCAAAGCCCCTGGGAGCCTGGGGGACCTGTCACTCTTAGCCCTCCTCTAGCCAAGATTCACTTACCCCTGGGGATTGGGAATCTGGAAGGCCCTGGGACCTGCTAGCCCAGGGTAAAGTTTGGGAGCTTACCCTGGAGAAGTCAAAATGAGGCTCATACTGCCCTCCCATTCCATAGTTTGCAACCTGTGGAGGAAGTGACATGAATATAGTTAAGCAAACAAGGCCCAAATGGAGAGCACAATGAAGCCTCCTCAAAGGACCAGTGCCTCTGTAGGGTCCTTGGGCTTTGGAAAAACAAGACTCAATTTGGTCTGGAAAATGAGAAGATATGGCCAACAGGAACAAAAGGAAAACTCAAGACCTGGTCCAGATGGAAATGCTGGGTTCTATAAGGAGCTCTGCCCAATATTATATCTACTTGAACCAGATATTGTCCTTCTGACAGAGGAACATCATAGCTCCTCAGTTTGAAGAGAATCAAAAGCCACAGCCCTCTGAAGTTATACCATTTTCCAAGATACTTCACTCACCCAAATGATTTCAGCAACCTCCCAGAGAATTTTCTCAATCCAACCCCAACCCTTACTGAAGAACTTGTCTTTACTTTGCATATATTTTTAACTCAAGTTGATATGTACTTACTGTTTTCACAAATAGTTTGCAAGTTTCTTGAAGGTAGAAAATGTTTTTGGTTTTGCCTTTGTATTCTCAGCAACTCAACAGTGCTTGACACATTGCAGGAATTTAATAAACAATAATTGATTGGGATTCTCATCCCTATTTCCTCCCCTTCTTTTTCTTATCATTTCTAGAAAGTGCACATTTTCCCAATTCCCTTGGAGACTCTACCCCAACCCCTGCCGGGGTTCCTACCTGTAGCAACTCAGCTGTTGTCACAGACAATCCCGTGATGTACTGCATTCTTCTGTTCAGTTGGGCAATGACAGGATCATCTTTCTCTTGTAGCCATGAGCTAGGTAATGGAGAACAGACAGAGAGGAACATGGAATGAGTGCTCAACGATACATGGGAATAGTTCAGCTTGGGAAAAGAAGGGGGTAGGAGAAGACCATTGCTGGTTCAAGTAGAAAATGGAAAAAAGGGGTTAGAGTCAGGATATTGGCACTGAATTACCAGGGAGTTCTTCTACCTCTAGCCCAGCTTTTCAAAATAACAAGCTATCATAACCTAGTCAGGGCACTTTCAGCATAACTGGGGTTTCATTGGAAACACCAACTAGTTCCACTCCACAACTGGTCCGTAAACATCCTTCATGCCATATGTATAAACACACAAATATACTACTATCAGTAACCTAAGAATTGAGAGGTAGAATGGACCTTAAAGACAATCTAGTTCAGCCTTATTCTACCAATGAGGAAGATGAAGTTAGATAATTTGCCTAGAAGTTGCAAAGATAGAAAGTGTTCAATTGATTAAATTCAGCAAGAATTTATTACATACCTATCATGTGAAAAACACTGCATTTACAGAGTCAAAAACAAAAAAAAATGATCTGTGCCTTCAAAAAGTTTATGTTCCAACATGGGGTATAATATTTATACCCAGAGGTAAATTTCAGATTATTTGAAAAGAGAGATAGCACCAACATCTAAGGCAGTCCTTTACCTTTTTGGTATGGAGTCTTATGGCAGTCTAGCAAATGGATGGACACAATAATGTTTTTAAATGTATAAAATGAAAAGCAAAGGATTATGAAATAGAAAAATAGAAATGCAAAGGAAACCAATTATACTGTTTTTATATTTTTATATTTTTATATTTATACTGAATTTATATTTATATTTTTCCAAAGTTCACAGACCCTCAGTTTAAGAATTCCTGATCTACAGAGATGAGGAAAGGATTCTCATGGAAGATAAGAAAGCACTTAGGCTGAATCCTGATAAAAATTAATGAATGTTAGGAGGAAGGGAGAAGAATACAATTCATTTTTTGGAACCATCTATGCAAAGACATGGGGGTAGGCTATAGGATTCTGAGTTTATGGAACATCAAGGAAGCCAGTTTACCTAAAATGATGTAAAATGAGGCTTAAAAGGCAGGTTGGATCCAGATTGTAAAAGGATTCCAGTGCCAAGTAAGAAGACAGACTGAATTTTGCATTCTCTCCATTACAGAACCTTGCCTCTTCACAACCCATTGCATAAGTACAGAAACACAGAAACACACACACACACACACAAACACACACACACACACACACACACACACACACACATACACACACACATTATATCACATGGTATGATTGGCTTATGACAAGAACTCATTATTCAGAAGGTTAAATAGTAGAGACAGAGGTAAATAGGAAAGGAGTATAACTGGAAAGTAACAACACAAACTGTAAATCAACTGTCAGAATACCCCAGGGCCAAGTTTAGGGCTGGGGGCCCAGAGAGAAGAGTAACTCCCCCCTTACCTTTTGGAAACCCTGTAGTTGGCCACGGTGAGTACGCCTGTCTTTGGGTCACGGACTGTGGCTCTTGCCAGCTGTGGGGAGTAGGACCAGATGATCAGAGTTTTTCTTTTTTTCCCTATTCAGCAGCCCCCTCCCACAATAGGATTGCAACAAAGCAGAGAAGGATACTAGTCTTCTGCTCCATGAAGCTAATTTACGTAGTGAGGAAGGCTGAGAAGTTCCTCTCTCAAACTGTTCTAGTCTCAAAGGATCATGAAGCACCCAAATCAATCAATCAACAATCACTTAATAAATATTTACTATGTTCCAATCACTTGCATTTAAGAAGAGAAAATTTTGCAGATGGAAAAAAAAATCCAAGCCTGTTCTAGGGATCAGAGTAGGGCTTTTTGGCTCATTGACAATAATTTTTTGTAAGGGAAAAAACCTTGGAATCCTGGCTTTGTTTGAGTCAGCAGTATGAAAAGCTGTCTTTTAGATAGCTTTTAGTGGTTATGATAAGTGTTATGTATTTTTATAAAAAGGCAAAAATAATAGTCCCTCCCTTCATGGGATACATGGTCATAAGTAAGTAAATACAATGTATATACAAAATAAGCATGTTTGCTTTGGAGGAGTAACAGGTATTAATAGCTGAGATAATTGGAAAGCCTTCTTTAAAAGGGCCAGTATTGAGCTGAAGCTTGAAGGAATCCCAAGAGATGGTGGTGAGGAGAGTAAGCATCCTCAGCATTCAAAATCATGGGCACAGAAGATGGCAAGTCAAGTTCAGAGAGCAGTGTGTAGGCTCAAGAGCCCAAATCTGGCTTAAAGGAGCCAGGAGACACACCACATGTCCCAGTCAAGGGCACACACAGGACCCCAATACACCAAGGGGGATAAGAGGCAGAGACAGAGGACAGGGTTTAGATGTCTGCTGCCCATCAGGCAAAAGAGGATGTACCACTTATTTTCAAAACAGAGTTCCTAGGCAAATACCTAGTTATTGGGGAAGAAAATAAGTAAAGGAATAAATGAATGAAAAAGCATTTATTAAAGCACTGGATCTGTAGTAGGCATTGTGCTAATTATTAAGAATACAGCAATAAAAGAAAGACATTCCAAGCCCTCCTTACCTTACCTGTGCAGGATGTCCAATAACTCATCTCACCACCATCCCCAGGCAATGGAGTATAGAAATAGAGAATGACACAGCTAAACCCAAAGAATTATAGGGAAAGTAATGAGGGATCAGAATACAGAACAGCTTACTCTATACCCATAAACGTTGTGATGCAAAGGGGTACAGAGAACTCAGTTAAAGGCCCTAGAGAAGTGATGCTCAGATTCCATCTCTGCTCTTACTTGGCAGATACTAAGGATGGTCACTCCTAGAAAGAAGTCCCCAGGAAGACTTCTCTTGGTTGGTTCTCTTGATTCTTCTCTTGGTCTTCACTAACCCAGCTGCCCAGAACTGTAACCCTTATCTAAAGCTGGCCAAGATTCCCTGAGGGTACAAAGAGCTTCCCATTACTGATTCTTCCCTGAATGTCCAAGGCATCCCCTACCTGCTGGCTCCTCATTATCACCCTCTTGCACAAAACATCAGGAAAAATTGTTATTGTTATACCTTTGAGGTTGAGTCTGTAGGAGGGAGGGAAGGAGGGGGATCCTCATGGCTTGTTCCTTTTCTTTCCACAAGCTCACTCAGCAAGTTCAACTCCACCCATATCCCCCAACCCCCAACTTCTCACACATCTGTCCTCTAAAAAACAGCTTTTCATACTGCCGACTCAAACAAAGCCAGGATTCCAAGTTTTTTCCCTTATAAAAATTATTGTCAATGAGCCCAAAAGCCCTACTCTGACCCCTAGAACAGGCTTGGGGTTTTTTTTTCCATTTGCAAAATTTTCTCTTCTTAAATCCAAGTTAATCTAGATTCATCATCTTACTCAGGCACTGCTCCTCCCCATCCCCCGCTGCCAGCTGGATCCTCAGTCTCCTTCTCCACCCCATTCTGACAGGCAAAGGACAGGGAACAGAATGCTTTCTCCAGAATTAGGAATATGACTCATGTCCATGTAAAAAGAATGGCTATTTGTAAGGAACAAACCTGGATTCTTTCACAGAAATTAAACCACGCGTTTCCATGGTAGCCCAATGGAAACAGAAAAGCAGTATGTAACAAGATTCATCCTTCACTTCATCTAAAAATTAGAAAAAGAGAAACTAAGGCAAAAAAATGATGAGCACAAATGAAGAGTGTTTTGTTCCACATCCTGTGTGAATCCTATGAGGCCTGGAACCTCCAGAGATAGCTAGAAAATGAGGGAAGGAACAACTCCAACCTCAATCATCTGCCAGCAAATAGTACTGTTAGCAACAGATGGTCCTCCACTGCATCACAGAAGGAAGAAAAACAAGATATAGCTTCCCTGGCCCTAAGTGTGAGTTTTTACAAGCTCAAATGCAGAAATAGGAAAAATACAGTTCAAATAGACAAAGAAAGGTCACTTCCTAGCTGTCACTACCTGAATAGCACATTCTTACCTATCTAGGAATGAGTTTAGTCATTCCTGGTTTAGATAGAGGCACAGTGGATCAGTTCCCATTTCTCCAGATATGGGGGAAGTTCCCTTGAGACCATGTTGGGCTTCTGGCTTATTGTTAATCTGCTTAAGATAGTGGCCAAAGACATTTACAGCTGTAGGGAATTTTCTTCAGATCAATATAGCATATTCCATTCCCCTATTATCCTACCTGTAACCTTGTGTATCCTTGTATAACCTACCATGGTCACAATGCTCATCAGGGGAAGGAAAATAATATATTTCTTAATTTCCCAATTCCCTTTTTTCAAAGTCATCAGGCAGCCTTTGTATTTGTAAAATGGTGGTACCTTGATTGCCACCATCCTCTTCTTTATACCTCTTTAAATAATCCAGTCTCTTCCCAGTTCTTACCAAATATATCTGACCTCAAACACATTGCAAAACCTAGAAAGGCAATACCAGAAGGCAGTGCTCTGCCCATCTCCTGCTACAGCTATTTCCAGTGCAAGGCTGTGTTACTGATGCTACTTCAAAGCCCATCCTCCCTACCAGCTTAGCAAGCAGAGCAGCGTAAGCATCTGTAGCCTCAGGGTGGAAAGTCAACTGGTGCGGAGTAATTCAAAGAAATGTCTTGGCTCACTGAACAAGCAGTAACATTCTTAGCACTCAGGCACCGGAAGCATGGAGAGTTAAGGACTTCCAGAGGGCAAATTACTACCAGGCATAGCCTTTGGCAATAGTTAGAAAACTTTTGGTATGGTAGAAAGAACACTGACTCTGAAGTTCTGAGGCCCCAGGTTCAAGTTCCAATCTGTGGGTTGGACATTGGATCAGTCACTCTCTGGGGATCAATATTCTCATCAGTAAAAAAGATGGAATTGGTGTATATAATCTATGAGATCTTTCCAGTTTTAGATTTATGATCTCTTATATCAGCAGTTACACTATCACCAGTATGAAGCTTGGCTCACACAAACAAAGTAAGGCAGATAGAACTGGAAGAGAACCACTCATTCTCAAAACAAAACACAATATGATGTTAAGGACATCCCCCTTGGGTGCTAAAACAGATTGTTAATTCATTTCTTTGTCTAAGAAGAAACTCCCTATGAAATCAGGTTCACATGCAATGTGTCATCGTTGATATCTAACTCTCACCACTCTTCCCACCTCTATCATAGTCAATCATTTGCCAAAGCCTATAGATGATATCTTTGCAACATCTCTCATTTCCTTATCTCCTCTGACAATGCCATCACTCTGATGCAGGCCTTTATCACTTCACACCTGGACAATCACCCTCTATGGTATATGCCTGCCTCAGGCTGTCACCACTCACTCTAGTCTATCCTCCACTCAGCTGTCAAAGTGATCTTTCTTCTGCCTACTTAATAATCTTTAGTCACTCAAATCATAATAAAATTCTCTTATTGGGGTTCAAAACTTCTTCATAAATTAAATTCCCTATTTTTCTGGTCTTAACCCTTACACTCCCAACACCCTCCCCATGCGAACACACACACACACACACACACACTCTTCAAGTGATATTCAATCCTCTTTGCTATTCCTCCAACAAGATAACACCATCTCAGCTAAAATTATACCTTCTATTGGAAGCCTTTCCCAAACTCTATTAATTTTAATGCCTTCCCTCTGTGGTTTATTTCCAATTTTATCTTGTAAATGGTTTATTTGTAGTTATTTGTTTGTTTTCTCCATTAAATTGTAAGATTCTTAAGAACAGAGACTGCCTTTTACTTTTCTTTGTCCTTCTAGCATTTACCACAATGTTTATTTACTAGTTATTAAATGTGCAGACTTCCAGTTCTATTTCTACTTTTTTGCTCAGAGTCATGAAGAAATTATTTAAATCCTTCTTCTGATACATTCTATGAATATATGACCTTAGGTAAGTCACTTAATTAAGCCATGATTTATTTTAGATAGGTCAGGGTATAGAGCACCTGGTCTGGAGTCAGGAAGACCAGAGTTCAAAGCCAGCCATGAACATTTACTAGCTATATGAACATAAGCAAGTTGCTTAACCTCCTGCCTCAGTTTCCTCAACTTTTAAATGGAAATAATAATTTCACCTATCTCCTAGGGTTGTTGTGAAGATCAAATGAGATAATATTTATAAAGCCTTAGAACAGTACCTGGGCACATAATACATAACTATGTAAGTTTTGGCTGTTGTTTAAAACTCAGTGTCCCAAGACAATTTTCTGAGAGGATAAATTGCAGAGTAATCCCATCTTTTTTTTTTTTTTGGTTTTTTGGTTTTTGCAGTGCAATGGAGTTAAGTGGCTTGCCCAAGGTCACACAGTTAAGTAATTATTAAGTGTCTGAGGTCAAATTTGAACCCAGGTCCTACTGACTCCAAAGTCAGTGCTCTATCCACCATGCCACCTAGCTTCTCCAGAGTAGTCCCTTCTACGAATGAAATTTCTCTCTCATGCTCTCTCTCTCTTTCTCTCTCTCTCTCTCTCTCTGTCTGTTTCACTGTCTCCCTGAGTCTCTCTCTCTCTCTCTCTGTCTCTCTCTCTCTCTGTCTCTCTCTCTCTCTCTCTCTCTCTCTCTCTCTGTCTCTTCCTCCCTGTCTCTCTGTCTGTCTCTTTCTCCCTGTCTTTTTTCTCTTTTTACACACACACACACACACACACACACACACACACACACACACACACACAATCAGAATATTCCCAGCAGGATCTAGAAACCTGATCTCTGAGATGCTATACTATCACACAGCATGAAGTTGGGTACAAATGACAAAACACAGGATATTCAAGTTGGGAGAGACCTCAGATACTCATTGGTAATTCCCAACACAAACTTCAAGAAAGGAAAAGTGAGAGTGTTAAGGACATCCTCACTGGGTGTTAAAAATAAGTCACTTCTGCCACCAACTCATTTCTTGGTCTGAGAGGAATCACTCTATAAAACCAACCTTTGGAATTTCTGTCCAAGCTTACCCTGGAATGAATTTTATTTATTTGTGAGATAGTAGTAGGGCATACATCCAGGTTCACCAGGGTATGATTCTTTTAGCAGATGGGGACCAGTTTTCTGGCTAATACTCAAAGAAAACTTGCTGTAGGGACATCCAAATATCCAAATATAACTCATACCCCTTTCCAGGAGCTGTTTACAAAGGTTGTGGGTTGAATGATTTAAAAGGACCAAGTGACTGTGCTTGCTACTGTCTGACTCCTGTATGACCATCATCCATTCTTAGGAATATCCCACTGGGCCCTCTTGGCATAGAACCTTGGCAGTGACTATGTCTCAACCACAGAAATAGGTGTGATTCATGCCAAGTGTGTGTGCTCCAAAACACCTTCTCAAGGCTCAGTTTGGGTCTCAAGTGTCCAATTCACCAAATCAATTAGAGGAAGAGTTCAGTCTATCCTGTCTCTAATATATTAGTATATCTAGAAGGGGGGAATTTTTTTTTCATTCTCTAGGCTTCTCTGGAAGGCAATTGTTGACTTTTGGGGTGGAAAGGAATGAATCCATCTTCTTCTAAGAACGTAGATTTCATTTTAAAAAATTAATTAAAATGTAAATAATTACTTGCAAACTTAGTTGAGCTGATAATTAAAGTTTTCAATGTTTTCTCTCTTTTTTTGAGAGGGAAATGTTTTTGTAATATAGAGGTACCAACAGTATCATGAGGAAAGCCTTTGGGAACAAAAAGAAGAAATGAGGGAGATAAAGAGGCACCTACTTTAGGCTTTGCAATTTCCTTGATCCTCTCGATCTCTTCATCTGACAGGATATCATAGTATCTTACAATGTGTGGGCTGTCCCACTCATCCTCTTCCTTAAAGGGTGCAATCAGAAGCTGGGGTGTCCTGTTTCCATCATGGTATCTACAGAAAAGTCTCTTCTGTCTCCGGGGTGTCTGTGGGAGGCACAGAAAAAGAAGTATCACTCTAGGTGAGTTTTGAACCCCTCCCATAATTGAGCCTCTGCTCTAAAAGGCTGAAATGCCCTCTCCCTCCAACCTATGCCAATAATGCCATGCCATTAAGTTACAACATGAAAAGACTAATGGCCATACCAGACAGAAAGGTCTATAGACTTATGTAAGCCTGGCTTTTCAGCATCTCCAAGGGATAGATCCCTAGACCTTTATAAAGCCTTAAGCAGTCACCTCAGCAGTTCTTTTTGTTGTTGTTGTTGTTTTTAGTTTTTCTGCAATGAGTCAAAGAAAATATGTGTATATAACATAAACTATGTACAAAGGATGGACTGGATTTGAAGTCAGAAGTTGTTCAGTCAATTCAGTCATATCTGATTCTTCCTGGCCCCATTTGGAATTTTCTTGGCACAGATAATGAAGTTGTTTGTCATTTCTTTCTCCAGTTCATTTTATAGATGAGGAAAGTGAGGCAAACAGGGTTCAGTGACTTGCCCAGGGTCACACATCTAGCAAATATCTGAAATCAAATTTGACCCTGTCTTCTGACTCCATGTTCAACACTCTGTCCACTATACCACCTAGTTGATCAAGTCAGAAGATCTTGGTCAGATCCCAATTACTGCCCATATCAATTTTAAAAAATCTTCCTGTGCCTCAGCTTCCTTATTTATATGGAATAGGTGACCTTTAAGGTCCTTTCTGGCTTTAAATCTATGATTCTATGAACAAAAATGAACTCTGCTTGTATCAATTTAAATAATGATGGATATCCTATCATGAAGATAGTCATATCCAAAACTGATAACTGGTACATATTGTATGCTTATTTGAAAGCTCATTCATTATAAATAGAGTGACAGAAAAAAGTTCAAGGGAATTGGAATTGTCTATACTTATTGTTTATAGAGAGAGATAAGAGACCACTAGCAACTATACATCTTGATCCTGGGCACTTCTTCTTCCTATAAGGGTTCTGGTTTCTTCCTCCCAAAAGCCTTCAAAACTAAATTTAAGATTTACCAAAATTATCAAACTGTTGAGTTCATGGGGCAATGTTTACTTGAGTTTCTGGTTTCCATATCAGACCATGTGCTATACCTATCCATAGGACTAGATTTTTGCAGTCCCAATTAAAATAAAATCTCAGAACAGTCACACATCTCAACTAAGAATCCAAAAATCTGAATTGTAGTTCTAGCTTTTCCACTGCCTAGTTGTGTGGCCTAGGGCAAGACATTGAATCTCTCTAGACCTCAGACTCCTCTGTTCTCCAGGGCCCTTCCAGTTCCCAGCTCCTTTGATTCTAGAATTTGATCTCACCAGTTTAATGCCTTCCCCTCGACAGAGAGCCTCGTAGACATCTCTCTCAGGCAGGTAGTCTAGGGGCCTCTCATAGATGCCTCCCCGTATTGACGGTTCAGCCTCTGGAGTCTCATTTAAGCTCTTTCCAAGCCTTTCTTCCTCTAACAACTTCTCAAAGTATCGCAGATTCCCCCCGGCTCTTTCATGACTGGGGTCTAAAAAATAGAAACCAATTTTAAAGGATGAGAAAACCACAAATAATCTGTGGGGCCATCTGAAGATGGTCCTGTGGCTGGAACTTTCCAACTCCCCAGGGCCCAGTTGGTCCCAATTTTTTTGTCACAGGCAAGGTAATATACAGCCTAGGCTAGAATGTGACCCAAATCCTGTCAAACCTAAATGCAGAAGTCTCACATTTGAAGAATAACAGCAATAGGTCGGTCATGTTAGCAATGAGAGAACTGATTGAGTCCCTCTGCACCAGGGCACCTCTACTGTAGGGCACTGAGCAAAGAAAAGGCAGTGGCTGGGAATCAGTTGCTTCAATGCCTGGTCTCTACCCCTCAGCTCCCAAATCTCTCTCTGACAAGAGGCTCAACCCCCTTTACAAACCTTAAAGTGCTAGAAGTGAGTTGCTATCATTTGTCATCAAAAGTGTACCCCTCATCAGGATGGGGGGGGGTGAAAGAAAAAAAAAGGAGACACTTAAAAACTTGGCCAGAATCCCTTGGAAGTGTCCCTATGTAACAGCATTGCCTCTCTTGCTGTCCTTCCCAGGGTTATTCAGTGGCTGAAAAAAGGCCAAGATCTGCCCCACCCCACCCCACCCCCCACTGCATCTGGAGCTATCACCAGTCATCTTGGCCTATGTCTTGACAATGGATTCTGATGTCTCTGGAGGAAAGAGTGAGGTCTATGACTTTGCACAACTGCCTCACTTTAAATCCAGTTCACTCAAAAGTCAAGACATCCCCCTCCTGATGCCATGGTCCTCTTCTAGAGTGAAGGATGAACAACAGCAACTCAGTAGCTTCACACCAATATAATGTGAGCTCCTTGGGGATAAAGATTGGCTTGTTTTTGCCTTTGTACCATTAGTGTGATTGTGTTTCAGCTCTGAGCAGATATCTAACAAATTCTTGTTCAAATTGCAATTGTCCCCACCCATATTTTGATTCCCCATAACTTTCATGACACTTTAGTTTCCCAGTATTTTTTCTGGCTACTGAATAACATTTTGGACTGGAGTTAGGACTCAGATTTTGACCAAGATTAAAAGGTTGGTCTATATGAGGTTTAGAACATCAGTTTGTAGCCAGGTCAGAGATCAACAAATGTCACTGGGTTAAGAGATCATCTTTTGCTGGTATTGTGGGGTTAGTCCAAAATGACCAGCATTGTCTGACCTGACCCTGTGCTCTGTCTAGGGCTATGGGAATTTTGCTATGGGAAATGACCATGTGAATGACCCAGCCATCTCTTTCCTGTCCCTGAGAATACAGTTCCAGCAAGTCCCAGCAAATTACCAAGAGAAATCAGGCGACGGGTAAGTTCCACTGCCCTGTCAAGGTCCCCAAGCTGAAAGACAGCATAGCTGAGGTAGTCCAGGATTTCAGCTTTAGATGTGGCAGCATCCTCACCACTGTCATGCTGCTTCAGCGCCTGCTGCATCCACAGAACTGTGTGGTAGTAGTCCCCATCATTGTAGGCTGTCTTACCCATGCCGAAGCTGTCATCTGTACTCAGTGTGGACCGGTACTTGGTCCCTGGAGGGCAAGCAGAACAATGAGCATCTGACCACAGAGGCAAGGTACCATTCCCAATGTTCCAGAGTGATTCCAAGACAAAAGGGCCTACCTCTTTCTAGGTACCTCAGAAAGACCCTATAGTTACCAACTAATGGACCATCACTGGTACAGGAGAAAGAGTGGTGAGCCAAGAATCACAAGACCCCTGAAGAGCTATTTTTCAAAGAATTGTTAATACAGGAAATTTAGAATCATTACCTGGCAATTCCCCCTTGGAAATAGTGTCAGGATCCAGTTTGTATGTATCCTGAAGACGCATTAGTGCCTTCGCTGCTCCTGTCTCATCCTCTTCTGTGGGGAAGAACTGGCGCTGCATGGTGAGATTGGCAATAAAACCTTCCCATATAGGGAGAGAAGAGAGAAAGAAGATAAATCGGTAACTAATTTTTTGCATATTTACAAGAGATGCTTGAGGCAAGCAATGATGTTGATCCTTTGCATATATAGTCTCCCTCTCCCAGATCAATTTCTACCTTCTTTTTTGATTAACCCACAAGTTCATCTTCTTGTGTTCAACTTCAGCCTCAGATACTTATTAGCTAAGTGATCTGGGGGTAAGTCATTTAACCCTATTTGCCCAAGTTCCTCATCTGTAAAATGAGTTGGAGAATGACAAATCAATCCAGTATCTTTGCAAAGAAAACTACAAATGGTCACAAAAAGTCAGAAATGACTGAAAAACAAGAAGATATTTAAGTTCTAGACTTGAAAATTTTATAGACAACCATGTATTCCTAGGAATTCTTTGAATAATCATAACCAAGTCTTAAATCCAAAACATGTAAGAATTTAAAACAATTCATACTTCTCAAATCAAGATAACTATTTGAAATCTTCACAATATTATACTAATTAAGACACTCAAAGTTTCAGAAGAAAATTTCATAAAGAAAATAGAAAGGTAAAGTGCTAAGCGTACAGGGTAATCTCAAAATGACTCACCTATTTTTGATGATAGGGAAAGTCAAAGATAAAGAAATCTATATAGTTAATAGTATATTTTTTAAAAAAAGGAATTTTGGACACTGTTTTTATTAGCTTGGGTTAATAAATCTAAATAGAAAATTGCATTGATCCAAATAAATTGAATGATAATTTAATAAAAATAAAGGACAAATCTAACAACTATACCACAAATCATTAGTTTTCTATTAAAAGAAAATGGTGAAAACTATATTAAGCAGACTCTCCCAATGTACTGTTTAATGTTTTAAGCATATTAAACCTTGGATGATTTAAACAGATTTAAACTCAAAGGGTAGTCTAGAAATTGCCATGCTATTACTAAAGTATGGGAGGTGGAAATGGCAATGATTCTGGAAAAAAGCAGAAATTCAACAAGAAAGCATTAAGAGAATAACAAAGACATATTATAACCCCTCTCCAAAAAAAAAAGGTTCCACAGAAAATTAAAAAATTTCTTTTCTATATTTATTAAATTTCACAGGTATTTTTTTTTTGGTGGAGGCAATTAGTATTAATGACTTGTCCAGGGTCACTCTGCTGGTAAATATAAGAGACCGGATTTGAACTGAGGTCCTCTTGACTCCAGGGTGATTGCTCTATTCACTGTGCAGTAAAGGGAGATTATAAAGGAAAAGACCTTTTGTGAGGATGGTAGATAGGGAAGGAGGAATCAAAATATTTTCTCACAAAGTACTTTCTCACAAAGTACTTTCACACAAAGCTTTTGGAATCAAATGAACTCCATCTGCCTGAAAGAATTCCCTGGGCTGCAGTGGATAGAGCACTGGTCCTGGAATCAGGGGGACCTGAGTTCAAATATGATCTCAGACACTTAATAATTACCTAGTTGTTTGAACTTGGGCAAGTCACTTAATCCAACTGCCTTGCAAAACAAAAAAAAAAAAAGCCAAAGCAACCTTGAAAGAACACCTTGGGCTTCTGAGAGAACTCCTTTTTTCTTCATATTAGGTCAGTGCACCTAAATACTGAGTGAACAAAAGACATTCCACCATTCCACACCTGTGGCAATGAGTATGTTCCAAAGGGCGTACCATATTGAGTAGAAAAGCAAGTCAGGACCACACTGTGTTTTTCACACAGGGCTATCAGAGGCAAAGATATTTAATTTTCCCTCTGCAGCCTCCAGAACAGGGGAGGTTTTGGTAACCCAAAGGAGAAGCCTCTGAAAGGATACTTTCCTAGAAACACAAAATGACAGTAGGGAAAAGAATCTTTGCCATCACCTATATCAAATACATTACAAACCTCAAAACACTATATAAATATTATCTCTAATTATTATTATCATAGTTATTATTATCTAATTTAACCCCCTTTATAGTTTGAAACAATCAGGGCTTGACCCCACCTATCATGATTACCATTCCAGTACTCTTTTCCACAGTATCATATAAGTTTTAAAAAAGTATGAATGTAAAGAAAAAAACAAACAAACAGAACATTGGTAATTATAATAACCAAATTTGACACCAGAGAAGACAAGAGAAAATGGACATCTTCCCCATCTTTGCAGACAATGGGCTTGTAGAGATGAAATATTGTGCACATACACTCAGTTGTGCTTTGTTCTTTTTTATTCTTTATTTTAAAAAAATTTATAAAAAAATTAAACATAGCTGTGAGTTAATAGTGTTATACTTAAGTAACCAATCCTCAGTTTTCTCTGCTAACAAATGAAAAGTTGGACTTGATGATACTAAAAGTCCCTTCTATCTCAGACATTCTATCCTGTTATTCATGGGTTTATCTTAAGATGGTAAAGGATTCTCTCTCTCTCTCCCTCTCTCTCTCTCTCTCTCTCTCTCTCTCTCTCTCTCTCACACACACACACACACACACACACACACACACACACACACACACACACACAGATACACATACACACAAACACATATTCAATTAGAAATCTAAAGCTGAAAGTTGAGCACTAGGCCTCACTAAGAATAAACTGAGGCAAAAGAAGGGAGAAAATGAAGTTCCCTTCTAGAAGAATTTGGGATTCGGTTTGTCTCGTGTCCTCCTCATACTAGCTTGTAGGCAGGACCCTCAGAAAGGGCCACATATGAGGAGAAGATTTTAGAAAGACCTAGAAAAAGGTTATCCAAAGCTCTGAGCTGTGTGTGACCTCACCAGTGGCACAGTCCCCACACAGGAATGAGCTCACAGTTTCACAGTTGGTGGCTAGGAACATGACCCTTCCCTTTCCCTACTATTGCTCAGTTTGGTCTGGCTCTAGTCATGGAATTTCTCACCAAGAAATCTTTTTCTTCTGTGCTACTGGCCAGGAGGAGAGGGAAAAATTCATACATACTATAGAACTAGGAAGAGCCCCAACCATCATCTGAATCAAGCCCTTCATTTTAAAGCTGAAGAAACCAAGGACGAGAATTAAGACATCCTGCCTCTTCATCCAGGACTTTTTGCTTTACACTAAAACTGTCTTCTTTGCTCAGAATGCTAGTCCTCAAGTGACAGGTCAGGAGAGCAGGGAAGAACAATCGTTTTGTCCTAACTCAATCCATCTAGACAGCAGGAAAACACCCTAGAATCACTGCTCAGTTTCCTCTATTCTTAATCACTGCATAGCAAATAACATCTTCAGAGTCAGGAAGACTTAGGTTCAAATTCTGCCTCTAAAGCTTACTTCTGTGTTATCCTGAGTAAGTCATTTAATATCTTGGTGCTGCATGCTGAAGGAATAGCAGCTGGTCTGCAGTAGTAGAAGTCGAGAGCAAATTACCTTACTTCAATGAAATCACAGGTTCTGATTTTAATAAAATGTGTGTGTGCATATTTACATATATATATATATATATATATATATATATATATATATATATATATATATATATATATATATATATATAAAATCATGGGGCAGGTAGGTGAGGTAATGGATAGCATACAGGTCCTAGAATCAGGAAGACTCATCTTTCTAAATTCACATCTGGACTCAGGCATTCACTAGCTATGTGACCCTTGGCAGGTCTCAGTTTCCTCCTCAGTAAAATGAGTTGGAGAAAGAAATGGCAAATCATACCACTGACTTTGCCAAGAAAACTCCAAATGGATTCGCAGAGTCAGTCATGACTGAAACAACTGAACAATAAAATTATAATAGTACTGTTTGTGGTAGCAAAGAACTAGAAACAAAGTGGGTCCCCATCGATCAGGGCATGGCTAAACTGTGTATAAATGTATATAAATACATTAATGTACATAAATGCAATTGAATATTATTATTCAATAAGAAATGATAAATATAAGGAATTAAGAGAAATATGAGAAGTTTTGTATGAACAAAGCATGAATTTAGCAAAAAACAGAAGAGCCATAGATACAGTGAATGCAAACCTGTAGATTAAAAGAACACCAAAAGAAGGTGGTTTTCAGTCATTGAAAAACCAATCATGACACTAAAGTACTAGTAATGAAACCTGTCTCACTCTGTGGAGGCAGTTAATAAGCATTTATTAAGTAACTTCTATATAAAAGAACAATGATAAATACTGGGGTACAAAAAGAGGCAAAAGACAGTCCCTGCCCTCAAGGAAGTCACAATCTAATGAGGGAAATAACAAGCCCACAAATAAATAGGATAAATGGAAAATAATTAACAAAGGAAGGCTCTTGAATTAAGAGGGACTGGGAAAGGCTTCCTATAAAAGATGAAATTTTGTTGGAATGAAAAGCATCAGGAGGTGGAAATAAGGAGAGAGAGAGAGAGAGAGAGAGAGCATTCTAGACATGGAGAACAGCCAGAGAAAATGCCTGAAGTTGAAAGATAGAGTGTTTTGCTTGTGGAACAGTCAGGAGGCCAGTATCATTGGATCAAAGTGTACATGGAGGAGAGAAAGAGGAAGAAGATTGGATAAGTAGAAAGGGGATAGGTTCAAAGGGTTTTGAATGTCAAACAGAGGATTTTGTAGTTGATCCTAAAAAAGCAACTATAGTTTATTGAATAGTAATAATGCTTTAGGAAAATCACTGAATGGAGGATGGATTGATCAGAGAGAGACTTGAGGACAGACAGACCTACTAGAAGGCTACTGCAATACACCAGGTGTGTGATAATAAGGGCCTGCACTAGGGTGGTAGTAGTATTAATGGAGAGAAGTTGGTGTATATGAGAGATGTTGCAAAGGTGAAGTTAATAGAACTTGGCTCAGAGTCAATATGTGGGATGAGAGAAAGTGAGAAACTGAAAATGATACCTAGATTATGAGCCTAGAAGACTAGAAGAATGGTACTGTACTCTGCAGTAAAAGGGGAGGTAAGAAGGGGGAGTTAGGGAAAAAGATAATCATTTCAATTTTGGACATGTTGAGTTTAAGGCAGTTACTGTACATGCAGTTCAATGTATCTGAGACAAGATGTAAGACTGAAGATCAGCAAAGAAGTTAGGCAAAATAGGCAGATTAGAAAATTGTCAACAGAGAGATGGTTGGTAAGAGCCACACATTATAGCTGACTGTTTTTGCTAACGGTTATTGTTATGAGAGTGTGATCCTGGTTGGGGGGGGGGGATTTGAAGAAATAATTGTGATGCAAAAACAAAATGCATCAATAATTTTTAAAAAACATAAAGTTGGCCAAACTTAAATTTTTTTATATGCCCTGTAAATACAAAAAAGAAAATAGCAGACTCTAATGAGAAGAGTGCATGTCTAGGAGTTGGACAAGCAAAGTTCCAAGTTCTGTGATTCTAGGGTAGACTAAATCACTTAATTTCTTTGTTAAAGGCAAACAGTAATTCCTCCCTTAACTTTTTCATAGCATATTGTGAGGATATCATGAGAGCACAGAAAGCACTCTAAAAATAACATCACTGGAAACATACAGGATTCTACACACTACATACCATGTTTAAATATTAATGAGTAAAAAGTGAATGGTGGTTCCCTGTTCCACAACATCTCTTTGCAATGGTTTTGAATGGCCTTTCACTTTATCTAATCTTGGGGTTCCTCTGCCCAACAAGACCCTAGTCAGGGTACCAAACCCTATTAGACTATGACCTTCCTGAGGGTAGGGACAATTACTCTTTTCTATATTCCCCTTCACTGCTGGGTTCAGCAGTGTAGATGTGTAACAAATGCTTGTTGTAAATAATTACAAATATACATTGGCAAAAATGGAGAGATATAACCCAATCCATCTGTAGCTATTGCCCCCCCCCACACACACACACACAGTTTTCTCTGCTCACCAGTGGTGGAATCCTGTAAGACCATGTTCTCCAGAGCCGGCCAATCTGTGTTAAGACGCTTCACCAGTTTGTAGGCATTTACTGGGTGAGAAAGGTAGCCCTCAGGATCAGAGGTTGATTTGCTTGTCAAAATATCCATTTTTTCAGCCCAGCTGAGGGGAGAATAAGACACAGGAAACATAATTTTTACCTCTTCAATTTCAAACAGACTGTCTTTCCAATTCTACTCATTTCCACCAGGTTCAGATGGACTTATTTACTCACTCAGATCCATCAACCTGGAATGTTACTTCCATGTCAGGCATCATCAAAAACATCAACAAGATAGAAAATATCCAGAGGAAGTTACAAAAGATGGAAAGAGGACTTAAACATTGAAGCACCTGGAGATGTTTAATTTTAAAAAATAGATGACTCAAAGGAGACAGTATAGACATCTTCAGACATCTGAAGGGTTATCATATGGAAGGAGAAAACTTGCCCCAAAGACCAAAGGGTTGAAGTCACAGAGAGAGATACTGTGTGTGTGCATATGTGTCAGTTATATGTCATCTTGGATATTTTCAGTCATATATGAATCTTCATGACCCCTTTTGGGATTTTCTTGGCATTCTAGGTATATAACAGAAGCTTAAGAGCCCTGTGGAATATAGAAACTGAGAAACATCACTTGAATAAGATGAAGCTTGAATAGTAAGGACAAGTAGGAAGGAGAAGAAAATGCAATCCAAGCTAGGGGCATAGTACAGACAAAGGGGGAAATGAATCGGGCACAGGGTGAGAAGCAGACCTGGGAGGACCGTAAAGTCTTCCAGGAATGACTGAAAATAAATTTATATTTTTGATTGCAATTGTGTCACAAAAAGTTTTTTTTAAAGGAATAGGGGTGGGGAGTGGAGAGAATACAAAGAAACATGGAAAAGCTCAAAGAAAATGTCCCAGAATAACCATAGATTACAAATGAACATACACACACACACAGGATTTGGAAGACAAAAATAAACAGAGGTGTATATGTAGATGTATATTACCATCTTCCCTAGCCTAATAATTTCCACCAGATTTAATTGGAATTGTTTACCCACTCAGAAGAAAACTTGCCCCAAAAAGCAAAAGATAGAAAGTTGCCAAAAGGCAGATAATGTGTGCATTTGTACAACACACCCCTACATATACACATGTGTGCGTGCTATACATATAATTATACTCCTGAGAACATATGTCATATACGTGTGTGTGCATACAATGCATAGGTAAATGTATATATTTACTAGGTGGGCCACATACCCCATACACATACCAAGTGGAATACAGTATGCTTATCTATCATATATTTTGGCATTGGATGAGACTTTGGGGATCATCCAGTAAACTACTTATTTTATGGATGATGAACCTGGGGCCCAAGACTTAGGGGACTCACCAAAGGTCACAATGACTCTGCCCTTTATTTTGATTCTAAATTCATCATTCTTTCCACATTCTCCCTTATTAATACATTTGATTTTTCTTTAACAATAATATTTTTCCCATAGAACTTAAGTACAAACATTTGAAGTGGAGGGGGGGAGGGGAGTAGCTTGGAGATTTACCACATTTCACCTTTGAGTTTATAGTGAAAATAATTTTTGTTGCAGTCCAATTTGACTGGTTCCTTCTCCTAGTTGCCCCTCCCAATCCTCCAAACTTGATCTCCGTTCTGTTTCTATATCTGCTTTCACCACTCCCTATACTTGAAATGCTATTGCTCACAGCTCTCCCATGAAACTTTTCATCATTTTCCAAATCAGAAAATACATCTCTTTCCCTGGAACTCAAAGTTCATAAGTACCTTTTGTTCTTCTCTTTTACTTGTGATAAGTTATTTATGCCTTTGTTTTTAACTAATCCTTGGTCAGGAGCCTAGAAGATGAATCAGTAGCTACTTGAAGATAAATATCTCACCAGTCAGTTCAGTGGCACCACCGCTTCACCAAATTGTAAGCCCTCTAATACGGGAACTGAGTCTCATTCATCTTCCTATATTCCTAAGAACCCAGCCAAAGTAAAGTAAAAGTCTGATAAATGTTTGACGAAGGAATGCATGATTTACCTTTTAATCTTGAAGAGTCTGGCTTCTTCTGCTCTGATATATTCTTTCAGAGATTGAACCAGGTCTTTCTCTGCAAAAATCAAGTCTGTCATCTGCCCTGAGGAATGAAAAAAATAAAATAACTTCAGAGCCAGTTGTTACCCTGACCCTAGGCACCAAGTAACTAAACCTTTGTCTGGTAGACCAGCAGAGAGTCAACTTTGGAAGGGATTATCAGAGTTGTAGAAGAGAGGTGTCAAATACAGTGCCCACTGAGCATCAGAGGCCCACAACACTCTCAAGGGTCTCAAGTCTTAACTGAAATAGATTAAAATGTAATAAAAAAATTTAATAAAATAAAAATACAGTAAAACATAGTTAAGGGTCATTTGTGGCTTTCTAAGTCAATATGTATCATATAGGGATTCTTGTATAAGGCTATGCAATCTGTTTCTTTTTAATTTTTCTATTATTGTTGTAGAGTATCTTCAGATCTTCTGACTCAGGCCCCTGTTGTAAGTTCAGTCTATCCCTAAACCTTTTAGTAATATATGGGATGTCATCAAGGCTTCAAAGTCCCACCCTCTGATGGTCCTATGCAATAGTAAATGTGACAGAAATTTGTCAGTCCTCCCATCCCAATACAACAAAGAACTAGGATTCTGGTCAGGCCTAAAAGGAGAAAGTCAAGGATAAGGTTAACATTTGGAATTGCTCAAACTAAAGTGTACCAATTGAGGTGAAGAACTCAGCCCATGTGCAGTGCAGGACACTGATCCAAGCCAGTAGCAAGGAGGAAACCCAAGGCTTCATGGTCACAGATGTCAGTCTGTAAGATAATTAAATAAAACTGTCCATTAACATTAAGCCACCAGAGCAATTTAGTCAATTGTCACATTCAAATGAAAAACTCATAATATTAATGAGAATCACTTGGTGTCATGGCTTATTTTTGTATGGGGAGAGATTGAGATCCAGAAAAAAGCAGTGATTTGCCTTTCATTATATAAAAACTAAGTAGAAATTAAAACACACCCTGGCCTTCAAGTCAGGAAGTCACCAGAATGCTCTGTATACAACAAATAGTACCCTCCCTTCCCTAGAAGCCTAGAGTGCTGGGCTTGGTTGGAGGGAGACCTTCCATGGCCTGGAGCTGCTCTCCTGTCATCTTCAGGGTTCCATCAATAGCTATATGCAGATGAATGCTTCTGTCTTTTCAGAAGTGTCAGTGTCCCAGTTAGAGGAAGGGAGCTCTTTAACTCATCTCTGGGTCTCTGCCTCAAGTAATAAACTGGGGGATTATATTCAGGTGAGAGCAGGGAGGATCTCACCAAGAAAAAATACTTCTGGGTAGCAGTGATAGTCTGAGCAGGAGGAAGAAGAAGCCAGGAGATTCTAGGCAAAACTTAGAAGGTTCTAATAAACTACTTAGGACAGGGGCTGTTTGGGGTTTTTTTAAATTTGTATCCCTAGCCCTTAGCATAAAATAAATGCCTATTGAATGAATCCAATCAGTCAAACCATAGTTTCCATTTCACTCCCCAAATTTTCCAGTGATTGAAAAGATTTTCCTCCCTCTTTAACATAGAAGATCCAAATAATTTTGCAAGGAAAGAACAGAAACTATGACCATTAATTCTTGCTCAATTTCATTAGGTAAGATTTTCTCCAATCAAGGAAAGTCCAATGAAGAATCAGAAAAACAGATCTTCCAAACTCTCGTTCTAGTTACTATTTATGTTGCCTTGGACAATTTAAAAATAATGATGGTATTGAAAATAATTAATATTTAAATATGGCCATATGTTTGCAGAATACTCATATTCATTCACTCATTTGCACCTCAGTTTTTCTTATCAATACAAATTAGGGGGTCAGATTAAACTAAGGTCCTTTCAAGATCTAAATCTTATGATAAAATAAACCAAGAAAGAGAACAAATAGATAGATATATAGATAGATATATAGATCTACATATGTGATAAATAAGAGATAATCACAGAGGGAAAGCACTAGCATTTAAGGAAGATCAGGAAAGATTACTTTTATAAAGTCAGTTATTAGCTGGGACTTGAAGCCAGGGAATCTAAGACATGGAAATGAGGAAACAGGAAAAATTTCAAGCATGGAGAAAGTCAATGAAAATACTCAGTTGGGAGTCAATTTTATATGAGAATTAGAAGACCAGTGTCACTGAATTTTAAAGGATATGGAGGAGATTAAGAGAAAAGACTGGAAAAGCAGGAAGAGTTAAAGTTCTGAAGTTATTAAAAGTCAAAGGATTGGTTGTCAAGATGGCAGAGGAAGAAAGAAACCCTCTGAAACCCTCCCAAATTCCCCTCCAAACAATTAGAAAACCACCTCAAAATTGATCTAGGAGCAGGGAAGTAGCTTACCAGTCCAAAAGGAAAAGTCTGTCTCAGTGAGGTGGGAGAGGAGCAAGGTTTACAAGCAGCAGCAGCAGCAGGAATCTGTCTCACAGCAACAGGCCTGTAGTAAAGCTCCAAGTCTGGAACAATCCATAAGAGGCCCTGCCCTCCTGCAGACCAGAAACCCCCTAGGCAAGTGAGCAGTCGGTTCAGTACATCTAAGCCCCACCTCAGCAGCTCCATCCCCAGCAAAGACCCTATTTCCATAGCAACTCAGCAGGAGGTCCCCCATCCCTGAGGCAGGCCAGCAGCTAAACCCCACACCCAGGGGAGACCAACAGGGAGGTTCTACTCCCATTAGAAGCCAGAAGAGAAACCTAACCTCTTTGAAAGCAAGCCTTGAAGCCCAGTGAAAGATAACAAATAAGACTTAGAGCCCCTGCCCAAAAAATCTTGGGCAGTGAAGGACCAGAACTCAACTCATACACAAAAATACCAAGTCACAAAAAAAAAAGACAGAAAAATTTTTTTAAAAGCTTGACAATAGAAAATTAATCTGATGATGTGGAGTTTCAAGGCATAAACTTAGAAGAGAATAACAGTCAAAATGACTACAAGTGAAGCTTTAAAAAAAAAATAATGTTGTCTTAGACCCAAAAAGAATTCCTAGAAGAGTTTAAAATGCTAATTTTAGGTGGTTTTTTTTGCAAGGCAAATGTGGTTAAGTGGCTTGCCCAAGGCCACACAAGATAGGTAATTATTAAGTGTCTGAGACTGGATTTGAACCCAGGTACTCCTGACTCCAAGGCTGGTGCTTTATCCACTACACGACCTAGCCGCCCCCACTACGCCACCTAGCCATCCCAAAATGCTAATATTTTTACTTAAAGTTTTGAGACTAGCTATTTTGTATAAGCAATATTGTTCAATGAAGAACTATGAATGACTTAGCTATTCTCAGCTGAACAATGATCCAAGATAATCCCAAAAGATTTATGATGAAAAACTATCTGCCTCCAGAGAAATAATTGATATTGATTGAATACAAATTCAAGTATGCTATTTTTCATTTTCTTTCATTTCATCTTCTTGTACAAAATGACTAATATGGAAAAGTTTTACATAATTGCACATGTATAACATGTATCTCATTGTCTTCAGTCTCAAGGGAAGAAAGAACGGAGGAAGAAAGGGAGGGATAGAATTTGGAATTCAAAACTTTAAATAAAAAAAGCTTTTAAAAATTGGGGAAAAAAGTCAAAAGATTTTATATTTAATCCTAGAGGTAAATAAGGAGCTACTGGAGTTTATTGAATGAGGAGAGAAGATACGTGGTCAGATCTGTACTTCAGTCAAGGGGAGCTCTATATCATCAGTTTGTGTCCTTAAACAGGTGGGTCATTTCTAGTTAACTAAACCTCAGTCATTTTATAAAGTACCTACTACTGTGCTAAAGGTTGATGAGACACAGTCTCTTGTCCTGAAGGAGCTTATATTCTATAAGGGGAGACAGAATATATGCATATACATGTGTATGTGTGTATGTCAATGAGTAAGTCAACAAGCCTTTATTAAGGACTTGCTACTTACCAGGCAGTATGCATACAAAGAAAGGCAAAAACATACTCCCTGACCTCAAAAAACTTCTATTCTAAACAACTAGGTAGATAAGAAGATGAACTCAGAGTTAAAGAAAGGAATTATTTGAGGGGAAGGCATTAGTGCCTGAGGGTATAGAAGACCCCCCAAAATAGACACATTGTCAATAGGCATTCACAACTTTATAAGACATGTGAAAATCTCACAAGAGGTTGAGGATGTATGTGGATCTCAGAGGGTTCCTATTCTTACAGAAGTTTACATTTTTACAATAGCAGAATAAAGAGAGGAGGGGATACCAGAAAGGGGTATGACAGACAAGGGGGAAAACTATAGCAAAGGTGGGGGAAAAAAAGACAAGATCACACCCCCAAACACACACACAGGCAGGAGCAAAGTGATGGCAAAGTCTCATTCTTTTCCCAAGAGAACTGCTAAATTATGAAGACAGGAGGGTCCTCTTATCTGCAAAGGACCCCACCTGTACAAGCATTATCCCAGACTGGTGCCTGTCTTGCCTCCCAAGGACTCACAGGAATCTTGGGATGCAACAACAAATTAAATCAGTTCAGAAGGACCTCCATCCTAGACACATTCATTCAGTGTCTCCTGCATGCTCCTGCAAGACAAGTCAGGGTACCTTTTAATAATACATGTACAAGAAATATGAAGCAATTCAGAGGTACTAGTAGTGGGAAAGCTTCAGAAAAGGCCCAATGTAGAAGACAGTAGTAACTAAATTGAGCTTTAAGGAAACTAAGCATTCTAAAGGTAGAAAGAGGGGAATGCATTACAGTCATTAGGGGACAACCTGTCCTGTCGTTGTGCACCTAGATGGAGTTGGAATGTCAAGTATAAAAATGGCAATGCCAGTTGGGTTGGACAAAATACCCTGCTTGTCTCTTATCTAATAAAAAATTGACAGATGCTCCTCTGAAGGTTTCACTCTGTTCCAGATCATATCTTTAATGTCCTTTAAAAATTTTTGAACAGTTATGAACATATAAACTTTCAATATTCAACAGATGATTTTTAAAAAGGGGATTATATATGGAACTTCTGCTATGTACAATTTGTCTTTTTACCCCCAACTACATGAAATTTTTGTTTCTCTTTTTTACATAATTTAGATTTAACCAATAGTTACAACTTTGCCCTGCTTTTCTGTGTCTCTTTCTGAACTTCTTCATTTTTCTATTTATTTATTTTATTTTATTTCTTCTATTTTTTTCAGTAACATAACCCTCCTTCAGTATCAGCACTCTCTCTCTCCCTTTAACCCCTGAATACTCCCCTCAGCAAGAAAGAAAGAAAAGCTCTGCCTTGTGAAAAAATCCAATTATGTTATCCCAAACAAACCCACACAATGGCTAGATTGGAAAACATGGTAAATTGAAACTCAAGTTCACAACTTATCTGCTAAGAGGAGAGAAGTCTAACTTAACATTTTTCTTCTGGAGGTATAATTGGTCATTGCATTGATTGTGTTTCATCATACAAGTTCTCACAGGTTTCTCTCAATTTGTCCTTGTCACCATTTCTTAAGGCATAATAATATTACATTATATTTAATTATTATAATTTGTTCAGTTACTCCCAAGTTGTTAAGACACCCACTTTGTTTCCAGTTCTTCTTTAGAACAAACAATGCTGCTATGAGATATTTTAGTAATTAGATTTGAGTATTAGGTATTTCCATGGAACTTAATCTACAATAGTTGGGCATTTCAGATTTTCTGCGATGAATAATTCCTTAGGAATTTCCTCCTTGAAGACTAGTTGAATAAGGTGTTCTCACTCATGTTGATTTTTATGGCAAATAGTTTCTTGGTCCTTTTCCTGTGCAAAAAGCACAAGTCCCAAGCAAACCCCAGATACTGTTGGATTTTATTCCCCAACAGACTTTCTCCCAACAACAATGCTCTATAACATCAGCAAGGGAACTGGAAAGCAATCAGCAAATGCTTTTATGTGCATCCATGTGTGTTAACACTGTGGGCACATCTGGAGCTCAAGCTCACAGAAGCCAATGGAAATCCAAAGACAATCAGCTCAAGTCAAGATATTCATATGAAGGAAAGAGTCTACTGTATATATAGTTATACCTTCCACATTGCAATTTTCCTCATCATAGTTTTGATATACCATGGGTCAGCATAAGAAATTAAAAGGGGGTAAAAGAGTTTTGAGAAAGCCACAGGCAATATGTGAAGAGGATGGCAAATGATCCAAAAAAAAAAAAAGGTTAAAAAATTCAGAAGTGCACAAATATGTACATAGGATGTATAATATGGCCTATGACTAAATATTTTACCCAAATTTTACAATACTATAAAGCATAAAAGGAAAAGAAAAAATTCAGAAAAACCTGGAAAGACTTACATGAACTGATGATGAGTGAAGGAAGGAGAACCAGGAGAACACTATGTACCTTAACAGAAGAAACATTGTGTGATATTCAACTATGATAGACTTAGTTCTTCCCAATACAGTGATAAAAGATAATTCTAAGATTTGTGATGAAACATGCTATGCACATCCAGAGAAAGAACTATGGACTCTGAATATAGATCAAAGCATACTATTTTCACTTTTATTCATTAGCTTTTTGCTTTTTCCTTCTCATGGTTTTTCCATTTTTGTTCTGATTCTTCTTTCCCAGTATGACTAATATAGAAATATATGTGTTATGACTGAACATAAATAACCTATATCAGATTACTTGCTATCCTAGGGGAGGGGAAGGAAAAAGTGAAAGGGAGAAAATTTTACAAATATTAATGTTGAAAATTATCTTTACATATAATTGGAAAAATTTTAAAAATTCAGATTGGGGCAGCTAGGTGGTGCATTGGATAGAGCAACAGCTCTGGAGTCAGGAGGACCTGAGTCCAAATGCAATTTCAGATATTTAATTACCTAGTTGTGTGACCTTGGGCAAGTCACTTAATCCTATTGCCTTGCTAAATAAATAAATAAATAAATAAATAAATAAATAAATAATAAATAAATAAATAAATAAATCTTCTCTGGTATAAAGGGAGGGAAGGTCCAAAAATTTTACATGGATTTCCAGATTACCAGGACCTAAAAAACCAAAATATAGAAGGGATAACTGTAAAATAACTAAAAAACTGGAAGAGGCCTCCTCAATCTGGAAAGGTAACTTGAGAGGGGCTATAATCAACATCTATCCAATCACAGAGGAAATGGATAGAGAAATGAAACATTGACTATCATCAGACTCAGATTACAAGGATAAAGGAACTCACTGGAATCTTCAAAACTAAATTTAGAAATAATTTAAGAATAAATAAGTGAATAGAATTTGATATGCTCAGATGTGGTACAGCCTGAGCCAAATTTCATTAAGAGAGGTTCAGATGAATTTGTGGCTAGAGAGCAGTGTGGCGGTGGGTAGAGAGTTGGCCTCAGAGTCAAGAAGACCAAAATACAAGGTTCTCCTCTGCCACATACTAGCTGTGTGATTCAAGGCAAATCACATAACTTCTCCAGGGCCCTAGGCAGCAGTCCAAGACTAGAAGTTACACAACAGTCACTGATCTGCATTGCAAAAGGGAATTTTTTCCCACCAATGAAATCATAGATCTTGATACAATTTAGAGGGATTCTGAGATATATGTGCTAAATACTTAACTTCTCAGGTTGATAGCAGGGGAATAGTCGGTTGTAGCTGCTCTCTATCTTGCTCATTTGGTGCCTCTATACTGCACAGATCATAATGTTGATCCAGGGCAGCAAATTAGCTAGATATAAAGATTCAGTTGCTTCTCTAAAGCTTAGTCCTATGCTCAGCTACACTGTGGGAATGACAGTGGAAATACTGCAGTGCGTTTGATTCTAGTTGAAGCTTCACAGTCAAGAAGACCTGGGCTCAAAGCTCACTTCTTCTACTTGCTACCTATGACAACCTAACAAATCACTTAGAGTCTTGGGTTTTTTTTTTTTAATCTGTGAAATGGGACTAATAATAACATGGTACTAGTATATAAGACTGTTTTGAGATTCATATGAGATAATAATGTATGTAAGGAACAAGGCATCTAAGTGGTGCAGTGTATAAAGTATTAGACCTGGAATCAGGAAGACTTGAATTCAAATTCAGCCTCAGACACTTATAAGCTATTTGACCCTGGTTAAGATAATTCTGTTCAGCTCAGTTTCTTCATCTGTAAAATGAAGAGGAGAAGGAAATACCAGGTTTTGCCAAGAAAGCTCCAAATGACTATGGATGAAACACTGGAACTACAACATGTAAGGAACTTTGTTAATGTTAAAACCCTCTATAAAGACCATGTATTATCTTAAGGATGTCATTTTAATTTTTATTATTGAAATGACTTGAGAACAGTGTGAAAAAGTTGATCTAACCATGTACTAAATGATGTCATATAGTCTAGTCTCTCAGCATAGGGAGTATTTGGGGAAAAGGGGACATAACGCTGGAAATCTTAACCATGAAAGATTTCTTGGAAAAGGTAACATTTTAGCTGGACCTCTAAGGATACATAGGATGTGGAGAGGTTGAAAGAAACAGAGCAAACTTTCTAGACTGGAAAATAGAAGAAGAAAAGGTTGTGGTCTGAGAAGCAATGTTAGATTACAACATGTATCCAGATTACAACACTTAGAACCAGAGTGATAGGCACAAAGGAGATCCAGACAAAATACTCTAGGAATATTAAGGACAGAGAAATTACTTTTAGCTAGAAGGAATCAAGATTTTATCCCAAGCATGAAGAATGACCTATGCAAATTTGTGGTGGCAGAAGAGGGCAGGACAAGAATAAGCAGTTAGTTGACATCTATTTGGTGCCTAGATAAGGGAAAGTAGGGTAGAATGAGATGAGACATGTAGGTAAATTATAGTCAGATTATTAGAGACCTTGAATACTATTCAAAAGATTTTATATTTTTTGTGTAGTAATGAGAAGCTACTGAAGGTTTTTTTGAGCAGGGGAACTATGCGATAGAATCTTGTGCACTAAAAATGATTTTGCCCAGCTCTCTGAAAGATGGATTAGAGAAGGGATCAACAGAGAACAAGGAGAACAGTTAAAAATTAAAGGTCATAAGGGCCTGAACTAGGGTGGTGTCAGTGTGAGGTGAAAAGAGAGGGTGGACGCAAGTTAGGTTATGGAGGTAGAATCAATAGGACTTGGCAACTAATTGGATGGGAGTGGGGTGAGGAAGGAGAAGCAAGAGTCAAAGGTTACTCTTAGGTTTAGAGTTTGGGTGACTGGAAAGAAGAGCAATTTAGAGAGAGAAAAATGATGAATTCAGATTTAGACAGGTTTGAGTTAGAGGTACCAGAGGGACATTTAAATGAAGACATGCAGCAGGTAGTTAGATGGGGAGTGGGGCGGTGGGGGGAAGGATGGGAGGTTGAGAGAAATCAGAACTAGAAAAGACATGAAAGGCATCTGAATAAATGGTGGGATATTGACAAAGGAGAGAGTAGAGAGAAAGGAGAGGGACACCCATATTAAAGGATCAGAGATAGAAGGACAGAAAGCTAATGAAGTAGTCAAGAGTAGTTAGAGACTTAGGAGAACCAGAGGAGTGCAGCTTACCAAAAAAGAAGAGAGTATCAAGGAAGGGATGGTGAATGATATTAAATATTGCAGAAAGATCAAGGTAGATAAGATAAGGACTGAAATCTGAATTTGGGATATTAGAAAAATCCATGGTTATTTTGAAGGGAGCAGTTTCAGAAGACTGTAGAGAAACATCTATGGAAGCATCTACTTTCAGCAGTTGGAATGTACTATCTTGTTGGAGTTGACTCCACCATTGCACCTTGGTTTTAGTGCCAGAGGCTATACATATTACATCTGGGCTTGTCAAATACCCCCCACAAGAAGACAGGATTGAGTCACAGAATCAAATCATTTGAGAGTTGAAAGTAGCATCACAGTCCACTAAATTTGATTCATATCCCTTTGCTTATATTTCCAAGAAGGGGAATCTACCAACTTTCTAGGCATCCCTTCTGACTTTGGGCAGCTCTTGGAAACTTTCCTGACATCAAACCTAAATTTGTTTCTCCACAACTTCTCTAAATTTTCCTAACTGTGCTTTTTGGGGGCAAAGTAGAAGAAACTTATATCCTTCTTACCACATGATAATTCTTCAAAGACTGTACTATTCATGCTCCCTTCTCTCTCCTCTCCCTGACCAAGTTTTCTCCTCTTCAGGCTAAACATCTTTAAGTCTTTTTCACCAAACCTCATCTGACATGAAATCAAAGCCTTCACCATCCTAGTTGCCCTTCTCTGGATGCTCTCCACCTTATCTATATCCTTTTTTTTTCCTTTAACCTATGGCTCCCAGAGTTTCAGTTCATACTCTAAAAGGTTTTATCTGAATGTCTCCATAGATTATGAAGCATAAATGGGTATAGTAAATAAGACATCAGAATGGGGATGATAAGGGAACTACACATATGTACCATAACTCCACCCCCATATAGTTACAAAGCATGAATGCCATCTGTGAAAAAAAGAGCTTACCCACATAGTTGCACTATCCAAACTGAGTGGAAGGTTTATAGGGGCCAATTTTCTCTACTGCTTAAGCAATTCTCTCAAAGGCAAGGTTGGTCTAACTATTGGCAAGAGTAATCACACACCTATTTCTAAATATCCCAGGTGCAGCTATTTGAATAATACATCACTTGTTCCTTTGGTTTCCTCTAGATCTTCCAGGTTCCTGCTGTGATCCAGAGTACTAAGGGCCCACACCATTCAACCAAAGCACAGAAGGGTAAGTGAAGGGAGACATTTAGAAGGCAGGAAAAACAATCAGGAAGATATTACCACACTCCAGGCAAAAGGTGATGAGAGACTAAATATGGCACTTCATTGACATAGTTTTTGCTTTTAGAGAAGAGCCAGAGTCTTACTGGCGCCTGCCCATACTCACAACAACATACATTAAGCTTCTAATTATCATCTCCTCAAAGATGTTCTGTGAGCAAATTCTGAGTATGTCTGCCAGATGTTTCCCAGATGCATGCAACTTTTCACCACCACACCCTTCAAATTGTACACATACTACCACCAGATGTCCTCTGAGGGGCAAATCTTGATTTGTATATCAATCAATCTATGGGTATCAGTGGAATATATGGAAAACATCAATTTCACAGACAAAATGTTCACTAATCTAAAAGCACATGCATAAGTTATTTTCTTTCTGACATTCATCCCCCAAAATACAAAAAATGTAATATGGGGTATAATGGACACAGTGATTTCTGCCTCTTGTTCACCCCCTATTAAATAGATCTAAAATAACCTGTTTCCCAAGTTGATTGGGGGGAAAGGAAAAGAACTTATATGTTCTAAGACATTTAAAGCAGCACTCTTTGAGGTGTCCAAGAACTGGAAATTGGGAGGATACTTATCAATTGAGGAATGGTTGAACAAGTTGTGAAATTTGATTGTGATGGAATTCCATGGTGCTCTAAGAACTGATAAACTCAATGATCTTAGAAAACATGGTTAAACTTATTGAAATAATAAAGAGCAAAATGAACAGAACCAAGAGAATATTAAATACAGTAATATCAATAATGTTTTAAGAAAAAACTTTTGAGTGATTTGACTACTATGAAAACCCAAATTAACTGCAAAGGACATATAAAAGAAGACTTTATTTTCATTCAGAAAAAGAACTTATTTTTTTACATATACAAATATTTGTTTTACAGGTGGGAGGGAGAAAGAAAAAAGCAAAATAAAGCAAATTACAGAATAGCTTTATTATATATGTAAAAGAAATAGTAAGTTATACATAATAGATTTGTAGTTTCACATACAATCATATTATGTTATAAAATCCTTGTTTTATTTCTTAAAATTAAAATTAAAAAGAAACAAAAAGTAACAGGCAACCATTGCAATAGATATGCCAATTAGAATAAACCAGAACAGACTTCTAAAGGTAGGACTGGCAAAAATATTTTACTCTATCTAGGACCAATTAGAATCAAAATCTGAACAGAAAAGGGCCAAAATCAAATCCATCCTTTATTCTACTGTGTTCTTATCTGCAGGAGATGCGGCAGGGATTTTAAAGAGAACAGTCTCAAAGAGGGAAATGACTTGTCCAAGGTCATAAAAATTAGCAGAAGTGGGATTAGGACTCAAATTTCCTGACTTTCAGGTAAGGGCTCTATCCACTAAACCATCTCTCCATCATTTTCTTGATCATTCCCTTGTTCTCCTCCTGGTAGCCAATGAGTAGCAGTCCTAGGTCATCCTACTTGTTGCATGAAGCAAGAACATAAGAGGTCTTTACCACATAGATGTAAGAATGATCCCTAATTCTAAGAACTCATCAGGAAAGATCTAATTATCTTTGGTTATTGCTTGAAGCTGATTGGTACTGTGCAAAGAGTATGGGTCCTGGAATTCAAATCCTACCTCTGATGATTACTATGTGACCTTGGGAATATCAATTAATCTCAGCTTCCTCATCTGTCAAATGAAGGGGGTTGAACTAGAAGATCATCTCTAAAGTTCACTCTTTCTGTAGATTCATGAGACCATGGGCCCTTCTCTTTCTATCTAACCATTCAGTGTACATTTGTATAAGATGTCAGACTCCATAACCAAAGCATCTGTATCTTTAAACCAACAGTGAGAATACACTCTTGTCTACTCTCTGGTTTCCTAACTCCTGGCAGTAATGATCTGGCTTCTGTCTACTTTTTAGACACCTAACCCAAATCTCCCATTGACTCTGGAAGTCTTTTGCTTGATTTCCCCCTTAAAAATCTGTCCTTCAGGTAGCTCCCTAGAACCACTAGGAAATATCTTATATACATAGAATTTGAAATTAAAGGGGGGGGGGAGCATTTGTGACTGCACTGCTTTGTTTTTTTAATTCTAAAGTGAAGCAAAGGAAGAAAGCATAGATTCATAGACATAAAGCTAGAAGGATCCCCAGAGGTCATTGACTGAAGCCCTCATTTAGAACCATAGTACATCTACTTAATTCTTGAGGCAAGATTCAAATTCAAATTCAAATATTCAGCTCTTCCTGACTCCAAGACCCATAGTTCTAGTCACTTAACCACTAAAGTTAGGCTCAGATAATGGAAGACTTTAACCTCCAGACCAAACACAGAATTTATTTAGTTGGTGATAAAGAGGTACCAAAGCTATTGTCTCAATTATTTGGACCAATGGCCTCAGAACTTCTTTCCAGTTCTAAGTTTATGATATGATATGCAATGCAGCCACAAATGGTTATTTCAAATAGTATGTATGTATGTCTGTGTCTGTAACTGGGTGTCTGTGTATATACTCAGATTGTTATTTGATTTATAGCTAAAACTTCCTTTTCTATATAATACTTCAGATATTTGAAAATAATTGCCATGGCTACTTCCTTTAAATCTTTTATTCTTTCAGCTAAATACCACTTCATATTATTTCATCCATTCCCCACAGGACATAATTTCTAGACCCCTCATCATTCTAGAGTCTTGTTTCTGGACAGTCTTCTTTGCTAATGTTGTTCTTAAAGAAAAGCATCCAGAAATAGTTATTTGACTTCAGATGTGGTTGACTAGTCACAGAGCTCTCTTGTTCTAAAAAATAATTCTAATATTACAGACTAAGATTAGTGTTTTGCTTCATGCCAGACTATAAGCATTTAGCCAGACTATAAGTATCTTTTGGTCACATTAAAAACTCTAGTTCTGATTTTTTTCACATGAACTGTTGTTAAGTTGGATCTCTCTGTCTCTCCATAATTCTAAAATGAGCCAGGGGTGATTCAAAATGTCTCTTCTTGCTGGCCAGCTCCTCCACCCCCAGCCGCCACGTTGTTCCACAAATATTGTCTCCCCTCCTCCCTCCCTTTTACAGACAGGACTTGTTTTCAAAAGAAACAAGTAAACTGGGTGTGCATTACTTCTGTTAATCCTGGACAGTAAAGCTCATGCTCTAAAATCTGGCAAATCAGAAATCAAAATACACTCTCAGTGCAGGCAACAAAGCATCTCTCAAAGCTAAGCATGTGGGGTATGTGATGCATCCTTGTTCCTTTTTTCCAGAGATTTATCCTGTAGTCACAGTGACCTAGGAAGTCACTAACAATCTTGCCATATTCCTCCTATCAGCAAGCATAATGGTCCAGGTGCATGAGTGCAAGAAAGTCAGAAATTCTACTATCCACAGAAGGGTTGATTGAAATAAATTTTTAGGAAGCTTCTGACTAAATTCCTTAGGATCAATAATTTCTCTAATTCCACTGGTTTGCATATAGTTAGCCTTTTATGATCTGACTCCAAACTACCTTACTTGTTCATTGCTCCTTTTTGTGCATTCAACATTCCAGATAAACTGACCTGTTTGCTGGGGACTGTACATAGACCATCTCTTTCCTCCATGCCTTAACTTTTTCCTAAGGACTAGAAAGCTCTCCTTGCTCAACTCACTTTGTAAAGTCTCTAACTTCCCTGAAAATTTATTCCAAGTTCCACATTTTCTAATCCTCTCAGTTTCTAGTGCCTTTCCCCACTGAAATAACTTTGAATTTATTTGCTATATTTTTATATTTTTTTATATTTATTTTTATGTCACTATATTGTTTCTCCAATATACTATTCCCTTTATAAATGCAGGACTTATTTTGTTTCCATGTCTCTATAACAAACATCTAGTACAGTGTCTGGCATTAGATACTTATTGTTGCCATGCTGTTGTTTGCCTTTTGTTCTCAAAGAAGACCAAGATATCAGGGAGGTGATGCCATAAACATTAGATTTGA
Organism: Macrotis lagotis; assembly: GCF_037893015.1. Lineage (NCBI taxonomy): Eukaryota > Metazoa > Chordata > Mammalia > Peramelemorphia > Peramelidae > Macrotis > Macrotis lagotis. The sequence goes on along the minus strand of NC_133658.1, from coordinate 436,766,053 downwards.
GTGAAGGGTGATATGCTGAGTCACCAACCTCTCTTTTTCCTCTAGAATCGTCTGGATCCAATGGCCAGATAAGGATCAGGATGACTGAAAATAGTCCTGGATGTGAGACAATTGGGGTTAAGTGACTTGCCATGAGTCATATAACTAGTAAGTGTCAAGAGTTTAAGGCTGGATTTAAACTCAGGTCCTTCTGATTCCAGGGCCAGTCCCATGTATTCGCTGGACGATTTAGTTGTTGCTTATTAAGCACTTACTTAAATGCTTATTGAATTGTATAATGTTACCATTTCATTCCCAAACTAACTTCCCTTGAAGCCTTTAGACCAAAAACAGTATTAACACCTTAAATTTGGACAAATTTTAAGTAAGATCCTTTTGTGTGAATTATAGCATTTTAACCTTAAGACTTCTGAGGGTGTATTAGGGCAAAAGGGAATGGGGGCGGGGCAGATTATATGATCATAGATTTAGAACTAGAAGGGACTATGTGATACAAAGGTCACTGAGTCCAAATCCAAGGTCTCACAGAAAGTTCAGTGAAAGAGTTTTTAATTTAGGTGAGCTGTCTCTAAATAAGTGACCTTTCTACTCTATCTATTTTACAAAAGTTCAGAGTAATAACCTACCCAAAGATTAAGGATTGAGAGTTAAGGCTAGAAACCAGATGTTCTGACTTCTAGCCTAGCTCTCATCACTGATGAGACAGATACCAATGAATTACTTTCATCAGACCTTCAGAAAAAAAGGTCTCTGTGTAATCTGTTTCCTAGGCAGAGACCATAGATCTTTTGACACACATGGAAGGAAATAAAAACTGATCCAATCAGATCTAACCTTTACAAACAACATTCCATACTTTCAGAAGGACCTGGAAAGACTTACATGAACAGATGCAAAGTAAAGTGAACAGAATCAGAGATGACTGTACACAATAACAGCAACATCTATGTATTTTATGATGATCAACAGTAAATAAATTCTCAGCTCAAAAATCCAAAAGGAATTCCAAAGAATTTGATGTCCACATCCAGAAAAAGAGCTTTTGGAATCTAAATACAAATTAAAACATATTTTTAATTTTTTTTTCATTTTTTTATCTGTTTTCTTTCATAACATGACTAACATAGAATTGTTTACTTGACTGCACATGCCTTCTCCATGAAGAGGAAAGGAGGGACAGAAACAGAAAATCTGAAATTCAAAATTTTAAAAATGAAACAAATGTGAAAAATTGTTTATACATATAATGGGAAAAATAAAATATTTAATTAAAAAATAAACAACATCTCACCTGTCATGGCTGATGTTTAAAAGGGAATTTATGTCTCATTGCTACCAGTGCCAATTCTGCCTGAAAAACTTTCTGGGGAGAAGCAATTTCCCTTCCCAGGGTACTTAATTTTCCTAAAATGCCTAGATGTAATCTTCCTCTGAAAAGCCTCATTTTTGGCTTCACTACATAACACATGCCTTTTCATGCCTCCATCACTGCATTTCTTGCCAAACTCCAACTGCACAGTATTAAATATGGGACCAAGAAGTCCCTCTGATGTCTTCAGCTGATCATACTAGGATTCACTACAGAGTATTTTATATGTAGGTTCTTCTCCACATTAGAGAGTACAGGGTCATGCAAACTTGGTCAAGCAGTTGCAATAAGTCTCTTCAGTTCCCTTTGGGAAATGATAGAGTTCCAAAGTCTCCCCTTCTTTTGTATCTTTTCAAATTCCATTTACCCTTCTAGATCATATCCCAATTCCATTTTTTTCTATAAAGTCTTCCTCAATAAACTGATTGATGTCTCCCTTCTCTGAACTGGTTACTTACTATCTCTCATCTTCTTGACATCTATAGAATACTACCTGGCAGTCTAATTTAGTATCTTCATGTAACTAAGCCTTCTCTTCCCCAGGAGTGTATGAAAATCTCCTCTTCTGATATTCAATTGTTGGGCACATCTCAAAGACAATAGAGAGATAAAGAATGAATGAACATACCACTGATAGACCAAGTCAAATACTAACAAAATTGTTCCCTCTAAGAAAAATATCTAATACCACTTACACACTAGAGTGAATTCAGAATGAGAAAGTAGATTGCCCACCCCCCCCCCCCAATTCACATCAGGGATATTCTGTAGCTCAGTCAACCAGGGTTTTCCCCATAAAGCAATACCCCTAGTAAACCAGATCTGGAGTATAGTTCCCCAAACTGATGAAAGTAGTAGCTAGCCTCTCCTATTCACTATAGGGTTAAATTACCTCTGCTGAGATGTAAAGGCACAAGAAGATCTGGAAAGATCAAGTCAAGAAAGCACAGGATTAAAGTCTTGCCATATCATATAAGGAGAGTAGAGTAGTTCGCCAAACCTTCAAGATGTGAATTGGAGAGAGTCCCCTGTGGATCCCATGAAAGAGTGTTTTAGCACAATTCAAGTGTTTTCCTTTTTTTCCCCTTAGCTACAATAATCAAGAAAAGCCTGAAAAGTCTTTTTAAGGTCATTAAGTGCAGGATTTTCAAGATATCCAGAAGGCCCCCAACTCTTGTCCTGTCCCAGAACATTCCCTCAGACTCTCAGAGGGGGTGGAGGCTATCATTTCTGACTACCTTAAAACTGCCTAATTTTTACAAATTTACAAAAGTTCTGACACAGCATATTTAGTTTCAGCAACCTGGAAGAGTCTATTCCTTTCTTTTACCAGGATTTGTGAGGATTCCAACAAGGTAATGACACCCAAAAAAGTCTGGAGTATCATTTTCAATGTTTTCACATTCTGTTCCATATCTAAGAAACAGCACGATAAAGTGTTGGCAAGGTCTGACTTTGGATTTGGAAAACCTGGGTTCAAATCTCACCTGTATAACCAACAAGTCACTTAAATTTTTAGGTGGCTGACTGTAAATTAAGAATGTGTTGCTAATTTGCCATCAGGGAAAGTACTTTCCACACCCAGAATTTCCTATACTGACAAAAATCAGATATGGACACCTCTTCCCTCTTAAGTCTACCCCAAAGAGGAAAAAAAAAATCCACATCGACAAAATTTGGCTAAAGATAGCTCTGTAGGTGTGTTCCTTCCCTATTGCTCTAGTTTCCAACAAGGAAAGGAGATGTCCCAACTGAAGTAATGGAGACTATACTCATCACTGAACCCTCCCACTAGTTCTGAGGTAGGGGGATAGCTTCAGCTCTGGGTATTTCTGCAGAAAAGAACTTGACCTTAAAAGTAACCATTATTTAATGGGAAAGTTGCCTTTACTCACCAGATATCCAGGACCCACAAGAAAAATCTCTAGCCTTTCGGGAGTTTTTCTACACTGACTCAGATTTGTTTTATAGATGAGAAATTTAACTTCCAAATTAGTCAATTGACTTTGCCCAAACTCGAATCTTATGACTTCAGTTCGGTTCTTCTCATTATGCCCCACACTCCCTTCCTGCAGCCAGGAGGACATAGATTCACTGGACAACAGCCCACTTACATGTGTGGACACAGCTGAGATACAAGACTAGTTCAAAAGCTCTAGTGGGAAAGGCCTCTGGTCAAGGTTGGGGGGAGAGGGAAAGGTATCCAGTCTTTGATCCCCTCCCCTTCCCCCCAGGCAAGAAAGATAAGAGAAGCCCACAGCAGTCCAGCCTTCAGAAGAATAAGTGAACACGCTGAACACCTAGGAGCGGAGGCAGTGGAGTTCTGGGAATCCCGTCCCCCTGTCTCCCTCCTAGTCCAACCCAGAAAGGCTGGCGAACAGGCAAAGGCACACAAACCTGTAGGGACCAATAAATAAAATCACAGAGAACCTGGACAGGGTGCTAGGTGTGGCAAGAAGAGCCTCCCATTCAGGACTGGTCCAATGTGATGCAGTGCTTAGAGATCCCCAACTGGTCCCTGCGCTTCCCTGCCTCCTGGCTTCTTTGATTCCGTGTGGGGAGACGAGCCAAGTGTCTCAGCTATGAGATCATCCCTGGCTAGAGTACAGCAGGCCCCCCGGGGGCGCCGGTATCACAAGGGGTGAGGCAGGGCGTGGGGAGAGAAAGGGCTCTGGGCTGGCACGTCACATCAGCGGGGACCTCCCTGGTCCCTCCAGAGCCGGGCCGAGCGCAACTCACCTGAGCAGACGACTTCTCCCTGTCACCAGCAGCGGCAACCGGCCAGCTTCGGCCCGCCAGGCTCGGCTCTCTCTGGCTTCTTCCTCCTCGCCAGCTCCGCCTCCCGCCCAGATTGAGCAGTGGCCACGTAAAGCCCCCACCTCCCTTCTTTCCCTGCCTCCTGGGCAGACTGCCCGGCCCCGCCCGTATTCCTTGGAGCAGGGAGTAGCAAGCAAGGGGGCAGAGCCGGCCCTCCAGTCCTAAAGAGCCAGAAGCCCGGCGACCTCACACCAAGTGGCCACACACACAAACACACACATCTATAAACTGCTCTGGTCTGGTCAGGTGTGAACAGAGAGGAAGGGTTTCCTGGGGGTACCCAGGCCAGAACTGTCCTTCCCTTTAACTAATAGCGTCGGGATTTGAATCCAAGTCTCCAAATCCAGTTTTATTTCTTTTATACTTAAATTTTTTATCTCTTTCAGCATCTCTCTCAGTATCTGTCTCTGCCTCTCTCTGTCTCTCTGTCTCTCTGTCTCTCTGTCTCTCTGTCTCTCTCTCTCTCTCTCTCTCTCTCTCTCTCTCTCTCTCTCTCTTCCTCCTGGAATTGAGAGATCATCCTCTAATGGACTTGCTAAGCCCAGCCCCAAGAAAATAATCGTCTCCCAAAGATCCCTCCAAGACAGCACATTGTTCAGTTCATTCATTGGTAAGGCCAATATAACAGCAGCAGCAGCAGCTTTAACATTTCTGTCATCCCGGAGTCCTTGCTATAAACTCCTATTGTGGACACTAATCTTCCAAGAATCTGAGCATTCACACTGATCCTCCTGAAAGTAATGACCAAATTGCCATGTTTCCTGAATGTGTTACTGCCTTGTTTTTTTTTTCATGAATGAGGCAAAAAGCACATCTGACAATCTCATCACGACTGAGGCCAAAAGCAAGAGGTGCCCAACTTTCAGTCTCAAGTATCAAATGTGTTCCAGATTCCCTGGAGCAAAAACTGGTGTTCACATATTTTGTGGTAGATCATGCTCACACCTTCACGTACAGAAAGACATGCTTGAACTTAGAAAGATAATATTCATTCATACATAGGTACACTCACATATTCTCATATACAGAGATACTACTGCAGAAACAAACATAATTATATAGGTACAAGTGTATATAAATACAAAAGGGTCATGGGGTCACAGATTTAGAACTGGAAGGGACCTTAGAGACTTAGCCCAGACTCTTCACCTTACAGAGGAAGAAATAGAAAGTGATTTGTCAAAGGTCACACACTATTAATCAGAAGTAGGATCTTTTTTATTTCAAATCCTATATTCAATGATTTCATTGAAACATGAATTTAAACTAGAAGGGATCCTAGAGTCGATCTAGTCCAAATCCCCTCATTTTACATATGAGAAAACTGAGGCTCATAGAGGTCAAAGTGACTTATTCAAAGTCACACAGGCAGTAAGAAGCAGAAGTTAGTATTCAAACTCAGATCCTCCAACTCTTCTTCCCCAGAATCATAATTCACTAAAAGTTCAGAATAAAGAACCAAAGGAAGTGAAGAAAGATACCTTGCCCCCACAATAACAGCTATTTAAATCTAGGTTTTTTTTCAAAGTTTTTAGTAAAAAATAATTAGCAGATATATTCACTTGATGAGTCCCAGAGCCCATCCACATACTTAACCAAATATTTGGAGGAGCAAATGTACAGTTTTCATCAGAAAGACCTCTAGGGCAGATTCTAAAATCTTTTGCCAATCATGTGCTTGATGTTTGATGACAGGTCCATATGATCCTGTTCTTAATATAGAATGGGGCTACCAAGGTCAAGAGAGCCAGGGCCTTGAATTGTTATTAGGCTAATTGTCCCTTGCTAGGAAAAGTAATTAGGTTCAAGATCTGTATGGATAAAGTTCCTGCTCACTGGGTAATTACGGTACTGTCTAGGCTGTCTGGGCTGGCTCCCAGCTCCAGCTAATTGCAACCGTGCTCACACACACGCTCCACGTCTCTCCCCCACAGCTCTACTCTCTCATTCCCAGTTCTGCTAAGGGTACCTTCTCATTTCATACCCCAACCCCCACTACAGCTTTAAAAACTCTTGAGACAGACACACAAGTAAAAATAAGGAATACAACAGGCAGAGTAAAATTAAGCTCTTATTATTGTCCAATATGCTAAAGATCAGTGCCTATTTCAAATGATAAGCTATCCACACATCTTCTTGTTCAGTTTCTTCCCTAAATCCTCCATAAAAGATCTGCCCAACATGCTTTGACGTTTTCCTCTCAGGCTGTCCTGGAAGAGCTCAATCCTATTCCATGACAGCCTCCCCTTCTTTTCCTTACATACATTTTTGTTATAACTTTACACCAGTTGCTATATGTAAATTATCTCTGCTGATAGATATGCTGCACCAAACATGCTCACAAAATATATCTCCTAAAATTGCTGTGAGGTTGCTGGCTTTATTGTTTTAGTTTTTTGGAAAATAGCAACACTTCAGTTTACTACACTTTTTTCCTTAGAAGTAAATTTTGTTGATATTTTATCCCAATGTATCCCTCCCTCTCTCAAAGATCCACCACTTATAAAGAAAAAGACTTTTTAATATGTTGATTATTTTTTTGGAAGTGACAGTGTTGTTTCCACCCATAATCTCCTACTTCTGCAAAGTAGAGGGAGTTCCTTTCTCATATCACTTCTTTTGGTCCATATTTAGTTATTATAATTTCACACTATTACCTGTTTCTATTGTTTTGTTGTTCTTGTTCTATCTTGTTTTATGTTGTTGTATTGATTGTGAAGATTATTTTTTGATTCTGCTTACTTCTTTTCCATTTTTTAGAAAATTCTGAACTTCACATCAAAAAAATGAGTGCTACTATATATATATATATATAATATGGTAGAACAGAAATTATTATATATAAAATCAAGAATTTCTAGTGCACAGCTTGCTTTTCTTTTAAAGTTTATAATAAATTCAACATGTACCCTTCAAATTTCCCCTTTATCTATTTCCTCCTGTCCTTCCTTCTCTCAGTGTATAATTTTTTAATGCTTCAATGACTCCTTTTGATTTTTTTTTGAAAGGGATTCATTCTTTCCCCCCCTCCCATTGCAACAAAATAAAAAAAAAGAAAGAGAAAAAAATCACTTGTAATAAATATGCATAGTCAAAGTAAAATAAATTTCTACACTGGCCTTATCCAAAAAAATGTATTATACTGTAGTTTGAGTCCATCTCCTCCCTTCTGTTAGAAAGCAGAAAGCCATGTTTCATCCTTTGCTCTCTGGACAATGCAATGATGAGTAATGAGTCTATATGAGTTATGAGTTATGAGTTCTTAACATTTATAATATTGTAGTTACGCATATAAATTTTTCTCCTGTTTTACTCCATTACAACAGTTCATATATGTCTTCCTATATTTCTCCAAAACTATGTCAATTGTCATTTCTTACATTATAGAAGTGTCAAACCCATGACCAGCATGCTGGCAGAAAAACTCCTGAGTTGCAGAACTAGATTAAATGTGATTGGGAAATGTTTAACAAAATAAACAAAAATATATGCAACATGGATAATATTAATTTTCAATTTTGTAAATTAATAGGGATCTGTAGGGAACTATTTCTATTTGAGGTTGACACCATTATCCTACAAGACAGTAATATTCCATTACATTTATATGCCATAATTCATTCAGGCATTCTTCAAATTTCCTCTACTTCCTGTACTTTGCTAAAAAAATCTCCATAACAATTTATTTTCTTCATTTATGAGACTGAAATCACTACCACTGAACCCCAGTGCCTTAGTCACACAAACCCAAAAATACAAATAGTATTTGAGAGGTTAAAGTTGAGAAGAGCTGCTGGAGCAAAGTACACACTAAAGAAATTGGGTTGGAGACAAACTAATATTGAAAGAATTGAAGGATAACTTTAAAACATTATCTCTGGGGGCAGCCAGGTGGTACTGGATAAAGCACCAGACTTGGAGCCGAGAGGAGCTGAATTCAGACACTCGATACCTAATAGTGTGACTTAATTCTAATGCCTTGCAAAAACAAATAAAAAAAAAAACCCAAAAACTAAACAGCATATCTCTAAAGGTAAAGCTATTAAAAGAATGGAGAAAAAAATCACAAATAATATTGTGCCCAAATGTGATTTGGAGGACACTGACTCATGTACCTGACTTTCTTAGTTTTATAAAATTTCTGGGGGTGGCTAGGTGGTGCAGTGGATAGAGCACTGGCCCAGGAGTTGCTGAGTTCAAATCTGGCCTCAGACACTTAATAATTACCTAGCTGTGTGGCGTTGGGCAAGCCACTTAACCCCATTTGCTTTGAAAAACCCTAAAAAAAATTTTCTGCAAGAATGATTTATATACATATAAAAGATAGGCTTGAAAAAATATGAGAAAGGAAAAAAGTAGGTTTTCACAAGCAGTTCACTTCTTTCAAACAACTGAATGAAAAACAAGGAATATGTGATCTGGTTGTGTTTTGTGTTTTGTGTTTTGAATATAACAATTAAAACTATGACTTGGTAGAGTGAAACTTAAAATCTCTTTGACAAGGAGTCATTCATACATATGAAAAAAATCACAAAATCCTAAAAATTCAATAATAATGATGAAATTCTTTTTGTAAATGACATCATGCTACTTGTATCAAGCCCCAGAACTTTACAGGGCCTCCACAATGAGATTCATTACTATTAAAAAAGAGATTAACCATATGAAAATAATAAATCAGATGAAAATTATCTATAGTCCAGATTATGTTAGATGGCAGTCCGTGACTTTTAATAAATTGTCACATCTGAGGGAGACAAAAAAGAAAGGGGAGGAAGAGAGTTTTAGCACAACTTGTCATCAGTGCCGTTCTGCACTTGCTTCTTATTGGTTTACCTGGGTCAAAAATAATCCTCAGAAGTAAACATAATGAGTGTATGTATAATCTATATCAGATTACTTGCTGTTGCAGGGTGGGGAACTGGAAGGAAGGAAGGAAGGCAGAAAAATGTAAAATTCAAAAATATTACAAAAACTGATTGCTGAAAAGGAAAACTATCTTTATTGTAACTGGAAAAACAGTACCATGAAAAGAAACATGAATTCAAATCACTGTGCTAAACCAGTGTGTGTCAATGTGGGAAAGGTGATTTACTGCCTAGGCCTCAATTTGTGTGGTCTTCAGCTTCTATGGCAAACATTCATGGCAGTATTTTTGTATTAAATATCTGGGAAAAAATAAGTACTTGCTGGTTGTGGAATGACTGAACAAATTTTATTATGAATGTCAAGGGCAACTAGATGATTCAGTGGGTAGAACACTAACTCTCAAGTCAGGAGGGCCTGAGTTCAAATAAGACCTTAGCTGTGTGACCTTGGTCAAATCACTTAACCCTGACTGCCTCTTATCCAGGGCTATCTCCAGTCATCCTTATTTCTATCTGACCACTGGACCCAGATAACTCTGGAGGAAAAAATGAGGCTGTCTTCTTAGCTTGGTACCTCTTTATTCAAGTCCAATTCATATGCTTGTCATGACTTGATTTCCCTGATGTTATGATCTTCTTCAAAAATGCAGGACAATATTATTATTATATATGAATGTAATGCTGTATTATTGTGCTAAATGAAAACACCAAAATTTGGAGAATTTGGAGATTTGGAGAAATGGGAACACTGATGTAAAATAATGAAGAGTGAAGTAAAGTGGATCCAGGAAAACAATGTGCAGAATGATAATATCATAGACAAAAAAGTACTCACAGCTAGCTAAATTCATATTAATCCCGGTGACTGAACTTGGTCCAAGGAGACAAGATGATGAAAGACACTCCTATTTGAGGTCAAAATCAAAACAATTAATGAACTGAAACTGGTTGAAAACAGGTATCCCTTCCACACTGAGACTTTTCCCCATCAAATTTTAGATAAATCATAGGTCAGCAAAAGAAATTAAATGGGAATTTAGAGAGAGTTTTTCAGAAGCCAAAGATGGCACATTAAGACCAGCAGATAATACAGAAAAAGTTTAGATACTCAAAAATGAATAAAATACATGTAGAATATTGGAGAATATCAACATATTTTATCTTTTAATACCACAATAATTTAGACTTCTTTTCTGGTAGAAAGGAAGGGGCAAAAAATTTTATAGGAAAAATGATATGTACCATACTCCTAACCTAAGCAATATGAAAGGAATAACCACGCTCTGTTCTCAGAATCTAAAGTGAGAGATCTAAAGTGAGAAAGACTACATACACCATCAGGTGAGGTCACTGTCAGTTTTGCTTGACCATTTTTCTTGTTAAAGGCCAAATGTGGAGGGGGATGGGAATGTATACATTGAGAAATTATTGTGACTGAACAAGCAAGCATTTATTTAGTATTTCACTGGCATAGTGGATAGAGAGCACTATCATTGGACAGCAGTTCGAATCCAACCTCAGAAAGTTGCCATTTACTAGTTCTGTGATTTCGCATCCAGGGTTGTCTCCAGTCTTCCTGATTCATATCTGGTCACTGGATCCAGATGGCTCTGGAGGAGAAACTGAGGCGGGTGATATAACACAGCATCCCCTCAATCAAATTCAATTCATGTGCCTATCATGGCATCACCTTTCCTTTGAAAATGAAGGACAAACATCATTATGTCCCAGGCACTAAGCATACAAAGAAAAAAAAAGCAAACAACTGCCTTAGGGAACTTGCAATAAGGAATATAAAAAAATAAAAAGCATCAGTAAAAAGATTAAAAATAAAATGGGGGGGGGGGTCTTCAAATCAAAAGATCTCTAAGATCCCTTCTAGCTCCAGCATTCTGTGACTTCTATTCTCAAACTGTAATACCATCTATCTCCTAGGCATGTGCTCTATCTACTACCATCTAGTTGACCAGATACTATCCGAGATATTAGAAATAAACACACACACACACACACACACACACACACACACACACACATACATATTGCCTTCAAGGGGCTTTCATTCAGATGGAAAGATGTATTATTTGAAAAGTTCACTGCAAGCTAATTTGAGGAGAAAAAGAACACTAGCAAAGTAGGGAGGGGAGAAGAAATCAGAAACAGTTTGCTGGAGAAGGTGGCATTATTGACTGAATCTTCTTCCAGAATGATTTCTGAACAGTCACATAATGACAGAAGTGAGCTAGAATTGGCAGATGTAATCAAAGTCTGATGGACAAGACTGAAAGAATCCAGATATATCAGACTTTAATATATAGAATGTGGGCAAGAAATATCTTTCATTGACAAAATATCAAGAGCATGATGGCACTCTGGAGTGACTTTTTAAAGGGTTGGATAAGATCTAAGATGTCTAAGAAATTTAGCAAATAGTGATGATAAAGGTATAAACTTAAAAATTAATTCTCTATGCAACCAGTGACCCAGTGGTTAAAGCACTGGTTCTGGAATCAGGGAGATCTGAGTTTACAAATGCCTTCAAAAACTGTCTATCTCACCCTGGATAAATCATTTAATCTCTGTTTGCTTTGTGTCCTCCTTTGTAAAATGTGGATACCATTCCATTATCTTGCTAAGAAAAGCCTAAAACAGGTCACAAACAGTCAGACATGACTGAAAAACTAAACAATAAAGAACAACAACAACAACAACAGATAGGGATAATAATACCATCTATCTCCTAGGAATGTGATGAAGATCAAAAGAGAACATTTTTGTAAAAAACTTAGCTTTTGTAAAAAACTTTTCTCTCTCATCACATTCAACTTAGATCAATGTATACCATTGAAACAATGTAAAGACTAATAGACTGCCTTCTGGGGGCGGGGGAGAAGGAAGCAAGATTAGGGGGGGAAATTGCAAAATTCAAAATAAATAAAATCTTTCTTTTATTAAAAAAAATAGCACCGTATCTAGGACATAGTAAGTGTTTAATGTTTGCTCCCTCTGTGGCTATGCATGGACATAACTATTTGCATGTATTTTCCTCCTCTAGAATGTGAGTTCCTTGAATGTAGAGACCACAATTTTGGTTTATTTTTGCATTTCCCAGTATTTAGTCACCAAGCTTACTATGTGCCAGGCCCTATGCTGTTTGTGGATGGCATTGTATGACAATCACATCAAACACTAAGTCTTTAAAGTCTCCTAAATGAGCTCTGTAGACACTCCAATATAAAAATCAGATTCAAAACTTTTCATTCAACAAGCAAGTATTTAGTACCTACTAAATGGAGGTAGTGTCCTTGATTGATAGTTCAAGCATTTCAGATGTATTCAACTCTTCTTAACCTCATTTTGGGTTTTCTGGAGTGGCTTCATTATTTCCTTCTTCAGCTCATTTTGCTGAGGAGGAAACTTGGGCAAACAGGGTTACAAGTCTAGTTAAAACATAGCTAGTAAGTGTCTGAGACTGGAGATAAGTTTTCCTGATTCCAAGTCCACACACACACACACACACACAAACACACACATTGCCTTCAAAGGGATTTCATTCTAATGGGAAGATGCACAATTTACAAAGCTTAGTGCAAGATAATTTGAGGAGAGAAAGAACATTAGCAAAGTGGGGAGGGGAGAAGAAGTTAGAAAAGGTTTGCTGGAGAAGGTGGCATCTGCGGTAAGCCTTTAAGGAAGACAAGTATTATGAGAAGTTGAAGCTAAGGAGCACATTCCAGGACCTGGGAACAATCTATACAAAGATACATAAACAGGAGATAGATGAGAAGGAGGCAAGTTTGACCAGAACAGAGTGTACATAAAGAGAAATGGCATGAAATCAATTCATCTGCACCGGCAAAACAGGGAAAATGACATTGAACCTAGAATCAAGAAGCTCTGAGTTCAAATTTGGTCTCAGACAGTTGCTACCTGTGTGATCTTGAAGAAGTCACTTAACCTCTGTTTATCTCATTTTGCTCCATTCTAAAATAGGGATAATAATTCTGCCTACCTCCCAGGATTGTTGTGAGGATCAGCTAAGATTATATACATAATGCTCTTAATAAATGTTTGTTCCTTCCCTCTCATCTCAAAAATGCAGGCTGGAAGGGGCAGCTAGGTGGTGTAGTGGATAGAGATCCTGCCAGCCTCAGATACTTAATAATTACCCAACTATGTGACCCCAAGGTTGCCTTGCCCCCCCCCAAGAAAAAGAAAAAGGTCAGCTGGAGCCAAATTGTGATGTATTAAATGCCAATGCTTTGCATTTTAATAGTATTTAATTTTAATTTAATTTAATTTAAAAAAGAAGTTTGCATTTTAACCTAGAGTCAAAACTGAGCCATTGAAAACTTCTAATCTGGAGAGAAATATGGATTTAAGGGACTGGAGAATAGAGTGACTAGAATCAGGAAGTCCAATTAGGAAACTATTATTAGAGTTCATGTAAGAAGAGATGAATGTCAGAAACAAGGTGGTCCGTAAGGGAAAAGGGATGGATTTGAAAAATACTGTAATGGTAAACTTGATTATAAATGGGGAATGTTAACCTTAATTTCCTTAAACTAAAAAATGAAATAACAAAATCAGTTTTAATAAATGAAGTTTAATTCTCTAGGGTCTTACTAAACACATGGGTGGATGGTATTCTTGTGAACGCCAGCAACAACACAAAATTTTGAGGACAATTTATACAGAATCCACAGAGACATAAAACTTTTGGCAGCCAACCAATCAGGTTACACATTTGTATGTCATTGATTACTTTGATGATTTTTTTTTAGGTTTTTGCAAGGTAAATGGGGTGAAGTGGCTTGCCCAAGGCCACACAGCTAGGTCATTATTAAGTATCTGAGGTCAGATTTGAACTCAGGTACTCCCGACTCCAGGGCCAGTGCTGTATCCACTGTGCCACCTAGCCGCACCCTTTGATGATTTACTAACCCATCCATAAGGTCTGTCCCTGTGTCAAAACTGCAGGATTACTGTCTCATCTGCCAAGGTATCACATTCATATAATCGGAACAGTTTTCCTGTCTTCTTAGGATGGTCTTTCATCTAATTGTTACACAAACTTGGAAGCCAACCTTGAGATGCAAATTAGAGAAGGGCTGCATTTTCACAGACAGAGCTTTTCCCTCAAATCTGTCTCAAAGAACAGACCCTGGGGGGGGGGGGGGGGGGGGGGAATAGGTAAACATCTTGAAATCTACAGTCCTCAATTAGAGGTTGATAGAACAAGGTTTAATCAGAACTGTAGATATCAAGAAATGTTAATAAACTTTTAAATGATATTAGATTGTTTTTGATCATTGTTCAGTCTTGAAGAAGACAAATGACATCACAGGAAGATGTCTTGACTTGCTTGGATTTAAGTGAGGCAGAATTGTGTGGTTGTCAATCTCATTCTCTTTTCCAGAATCATCACTGTAAAGTGAAGTTGAAGATGACTCCAAGATTAAAAATCTGAATGACTCAAAGCAGAGTAATACCCTTAACTAGTAAAGATTAGTATATGGGTAAGTTTCTTTTTGAATGATTTAGAGTTTGAGGTAGCAATGACATTTCTAAGTAATGTCCAGCATAGAGTTAGTGATATAATACTAGGGTTCTGGAAACAGATTCAGGATGGATATATAAATTTGGAAACAACCTACAGAGATAATAATTCAACTCAGAGGAAAATATTAAGTCACTAACAAAAAGAGAAAAAAGAAAACTGAGTGAATGAAGATTGCCCATTACTCCAATTATGACATACAGTTGGATGCATGACATGTAAGTGAATTGAACTATGAACTATTGACTGTATCTATTAGTTCATTTATCTCCAAAAAAATGTAGTAGAAAGACAATAAGGTAAACCTGAAACTGAATACAAAGAGAAGATCAGGTTACATTACATTTCAAAATAACAAATATAAAATTGGTTGAATGCTTTAACCCCCCAAAAAAGTTAAGCAAGAGATGGTTACAAATAGATGTCAGCCTCAAATGAAGTGTCTCCATGCTCTATATCTGATTCTGTTCTCTTTAACATGTTGATATTCTGAGAGATAAGGATGGTGATGAAATTATATCAAAAAGGGATTCATTGAAAAACTGATAAAACTTAAGGGAAGTTAGACTGATTAGACATTTTGATTGGCTATTGAGAAAAGCACTATAACTAGTGAGTGAAAATTAGAAAAAGTCTTATTTTGTTCAATATGTGGAGTATTTCAATATTTCAACGAATTCTTCACTCATTGATTACTTCACTAGTTCCAGGGCCATCTCCAGTCATCCTGATCTACATCTTGCCTTTGTATCCAAATGGCTCTGGAAGAGAAAATGAAGCTAGTGACTTTGCCCAGCCCTCCCTCATTTAAATTCAATTCACATACATGTCATAGTATCCACCTCCCTGATGTCATGGTCCCCTTCAAGAACGAAGGACAAATAACAATTTCACTAGCACGGACCATAATTGACCTGTATCTATTTTTCTATATAATTCTTGCAAATGTCTTCATAAATTCTTCTCAAAAGAATCAATATTTTTATGGTGTGACATTTTAAATTCATGTCAGATATCTATTTTGAGCATTCTGTGGTATATGTGACAAGATATTGATCTAGATCTAATTTCTACCTAATTTTCAGTTTTCCAAGGTTTTTTAGGTCAAATAGGGAACTCTTCATTAAGAAATTAATTAAAGCCAGACTTATTAACCCTGGGATTTAACTTTATCCCAGTAGTTTTTGGAGTTTTTTATACTTGAGGGTTTATTTAAAAAGTGTTACACCTAAGGGTATAGTTATCCTTAACTACAAGGACTTCTTTAATTTACAGGGTTTGGTGGATTGTTCACAAAAAAGAGAATATCTGAAGGAAATAATAGTGACAAGTTCAGACAGAGAGACAGACAAAGATAGACATAAGATGTTAGAAGACGAAACAGTATACTTGTGAATAAAGAAATAGCTTATATAATAGGAACAGGATAGGTAAGAGAAAGCAATGTGACAGTATTTTATAACAAGATAGATTCATACGACGAAATTCAGGAACCAGAGTTGGAAAATATTTGGGTGAAGGTCAAAAAAGACAGAAACAGAAATTCTACTGACCAGGAAAATGATTAGTTGAGGAAATAGATCATAATCCTGGCAAAGAGGAAAGATATAGCTGTTATAAAAACTTCAATTATTCAGCCATCTGCTATAATTTTCTCCCTGACAAAAGAGCATTTAATAAATTCTTGGTTCACTTAATGATAATTTCATCTTTCACAAGTAATGGAAGCCATGACTAGAACTGTTATTATGGACCTAATTTTTAACAAACAATGGAAAATGAGTTGTTTTTAGGATGAGAACCTTGAAGGAAATAGGTCCATTTCATATTAGAATTTGAATCATGGAAGGAAGGAAAAAAC
The DNA here is from genome assembly GCF_037893015.1 of Macrotis lagotis. NCBI lineage: Eukaryota > Metazoa > Chordata > Mammalia > Peramelemorphia > Peramelidae > Macrotis > Macrotis lagotis. The sequence continues at coordinate 436,749,578 of NC_133658.1, read as the reverse complement.
AGAGAAGTACTGATAATGACCAGAGATTTAGAGAGAGCAATTTCTTCTCTTTTGTAAATAGACTTTTTTTATATATATAATGTGGCACTAGCCAAGAAAGCTGAATCCTGGGAGCATGCATGTTTGGCAAAACTACTTCTGGATATGCTTAAGAATGTAGAATGAATTAATCTGGTTCTCTGCTTTCAAACATGCACGGGCATTCTGGGACTGGTTCCAGTCTGTTCACTACCTATCTCTTTGACTGGCTATTGAACCAGAACTGAGAATGCATACAAAGTAATCCTAAAGAGGGAACTTAGTCATTATTCTTCTCAGGGGTCAAACACAGAGGATGAGCTGCCATGTGTCTCCAGATTGGGATGGAGCCTCCTGCCCTCTTTCACCCAGAGCTGGCATGCATGCAACTGCAAAAGTATGGCCCTGCCATTGCAGAGAGAAGGAAAGACAGTGCCAGTGACCTATTCTCCAAACCTGGGTCAACAAGCAACCAAGAATACATATTTCTGCTATTTCTTTCATCTATATGTATCTATTCTTATCTGTCATAGGTAAAGGAAAGTAGAAGATGGAACACACTAAGCTGTGATCCTGTAAATGTTAGAAAGTTAGGAGATTACCACAGGTCCGGGAACTTGAATACATGGTAAAGTTTGCAGGTGGCCAAGCCTGGTAAGCGACAAAGCACCTAACAAACTGTTTGACTCAACCCAGCTGTGGCTTGATACTTCTCCAAACAAGGCAGAACATGAGGCAAATATTTGGTAGCAAACACTGTAAGTTTGAAACCACTTTCTCCAAAGATCAAGGTACAAGGAAAATGTGCTCCATTATGGCAGGATATATTTGAATTTCTATTCTTGCTAGAGTTCTCAGTAAATATCCCTTTTGTAAAAGTTAATTGATTAGATAATATTCAAGGGATAATCACTGTCAATGATGTAAGGGAGAGATTAACTATAACTGATAATAAAGATTGAGGAGCTCAAAGCATTACAAGAATAACCTCAATCTTTCAAGGGTACCACTGCTATGTGATAGGAGCAAAACCCTAACACCTTCCCTATAGAAGTTGAACTAATTTTTCTTTAAAAGGTATTAAGACGGGGCAGCTAGGTGGCGCAGTGGATAGAGCACCGGCCCTGGAATCAGGAGTACCGGATTATAAATCCGACCTCAGACGCTTAATAATTGCTTAACTCTGTGACCTTGAGCAAGTCACTGAACCCCACTGCCTTGCAAAAAAAATAAGAATAAGAATAAAAAAATTGATCCTAACACTTAAGATGATCACTTAGATTCCCTCCTTCACCTGCCTCCATAGTTGCTGACTTGTATGAGCTAGCCCATATGTGTGCAACAGAACTAAACTCTTTTACACACTCCTCCTCACTGTGCTATGGGAAAACTGAAGAAAGAAACTTGCTCTATCTAGACTGCAAAATGGAAGAACCCTGCACTAAAATAAAGTTGAACTGGAGAACTAAGGAACAAAGGAAACTGAGGCAGGATACCAATATGTATGGGACTCCTCTAAGACTGAGGGAAAGAGCTAAAAATACAGAATGGATTAAATAGTGAAATAAACCAAAAGAAGAGTGAAACATGCATGAGAAAATCTCTACAATCTATTGATTACAAGAAATATACCTAAAACACAAAGATAAATATATAAAAATGAAGGGCTAAAGAAATATTTACTTTGAATCAGTTAAATCCCCCAAAGTAGAAGTATGTTCATGCTATCAGATCAAGTAAAAACAAAGATATGCAAAATAAAAAGAGTTAACTTTATGCTGAGAGGAACCACAGTTAATAAACCAACATCAATATTAAATATATATGCTCCAAATGGCCTGGAGTCCAAATTCATAAAGAAAAAATTAAATTAATTAAAATAAAGTAGGAAAAAAAAGAAAATAGTGGGAGCAGCTGGGTGGTACAATGGCTAGAGCACTGACCCTTGAATCAGGAAGACCTGAATTCAAATTTGGTCTTAGATACTTAATAATTTCCTAGTTGTGTGACCTTGGGCAATTTACTTAATGCCATTGTCTTGAAAAAAAAAAGCAAAGAGAGAGAGAGAGAGAGAGAGAGAGAGAGAGAGAGAGAGAGAGAGAGAAAAGAAAATAGAAAGGAAAAACAATAGTGACAGGAGATTTCAATATTCTTATTTCTGTTTTGGACAAATCTAGCAGAAAGACAAATTAAAGGAAAATACAAATTTGAATAAATAGTTGAAAAAATAATGCTATAAGACATATGTCATCTTCTAAACAGAAGTATTGAAGAATATATGTATCTCTGTGCCAGGGTCTCCCATGTCTCACAATCAATTCCAAAATTCTTCAGAGTCCTTAAGAGTATGATTGTATGACTTCTTCTGGCTTCTATGTGGGTGCCATGTATGATGAGTAACAAAAGACTGCAAAATAGTCTTGGCAAATGTACAATGGACATTCAAATAATATGTCCAGTCCATCAGAATTGTAATCTTTGGAGTAGAGGTTAAATGTTTGGCAGTTTGGCTTGAGAAAGAACCTCAGTATCCTTACCTTGCCAGCTGATTTTCAGCATTGTTGAAAACATCATGCTAAAAAGCATAGCAGCAAACACACAGCCTGCTTCATTCCATTGGTGATTGGAAAAGTGAGAGAGCTTTATCCATTATCTAGATCCTGGTCAAGCATGTCATCATGAAACTATTATATAATACTGATGAACTTCTCCAGGTAACCAAATTTTTAAACAAATTTTGCCATTATTTTCCACAACCCCTCATAACTAACAGTATCAGAGAACTTGGTCAGCTCAATGAACATTGTTTACAAACTTCTATTCTGCTCCTGGCATAGGAAGCAAAGACCAAATCAACCATTCCTCAGCCCTTTCTGAAGCCAGGGAGGCAAACATCTTCCAGGTGAAAGATCAACCTATTAAGGACTTTGGCAAGAATCTTGCCAGTAATGTCTAAGAGAGTTACGTGCTCCCTATAACTGTCACAGGACAACTATTTCCCTTTCCTTTAAAATGGAGAATGGAATCATGGAACTTCTGGAGGTAATCTCCTCTTGTCACGTAATACAGAAAATTTCCTTTAATCTTTGTATAAGCAGTGGACCTCCTGCCTTAGAAATCTCAGCTGGAATAGAATTAGCACCAGGCACTTTGCCACATGAGAGGAACCTATTGGTATTCAAAACCTCTTCTTTACTTGGAAGTTTAGCTAGAGAGGGATTGACTTTAACCCAAGGAATATGGTCAATGTCTTTAGCATTGATTGATGATGGTCTTTTAAGAACACTATGGAAGCATTCAGCCATTCTCTCCAAAAGCATATCTTTATCACTAATCAATTTGTCTCCATCAGTACTGAGTGGTCAAGTAGTGGAGATGTACCATATATCTTTGGCCAACAAATAGCCTTAAAGGCATCAGAGAAGCACTTTGTATTGTTTTTTCTTGCATAAAATTGAATCTCATCTGCCTTTTTACAGAACCAAGAATCTTGCATTTTTATTGCACTTTACTTTTATTTTTTTTTTTTAGGTTTTTGCAAAGCAAATGGGGTTAAGTGGCTTGCCCAAGGCCACACAGCTAGGTAATTATTAAATGTCTAAGGTCAGATTTGAACTCAGGTACTCCTGACTCCAGGGCTGGTGCTCTATCCGCTGCACCACCTAGCCGCCCCTTGCACTTTACTTTTGATGGAGTTAAATGCTACCTTTTTTAGATACAAAGGAACTATTCTACTAGTAAACTTTATGGAGTTTTCATTTTTCCACTTAGCAACTTCTGAATTTCCCTATCATTTTCATTAAACCTTGATGTTTATGAGTGTTCTGGTCCAGATGAGTAAATTTGTTTTTATATACCATATCTCTGAAAGCTGCCCACTCCTTTTATGCTCCACTGTTACCAACCTGGTGTTTTTTTTGACCATGTGTTTTTCAACTTTCCCTCTAAGTTAGCAATGAACTTCTCAAGTTCAAAGCAGCACTCAATCTGTTGACATTGAGTCTTCTAGTAATCATCATATCTTAGGGTCTCCACTTTTGTTAAATTTGAATGATTACTTGGAGAGGATAAGTTTATGATCAGTCCAGCACTCTGTCCCACAATACCACCTTACTCACTCTCACATCCTCTTTCTTCTCCTTACATTAACATGATCAACAAACATCAATGGTTGCTGCTGTGGTATAACCACAAAGTCTTACTGCATTTAACAGAAGAAAGCATTAGTGATGAGGTTATGAGATGCACAAATCTTCACTAGTAAGTGACCATTGCTGTTGCTGTTTCCAACTGCATACCTCCCAAGAACATTTTGCCATGTCAGAGAGTCTATGCCTCCTCTAGTGTTAAAGTTACTCTTTCAAAACATTGATGATGAGTCTTCAAATCTCCATAAAATTTTTCTTTGACCTCATCAGTTTATGGGGGGAGCATACACATTGATAATAGTAGCATGGCAATCGCATTGTTATAAGTCTGTTATTCATTCTTTTGGGGAAGCATACAAGCTTGTTGACTAGATTGATGTTAAATGCAAAATCTATGCTGAGGGCAGCTAGGTGACACAGCAGATAGAGCGCCGGTCCTGGAGTCAGGAGAACCTGAGTTCAAATCCAACTTTAGACACTTGATACTTAATGCATAACCTTGACCTTGGGCAAGTCACTTAATTCCATTACCTCACAAAGACAAGAAAAAAGCCTTTGCCAATTTCATGGTACTCCCCATCACTGTGACCACTCCAGAAAAACATGTATCTAGTTTCAACTTCAGTAAAGCTGGCCTTCATTTGCCAGCCTTGTTTCACTCAAAGCTGCTATTTGAAAACAATGCCTGCTGAGTTCTCTCATAACCAGAACTGTTCATCTTTCAGGTCTACTGGATTACAAATTATTCTTAATCATGTGCACATTATATATACTAAGGATGAGGGAAATCATATTCACAAAAATTTTTGAACATTTAAAATTTTTTTTCATCTACAAGATAGGATCCCTGCCTGCCACAGCAAGCAGGCCAAGGTTGGATGGAACAGACAATTTTTAGGACACCTTTTTCTATCCCCTAACTCACACCAGGAGATGAACAGTATGGTCCTTCAAAAAGACTGTTCAGTAAATCAACCATTCTGGAGAGCAATGTGGAACTGTGCCCAAAGAGCAATACAATTTATCATTTAGGTATTTATTATTTTGACCCAGCAATTCCAATTCTAGGTTTATATCTAGAAAAAAATCATAAAAAAATGGGAAAAGTTCCACGTTTCAAAATTTCATAGCAGCTCTTTTTCTAGTAGCAAAGAATTGCCATCAATTAGGGAATGACTGAACAAGTTATGGCATATGAATGTTATGGAGTGCTATTTTTCTATAAGAAACCATGAATGGTTGGTTTCTAAAGAAGCATGGAAAGAATTACAGGAACTGATGCTGAGCAAAGGGAGCAGAAACAAGAGAACATTTTTCACATTAACAACATTGTGAGCTGATCAACTTTGATGGATGCAGCTCCTCTCAGCAATCCAAAGAGCTAGGATAACCCTGGGAGATCTGTTATGGAAGTCATCCACATTCAGATGAAGAAAACAAAACTAAAAATAGAAAAATAAACTACAAAGAATTATGTTCATTTTTTTTAAAATTTCTCTTATGTTTTCCTTCCTATCCTCTGGTTTTCTTTCTTTTCCTTAGTCCAAATTCTTCATTCAGAATTTGTAAGCATGTAAAACACAAATGCAATATTCACTAGACTATTCACCATTGAGGGAAGGAAGAAGAGAGGGGAGGGTAGAAGAAAATTATCTAACTTATAAATACGCATGTGGATGAATTTTGAAAAACATATATAACACATAATTGGAAAAATAAAATACCAATAAGGGAAAAAAAAGAATGCTCTAACATCCAGTGCTGCTAAATTCCACTGAGGCTTCAGTCTAGTGAGCAGATGATCCTATGGCCTGGGCTCAGAGTTGTAACTACAGCTCCCAGTGTAATCATACCTACTGTTTCATCACTTTCCTGTTACCACAGGACTTTGATGTAAATAAAAAAGGCAAAATGGTATGAGTGATGACTTTTGACTCTTGTATAAATTGGATTTAGATGAGGCAGAGTTGTGCAAAATTGTAGGCCACACTCTATTTTCCAGAATCATTGGATTGCAATGTCAAAACAAAAGTCAAGATAACTGGCAATGGTTTAGGATGCAGTGGATGACCTTGAATTTCCAGTGCCTAACAGTTTAAGTGCTCCACAGACCCAGCTTTAGCTGTCATCATGGTTATTGAAACAAATTGTCTCAACCACCCATTCCATCACAGGGAGTCTTCACATACTAGGGGTAACCACCACCCCTAATTCACTAATGGATTTCAGACTCCTATTACCTAAATTTAGTTTAGCCCATCTTCCTAAAAAATTTGCTCTGCAACATGAAGGTATACCTAGAGAATCCTAAAAAATCATCTAAAAAACTACTAGAAACAATTAGCAAGCTTAGCAAAGTCACAGGATATAAAATAAACCCTCATAAATCCTCAGAATTTCTATATATTACTAGCAAGATACAGAAGCAAGAGTTAGAAAGAGAAATCCCATTCAAAATGACTTCAGACAATATAAAATACTTGGGAGTCTACCTGCCAAGGCAGACTCAGAAACTCTATGAAAACAACTATAAAACACTTCTCTCACAAATAAAATCAAATTTAAAAAACTGGGCAAATGCCATCTGCTCATGGATAGATCGAGCTAATATAATAAAAATGATAATTCTACCTAAATTAAAGTACTTATTTAGTGCCCTACCAATCAAAATTCCAAAAAATTACTTTTAATGAGTTAGAAAAAATTGTAAGTAACTTCAAATGAAGAAATAAGAAGTTCAGAATTTCCAGGGATTTAATGGGGGTAGGGGAGTGCAAAAGAAGGTGGCTTAGCCCTACCAGATCTAAAATTATATTATAAAACATCAGTCATCAAAACTGTCTGGTATTGGCTAAGAAATAGAGTGGTGGATCAGTGGAACAGACTAGGTGCAATAGCAGGAAATGATTATAGTAATCTGCTGTTTCATAAACCAAAGAGTCCAGTTATTGGGATAAAAACTCTTGCTTTGATAAAAACTGTTGGGCAAATTGGAAGATAGTATGGCAGAAAATTGGATTAGACCAACATCTCATATCCTATACCAAGATAAGATCAAAATGGGTACAGGATTTGGACATAAAAGACAATATTATAAGCAAACTGGGAGAACAAGGAATAATTTATCTGTCAGATCTATGGAAAGGAAGTAGTTTAAGACCAAAGGAAGAGATGGAGGACATCATTAAAAACAAACGATAATTTTGATTACATTAAATTAAAAAAGTTTTGCACAGACAAAACCACTATAACCAAGATCAAAAGAAATATAGTAAATTGGGAAACAATTTTTACAAGTAATATTTCTGACAAAGGACTCATTTCTAAAATATATAGAGAACTGAGTCAAATTTATAAAAAAAAAAAGCCCATTCCTCAATTGACAAATGGTCAAAGGATATGCAGAGACAATTTACAGATGAGGAAATCAAAGCAATCCATAGTCATATGAAAAATTACTCTAAATCTTTGCTGATTAGAGAAATGAAAATTAAAGCATTTCTGAGGTACCACCTCACACCTTTCAGACTGGCCAATATGACCAGAAAGGACAATGATCAATGTCTGCTTGAAATTCATTCTTCTGGTAGTTTGGGATCATAGCTTCAGCTGAATGTGAATATCTCACTAGGAGAGGATGAGTCTGTGATCAATCCAGCACTCTGCATTACACATTGTCAGACACAATACTAGCTGCTGGAGATCCAAAGATAAAAAATTATTGCACAGGGGCAGCTAGGTGGCACAGTGGATAAAGCATCAGCCTTGGAGTCAGGAGAACCTGAATTTAAATCTTGTCTCAGATACTTAATTCTTAGCAGTGTGACCTTTGGCAAGTCACTTAATCCCATTGTCTTGCAAAAAAAATTTTTTTTAAAAAGTGATAGTTTCTACTCTCTAATTTACACTATCAGGGAAGTTAATCAGCAATATATAAAGATATAAAATAGGAGGAAGAGCAGGAGAAAAGCTTTAGTAGCACTTAAACGGATATATTTTAAAGAAAATTAGGGATTCTATAGGGGTAATGAAGAAGAGGAATTCTATTTCAGGTAAGCAAAGGCACAGAAATGAGGAAATAGGGTCAGTTTGACTAGACTACTTTAGAATATATGAAGGGGCATAAGCAAAACTTGTATTTAGTCCTAAAAGTCATAGGGAGTCGCTGGAATTTATTAACCTAGGGACTGACATGTACAAACCACTGCTTTAAGAATTTCACTTTAGAAAAAGTGTGGATAGATGAGAAAAGGAATGAGACTTTCAAGACAAGGCAATTGTTTCCGTTTTGGCCAGAAACCCTGAGGCTCTTCCCCAGATTGATTTTTTTTAACTGGGTAAAAGAGATCATTTTTGCTTCATTTTTTATATAGCCTTAATCACTGAATGTGCATGGCATAACCTCCCCATAAGAGGCATGATCCTCTTAGTGAACAAAAGACAAACAACTGAGAGAGCTGAGGGTGACCTGAAATAGGCTGGTGATCAAACAAGCAGAGAGAAGGGGATAGCTGCAAGAAGTGCTGGGGAGGTGGAATACAATGATAAATTTATGATTCTCAAATATGATTTGGTAAAAATGGCCTGGGGCAGCTAGATGGAGGAGTGGATGGAGTGTCAGGTCTGAATTCAGGAATATATCTTCCCAAGTTCAAATTTGGCTTAATTGTGTGACCCTGGGCAAGACTTGTTTGCTTCAATTCTTCATCTGTAAAATGAGCTGGAGAAGGAAATGGAAAACAACTCAAATAGCTCTGCCAAAGAAACTCCAAATGGGTCACAAAGAGTCAGACATGACTGAAAAATAATTGAAAATGTGGTTTATGATTTGGGGGTTCAGGAAAAGCCTGGTAGGAAAATGGAATTTCCTTGGAGGAAGCCAAGAAACAGAGAATTCAAGGAATTGGTGGTAGTTAATGCAAAAGCCACAGAAACAAGAGGATGAGAGATGGAAGGCCAATGTTCTCTGTGTATTAGTGTAGTCTGACTATCTGAGGGCTTGTGTGTGTCACTGTTGAGAGTCACAGGAAGGTTATTGCATGACTGGGAATGACTTAAAGGTCATCTTGCCCACGTGCATCAATGGTCTACTCACCTGGGTCAACTCTTTGGGATCTTCTCCTATATTCCCTAAGTTTTTTTTTTAGGTTTTTGCAAGGCAAATGGGGTTAAATGGCTTGCTCAAGGCCACACAGCTAGGTAATTCTTAAATGTCTGAGACCGGATTTGAACCCAGGTACTCCTGACTCCAAGGCCAGTGCTTTATCCACTTCACCACCTAGCTGCCCCTCTACTACACCACCTAGCCGCCCCATATTCCCTAAGTTTTAGCACTTCCTGGAACATTGTGAGTAAACACTAAGCCATGCTGGCCTGAGGAAGTAAATTTTATCACCTGCTGTCCACAAGCACTGAGGAATTGTTTGTTTGGCTAATTGGAGAATGTCTCATGAATTGGGAGTAAACCAGGGACTGAGGGGATATTTAAGTTCTTGTATTTCTGTGAAATAAATAGAGAACATTTCATCCTTGTCTCCCACCTCTTCAACATCCCCCTGAGAACTTGACTACAGCGGGACTGAGTCAAGTGAACAGGTTATGAATAAAGTATGTGGTTATGAATAAAGTATAAACTAGCCTGCCAGCATACAACATGTGTGTGTGTACAAGTGTTTTTGAAATTCCAGCCATTGGATCAGATAAAATGTTCTCTTCACTGCTCACCCCTCACTTTAAAAAAAAAGTTAAGCATAATTTAAAATTTAAGCTGTAATGTCAAGAGTAGAGTCCTTTAGAAAAGTCACTCCTAAGAGAGATCCCATTAATATTGGTTTTAATGGAGGTAGATTTGACTGAAGAGAGACAGGGGAGGAGTATCCCAAGCATTTCGGTACAATATACACCTCAACAAATGAATAGTCGTATTCATAGATTTTGAGCTAGACAGGATCTTAGAGCAACACCTGCATTTTATAGATGAGGCCCAGAGAGGTTAAGTTACATGCCTAGGATCACATAGCTAGGATCTGAAATAAGATTCAGATCAAGGTAGGATCTTTTTGATACTAAACATCATAAGGTACCAAGAATAATAGAGAAAATTAAGGACTTTCTAAAGGTTTTATTTTTAGGGAGTCAATTTCATGTGATAGCCTTAGACTATAGAGTAGGAAAACCAGCTTTCTCCTTTTCTACCAGTGAGGCTATGGATGAGCTCTTTGATTTCTTTGGGCCTTGGTTTTCTTTGTAAGATAAAAAATTTAGATGAGAATATATCAAGTGATGCAGAATGAAGAAAGAAAAGCCAGGAAAACAATACAATTACAACATAAAAATAGTAAGCCAAAACTGAATATTGATTAGGTATAATGATCAAATTAAAATACAGAGAAGAAAAGAATGTACTTCCCTCCCTTCTTTGCAGAGCTGAGGAACAAAGAATGTATGTAGAATAATGAATAGACCATCAGACACTGTTGATGTTGGCTAATTTTGCTAAACTGCTTTTTTTCACCTTTTTTTTCAGACTTTATAACAAGGATTGGCTTATGAGTAGGGGAGGGGAAAAGGATAGATTTGGAAATGAATATAATGAAAACAAAAGACAGAAGATCTCTAAAATTCCTTCTAGGTCTCAACAGGTGATCCTATGATCTGACAAGGCTCTGAAGAGCTGAGAAGGCACATGAAAGATATTTTTTTCTTAAAGCTGCTAATTCCCTACGGACAAAACTAAAACATATAATTCAGGAAGAGTTTCTGGACAAATAAAATTTCTTGGGACTTTCAAACTTATCAGTGAACTATCAGATTTCATGTTCTTATTGCTTCTCCAAATTTTAAACTGTCTTGTATAGGACACCTAAATCCAATCTAAGGAGCTTTGCAACAGAGAGACTGAGGTCAAAAACATTATATAAGTTCTTTGGGGACCAAGACAAAAAAAATCACAGAAAACCCATTAAGTCAAGATTGTCTAATGGGGTATAGGCAGAGGGAAAAGGCCTTCTCTTTTTACCAACTGTACTACAGAGCATGATTCTCTGGATAAACCTCCCCCATTTCTAACAATAGTTACCTAAGGCCAGACTTGGCCTTTCTAAGCCCAAAGCAAATTGCTATAATTGAAAGAAGGAAGTGCTCTAAATTATGACTCTCCATTCCCAAATAAGCAATCTGAAAGCTTTCCTTCTTATTCTCCTTGGATTGCTCTAAATAAATAATCAGTAAAGACAAGAGCAGGTTCATTTTTAATTTCAGATAGACCAAAATTGGTCCCTGCTAATGCTGACCTGTGGCTTCAGTGCAGAACTCAAACAAGAATTGCCTGAGTATTATGAACAGATTTCCAAAAGAGATTTCCTTCTTTATTCTTGCTGGACTCACCTACAAGGGTCTCTGACTATTAGCTGGCCCTATTTCCTTTCTAATCATTATTCTCTCTTCTACCTTAATTCCCAGATAGTTTCTACCAAGTTGCCTGGTCTGCACCATATGACAATTATCTGATCTCAAAATCCTAGTTCCAAAGCCCTTGGCAAGTATTTCTTCAGCTCTAAAGTCTCAGAATGATTCAAAGTTGATATTGGAGAAGGCTTTACTCTCAGGGACCCTAACTACCATAATGGAAAGAGAGTGTACACTTAGGGGAAATTGCCTGTGTTGGCAGAAGGAAGGTAAAATTGGTGCTAGAGTTAAGCTGAACTCTCCTGAGAGTCAAGAAAGCCTTAGAGCTAGAATGACCAACTAGGTAACAGTTGGAAAATAACCTGGCAATACAAAGAATGAAACAAATCCCAGAGCTCACAAGTGCCATCAACCCTAAGTCCATCTTAAAGTTAGCATAAATTTGTTGCAACTACTGCTAAAGTCCCTTCTAATCAGTAGATCACTTCTGCATGTGATCACACACACACACACTTATACATACACACATCCTAGTCTAAACCATGTAGTTAGTAACTTTTTAGATCATAGGCCTACAGACTAAAAGTTGTAATTCTGTTATAACTGGATAGTTTTCTGTAAAGTGACTTTTCTGATTAAAGGTTAGAAAATCTTGGTAATTTTTCTTGCATAATTATAAACGGTTTTCCAGGAGACTTCCATAAATGCACAGATCACAGTGTAAAATATAGCATGCCTGACTTCCATCAACCCTTCCAGTATCCATTTTACAAGAGACAGCTTGATACAACGGATTAAGTGCTAGCTGCAAACGTATAAGAACTAGATTCAAATCCAGCCTCCCACATGCTATGTGACCCCTAGGCAAATCACCTTATCTCTCAGGGATTTAGACACCTCTTACTAAACTGTTAAGAGGCTCAGATAGTATTAAACTACAAGGTCGAGGGGGTTCTCTCACCTGGGAAATTCTCTGCATAAATAAAATCATAGATTCTGTCCCTAACCCTAATGGATAGAAAATTGTCCCCCAGTCTGTTAGACCAGAGTTCAAGTTCTGCCTCTGGCATATGTTCCCTAGAGCTCATGTGATGGGCATGGTGTAAAAATGCAAGGCTACTTTGATTTTCAATATCGTAAAATATATATTATATAATTGTCAAGTTTACATATATTTATAATTGCATAATATATACATATATTGTATAATATATACATATATGATATATAATTGTATAATATAATCGTATAAAATAATACTTTTCATAGCTCCTCTCTGCATCATGTTTTACAATCTGTTCATATCTTTAAAAAAATTCCTTTAGATATGATTTCTCTCTCATCACATTCAATTTGGATCAGTGTATACCATGGAAACAATGTATAAACTGGCAAACTGGCTTCTGTGGGGGTGGGGGAGGGAAGTAAGATTAGGGGAAAAATTGTAAAACACAAAATAAATAAAATCTTTTTTAAAAATCCCTTTAGATATGATTCCTCTCTCATGACATTCAATTTGGATCAATGTATACCATGGAAACAATGTAAAGACTGGCAAACTGCCTTCTGTGGGGGGTGGGAGGAGGGAAGATTGGGGGAAAACTTGTAAAACTCAAAATAAATAAAATCTTTTTTTTAAAAATCCCTTTAATTGGGAATAAGTGGGCAGGTCGGACTGATTAAACTGTTCCAAGCTGCATTTCTACGGTACTTTAAGATGCCATTTCTCTTTCCGATAATCCGCCAGGGCGGGCAGGGCGGGCAGAGGTGGCAGAGGCCGTGCCTCTCGGGTTAGCGGGACGAGCACGAGCCCCCAGCCGAAACCTCTCTCCCCCCTGCGAGGAGAGGCCTCGGGGTCTCTGGGCCCAGCAGCCCATCCGGGAGACTTTGCAGTCCACAGCCTCGCTCTGGAATTGGGAGCCGCGGACCCCCAACCGGCGGTCAGACCCCGCCCCCCGCCCCACCCACAAGGCCATGGAGAGGGCGGAAGCGGCACGGCGCAGCCGGGGGCGTCAACACTCAACGACCCCGAGTTCCAGCATCTTTCTCGTAGGCTGGACCCCCACAAAAAAAAAACACCAAACAGTTACAGAACAAGTAAAGGAAACAATGGCGTCAGTCCGTCAAACGCCAACTGCCTGCGCTGCCAGCCAAAGAGCGACAGGCGCCTACGGCTTCGCCTCCGCCTCGGCCGGCCCCGGCATTCTTTCCGTGGTTTCCGCCTTCCAGCCAATCCGGGAGGCTCCCTGCTCGGACTAATCAGGAGGCTCCCTGTAGAGCTCCACCAATCAGAGACTGGAGGCGGGAAACCCAAGCCTAGGAAAGGAACTATTTTTATCTGAAATATGAAGTGTTGTAGGGTCAAGTGGAAAGAACGGTTTCTACTAATAAATAACTAAAGTAGTTAAAAAGCTATTCAACTATTTAAGAAATTATTTTTTAGTTATTTAAGGAACATAGGAGAATAGTAATATGACAAAACTATAAAAAATTAAAGTCACAGAATAAGACTTTGTGTACAGCCACTGGGGATGTTTGTGTAATGTGACTATGCAGATGTTAAAAGAAATTTGCTTTCTATTTATTAATTGTTTTAATACAAGTGGGAGAAGGGAACAGCAAGTTATAGATAGGCAATGTTACGTGAACTTTTATTATTTTTAATTAACTTTTTCTTTGTGGCTAGAGAGGTCTCAGGAAGCAGAAGTAATCTGTAAAGGTACGTTTTATAGAAATGAAAATCATTAATTAAAACCAAAAAAGAGAGAAGGTGTAGGAGAGAAAGTCATAATTCCCATTTTAAAAATTAACTTTTATTTTTCCGGTAGAAGTGGTGTTTTTTAAAGTTTTCTTTTGGTAGTTTTACTAAGTCCTTTTTCCTTAGAAAAGTTTATTGCACAAGGATTAGGAAGGGTGAGAAGTTTTTCTGTACTTCTGCCTCTAGATTGGAGCAGCTTGAGTTCCTCAGAGGATGAGTTGCTACTGCCTTGGTGATCACTTCATAGTTGTAGAGGAAAGGAAATTTGAAGATTTACTATTTAGTGCCTGGAAAGTGGATAGAGTGATATATTGTCTAATGGTTTGCCTCAAAGCTTCAAGTCTTCTGTTATAAATACATGCTGACTGTGTGAATTCTTGGCATTCCAGCATTAGAGGCAACAAAACTGTAAGCTGTAGACAAGATGCCAACCTCCATGGGCAGACTGAACTTCCTTGTTTGGGAATTCCTTATCATCAGTCTCATCTCTCTCTAATTTAACATGTTATTTCCAACACTGGCCTGTTGCTATAATTCCATTCTCTCACTTTTTAAAAAAGTGATTCAGTAATGATATTTCTTTTTATTTCTTTTTTAGTTGTTTTGTTTTGGAATCACTATCACTACTTTCTTCCCTTTGTAATATGGGTACAATCATTTAAAACACACACAGCCAATTTGTATCTCATTCTTCAACTCTAGTCCAACACATATGTCAAGAGGTGGGAAGTAAAGTTCAGTCTTCTTCAAGTCTTGCTTGGTCATTGCGTTGATCGTAGTTCTTGAATCTTTACAACACTTAAGAAAATCATTTGAGTTGTTATATAAATTGTTTTCTTACTTCTGCTATTTCCCTTTTCAGTCAGTTCATACAAGTGTTCTTTCTTTGATCTCTTAGCATATAAAGCTCCTAGTAATAGTTCAGTCAAATACATGTCACTGTATGCATAACTAAATAGCTTTTAGGTCATTTTTTTCAAATTTCTTTCCAGTTTATAGTCCCATCAACAATGCATTAATATGTCTGTTTCCCCATTGCCAGCTCCTCCAATATTTGTCATTTTCTCTTTTTTGTCATTATTGCTAATCTGATGGATGAGATGAAACCCAAGATTTTCTTATTTGCATTTCTCTATGCAAATTTGGAATACTTTGCCCCCTCCATTTAACTATTGACAATTTGGAATTATCTATTTTTAAATTGCCTATTCACATCCTTTGACCATCTATCAATTGGATAATAACTTATTTGTCATGAGTTTCTCAAGTAAAAACTTTAAAACCAAAACATCTAAGGAATTGATTCAAACATTTTGCCCCACAATTATTTGCTTCTCTTCAAATGCTGTATTGCTTTTATTTAAACATTGTTGTAGGTAATAAGAAATCTTTGCAATTCACTATGTATCTCTCAACATAAAAAAGATGACATAAGCAGGAGCAGCATCAATAAGACCAGGACTACATCTCAGAGAGGAATGCCCAGTATAACTCCCTATGTAGTATTCCCTGGCCACATAAAAGTCCCAGGGGTATGGGGCATACAGAATGTTTGCATCATGAGATATCTTCAAGGAATTGTTCCTCTTTATCTATCGAGATGTGTTAGAACTTTACCTTCCCCCTTAATGCCATAATGAAAGTTCCTTCCCAACAATGTCACTCCTTCATCTTCTAAACCATCCCTAAGTAGGAATAGGTTAAATGATCCACATTTAAGAGGTAGAGATTCTCTAGAATAGAATTATCAAACACTGTACCTGTAATACTCCCCAAGAGCTTTGAACCAGATTAAAATATAAATGGAAAATTTTTAACAAAACAAAAATAGAATAGAATATAGCTAATATTAATAATCATTTCTCTAAGATACTATTACAACTTGCAGGATGCTTATTAGTATCTATCATTTCTATTTAAGTTTGATACCACTTCCCCAAAAGACTTTAAGGTCCTTACCATCAATGAATGGAGTGTGGTAGAAACAATATCCTAGGATCTTAACCCCTAGGAAAGTTGGGCTACTTTTTCCTTAAGTACTGGGACAACACTCAGAGCCACCTAAGTCTGGAGAAATAAGGGCTCAGATGACATTTTCTCAATACCTAATAAAACATCCATGAGGAGCTGGAGAAGTTGCCAGCTGCTTGTCTAATATATTGAGTTAGGAAGATCACTCAACTAAATCAACTCGAGCAGTTCTTGTTGAATTTCATTCTTCTGCTATAACACTGTAAAGTTTCTTTTGCTAACTGTTGAATGACCTATTGGAATCTCATTTTGTTCCAATATTGAACATAAATAAAATAACTGTGAGTATCTTAGTCACACCCAGCTCAGAAAGTAAGGTTGTAGCTATTAATTTTCCTTCTTTTTTCCCCTCTAGTATTAATTTCATTCACATTTTTAAAAACTTCGGTTATGACTCAAAGTTTATTTTGATATCTTTTTCTAAGAGGTTAATAGTTTATTTTTTATTTTTTCACTTTGTCCTCTGCTTCAAATAGGTCTAGTCATTTTTCATTTGTGATTTCTTGATATATGAAATCCAAACTTTTAGGTAATAATTTTTCAGTCCAATGATTCTTAAATTATCTCTCCTTGACTTATTTACCAGGTCAGTTGTTTTTGATGGAATAAAGCTAACATCTTCTCTTTTTTCAATCATTATGATTTTCTTTTAATAATCATCATCTATTAGAGTTATTACTTTTGGTTTGGAGGATAGGTTTCCTATAGTCTGTCCTCATATAGCACTTCTTTCTATTTTTCCTCCTTAGTTATTTCATTTCATTTTTCTTGTTTCATTTCTTCCAAATACTCTTATAATCCTCATCTCCAGGACATTCTTTTCTCTAAGGTTCTGGTTAGAATGATTGACAAATTACTCTCTCCTTTGGAGTTTACCCCTTAGGTGCCCCTTGGTTCAATATTTTTATTTTCTGTATTGCTATTTATTGGTTTAATCAAATCAACAGCTTCAAGATCTGGATGAGGGGCTTCTGCTATAATCCTGGATGGTCCTGAGTGATCTGGATAAGACTAGATGTCACCTTCTGTAGGAATTGCTTGCACTTGTCTCCAGACTCTGGTTGCCTGGATATTGTGAAGTATAGAGAACTGGGCTTCTTCTGTGGCATCAGGAGCTTTTTACTCCTGCTCTCTGGGGCCACCCAAGTCCTGAGCTCTGTCTGGGGATTTTCTCCCTTGCCATACTCTGCCAACTTGTCTTAAACCTATCTGCTTCTAACTTCACTACACCTTTCACAGATGTCCCTGCTCTAGGATGTCTCCACTCACTGCTTCTTAAGGATGCTGGCAGTCTTTTTTTAGGGAGAGTGGGGGAAGAAGTATTCCTGGACTGGGTGGAAGAGTTTCTAGCTACTGATATTTGTTTTTAAATGTGGCACATTTTGAGTTTTGTTGGGTTGCTTGTAAAGGGATATGGGCTCCTCTAGTCCTAACATGCTTCTATCTTCTCAAAATTCATTGTCTATGGTTTCTATGATTTGTGTTTTTGACACTTGAATTATTTAGGATTAAGGCATTTAGTCTGTAATTGATTTTAATCCTTTGTCAGGGACCCTGTATTGAACATATTATTGTATTATATCAACAAACGATATTTTACTTTTCTTCTTGTCTGTGTGTGTGTGTGTGTGTGTGTGTGTGTGTCTGTGTGTGTGTTTGTGTGTAATGATGATGGCATTTTTCCTTCATTTTGGAAGAAGACTATGACCTCAGGGAAAGTGATGCCATGACAAGCACATGAACTGGATCTGAGTGAGGGGTTGCTGTGTCTTGTCTGATCATAATCCATGTCACATCCACTTACAATGGATATGCTCCAAAGTTCTGTCTCACCTTTAAGTGCTATTTAATGTTAGCTTTCATGAGAGGGATATTTATCTGAAGAACATGCCTTCCTTTTGTTTGATTCAACTCCATTCAATCTTTTTGTCAGAGACTGGCTTTGCCAATGTGATCCCTCCCCTATTTTATGTAGCTCAAAAATTCTCTCCTGAGTCACTGAGTTCTCTAAAGATCTTCACTAGAAACACATGGTCTGCATGCCAAACAATTTGTTTGGCTTATGGCCTACCAAATATCCTTTGTGCTGAAGCTATCGTCATTACTATGGGTCCAACAAAACCACTGCCTCAATACTCTCATGAGAAGTTCAAATGAATTCTACTTTGTAATTGATTCTATATCGTCTTGATTTTCTATTGTAATTGATTCTGTATTTGCTTAAGTTGCCTTTCTGTGTCCTTGACTTGAGTTCAAGAATGTAACTTTCTCTCTGAATTAGTTATAATTAATGGGGAAAATTATTACTTTTATACTTTAAGCTCCTGGGAAAATTCCAGGATATTTGTTTGTTATCTTTAAAGGCCTACTAGCTGATCTGTTATATTTTCACAAATTATATTGTTCCTCCTTGCCTGTTCTTGTATAGTTAAGGAGGATCTTATCTCCCTAGTAAACTCTTCTAGGAGTCAATGTTCAAAGACAATTCTAAAAAACCTGCGAAAGAAAATATCATCTACATCCAGAGAATGAACTATGGAATCTGAATACCAATCAAAATGTACTATTTTCACCTTTTTTTATTTTTTCTTTTTTTTCCTTCTCATGGTTTTTCTCTTTTATTTTGAATTTTCATTCACAATGTGACTAATATGGAAATCTGTATAACACAATTGTATATGTATATCCTATGTCAAATTACTTGATGAAAGGATGGGAAGGAGAAACTTTACAAAAATGGTTGTTGAAAATTATCTTTACATATAATTGGAAAAATAAATATTTTTTAAAAACTAAGGCTAGTAGGCCTTATCTCATAGTCTCTGATAATTGAGAGAAGCCAGAGATCCACTTTGATTATTGCTAGCCAAATCAATAAATTGATCATGCTTTGAACCTTGTCTTTCATTTTCCCTTAATTTTCTTTTCTTTTCTTTTCTATTTTTTTTTTGTAAGGCATAGAGTTAAGTGGCTTGCCCAAGGCCACACAGCTAAGGTAATTATTAAGTGTCTGAGGTCAAATTTGAACTCGGGTCCTTCTGACTCCAGGGCCATGATCTATCCAATGCACCTAGCTGCCCCTTCCCTTAGTTTTCAAATGTAACAATTAGCAACCCACAAAGGAATTAGGAAGTGAATAGACCCTGAAATGTCCACACACAACCCCAACCACCCTGAAAAAAACTGGTGGAATTTGCTACCTAGAGCTTTTCCATGAAGGATAAACCACCACGGACCTGACTCTTCTTCCCAGGTTAGGGTTAGTCCTCTTTAAGAAAAACTACAGCTTTTGTCTTCCTTTTTCTGTCTTGGATGCTATTTCTGTTCAGTGTGATAATCCAGCCCTAATTGACAATCTAAAGCTCGGGCATTAAGGAAATTCAGCCCTCAAAGAGTTCCTTCTCCTCTCAGCTTGTGCCCAGAGGGGACTTTAATTCTTTCCTTCTGCAAGGGCAGCTCCTGGTTCAGGCTGGGCGGGTTTGAACCTTTTCTTAGGCCTCAGAGAGTACACTTTCTTTGGCCAGTGCTTATACTTTGAAGAATTCCTTCTCCAAGAGAACTTCCCGTCTTAATTTGAGAGGGCTCTTCCCATTAAGCAGGGGTGGGGAACGTCTGGCCTGTGGGCTGGGTGAAGCCCAAGAAATCCTTTGGTCTGGTGCTACCACGGCAACTGCAGGCAAAACTCAAAGTTCAATAAATCTGGGAGCTTTTTAAGGGTGAATTAATTAAATGTTTGACCAAATATAACTGGCTAATGTTTAAGTTGATCTTAAATGATGCTATAAATGATGCTATAAATATCCTAATAGCCCTTGGCAGAAAAAAAGTTCCCACCCTGCATTAAAGTGTAAGGAAACTCATCTTCCTCCTAGTTGAGGAAACAAGCAGATGACTGAAATGGAAGCTAAATTTTTCTCCTTAGGAGCGCATTTGTGTGTCTACAGCCCGGCCTCTGGGGACATCTAGTGGCTAGACTGAGAACAGCCGCCTGATGGGTGTGAAACACTGTGGGGAGGAGAACAATCCACAGATGCCCTCCAGCCCCGGCTTCATCTGTGTTTCAGGGCAGATACAGAAAATTGTCAAATTTTATCCCCCAAAAAGGAGACTTCCTGACTTTAGGCCTGGTATCTGCTGAGTCATTTAGCTGCAGGAGCTTAACAAACACTAGTTAATAAAAGTTAATTCAAAAACTGCATCAGTGAAGTTTAAATTGGCTTAACTCAAGGAAGACACTTGAAGGAAAGTAAACTTAATTTTAGGTTGATTTTTACTTGCTTTTGAGTAGTTTGCCTTTATGTAGCTATATTTTCCTAAAAATTTGAATTGAGAGTTGATCTTGAATAGTTTGTGGTGGTTGTTATTTTCAGCCCCTTTGGGGGCAGTTATTGAAGATCTACCATTTCCTTCTCTAATTCATTTTGCAGATGAGGAAATGGGTCACACATCTAGTAAGTTTCTGAGGTCAAATTTGACCTCAGGTCTTTCTGACTCCAGGCCCTCCCCTGCTGTCTAGAAATTGTAAAACCAGATTTAATTGGGTCCCAAAACTAAAATTTGAGGATTATGCTCACTTGTGCTAATCCACCTCATTTCTCTATTTCCAAAAGTACTTTCTAACCTTTTTTATAATAGATTGTGTGAAAACGCTAGTTAGTGTGCAGGACTAGATCCAACCAAACCATTTGGTGCCAAAAGAAAAAAAATCTGGGAACTAAAGAACATTTCCCTATATGTACATGAGGTTAAGAACACAGAAAGGGATATCTATTTGGTCTATATTGATAAGCAAGTTTACAATTTGAACTTTAAGAACTCTGTATCTATCCTTGAAAGGAGAAGTTAGTTTAAATCAAGGAGCATCTTAAAGGTGAGTGAGGCCTACTTATTTTTAAAATACTTTTAAGTAAAATATATTTTAAATATTAGAAATTATAAATCCATATTTAGTCAGATTCTGACTTTTTTTTAAAGAATGTGATCCACCCATGACAGAGCTGGTAGTGTTGGAACACAGACAGAAGCACATTTTTTTTCTTTTTCCTTTACTTTATTGCTCATGAGGGTCTATATTTGGGGGGGGGAAGAGGTATTATGTTTACTCTTACACAAGAATATTTTAGTAATGTATAAAAAAACATCATTTGTACAAAAATAAAAAATATAAAGTAAATTATACATTGAGCAAGATAATGATCATCTATATTAACTTTGCAATTTGGAATGTCAGCAATTAATATTTAAAATGTATACTTTAAAACCATTGTATAATAAATTCTTTAAAAATTGAAATCTGGGCCAAGATGGCAGCATGAAGGCAGCATTCCCCAAGAACTCCGACCCCCCAAGCCCCCCAAAAAACAAAGATGGCTCTAGCCAAAATTTAGAGGGGCAGAACCCACAGAAAGACTGAGTGATACATTTTCCCAGTCCAAGATAACTTAGAAATTCCATGGGAAAGGTGTGCTTCACCAGGACTGGGGGTTAGAAAAAAAAAGCCATGGGGCAGCCCAGCCCAGCACAGCCCAGTGATCACCTGCAACAGCTTGAAGGGGCAGGGAGAGAACTCTGCTGCACCTGGGTGAGTGTGGAGTGAGGACCATGGCCGCAGAACCTGCAGCGACAATAGGGAGAAAGCAGCCTGCACTCCCAGAGATGGTAAGGGAAGTCTGTAGAGATTTCTCTGCTCTCCCTGGGGTGGGACTCTCCTGTTTGCCTACACTACACAGGTTGCAGTTTGGGCTTCCACACTAAGATAGCTGGATTCTGCCTTATAGCCCCAGGGCAGATCTACATATCAAAGCACAGACAAGAGAGTATAAGACCTTGGAGGAATAAAGGCCCTAGTGGGGTGCCCCCCCCAAAAAAAAACCCTAAGCCTTGGAAGTACTGTAAATTAGCCCTGGGCTGAGGAAATGAGTAAACAACAGAAAAAGAATCTGACCCTAGAGAAATATTTCAGTCTCATGGAAGATCAAACTACATACTCAGATGAGGACAAAAATCGAAGCTTCCATATCCAAAACCTCCAAGAGAAATAGAAAATGGGCTCAGACTATGGATGAACTCAAAAAAAGACTTTGAAAAGCAATTAAGGGAGGTGGAGGAAAAATTGGGAGGAGAAATGAGAGCAATGCAGAAAAATCATGAAAACCAAATCAAAAGCTTGATGAAAGATACAAAAGATTACTGAATAAAATATATGTTAAAAAGCAATTTAGGCCTAATGGAAAAAGCAAAACAAAAGGCAAATGAGGAGAAGAATGCCTTAAAAAACAGAATTGGCCAGCTGGAAAAGGAGATAAAACAGCTCTATGAAGAAAATAATTCCTTCAAATGCAAAATGGAACTAAAGGAAGCTGATGACTTTGTAAGAAAGCAGGAAGAAATAAAACTCTTCCTAAAAAAGCCAAAAATTAGAAGAAAATATGAAATATCTCATTGGAAAAACAACTGACCTTGAAAACAGAACTGGAAGAAATAATTTAAAAATTATTGGGCTATCTGAAAGCCACAATCAGGAGAAGAGCCTAGACTTCATTTTTCAAGAAATACTACAGCAAAATTGCCCTGAGATCCTAGAAGCTGAGGATAAAATAGAAATTGAAAGAATTCACTGGTCACCCCCTGAAAGGGATCCCAAAAGAAAAACTTCCAGGAATATTATAGCCAAATTCCCAAACTTCCAAATCAAAGAGAAAATTCTAAAAGCTGCCAGAAAACAGAGAATTCAACTATTGAGGTTCCATAGTCAGAATTACACAGGATCTGGAAGCATCTACATTAAGGGCTTGTAGGGCTTGGAATATGATATTCTGGAAGGCAAAAGATCTTGATTTACAACCGAGAATCAACTACCCAGCAAAACTGAACATCTTCTTTCAGGGTAAAAGATGGATTTTCAATGAAACAGGGGACTTTCAAACTTTCCTAATGAGACATCCAGAGCTGAACAGAAAGTCTGATCTCCAAGTGCAGGACTCTGGTGAACCATAGAGGGAGTGGAAGAGAGGGACTAACTATGAGGAACTTGATGATGTTGAACTGTTTGTATTGCTGCATGGGAAGAAGATATTGATAATTCATATGAACTTTCTCATTTATAAGAGCTGTTAGAAGGAGCATATATAGACAGGACATAGGAACGAGTGGAATATAATGGTATGATGTGGTAAAGGGATGGAGTCAATGGGTGATGGGGGAAGTACTGGGAGGAAGGAAAAGGAGATGAAGAAGAAGCTGAGAGATTTCACATGAGAGTTTTAAAAAAGCTTTTTTCAATGGGAGGAAGGCAAGGGTGAATGAGTGAGCCTTCATTCTCATCGGAAATGGCTCAGGGAGGAAATGACATACACATTTAATAGGGTGAGGAAAGGGACGGTATGAGGAGGAATGGAGGGAATAGGTGATAAAAGAGAGGGAAGATCGAGGGAGAGGATACTCAGATTCAACAGTTTTGAACAGGGGCAGGGTGAAAGGAGATAGAGAATAGAATAAATGACAGTGGGGAGAAATAGAGTGGAGGGAAATACAGCTAGTAAGAGCAACTGAGGGAAAAATATTGAAGCAATTTCTCTGGTGGACTTATGATAAAGAAGGCAACTCACCCCAGAGATAGAGACATTGGAATCTGAACACAGATTGAAGTATAATTTTTTTTTCTCTCTCTGTTCTTGAGGTTTCTCATCTTCTTGGGGGGGGGGGGTTATGTTTACTCTTATAACACATTTAATTTATATCAATGTATGGCATGGAAACAATGTAGAGACTGTCAGACAGCCTTCTGGGGTGGGGAGGGAAGGGGGGGGAAATTGTAGAATTCAGAGCCCTGCAAAAAATGATGGGTACATATTACTTTTGTATATAATTGGAAAACAAATAAAATGTTTTTAAAAAATTGAAATCTGCAACTCTCTTGTTTGGTTTGGATTAAATACCCCATTTTCTGGATATTTTAAAAGAAAGTAAGGGAAAACTGAATCTGCAGAGAAAATTCTATCTTAATTCTAAAAAGTGAAAAGTGGAATCAGATTACAAAATGAAGAAAAGGTTAAAAAAGGTAAGTAAAATGTAATTTGAAAAAATACTTTGTATTCCTTCTGTAAACAATACAGCAGAATTTAATTGTTTAAGGTTTTAAGCTTTTGTTCTGTTTTTAATTTTTACAAGGTAATGGGGTTAAGTGACTTGCCTAAAGTCACTTACTGAATTTATTTTTTGAAGAGTTACATTCTTTTTTCACTTGGTTATTTTTACTTTTAAAGGAGTAGACTTCTTTGGTCAATTTTTCATAATTTTCTTGCATGACTCTCATTTGTTTTTTCCATTTTCTTCATCCTTTCTTCTTTGGTTTTTAAATTATTTTTTAAGCTCTTCTATGAGATTTTGGATTTGACTTCAACTCATAAACTCATTGAGACTTTCTATGAAGGTAATTTGTTACTGCTTTCTTATTTTGAGATAACATTTTTATCATCTCTGTTTGCATAGTAGCTTCTATGGTTAGTATTCTTTTGGTATTTTTGTTCATTTTGATTGATAAGCTGTGTTCCTGGAAGACTTTTCCCAGAAGAGAGAGACCTTCACTGAAGATCCTTCATGATATCTACAGTTGATTAAATCATTTGGGGGGGGGGTTGTTGTTTTTGTTTTGTTTTGTTTTTGGTGAAATATGTAGCTTTAATGTCTATGTAGAGCCTTTATTTAATATTGTGTAGGAAAAAGCTCTGGGAGTATGCTAACTTCACACTGCCATCTTGGCTCCACCCCAGGAATTGCAATACCTTAAGTTTTTGGAGAAGGAAACTGAGGGGAAGAAATGTGCATTTCTCTATTTCTGACATTTTCTTCACTGATGTTATTTTCCATCTACTTGTTGGATAGATGACAGGAAAAGCTCCTTTGGATGAGAAGTAAACAATATGGCAACTGAAGTAGATATCTTCTAATGCAGCAGATAACTCCTAATGAAGAGGTGAGAAAGCACCTCTTGAATTGCAAGCTATAATAGAAATGTAAACAAAATGTAATAGAAAAGTGGAACTTCTAGGACAGTCATTCTCAGATTTTTTTAAATTTATTTTTATTAAAGATATTATTTGAGTTTTACATTTTCCCCCCAATCTTGCTTCCCTCCTCCCTCCCCCCCCCCCCCCACAGAAAGCACTCTGTCAGTCTTTACTTTGTTTCCATGTTGTACCTTGTTCCAAATTGGGTGTGATGAGAGAGAAATCATATCCTTAAAGAGAAGTCTACAAGATCAGACAACAAGCTGGGTTTTTTTTTCTAAATTAAAGGGAATAGTCCTTGCACTTTGTTCAAACTCCACAGCTCCTTATCTGGATATAGATGGTACTCTCCTTTGCAGACAGCCCAAAATTGTTCCCAATTGTTGCACTGATGGAATGAGCAAGTCCTTCAAGGTTGAACATCACTCCCATGTTGCTGTTAGGGGGTACAGTGTTTTTCTGGTTCTGCTCATCTCACTCAGCATCAGTTCATGCAAATCCCTCCAGGTTTCCCTGAAATCCTGTCCCTCCTGTTTTCTAATAGAACAATAGTGTTTCATGACATACATATACCACAGTTTGCTAAGCCATTCCCCAATTGAAGGACATTTACTGGATTTCCAATTCTTTGACACCACAAACAGGGCTGCTATAAATATTTTTGTACAAGTAATGTTTTTACCCTTTTTCCTCATCTCTTCAGGGTATAGACCCAATAGTGGTATTTCTGGGTCAAAGGGTATGCACATTCTTGTTGCCCTTTGGGCATAGTTCCAAATAGCTCTCCAGAAGGGTTGGATGAGTTCACAGCTCCACCAAACAGTGTAATAGTGTCCCAGATTTCCCACATCCCTTCCAACAATGATCATTATCCTTCCTGGTCATACTGGCCAATCTGAGAGGTGTGAGGTGGTACCTCAGAGAAGCTTTAATTTGCATTTCTCTAATAATTAATGATTTAAAGCATTTTTCATATGGCTATGGATTACTTTGATCTCCTCATCTGTAAATTGCCTTTGCATATCCTTTGACCATTTGTCAATTGGGGAATGGCTTTTTGTTTTAAAAATATGACTCAGTTCTCTGTATATTTTAGAAATGAGTCCTTTGTCAGAATCATTAGTTGTAAAGATTGTTTCCATTCTCAGATTTTTTTTGGATTGAGAACCCTATATAATCTTAAAATTTTTTGAGGACCCATAGAGCTTTTGTGGCTTACATCTGCCAATATTTAACATTAGAAATTAAAATTGATCATATTTATTCATTAAAAAACCAATACATGTAATAATATAAATAACATTTTGGGGGGGGATTGCAAGGTGATGGGGTTAAGTGGCTTGTCCAAGGCCACACAGCTAGGTAATTATTAAGTGTCTGAGGTCAGATTTGAACTCAGGTCCTCCTGACTTCAAGGCTAGTGCTCTATCCATTGCACCACCTAGCTTTTGATGACTGGGAACATCTTTTTCTTATTTATATTCTTAGTGCTTAGCACAGTGCCTGTCACAAACTAGACCCTATTTATTGAAAAGACTGATTTTGAGAAATGCTGGTCTAAGTTATAATTACTTTATTCTATGGATGTGGATTAAACAAATTTCCTATATAATCTTTTACCCTGTGCTTTGAGCATAGGCTAGTTTTGTGACCTTTGTGTCCTTTTGATAAGATCCTAACCTTCTCTACTCTTGAGTTCATTGAGCCCCAATACTTTAGTTTTTGAAAAATATGTTTGAACAACATGTTTAAAGTCTTGTATATACTGTAACAAATATATTTTCATTCTGTATGAGACCCCTCTGGCATCCCAAGTCCAGCTGTCCCCTAATCACACCATAGAAAGACTGGGCCTAAATTCTAAAAGTCCTTGTCTTCTATTCTGGCTCAAACTAGATTGAGTATTCATATGTCCCTCTCACCTCTAGTTCCTGAATATGACAATGCCATCTCATACTAGAAACTTAAGTTAGGCTCATGCCTATTTACACTGCTAGAATAAATCAATTTGGAAGAGAATCTATTCCCTTCCAAATGAACAAATTTTTTTTCCCTTGGGATCCAAAGTATTGAGTCAAGATTATCCCTATGTCTGATAAGAAGTCCCATTCATGTGTGTGAAATAATTGAACCCCTACTCTATTCCTCAGAACCATAAACTACACATTCTAAGCTCATTTGCATAATTGTAGGAAGCTAACCACAGAGGCCCTCCACCCTATTTTTTTCTTCTTATGGTGACCAAGTCCAGCATGGAAGGTGATTCAATTATATGTAAAGTTATCCAATTTATTTTTATAGCTCTACAACATTCTTTCATGTCTAACATGCACAGGTGACCATTTTATGACCACTTAATGAGTCAAGATGCCTGATACTTTGCCAACCCAAGACCACCTCCCTGCCCTTGCCAATATACCATTTTAGCTGATACTTCATTTATTGGGATTTGGGATTCTGTACATTGTATCATCCCCTTTAGAGTGTTTGGGTATCAAGCCTCATAAAAAATAAGGCTTTGGAAGCATATGCCTCTCAGATCATGAGGAAAATCTGAGGACTTCTTTAGTGAGACCATAGAACCAAGTGCTGTTGGTTCAGAGCTCTGCTTCAGTCTCTTATAGTAGACTGGACAATTTTTATCCCCACACATGACCATTTTTGTCCTGAGGAGGAGCTAGGCTGGTAAGTAGCTCTTCTCTCACCCTTATTCCTATTCAAACTTATGGAGGTTATGTTAAAATTTTCCTTTTTACTGGGCGAGAGTTTGAGGATACAACTCTAAGAGCTCTTTTAAAAAAAATTGGCATTACTAAGGAAAGTAAAGAGTGCTGGACATCTTAACACTCTTCCCCTTCTCCATTGCTATGTTGAAGCCCCATTATTTTATCTGCCACATAACAAAATATAGGTAGAGCAGAGTACACATTAACCCTGTGAGGGAAAATGAAAATGTGAATTGAAATCATTTCTTAATTTCTTTTGTTCTGAGATAATTTCATTTCTGTCCTCTACTTTTCATTGTTTTCTGGTTCTAAATACAAAAGTTTTAAAAATTAAATTACAAAACAAAAATTAGCTTTTTAAGGGGAGCCCAGCCAATTTCTTTCTTGGAAGGGGTGGGGAGGGAAAAGGGCAGGGAACCACAGAAAATGCACCTCTTTTATGCTCTGGTCTAATGGAAGGGAAAGCTTGCAGAATGGAGAAGAGTGACTCCATAGGGGTGTTCTTGTAATAAAAGACTCTGGGTCCCAACTGGGTAATTCTTTTGCTTATAGAGCCATTTT
The DNA here is from genome assembly GCF_037893015.1 of Macrotis lagotis. NCBI lineage: Eukaryota > Metazoa > Chordata > Mammalia > Peramelemorphia > Peramelidae > Macrotis > Macrotis lagotis. The sequence goes on along the minus strand of NC_133658.1, from coordinate 436,720,921 downwards.
CCCTTGTCTGGGATCCTGGAATGCTTCTAGCTAGGATAACCAAGCCTCTCCATGTTTGTGGTCTCTTTCAAGAAGCTCCCTTGGACGTTCATTTCAAATTCTGAGGGCATTTGAGCTAAATCTTGTCCCATTCCAAAGACTTGGAGACTTCATATACATGTTGGCATTAGCATATGGCATTTTCCATTCATTTCAAATTGAGTACAAAATTGGGAGTAATGGTGAGTGGATGGTATTAGGAAAAAAATCAGGCAGCAGATTATTAGAACCACACAGGTTGATAATGAAGGGGGATAGAAGTGGATGTATAAACAGAAGAAAGAATAGATGAGATATCAATCTGAATTGCTAAGATTGATATGAAGACAGATGTCTTTGATGTCTCTGAAAAATGATGGGATCATAAATGGCAATTAAGAATATTAAACAGGAACATCTAGGTGGTGCAGTAGATAAGTGCAGTAGATAAGAAATCGCTTAATTGCACCCTGGAGTCAGGAGGACCTGAGTTCAAATCCAGAATCAAATAGTTACCTAGTTAGCTTGGGCAAGTCACTTAACTCCATTGCTTTGCAAAAACAAATACACAAAAGTAAAGGCCTATCAAATCCAGTCTCAGACACCTTAATATGTGTGGCCTTGGGCAAGCCACTTAACCCCATTGCAAAAGTAAAGGCCTAGCTCTACCATATCTAAAAATATATTTTAGCATCAGTCATCAAAACTGCCTGGTACTAGTTAAGATATAGAATAATGGACCAGTGAATTAGGATAGGAAAATACTTAACTGTAGCAAATGACTATAGTAATCTATTGTTTGACAAACCCAAAGGCATGAGATTTTGGGATAAGAACTCACTGACAAAAAATGTTGGGAAAACTGGAAAACAATATGGCAAAAACTAGGTATAGACACACACATCTCACACTCTATACCAAAATAAGGACAAAATGGGTTATAGGATTTACATCAAGGGTGATTCCATAGACTAATTAACAGATGCAATAATAATCTGTCAGGTCTTTGGAAAGGAGAAATTTATGACCAAACAAGAAATAGAGTACATTATAAATTGCAAAATTGATGACTTGGACTACATTAAAATGTTTTTGTACTAATAAAACCAAATGCTGCCAAGGTTAGAAGGAAAACAGAAAGTTGGGAAACAATTTCCACAGCTAGGGGTTCTGATAAAGGTCTCATTTCTAAAATATATAGAGAGAATTGCATCAAATTTATAAGGTTACAAGTCATTCCCCAACTGATAAATCAACAAAGGATATGAACAGGCAGTTTTCAAATGAAGAAATTAAAGTTATATATAATCATATGAAAAAATGCTCCAAATCATTACTGATTAGAGAAATACAATTTAAAACAACTATGACATAGCACCTCATACCTATCAGATTGGTTAAGATGAGAAGAAGGGGAAACGATAAATGTTGGAGATTGGGAGTTTGTAGAGTTGTGAATTAACCCAGCCATTCTGGAGAGCAATATGGAACTATGTGAGCAGTAAAACTGATCATACCCTTTGACCCAGCCATGCCATTACTAAGACTATATCCAGTAGAAAAGTCATGCTCCAAAATATTCATAGCAGCTCTTTTGGTGGTGGCAAAGAATTGGAAATTGAGGGGATGCCCATCAATTGGTGAATGACTGAACAAGGTATAGTATATGTGTTATGTAGCACTATTGTTCTGTAAGGAATCCTGAATGATTGGACTCTAAAGTAGCATGGAAAGAATTACATATTGCGCTCTAAGCAATGATGAAAGATGTCATTTATGGATGTATAGAAAGAATGTTAAACATTCCTTTGAACAAGATGAAAGGCCTTCTGCCACTATCTCTTCTTCTAAGTATAAAAAGCTTTTACCTTAATGTATCCCAAATAATGTGAGTTGGGGATTTCCCTTACATTTCTCCTTACATTTAAAACCATCAAAACAGAACAGAGTCCCACACCCACCTCCAGGTCTTCCACCTTAGCTTTTTCTGACACTCTCACAAACTGGAGTTCTGAGACTTGTTTTTCACAGATCCTTCCAATTGAACAAATGAATTTGTGTTTTCATTTCAAAACATCAATTCTCTTCTGGATGGATTGCTTGGAAATATGGTTTTGTTGAATGACTTTTGTCCTCTTACAGAATTATATTTTTTCAAATAGTTTACTCTTGGTTATTAGTCACTTAATTTTTTTCTTTTGAAATGTCATGTTCAAAGTTTGCCATTGTTTTTTATAGTTATAACCACCAAATCTTTTTTTTTTGGTGATGTTTATTTAGTACTTAAACTTTTTCCTTTTGGGTGCTTGTAGTTTTTTGTTTTACATAAAAGCTCTGGATTTTTAGTTAGGATGTTTCCAATATTCATTCTGGGGGTTTCCTTTAGGAGATAACCTGTTGTCCATTTAGTCTTTCTGAGTCAAGTTACCATTTGTTTCTGAAATATGGTATTCCAAGGGTGCTTTTCTCAGAGGCTCTACTTAGAATCATTGAGGAGTTAATTTTCTGAGTTTGCTTGGTCATTTCTTTAGTTGGTTCATATAATTAAACTTGGTGTCTGTTAGGTGCCTGCTGGCTAAATTATACTTTATTCCTTACCTATATTCAGGTGAACATTGAAGAGCTGAGACACAAAGATGGCAAGTTCTCTCTTTATTTCACAGAAAACAAGTGCTTAAATACCCCTTCTTGTCCGTGGTTTTTCCCCCAACTCTTTAAGCAACCAAGCAAGCAGGTGTTTACTCTCTCAGGCTAATACTGCTATACAATGTTGCAACAGTCTCTTACCAATCTACCTTTTTTGTTTTTTTGAGGCAAATTCTTCCCCTTCAAATTATTCAGGACCAGATTCTTCTGGGTCTTTCAGAGTACCTTTAGAGATGACAGCAAGGATATCATTGAGGCAGGGTCCAGGGAATGATTGACTGGCCTAGCTGGTTGGCATCCTGCAAAAGTTGGTCTTGGAGCTATACAGCTAAGAGAAGAAAAACTCAATGGAAAAATTGAGTAAGCAAAAACCAGAGACATTGTAACAGAGGCTATTTAACAAAGGCCAAATAATTAGGAAAAGAAACTAGGTCTATAAGGGGCAAGAATTATACTTTATGATATTTTAAAACTGCCCCAAAGTAATTTGCAATAAAATAAACAAAAATTCTAGTAGAAGAAAGGATCTCTCCTTTAAAGCCATCAAATATGCCAATAGGCATTATCTTGATCCATTGGCTCACTAATTATGATGCACCTGGAATGGCAACATGCTATTACAGAACTTCAATGGGCCAAGTGAGGGAACTTTAAAAGAATCCTACCCTAGTTGAGACTAGGGTCATTCTTTCAAAGGTCTGAACATCAAACCCCATAGGGTTAAATGGCTTCATTGGCATATTGTCTTTCTATCATACCTGATGTCAGTCAGATCAACATATTGTAATATAGCAATGATATAACCAGACCTTCAGGTGGCTTTAGCACTAAGGAGAACCAAGAGTATGCCAGGCTGTAGCTTGGTATTAAGAGATCCAGGGGGAAAAATCATAATTCAATTTGTTGCTCACATAACTAAGGACAGAACCCATTTAGTTATTATCTGTTTAAAATAACTAAACATCTCCTTCTGGCTAGGAGGTTGCCCATTATCTCTATACTTCTCACATAATAATTGGTTATAAATATCTATACATAAACTTTTAACTACTAGCCATCTTCTTTTTTTACAAGTTTTTTTTTTATTTTTATTTTTTGCAAGGCAAATGGGGTTAAGTGGCTTGCCCAAGGCCACACAGCTATGTAATTATTAAGTATCTGAGACTGGATTTGAACCCAGGTACTCCTGACTCCAGGGCCAGTTCTTTATCCACTGTGCCACCTAGCCGCCCCAACTACTAGCCATCTTTAAAAATACAAACAAATGATTACTTTCAGAGTTTTTTTTAAAAAAACCATTAGAACATCTTAGGTAACCTTAAATTCCTAAGTTGTTATTGATTCCAAAGCAATAAAATAATAGTAAAAAAACAAACCAGGTATTCACATCCATGAACAGGAATTATTAAATTTTACAATAATATTTCCATTATATTATGCATGAATCCACAGATTCATCCCAGAAGGGGGTCACAATTTGTGATATTTCCATTACCACCCCTTCAAAGCAATTACAAGTTAATTTCTGTTATAACATTTACAGTATTCAAATAGCTTACATGTTCATAAGAGAACCAAACACTGTTAGTATTCCTTTGAAGTTACAACAGAACACATAGCTGATAAACACATAAATATTCCCTTCCATAAACATATGATGATAGATGATGAGATAAATATTATAAACTTTCTTCCTTTACCAACAAAAGACCTTGTGATATTGTTGACAGTTATCAATATTGATTTAACATCAAAAGAAATCAGCTTACAAAATTGTTTTTAGGTTTTTGCAAGGCAAATGGGGTTAAGTGGCTTGCCCAAGGCCACACAGCTAGGTAATTATTAAGTGTCTGAGACTGGATTTGAACCCAGGTACTCCTGACTCCAGGGCAGGTGCTTTATCCACTATGCCACCTAGCCACCCCAGCTTACAAAATTTAATACAATATTTACTAAACCTTTACTAAACTAAAGTCTCAATTAACCTCAGTTGAACACAGCCCTTAATCAACACTAGGCCAACAAAAACATAGCTCACAGCTGAAATCATTTCAAACTTTGCCACTTATAAACCTTCAAATGGTATAAGCTGATAGGTTCATATCACAATTTCATTAATTATTTAATTTTAAATTGGAGCTTTTTAAACAATTTAATTCAAAACCCAAACCAAAAGGAGCAATATTAACTCAGGTAACTGTAACTACATCAGATCTTAATTTTACACACACACACACAGAGTGAGAGAGAGAGAGAGAGAGAGAGAGAGAGAGAGAGAGAGAGATACAGGAGTTTAGACACAGACAAAACTCTTTTGTATCAGATTTCAAATTTGCCAAGGTAAGATTACTGGATACCCTGGCCAGTACCAGATTTCACAATAGAGAAACATTTTCCCACCCCTCCAGGACAGTAGAGAGATGTAAAATGTCCTATAGATGATGAAATACACATGTGTACACACACACACACACACACACACACACACACATATATATTATATATATATATATATACACACACACACACACACACACACACACACACACACACACATATATTTATATTTTGACCGGTCAAGAAAAATAACTTTTGCAATCAATCAGGATTTCTTGAGGAAGCTTTTAAGATTTTTTAAATAGCCAATCAAAAAAATTGAATGCATTCTTAAGCAACTTCATAAAATTCAAAGTTAACTACTCTATTACAGAGATATTTTTCTTCCTCCTGATGTTGATTCTCTCCTTTAGTGATAATGCAGACATTCCTTTCAGGAACCCAGATTTTTCCATTTCCTGTGGAAATACAAACGCATCCTGGTCCTCGGATTATTACCTGATCGAGTCCTTTCCACTTTCCTTCCCTATTTTTCCACATTACTTTTTCTCACATAGGTATTCATACTGATCCTCTTGAAATATCCACTTATTTTGTTTGCATCGTTCAGTTCCCCAAAATTTCATAGCCAGAGTAAGCCAATTGGAATCAAATTTCAAAAACTTTATAGTATAAATAGTCAATCTATTGGCAGGCTTATCATATATTCTCTCTTTTTGTTTTTGAAGCACCAGTTTAATTGTCCAATTCATTCTCTCAACCATCCCTTGCCCTTGTGAATTGTAAGGAATTCCTGTAATATGTGTGATAGCAAATTCTGCACAAAAGTTTTTAATTTAATTGAGCCAGATAGGCTGGACCATTATCAGTCTTCAAAGTCTTGGGAAGTCCACCAAGAGAAAAGCAGCTCAATAAATGAGTTCTCACATGTTTAAAAGCCTCCCCAGTTTGTGGAATTGCCCAGACAAAACCTGAATAGGTATCAACACAGACATGAACATACTTCAGTCTGCCAAACTCAGATACATGAGTGACATCCCTCTGCCAAAGAGAATTCAGACCCATTCTCTTTGGATTCATGGAATCCCTTGATGTTTTGGGGAGAAAAAGCACACAATGAGTACATCATAGCACAATTTTCCTAGCTTGTTCTTTGATAATCCCATACAAACCTTGTAAAGATCGTGCCAGCAGATGTAATTTATCATGAGCCTTTATAGCTTCAAATATAGGAAAGGTTAATATAGCATCAGCAATAGCATTTCCTTTAGCTATAGGCCCTGGAGCATCAGTATGAGATCCAATATGCAATCAGAATAGAGAACAAGTGCATCTTCTAAGCCAAAGTTGCAATTCCCAAAATAATTGAATAATACTCTGGTTATTGGTGTCCTTGATTCAGGAAGTTTCTAAATGCTGCAGAACACCCCAAACATATTTACTATCTGTGATAATATTGATGGGTTCATTAATTGTCACAGCCTGTATTACTGCATAAAGTTCATTTTTGGGGGGTAGATTGAAATGGAGTAATAAATAGATCCTTTCTATTTCTATCCAGAATATAAAGGGATGCTGTTATTTTTTTGTTGCATCTGTAAAGACATTTATCCTGTCTACAGGCTTCAAGGCCATGAAGAGAAAAACTTACTAAGCATTAATAGTGATTTAGATGTTATTGGCATATTCACCAAAATTTGCCATTTTTCCAAGTGCTTAATACTGTCATCTATAATTTCCATCTGTAATGGAACATAAATCTTTGAAGGTTCTTTTCCCAATAACCCTATCACTCTATTTCTAGCCTTTTTAATCAAAAGTGCAAGCATTTGCAAGTATGTAATAAACACATTATTTCCCTGCACACTTAAATATACCCATTCCACAATGCCTTGTCCCTGATGTATAATCCCAGTAGGACACTCTACAGTGTCCAAAATAGCTATCTCAAGGCCCTGCAAATGATGTACTCTTATACAGTGCTGGTCATGAATCAATTGCTTAATGATCTGAATGCTAGACCTTGCCTCTGCAGTTCCTCTTTGATAACAAATTCTTGTCTCCTCTCAGCATTTCATACAGTGGTTTCATAAGATCATTAGAAATATCGACCCGAGGTTGTATCCACTGTATATCACTTATCAACTTCTGAACATCATGCAATGTCTTTACTTTGTCTATATTCAATGCAGGAGGCTTGATTTTTATGGTGGTGGAATCTACCTGGAAATCTAAAAAATGAAAAGGAGGGTGTTTTTGTATTTTGTCTGGAGCTATCACTAACGCATTTTCCATAAGATCAGCTACAGTATCTCGTAACATCTCTTCCAATACCTCACTATTTTCATGAGATGCCAACATGTCATCCATGTAATGTAAAAAATGTGCATCTTTATATTTATTCCTAACTTCTTTTAATATTTCATGTACAAAATATTAACATATAGTTGGACCATTTTTCATTCCCTGTAGCAACACCTTCCAATGATACCTATCATGAGGAGCTCCAAGGTTTGTGATGGGAATGGAAAAGGCAAATTTCTCATAGTCTAGTGGGTGAATGGGAATAGAATAAAAACAATCTGTAATGTCAATCATCCACAACAGCTGCTTTTTGGGAATCATGTTAGAAGGTAATTATGGTTGTAAAGCACCCATGTCTTTCACAGCCTCATTGATTTTTTTGTAAATCTGTTAACATCCTCCATTTCCCTGATTTCCTTTTTATAGTAAACACAGGGGAGTTCCAAGGGCTGTGATTCTTTTCCATGTGCCCTTGTTCTAATTGTTCCTTAATTATATCTTTTAAAGATAAAATCTTTTCTTCTGTAAGGAGCCACTATTCCACCCATATAGGTTGGGGATTCTTCCATTCTAATTTAACAATCAGTACATTAATCCTTTCCAACTCACCAGCAGCCCCAATCAAAATATCTGTGCTAATTTTTGTCCCTAATTGACCCAATACATCTCTTCCCCATAATATTGTAGGGAGTCCTTCAACTATGAAAGGAGTGACAGTACCTGTTTTATCTTCTTTTCTCCATTTCAAGGGTTGACAAGAAATTTCTGTTTCCTGTCGACCTCCAGTGCCTACTAGGTTAGTATAGGCAGTTTGTTTAGACCAAGCTTGTGGCCGGTTCTGTATGGGGAACACAGTCCGATCTGCCCCAGTGTCAATCAAACCTAGAAAAGCAATTCCCTCTACTTGGATAACACAAAGAGGTTTTTCTGAAGAAATTGTAGTAGTGAACATGGTTTCATTATTGTTTCTCAGTTTGGGCCCCTTTATCAGCTTTTTTTTTCCTTACAATTTATACAAAATCCTGAAAAATCAAGTAACTGAGCTATACGTTGGTTCACATTTATGGAACTATCATCATCATTAGCATTCATTATTGCAACAGAGAAAATTTCCCCACTCACGTGCCTTACTACAGATATGATGTAAGTATATTCCGGATTTGGTGGAGCCAAAATGATTGCACATTCCTTTTCCATTAATCGTAAAGGATGAATAGGCACTTTAGTAGAAGCATGTGGAGGTACCCTAAATTTCCCAGCACTTTTAACCATCAATATTTTTATGAGTCAGTTTGCTGCCAAAACTGCATACTGGTTTTTCCATTCCATCCCCTGCTATTCCTGAATTGCCATATCCCAGGATTGCTTTTGAGAGGCCCCTGGGAGAGGGCCCCTTTCCCCATTTTAAATTTGTCTACATTCTGATGCCCAGTGTCCTGCCTTTTTATACTTTGGACATGGAGTTTTAGAACAATGTGCCCTGACCTTTCTGGGATTAGCTCTTAGGGCACTCCAACAATCTTTCTTTAAACGTCCAGGTTTTCCACAAACAAAGCAAGTCCATTTCTCTGTATTTCCCATGTGGATATTAGTAAATGCTTCTGTCATCAATTCTGCATAATATACTTGAGACCCTACTCTGTCACATTTTTGAATCATTTCCTCAATGGTGGCATCCCTTCTTAAGCCAATCATTGCTTTCTGACAATAAGCATTTTCATTAGCCCATGCTAATTGTTTTATTAATATGTCTATTCCTGCTATATCTCCTAAGGTTCTTCCTACTGCCTCCTGCAATCAGGCAAAGAAATCTACAAAAGCCTCATAGTTTCTTTGTTGGATAAGTGCAAATGGTTCTTTCTTTTCATTTTGTATTGGAACACGTTCCCAAGCATTCTTTACACAAGTAAGTGATTCATGTTTCTAACCTATAATTTATTTGGTCTGAATTGTTGTGAAATTGACCTATGCCACATAATTGTTCATAATATGTGGTGGCATTGGGACTTTGTGCATGTCTCAGAGCCATCTGTCTACAGTGTTCTGCAAACTCCATCATTCAAAAGACAAGATTGTCCAGGTGATAAACATGTCCTATCTGCTTCCAATCATTAGGTGTTAATATGGAGTGTGCAAGAGTATCCAATTGTAACTGGACAAAAAGTGATCTTCCCCCATATTCCCCCACTGCCTTCTTTAAATCTCTGGCTCATGTCTTCACCTAAGGCTTCCTGGATTAAAAGGATCTTGCACCTCAATAACAGGATATGACTGAAATTCAGCTCCTAAATCTCCTAAACTCTCAGCCTCATTTCTGGCCCTCTCAATGGCTTTTTGTAATGCTGAAGTTTCTCTACTAGATGGTACTGTAGGACTAATCCTAGACCTTTCATGATATTTATTTTTCCTCAGTACTTTGTTTCCTCCATACTTTCTTGCTCCCACTCCCTTTTAAATATCCTTACTATCTGTCCCATAATAACAATTACCCTGTTACTTTCTCTGAAATCTTTTTGACTCTGGGATGTTGCCTGGAAGCTTTTTCCTTGCTTGTATGACAACTCAAAGTCTGGGTCCTTTGAAGCTTTTTTCCTTGACAGCCCAAAGTCTCAGCACTTTGATACTTGGTTCTATTTGTTCCTTCTCCTGGACTCCGATTAGATAGTCCCAAACATGCTTATTTCATGCCTTCATGCCCCATGCTTGAGCACCATATGTTAGGTGCCTGCTGGCTAAATTATACTTTATTCCTTACCTATATTTTATTCAGGTGAACACTGAAGAGTGGAGAGACAAAGATGGTAAGTTCTCTCTTTATTTCACAGAAAACAAGTGCTTTAAATATCCCTCCCTGTCCTTGGTTTCACGCCCAACTCTTTAAGTAGCCAATCAAGCAGGTGTTTACTCCCTCAGGCTAGTACTGCCATACAATGTTGCAACAGTCTCTTACAGGTGTCTACTTTGGGTACTTATACTTGAGTCCAATTCTAATTCTAAATTCTTGGAGAGTACGGCCAGACCCTGCTTGGTTCCAAGTACAGTGATTAAGATTAGGTTCCACCTTTTGCAGAAATAGTTCTGCCTTATCTCCTGCTGTGGTTTAACTCTAGTTCTCCTACTGTGTCTGGGGCTCACAGGCTATCAAACCTTGTGGTACTTGGGGGCCTTTCTTCCATTGCCCCTGGGCTTTCAAGGTACACTGTCTGTGGAACCAGGCTAATTTTGTACTGTATTTTCTATCTAGTGTTCTAATAGGGTTTTGGTTTTGTTCAGCCTTAGACCAGGAGGGAAACTTATGATTCTCCTTTCTAAATATGTTTGCACACATAGGTGTGTGTATGAACTCTGGGAGACCCAGATACACCTAGAAAACTAGTGGGAAGGATGATGCCCCACAATGGGGGAGTGAAGGAAGTATTTTCTGGAGGCGGCTGCTAACTTTCTATGACAGGCCTGACAAATGAAAGAATGGGTGGGTGATGGAGGTGAGGAAGATCACATGCTTTACAGGCACTCATCGGATGGTGTACTTGTCCCACTTTTTCTCTGGGTCGTAGGGCTCCCAGCGGCTGGCCGGGAAAATATGCTTGTTTTTCTCATACCAGCTCCTTAGCACCACCTTCCCCGCGTGGGACTCATCCTTCTCTACCGTGGCATCGCTGAGCAGCCGAACATCATCGTGGACGTCAAAGTTAAAGAGGGGGCCGCTCTTCCCCCGGGCCTTGGTGACGATGAAGTCGTAGAAGCTGTGGTGATGGGGGATGATCAGGTCCTCCTTGATGTACATGAGCTGCTCCACGCCGGCCGAGCGCAGCTCGCTGAAGTCTTTGCGCAGGATCTCCAGGGCCTTCTGCAGGAACTGCTGCATCGTGTTCCCCTTCTTCATGTTCACGGTCCTGCGGTGCCCGGAGCCATCCCAGTAACTGAAGGTGATCTCGATTTCCTCGCCCTTGATCTTCTCCTGCTTGGCCTCCCACTCCTGGCGCAGCTCCTCGCGGAGCCGATTCTCCTCCTCCTCTCGGTCACGGTCAGGTAGAAAGCTGGTGTCCACATCCGGGTTCTTCCCCAACTTTCTCTTCTTGGAGGCGAGCTCTTCTCCAGTCCGGCCGCTGGCTCCCTGAAGGCAGGACCCGGGCCTGGTCTCGGTCCGGGCTGCCCGGCCTTCTAGATCCTCCCCGTCCATTTCTTCTGCGTCCTCCTCCTCCCGCTCCTCGTCCTCATCCAAGGTGAAGGACAGACTCGAGATCTTCCGCTTCTCCTCCTTCTTGCGTTCCTTCTCTCGAAGTTTCTCGAGCTTTAGCTGAAGCTCCTTGGACTGCTCCTTTTTGGCCAGCTGCTTTTCACGCTCCTTCACCAGCGCCTCCTGCTTGGCCTTCATGTCATTCAGGGTCACCAGCCCCACGGTGCTGGACTTGAGCTCGGCCTCCACCGCGTCATAGTGAGCCGAGAATTTCTTGTCGATGTTTGACTTCATGATGTTCTCCTCGGTGATGCGCTGCTTCATCTGCTCCATGTGCTCCCGCTGCTTCTCTCGCTTCTTCATCAGATGCATGGCGCGCCCTGCCTCACTGGCGGCGCCCTTGTACTGAGCCATAGCCCTGGCGGGATGGCGGCGGCCGAGCGGGCCGCGGAAGTCCAAGTTCGGCCCCGCCCCGCGACGTCAGCGCGCTGTTGCGTCAGCGCCGCGTGAGCTCGCGCCACGTGAGCATGGAGCGCGCGCCCTCAGCCCAGCGCCAGTGGGCCTTTCTGCAGCCTCACATTTCCTTCCGTTAAATCGAAATACAGTCTCTCCTAAAAGAACTCCAAGAACCTTAAAACAAAAAGGGGGGTGGGGTGGGGTGGGGTGGAGAGGTGGCACGGTGGCTAGAGCCCCGGCCCTGGAGTCAGGAGGACCCGAGTTCAAATGTGCCCTCTGACACTCATTACCTAGCTGTGTGGTCTTGGGCAAGCCACTTCACCCCCAATGCCTTGCAAAAACCGGGGGGAAAAGCAAATAGGGCTGCCTAAGACTTTCAGGATCTTCCAAGCTGGAGAAATGGTGTCAAAAAAGTATTTTTTTTTTGTCCATTTTCTGGAATTATTGAGTGTAAGGCATATATTTATATATCAATACTCCAACTACATTCCATCATGTTTTTTAATTTATAAATGTGCAAAATCTTTATATTTGATCCTCAGAGACAGTGAAGTGGTAATTTTAAAAAAACAAGTGTTTTTGGCCCTTCCCATTCCCTAGGTTTGTTTTTTTTGTTGTTGTTGATTTTTTAGGGTTTTATTTTTTGCAAGGCAATGGGGCTAAGTGGCTTGCCCAAGGCCACACAGCTAGGTAATTATTAAGTGTCTGAGGCCAGATTTGAACCCGGGTCCTCCTGACTCCAGGGCCGGTGCTCTATCCACTGCACCACCTAGCCGACCCTGTTGTTGATTTTTAAGTTGCATGAACCGACAGATTAACTATGGATTCCATTAAAGTTCCAAGAGTACCAAGGGAAAAGTGGACCTAAGCTTAAAGATCTCATTTGGATTGATGAAATTCACAGCTATTAGTTGTTAGAAGTTGTTTTCTCATCGTTTTGGGGTGCTCAAGTTTTTCTTGGGTAGGATATAAGCTTCTTTGATGGACTCCTTAGGAACCTGTATATCTCTCTGTCTGGGCTGTCTGCATTACAGTACTGCTATTGTTAGCTAAGACTGTTAAAACACTGAGAAGGGGGGGAGTTCAAAATTCTTCAAATGCTTTGAATTTTCCCCTTGGGACAAATTGTTGGGTATTCCTAATGCTCTCAAACCTGCTTGAAAGTTTACTGAGGTTAGGAAAATAGATGCCTCTTCTGAGTCATTCTCTCAGGCAGCTGGCATCTCCTGGGTACATGTGGTAAGAATTTGGTGTCTTAAGAGTATGCACTGTAAAACAAGGAGAGGGCATCATTTGTGTTTGCTAACTCTGGCATTAACAGACCACCTAGACCCATTGTCTAGTGCAGTGTTAGCTACATTCAGTGGCCTGCTTGGCAATGATGAGTTATAACTGAACTCACTTCCTCCAAAATTAGACAGGAGCCCTACCATGCCCAATGTTTTTAGGCAACTAGAAAAACTATATCACCACCTTCCCTCGTATTCCAAAGAAAACATGTGGACCAAGGGCATACTCTTGTTGAAAGTTATGTTGACTCAGTTACCCATTGTTCCCAATGCTGTTATCAAAGAATGAATGGAAAGAGAGGAGAGACTGCCCACCCCATCCTCCACATCCTGATCCTTGACTGGTTGTGGGATGATGGAGAATAGATATTCACAATGAGTGGAAAGGAAAGGTGAATCTTGGAAATTTTCAATGCTTTAATTTAAAAAAATTAAAGTCTTTCTTTTTCTTTTCTGATTATGGCCAAAGTTGGAAAGGCATACAAGTTAAGAGTGACATTAGAAACCAGTAAAATAAGGTATAGTCTGGGATGTGATTCATAAAGTGTCCAAACAAAATGTGAAGGAAATAATGGTGCAGTTTTTAGCAAAGTTTAAAAGCAAGTATAATGGAAAAGAGGCAAGGGGGGGCGGCTAGGTGGTGCAGTGGACAGAGCAGCAGCCTTGGAGTCAAGAGTACCTGGGTTCAAATAAGACCTCAGATACTTAATAAAAATTACCTAGCTGTGTGGCCTTGGGCGAGCCACTTAACTCCATTTGCCTTGCAAAAAAACCTAAAAAAAAAAGAAAAGAAAAGAAAAAGAGGCAAGGAGTTACAAATCTAGCAACCATATAAGCCTCATGCTTCTTCTCAGCTACTGCTCCACTGGACATCTTCAATAAATAGATGAGACTTGTGGCTACCACATCATATTTGTACAATTCCCATTTGTAGGAATTCCTAAGTTGAGCTGAGTCACCTAGCTCCTGATGAGAGAGCTGTTTCACTTATTGTCTGTATTGTATAAATTCTCCAATGTATAAATACCTCTGATGCCTGCTTTTTTGTTATTTGATTTGAACAAATAGTTTATTTGTAACTTCCCTATATGTGTTCATTTTGGAGCTGATTTTGGTGGGGAGTCAGGCCTTGACTACAAATCATAGTTTTCCTGCTTCCCCCATTAATGAAACAGCAATCAGAACTAAGATTGAACCTGAAAATCATATATCTTAGACTAGCAATAAAAACAGATATTTAGTATTAATATTAATAGATAACATATATAATTCTAGCCTGGCAATGCCTCCTTCTGAGAAGCTAAACTTCTGCCCTCTTGGCAGTATTTCATCTCCCTAGAAGAAGGGTAGAGAAAAGAGGCAAAAGATGTTTATTGTGTATCCCTTTATTGTTTGACCTCAAAGAGGACCAAAGTGATCTTAACTTGTAAGTGAATTGAATTTAAATGAGTCAGGGCTATACAAAATCATCAGCCTCATTCCTCCAGAGTCATTTGGAATCCTTTGTCAAGATATAGGCTAAGAAGATACTAAAGGTATCTAGTCTACCTCCCTCCAAACCACAGGGTGATACTCCCATGTTACATGTTGAAGCAGGGGGAAATAATCCTTGCCACACATGCAACCTATATCCCCTCTTTTCCACAAGAATAGCACAGAATTTTTCCCCCTTAGTTCTAATTCCTTTTTCACAACCTAATATGGAAATATATTAAACAAAATTGTATAAGTATAACTTTTACCAGATTGTTTGCTGCCATGGGGAAGGGGGAGGGAAGGGAGGATGGTAGAAAAATATGGAATCCATAAATTTGCAAATGGATGGATATTGAAAACTACCTTTAGATGTAATTTAAAAAATAAAATAAAGTACAAAAAAAAAGAATAGCATAGGAGATTTCTTAAACTACGTTATATCTTCCTAATGTAATAATAAACCTGTCAAAAGGGAGAGTTTTCTTTGGTGTGACCTGATCTTGAATTTAAAAAAAAATACTGACATTTTGTGAGTGCCTCTTCCTTTCATAGATATTCACTAACCACTTCTGTAGTTAATGTCAAGTTCACTGGCTTATAGTTTTCAGGCTCGGCTCTCTAGATTTTTTGAAAACCAGGACTTTTTTTTTGTCTAGTCCTGAGAGCCCTCTTTTGTTCTCTATAATCTTTGAAAGATCACTAGAGGGGAATTAATGTTGCTTTGAGCCAATTCTTACAATTTGTTTGAACCTGTTGACTCAAACTCTCTAAGAGCAGTTCATTACCTTTTCTCCTATTGTCTTGACTCCATAACTTTCTTTGTCCTCTCTGGCTCAAAGAAGTTATTCCTTGGCAAAAACAACAACAACAACAAAAACCAAGTAGTTTAAGAGCTGAGAAACATCCTTCTATCATCATCATTAATGTAACCAAATGATGATTTTTTTTTTCCTTGCAAAAATTTAAAAGATATTTTTTTGAGTGTTCCTTGCCAGTTTCTGATCTTTTTGAATTTTGGTACTTCTGACATTGTTCTTTATAGTACCCAATCACACTTTGGTATTTATAACATGTTATCCGCCCTTATTTCCATCTTCTTTAATTCTTGATTCTTAACCTGTTAAAAGTTTCTTGCTTTAGACTACTAAAGCAGATCAAGATTTTCCTTCTATCCTTAAAATTTCCTTCAAGGATTTTTCATGCTTTCTTAGCTTATTTTTTTTTTTATCTTCACTCATCTAAAATTTTTAGGCCATGGGAATCCATTCAAACTCTGGACTATTTGAAAACTGCTCAACTCACATTTTGCATCATTTAACAGATTCTTCCCAACTTCTACTTTCAACAAGATTTTTTCCTAAGAGGCACCTGGTGGTATACTGAATCAAGTGTTGTACCTAAAGAAAACCTGAATTCAATCCTGACCTTAGACATGAACTGTCTTTGACTATGGACAAATCACTTAATGTCTATTTGCCTCATTTTTCAATGGTAAAATGGGAAGAATAATAGCACATACCTCCCAGGGTGGTTTGTGAGGATCAAATGAGGTAGTATTTGTAAAACTCTCAGAGCAGTGCCTGGTACAGATCAGATTCTAAATAAAGGGGCAGCTCTGAGAGTTTTACACGGGCCCTGGAGTCAGGAGGACCTGAGTTCAAATGTGACTTCAGACACTTAATAATTACCTAGCTGTGTGGTCTTGGGCAATCCCATTTGCCTTGCAAAAACCTAAAAAAAAAAACCAACCAAACAGATTCTAAATAAATACTTAGTCTTTCCCCTTTCCTCCCCTAAATTATTACATAAGGAAAAAACTTATTGGTTGTAGCCACAGCCTTCTACAATTTCAGAGACCAAATAGACAGGTTTTGGTTATAGATGTACCTTCTAGCTCCCCCTTGTCTCATGTTCTATTCAGAAGGCTCCTCAGGTGTCAGTCCTAGGCCTTTGATAATAATACTTGTCCTTGGAACCTGTAAACCAAATAGATACCTCAGTTCATGAATTTGGATTTTTCTTTCTGAAGGCCTTTGGATAACCACTTTAGAATTTCTGATCCTAAGTATCAAACAACCCTTCACACTGATAACTGATGACTCTTCTGAGATACCTGCATTTCTTCACCAACTCATTCATATATTATTTCTCCAAGGTAAATCTTCCTTGGGGTAGTCTTTACCTATTTGTTACACAAAGATCAAGTGGATTCATTTTCCTTTCAATTCTGCACCAAGATATATCCCTGCCATTTGCCAGCAATGGGTGGAATAGACAATGACCAAGCTCCAACTAGACTTAAATATCAGTCCTCCAATATTAATATTATTATTATAGTGGGAACTAAGTCGGAAGTTGCCAACTGTGAAACCAACTGTAACAAAATTAGGAAATTAACCCTGCAAAAAAATATACTAGGATCATGCCAATATGTGAATTTTCTGTGTAGGAGCTCAGCAGAACATCCCAGACAAAAGTGAAAAAATATACTCCTGGTCCTGAAATCCCCAAGAGTGAATAGTGAAAGGTTAAATTGAGATCTTCCCTATCAGCTATCATGGTCCAAGGAGAAGGAAGTTCCGGGGGCGGCTAGGTGGTACAGTGGATACAAGCATGGGCCCTGGAGTCAGGAGTACCTGAGTTCTAATCCGACCTCAGACACTTAATAATTACCTGGTTGTGTGGACTTGGGCAAGCCACTTAACCCCATTTGCCTTGCACAAACCTTTAAAAAAAAAAGAGAGAGAAGGAACTTCCTAAACACACTAAACCAAAGAAGATTGATCAAAGCACGTTCTGGAGCAGGGAGTACTGGGGAACATTTTTAGTAAACATGTTTTGGGGTCCATACCTGGGGACTTGGTCCATCCCTAGGTGTTTACCACAAGTCACCTGGAGAAAGTGATTATACTCAGGATCTGATGCTGTTTTGGCCAAAACTTGTGGATCACTGAGTTTGGTCGAGAGAGCCCATTGATTACTGAGTTCAGTCTTGTAAACCCTTGGATCTGTGCCATTTTTGTGTGAGCACTATAAAGGTCTTACTTGGGAAAATGGGCTCTGGAAGTCACCCCTTCGGAGAGGACACTCTGTTGAAGGGACTTTCCCTATCAAGATCCTGGAGGTTGTGTTAAGACTGGACTTTCCCAGCCAGCCAGATTTTCAGGTGTTGTAGCCTCCAGGGTAACTCTCTTCTTTATCTCTTATCTTTGCTTTTTCTTTATCTATGTTGATATTTTCCTACATATATATGTACATAAGTAATTGTGTATCTCTTGGGTTTATAAGTATATTAATCTTAGTTATAAATATATTGTCATTAAATTCTCATTTAGTGTGAGTCATTCTAGGGACAGATCTGAACTGATCAAACAAATAGTCTTCACAGCTTGTAACCCTTTTTGTTACACCAAGAAAAAAGTTTAGATCTTGATTAGGCTGTTCAACATCTAATTGCAGCACGGCATGATTAAAAACCCCCTCCACAATGTGTCATAGTATGTTTTTCTATTCACAACAAGTTCTATTGGAAGTTGTTCAACAGGGCTCTTCCACTTGGACCTCTGCCATCTACTGATACCACTGATACCACTCCAAGTATAGGGTTCTCTAGTGGCAGCAGACTGGAACCCATGGCAAAAAGATGCAGCTGAGACCCAGAAACTTTTCAGAGTCAAGATCTACATATTTATAGAGGCAATGGTTAACAATGACTCCTTTAAGAGGTAGTAATTACCACTGGGCCCAGATTGAAACAAAGAGAACTGAGGAGCTTGCTATCACACTGAAATCCCCTTATTACAATGGGTTCTAACCACAAGCCTGGCAGAGAAAAGCTATCCATTATTATTGAAAATAGTACATTCAAAGCAGAATGAGGCCCTAACCTAGAGTCATGAATAAGCTTCAGGAACACATGGCTGATCACCCTACCAGAGATATGCCTGAAGCTAATCCACTGGCCACACTCCAAATTATCTGGAGTCCTCATTTGTCCAACCTTCCAAAGGACACAGACTGATTTTCTGATATCACCTCAAAAGCAGTCCAGTCCAGTGGAGAAGAGCAGTTATCAAGGTGTCTTAAGGTAAAGTTCAGATCATTCAGACAATAACGAGACAGTCTGGTGGGCAGGCTCTTCACCTTTGAACTGAGCACTCAAAAGGAGATATTCACCTATACTGACTCTTGAACCCCAGCAAATAACCTAGTAATCTGTTATAATCAATGGCAGCAAACTAATCAAAAGATCAAGTCCAGTCTAGTTTAAGTTGCATTCTTGTGGACCCATATGGCAGCCTAACTGGAATTGCTATACATGGTTATAGATGACATGTATCTGAATACTCAAGGGGATCCTTTTCTGATAATTCCCAATGGAATAACAGCAGCCAAGTTTGCACATAACAGATCTCCTCAGTAGCCGAATGGATCCATGCCAGAATCTGCCATGAAAATGAATTTACCATGTGGGACTGGCTCACAAGTGAGATCTCTCCACCTCACCCAGGAAAAAGCAAAGAAAATTGTTGTGCTCCTTGCCATCTCCCATTGCCTTGGAAGAAAGGGATACCTAGGGAAGCTCTCTGAGGGACTAAGTATTTAATCATTCCATGTAGGCCATCTTTCATAACACAAGAGCCTAAATTAGGTGGAAAGCATTCAGTTTATAGGGTAACTACACCTTATGTCACCCACCATGATGTAAAAATATTTCCAGTGACAACAGAATTCTATTTATTAGACTCAATAGGTGACCGAAAATCTAGATCTCATGCCTCATCTCACGCTCAAGCTTCAGACCATTGAAGAATAATGAATAAGACGCTTGAAACAAACCTTTTATTTCAACAATAGGCAATCCCCTTTGACTGGACAGATGGCTTGGGTAGGCAATCTGTTCTTTGAACACCTCCATTCCCTAACATAGCTCCATTATCTCAGATATTGACTAAACCATTATCAGCAGGTAAAAGGAAGAGGAACACTAGCTACAAGTAGGATTTTATAATCCAATGGCTACATATCCAGGCACATCTTTTTATTATTATTATTATTATTATTCAATACAGTATTTACCTGTATATTAAAGTTTAACTAACCAAAGAGAAAACAGATTTTCCTCTTTCTCAATCCCATCTCCCCAGTCCAACCACTCTTATCTTGTGACATAGTTAGAATGAAGCTTCTTGGTTCCATACCTCTCATTATTAGGCAATTCAGAGAATATCCTCATTTCAGTATTCCAGACTACGCTCTTGCCCTACCTCACTGGTAATATGATAGTTTCCTATTAGTGCCACATCAGTTCCTTATCTAAAACGTTTATGTAAGCTTGACCCTGAATGGCACCCAATTGGAGGGTGTCCCATTGCACATCTTAAGCCATCCCATTATATGCTGGTTGCTGGACTAAGGCAATGGAAGTTAAACATCTCTATTGGGAGGGGAGGCAGTGAGCAAAGGGAATAAGCTTTTATTAAGTGTACCAGGGACTATGATAAACACTTTGTAAATATTATTTGAACCTTATAATAACCATGGGAGCTAGATTCTCTTTTTTCCTACTTTATAGTTGAAGAAACTAAGGCAGACAAGAGTTAAATGATGCATCCAGGGTCACACAACTAGTAAATTTCTGAGACTGGATTCAACTCAGTTCTTCCTGATCACTGTGCCACCCAGATGCCTTCATTGGCATCTGTCCTATCAATAAAATTTGTTTTTTTTGAACTGCTATCACTGTGATTTTTTTCATTTGAAATATCTCTTCCTCTTTTGCACTTCAGGGACCTAACATATATTCCAAAGCTGGAAAAGTAATCATACCCTACCTTGTTGTTGTTGGTCCAGTTTTTTTGTTTGTTTGTTTTTTTAGATTTTTGCAAGGCAAATGGGGTTAAGTGGCTTGCCCAAGGCAACACAGCTAGGTAATTATTAAGTGTCTGAGGCCGCATTTGAACTCAGGTACTCCTGATTCCGGTGCTGGTACTCTATCCACTGCCCCACCTAGCCACCCCAAGTCCTTTGTTTTTTAAAAGAACATCATTGGTGATGTCTTGATTTTAAGCATGGAGGTTAAGGGTAACTATCTTTCCAACTAAAGTTCTACAGTACCCCTGAGGAATATCCATTCTATGGTATAGTTAAGTAAGCTTTCTATTAATTGTCAAATAACCTATACTTGCAATACTGAACCTAAATCATCAAGGAATTGGCCTGAAGAAGGTCCACCACTCTGCACATTTTTTTAAATAAATATTCAGTGCTCTGGGATAACAAAAAAAAAAAAAAAGCCAAAAGATAGTCCCTGCTCTCAAAGGAGCTCATGATCTTAGCAAATATATGTCATAAGTCTATATACAGGATAAATAGGAAATAACAAAGGGAAAGCACTGGAATTAAGCGGGTTTGGGGAAGGCTTCCTATAAAATATGGGATTTTAGTTGACACAAAGGCAATCAGAAGGTCAGTAGGCAGAGATAAGAAGGGATTTCCAGGCATGGTGACAACCAGAGAAAATGCCCAAAGCTGTGAGATGGAGTGTCTTGTCTAGAAAAGTCAGGAGGTCAGTGTCGTTGTGTTAAAGAGTACAAGATGTAAGGTGTAGGAAGACTAGACATATGAAAGGGGATTAAATGAAGGACTTTAAATTACAGTGCATTTTATTGGAGAGAGATTCATGTGATCAGACTTGCAGTTTTAGGAAAACTACTTCAAAGGCCCAAAGAAGGAGGGATAGGAGTGTAGAGACTGTTGCAAGTCCCTATAGCTTCACATCTGGATAACTGAAATAGTCTCTTAGCACATCTGCCTGCCTGAAGAATGGAGACAGTGTCAGAGGAAAGTAGGGGTCATATTCAAGAGATATTGAAAAGGAAAAATCAATAGCTTTGGCAACAAATTGGCTATGAGGGGTGAGAAATAATGAGGAGATGAGAATAACTACTAAATCATTTGACTGTAAAACTGACTGCAAAAAGAGAAAGTAAAGGCAGTTGGAAAGTTGTAAGTATTAACTAGGAAATTTAACAGTTAAGTAGAAAAGTAAGTTCAGTTACAAGAGTGTTGTAATGGCTGGATTTCTAAGGGAAATTGCAAGAGTTTCTGGAGAAAGTAGCAAAGGCAAGACTTTTAAAGCACAGCCTGGAAGTTGGGCAGGACTTAGTGAAAGACCAAGGAGTGGTCAAAACATAGAACACGGAACAGCAAGGTGGCACAGTGGATAGAGCACGGGCCCTGGAGTCAGGAGGACCTGAGTTCAAACCCGGCCTCAAAACACTTATTACCCAGCTGTGTAGCCTTGGACAAGCCACTTAACCCCATTGCCTTGCAAAAGCTACAAACAAAACAAAATATAGAACACACATGTCCTATGTATCTTCAAGTGGTATCAGTATAGGTAGACAATGGGATGTAAGCATGGCTAGGTTTTAAGTAGACTGTCTTGTACTGTAGTATTGGGAGTAGGGGTGTACTGGGAAAAAGGTTAAGAAAGGAATTAAGGTATTTGCATCTCAGAACTCCTTTTTTTCCCTTTAGTTTTTGCAAGGCAATGGGATTAAATGACTTGCCCAATGTCACCCAGCTGGGTAATTATTAAGTGTCTGAGGCCGGATTTGAACTCAGGTCCTCCTGACTCCAGGGCCAGTGCTCTATCCACTGCGCCACCTAGCTGCCCCTCAGGACCCCCCCTTTCAAAGGGATAGGCTTTAGCATGGTCAACTTTAGGTATCTTTATCTGAACATCAATTTCTGTTTCCTGGTGGCCCAGGAAGGGAACCATTTATCTAAATAACAATGGGAAGAATCAGAAATCCATAGGATTTGCAAGGCTAGCAGAGAAGAAAATAATAACTTGGCATATCATTTTTTCTCTAATATTTCCTCTTATATAATACCAAACATGGAATCATGAAGAAATGAAGGATATAACCAAAAAAATTATCAGAAAATATGGACTGCATCTATAAGATCCACTAACATCTAAATGATGCCAAGATAAAGGGAGGAAGATCCTAGCACCTCGAGTGTACCATGATGAATTTACAGAAGGACAAAAAAGTCCAGAAGATAGGCAAACATGGATGAATTGGAATCTATGTCACTGTTGGGAATACTCATAGATCATTTGAGTGTACTAAGTAAAAGCTATTGGCCTCAGCTATGTGGAGCCTCAGGTCTAGTCTCCATGGAGCTTTACGCAAGACCCAGGAGATAGATTAAGCACTCAAAAATGGGAAAAGCAGCTCAATTAGACCAAGTATGCAGAGAAAAGATATTTGCTGGGAGGTATAGCCAGTCAGAGTATCTAAGAAACAGAAAGGTTCTAAAAGCATGATGGAAAATCTGGGATATTAATATTCATACATCATGATTTATTCATCATTTTCAAATAAAGAGGTACCCAGTGTTTCCTATTTTGTTTTATCACACAGAAACCACACCCCATTGAATTTTGGCATATGTAGTACTTTTCTGTCTTCAACTTGGGCTACCAGCCTGGTACTGGGATAGCTGAGTAAGAGGATTGAACAATTGTCATTTTTTTTTTGCACAATTCAAACCTTTTCGAGAAAAACTAAATCATTGCATAGCTCCATTACAGTTTATAAGACTACTTGACTTCTCACAGCTTGTCCAATATTGTGTATTTGGTAGATAAAAAAAGATGTTGACTAGTGGATAGAGAACAGGCCTGAAAAGAAAGAAGACCTCTTGATTCAAAAACTGCCTCTTACATATAATAGCAGCAAGACATTTTTAAAAAGTAACTTTATTTTATTTTTTAAATTACATGCAAATGGGGCGGCTAGGTGGCGCAGTGGATAGAGCACTGGCCCTGGAGTCAGGAGTACCTGGGTTCAAATCCTATCTCAGACACTTAATAATTACCTAGCCATGTGGACTTGGACGAGCCACTTAACCCCACTGCCTTGCAAAAATCTAAAAAAAAAAAAACTACATGAAAAGATATTATTCAGCATTCATCTTTTGTAAGCTTTTAAGTACCATATTTTTCTACCTTACTTCCTTTCCTTCCCTCTATCCATGATAGCAAGTAATCTAATATGTTATACATGTGCAATCATGTTAGTTATATTGTGAAAGAAGAATCGGGATTAAAGGGGGAAAAAACATAAACATGTTTTAAAAAGTGAAAATAGTATGGTTTGGTCTTCATGCAGACTCCATAATTTTTTCTCTGGATGTGGGTGGAATTTTTCATCATAAGTTTTTTTGAATTTGTCCATCATTGAACTACTGAGGGGAGCTAAGTCCATCATAGTGGATCATCACATAGTGTTACACACAATGTTCTGCTGGATCTCTTCACTTCATTCAGTTCAGGGTAAGTCTTTCCAAGCTTTTCTGAAGTCCTCTCCCTCATGATTTTTTACAGAACAACAGTACTGCATCATATTCATATACCACAATTAGGTAAGAAACTTGAAAGAGTTGCCAGGGCACTTCAAGATGAAGTAGCAGACAAGATGCAGACCACTAAAGATAGTGGAAATTCTCTTTATCAAGAGAAAACAGCCTGTGATAGAAATCTGGCCTCTTTGGTCAGGATAGATTTGGATCGATTTGGGTTCTTGACAGACTGACTTCTAAGTGCTTTAGCAACTCTCCAAAACGAAGTTGCAGAAAAGTTACTAATCCGCATGAATGTAGATTCTTATACCAATTAGATTTAAATCTTGGTTCTCTTTCTATCCCAATCCACACACCCCCACCCGTTCATCTGATAGTCTCAAATATCAAAGTTATTCTAATACATATATGTATAGATATATCTGTGAATATATAGATCTATGTATATTTATGTATGTATTATATATGTTTATACGGATTAGTGACTTGGAGCACTTAATAGGCTGTTGATATTTCACAGGTTTTACTTTACAAACTTTTCACAGCAAAACATTTTCATGCCAACACGCATTCATTAGCTATTTATTATTTGCCACGCGCTTCGGGAATACTGGGAATACTCTTTAGGAAAAGATGGAGGAGTACTTGGTCATCAGTGACAACTAACTAGCGCATTCCGCCTGCCGGCATTTGATCCCCATAAACCACCGTGGGGTGGGCCGATCGCCCCGACCCCTCGGCTTAGCGACAACTCTGAGCAAAGGGAGTCGGAAGCCTCTTCAGGTAGCTCAGCCCTTTCCTCAGAGGCGGGGCGAGCGGCAAACACCTTCCCGGGAGGAATCGTGCAGGTTTATAAGGGGAACTCGTGGGGGGTGCCGACAACTTCCCTCCCCTCCCCTCCCCCCAGCCTCCCTTCCGCCCGCCCACTAGGCCTCAGCTCCTGCAAAGCGGCTGCAGAGGGGGCAGGTAACCAGTCCGTCGGCCGCCAGCATTCCCTGAGTTTCAGTATCTTTGCCCTGTGGGCCGAACAACAACAGAGACAAACCAAGCACAGTTAAATAAGCGATGGAAACGACGGGAGCCGTCTCGGCAGCTACCACCACCTCCGCGGTACAAGCAAAGCGCAGCGCCAGGGCCCAGGACAGGTTTCAAAACAAGCTCGTCCACTTTGGCCCCTCCCTGCGCATGCGTTCTTTCCTAGTTTCCGGGCTTTCGGCCAATCCGTGAGGCCCCGCCAACCGGCCAATCAGGAGCTTTCTTATAAACGCCACCAATCATAAGCTGGAGGCGGGAAATTTAAGCGTCCTGGAGGTGGGCCGTCATTTTGAAAACTGGGCGTTTCCGGTTCGGGGCAAAAGAAGTGTTTTTAGAACTTCATCTGGACGGTGTCCTCGGATCCTTTTTAGTGAAGAATTGTGTTTCGCTGGTAGGTCTTTCCGGAGGGCTTGGCGGGGGGGGGGGCGGAAAATGGTGGGGGGAGTGCATGGGGGGCTAATGTGGGGCGGAGGGGGATCCGGTCTGTGCTTCTGCCCCTGCAGGGGGGCAGTTTGGAGGCCCCGGGGGGCAGGGCCTCCGCCGCTGTGTGCCGGGATGATGGTTGTAGAGAAGAGAGAAGCAGCCAGTTGCTGTTTAGCCCCGCCTATGGATGCCGCCAGGCCGGGGCCAGAGCGCGTGCTACAAACCCGTGGGCTGGCCCGATGACCCGGGCAAATCGCTGAGCCCCTCGGGCTTCTAGACGGTTCTCTAAGGCCGTACGCTGCGGAGGTGGCGCCCAGCATCGCTGGTGGAGGGGATTTCTTATCTTTCAAATCGCTAGTCTTGTCCCTGTCATGTTTTTGTGGTTAGGTCATTTCAGTCCCGACTCTCCGTGACCCTCCTTGGGATTTTCTTGGGAGATATATTGGAAGGGTTTGCCTTTTCCTTCTCCAGCGCATTTTGCAGATAAGGAAACTGAGGCAAGAAAGGGTTGAGTGGCTTACTAGGTTCACAGTGCTAGTGTCTAAGAGTATTTGAACTCAGGTCTTCTAGACTCGGAGCACTAATCTTTTGCATCTACACTCTCAAAAAAGGCACTGATTTGTGCATACCCATTGACTCACAAATACAACTACTAGGCTTATACCCAAACCCATTTTTATAAAAATATGTGGAGCACCACTCTTTGTTGAAGCAAAGAACTGACAACAGAGTGGATGTCCATCAACTGGAAAATTACTGAACAAATTTTTTATAAGTGTTATTGAGAATTAATATTTGAGAAAAAGATTCAGAAACAGGGAGTGAGCTACTTAAATAATGACAACATGGTAAAGAGAAACTGTGAAACACTTAAAAACTATGATCAATGAATGCAATGACTCCAGAAGAATGACATGAATCTATACTTGCAAAATGAGACACAAAAAGTGGCTGTATTTGACAAACTTTTTTTTTAGGTTTTTTTGTAAGGCAAACGGGGTTAGGTGGCTTGCCCAAGGCCACACAGCTAGGTAATTATTAAGTGTCTGAGACAGAATTTGAACCCAGGTCCTCCTGACTCCAGGGCCGGTGCTTTAGCCACTAGGCCATCTAGCTGCCCCTTTGACAAACATTTTGAATAACTCTACTCAGACTATAAGGGAGGTTTTTCTACCCCTTTAGGGGAAGGAAGAGGGGATTGGCTAGAAAGTAGCAATAAGTGGTCTCCAAAAATTAACAAAATAAAGTGTCATCTCTGTACATGTGATGGGAGTCATATTAACAATACTGATTACCTAGAAACTGGCATCAATTACACAATGCCCTCCTTCATTGTTTTATATCATGGGTCAGATAGGCAGTGTATATACACAGAATCTTTTCAAAAGAAACAATTCAAATATCAATATATTATGCTTCAGCTGAAGCAAATGGATGTGATTATATCCTCAGCTGTAATCAGGATAGGGAGGTGTTTTTTTTTTTTTTTTTGGAAGGGCACAGTTTTAAAAAAGCAATGAATAAAAACCAGGCTATGCATACAAGGCTGATTCAACAATATAAAATTATAAATATAACAAACATCATTAAAAACGATATCATTCTTATATCAACAAATGAAGAAAAAGGCTTTTTAATAAAATGACAATCTGCCATTAAAAAGCATAGGAATGGGGGCAGCTAGGAATGAATAAGCACCGGCCCTGGAGTCAGGAGGACCTGAGTTCAAATCCAGAATCAGACACTTAATAAAAGTTATCTAGCTATGTGACCTTGGCAAGTCACTTTAATCCCATTGCTTAACAAAATTAAAAAAAAACCTAAAAAAAGCATAGGAATGATGCATTCCTCCCTATGGTAGATAAAACCAAGCACTAACTAGCTTTAACTGTATTGAGGTTTGAGAATATAGGAACACCAGTACTCACTAGTGGAGCAGTGATCAGGCCCTTGGCCTCTGAGTGGATTGTTCCCAGTAAAACCTTCTTAGGGTTAATATTCCTGGTGAAGTCGTCTCAGGGTTGAAACTAGTTTGGCAGAAACTAGTCATAGACCCACATCTCATACTTGTATACTAAGAGAAGGTTAAAATGGGTACCAGACTTAGACATAAAGGATGATACCAAAAGTCAATTAGGACAACAAGGAATAGTTATGTCAAATCTATGGAAAGGAGAGGAGCTTACTTTTTATTTATTTATTTGTTTATGTATTTATTCCCATTCTGCACAATGTTCTTCTATACATCACCAAAATATTCCTGTTCAAGAGCAAACATAATACCCCCTCCCCCACAAAAAACATAGACCCGCATGAACGATAAAGCAAAGGGGAGAGAAAAAAACAAAATTAAATAATAATAATAATAATAATAACAATAATAATTGTAGGTATGGCCAGGCGGCGCAGTGGACGGAGTACCGGCCAGAGTCAGGAGCACCCAACAATCACCCAGCTGTGCGACCCCACACAAGCCACCCCAACCCCATTGCCCTATTAAAAAAAAAAGCAAAAAAAAGACCCAAGATAAAATAAAATACTACTAATAATAATAGTAGGGGTGGCTGGATGGCAGACAGATCACTGGCTCTTGAGCCAGGATCACCCAGGTCCAAATTCAGCCTCAGACACCCAAGGGAGAGGAGTTTATGACCAAAAAGAGAGAGACTATAAATTGCAAAAATGTAATTTTGATTACATTAAATTTAAAAATTTTTGCACAGATAGAAGCAGTGCAATCTAGATTAGAAAGAAGTGCAGAAAACTGGAAAACTTATTTCCCTGAATTGACAGTCAAGCAAGATTATATGGTCCAACAGGATCCCCTCCTCCCTATCATCCCTCTCTGTCATCTCATTGGTTAGTCTTCAACCTGTGAGAAACTACCCCAGCAACAAAGAAAAGAATGAAAGATTTTCATAAAATATTACTTCACCATCCAGATGGTGAGAACCTTCAGGAGTATAACTATCTTATTGAAGTAAAGTAACTTGTCTTGGAATGCCAGGTCTAGGAACAGTCTACTATCCTCCCAGTTACTAGAAATATCCTTATCGAGAAAACAAATGGCATTACAAGTCTCATTTGGAATGCAAGGTCTATCTTCTAAGAATAATGGTTTGGTTTTCTTAATTTTTTCAACCCTGAGAGAACTTCACTAAGAATATTAACCCTAAGAAAGTTTTATTGGGAACATTCCACTCAGAGGCCAAGGACCTGATCACTGACTTTTTTGCACCAGGGCCTCTGGTCTGACAGCTTGCCCTCTGCATAAGGGTAGTCTGGCCTGGTCATGCCTGGCATGCTATGTGTTCTGGGATTGGCAATTTGCCTGCTGTGCTGATGCTGGAAGCTTTTTAAACTGGCTTAGCCAGGATCTTGGAGATTAAGTTGCTGATCTATGCTATGGTTAAGAGCTTCCTGCTGGCTTACCTTGACATCACTTGCACTGGGCTAGGCTGCATTCCTCTTTTACCTAAGTAATATAGATCTTTCCTGAAGTCCTAAGTTATATAAGCTGGAAAATTGTTCACTTCATCTTTTTGTGGATTCTGTTGCTCCAGAATTCTATTAAAGACTTTGATTTAAATGTTATTTCTGAGGGAAACTGAGGAGAGCTCTGACAATTTCTTGTCTTCTCTTGGCCGTCAATTTTTTTGGCCAGACAATGGGGTTAAAGTGACTTGCCCCAGATCATACAGCTAGGTAATTAAGTGTCGGATTTGAACTCGTCCTTCTGACTCCAGGACTGGTGTTTTATCCACTGTGCCACCTAGCTGCCCATTCTCTTGGCCATCTTTCCCAGTGAATCAATAATAGGCATTTACTAAGATTCTTGCTGTACCTTAATTATTCTATTAATTTATTCTCATTCTCTCTCTCTCTCTCTCTCTCTCTCTCTCTCTCTCTCTCCCTCCCCCCCTCTCCCTCCCCCTCCCCCCCCTTTAATTTGTGGGAAGTATCTGTCCTCTAGAGTTTTAGTTGTATATTGCATCAATTTTGATTCTTAAGTTTTTTCACCGCTGTCTTGCTGTACAATCTTGTCAATACATTGTTCTCCTAGTTCTGTTCACCTGTGCATTATTTCATACAAATTATCCATTTCCCCTGCAAACAGTCCTTCCTTCCATCATTTACTGTAATTCATTTCAAATTTTGTGGGATAAAAATCCACTTAAAAAAATATAGAGACTTGGGGCACCTAGGTGGCACAGTGGATAAGAGTACCCGCCCTGGAGTCAGGAATACCTGAGTTCAAATCCGGCCTCAGACACTTAATAATTACCTGTGTGGCCTTGGGCAAGCCACTTAACCCTATTTGCCTTGCAAAAAAAAAAAAAAACCCTAAAAAAAATAGAGAGACTCCACTGAGCAAAAAAGAAAAAAAAAGTTTATTTTGGCTTTTCTCGAGAAAAAGGCACACTCCAAGTCTTACAAAGGTAGTGAAGATCAAGTTGCTGCCCCAATTGACAGTGCAGCAAGATTATATGGCCTAACACAATTCTCTCCTCCTCCGCCTCCCTATCGTTCTTCTCTGTCAATTCATTGGTTAGTCTTCAGAGTCCCATTCTACTTGTGAAAATCTACCCTAGCAACAAAGAAAACAATCAAAGGTTTTCATAAAATATGACCTCACCATCCACTTGGTGAAGATAACCTTCAGGATTATAACTATCTTATTGAAGTAATGTAACTTGTCTTGGAATGCATGGTCTAGGAATAGTCTGCTCATCATCAAGCAAGAAGAGTCTTATGAGCTTCTTTAGAATGCAAGGTTCTTCTTTTGGGAAAAAGTCTACTATCCTTCTAGTAGTCAGTAAAAGTAGTCTTAATCAAAAGTTAGGAGAGTGAGCCACCTGTTTGGAATACAAATGGCTTTCTTCTAGGAAATAGTTTAAGAATAATAGTTTGGGGGTGGCTAGGTGGTGAAGTGGATAAAGCACCGGCCCTGGAGTCAGGCGAACCTGGGTTCAGATCCGGTCTCAGACACTTACTAATTACCTAGCTGTGTGGCCTTGGGCAAGCCACTTAACCCCATTTGCCTTGAAAAAATAATAATAACAATAATAATAGTTTGGGGTGTTTAGATTTTTGCTTATTGGGCTAAATATGAGATCTTATGAGTTCTTGTATCAAACCTAATTTATTTTCTAGCTTTTGTTAGTGAATGTTTGCCAGAGAAGTTGTAGTCTTCAGTTTATCAAACACCATATTTCACTGTATTCTTTCAGTTCTGTATATTGTGGACCTAATCTGTACCATTAAATACTGTTAATGTGCATCCTTGCATTATCCCTATTTTACTGCAGGAGCTGCAGTTTATCATTCAGAGAGAGAGAGAGAGAGAGAGCGCACTTATTCTTGACTTTAGATAGATACTATTTAACATATTAAGGAAAAGTTCATTTTTCCTATACTTAGTGGACTTTTAAAAAAATAACAACTGCATGTTGAGTTTTATCAAAAAGCTTATTCTGCATCTACAGTGATGATATGGATTTGATTGTTATCAATATGGTCATTATTTATAATTTAATTCATTGAACCAATCTTTCCTACTTGATCAGAATGCACAATTTTTGATGTGTTGTTATAAACTCTTTGCTAATGTTTTCTTTTAATTCTAACAAAGGTCTTTAAGACTTTTAAGACTCTTATTTTCTTCTGATTTATCTCTCAGCCCTTATTCCCCAGCATGTATTCTATCATCCATTGACACTAGACTCTTTACTGTTCCTCATCTACAAAACTCTATCTCCTGAGTGGTCATTTTCACTCCTCCTTTCTTCCCAACCTTCCTTCAAGACTTGGCATAAATCCAGTCTTCTATAAAACACACACACACTCACACTTTCATATTTATCAGCCTTTTATTTTTCTGTGGCCCAAAAGACTCTAATACAAGCAATTTTTGAAGCAGTAAATATTGATTACTCGGTGAAGCTAATTTTGTAATGTCTGTTGGGAACTGTGTGAGATAGACACTCAAAGGAATCAAGAGTCCAGAGTCTGAGTCAGGGAGCAGGAAAGTTTATTTTTCTTTGAAGAAAAAGGATACATCTCCATTGCAAAACCAGGAAGTGTTCAAGAATAATAATTTGCAGGTCATTTTTATAGTAATTAATATACTAATAGTATTATAGTAATCTTCTTACTAATATTATCCAATAGATACAGAGCAAATTCAATCCTCATTTTCCTAATTATATAGCTAATCTCTATTAGATTTTTAGAAAGTCATAGTTTTCAATCACTTATTACTATAATTATTCAGAGTCAATCTATACCCTATAAAAAGTGAAGTTCTACAAACCCTCAACATGCATTTCCTTTGACCAAATTAGAAGTTACCCAACCAGAAAAAGGAGTAAATCTAATTTTCTTAAAATTACCTCATTTTCCAAGAAGTGCAGGTGCTATGGAAACCAGATAGTGTTTGTCTTTGTACTTTCTTAGTGACCCCCCCCCCCCCCCCATGATAAAAGGAAGCTTCACTTGAAGTTCATCCTTACCACCTGCATAAGAATTTTCTTTCTACATATGAACAACAAAGCTCTAGGGCAAGAGATAGGAAGAGAAATAACTGTAGACAACATGAAATCCTTGAGAATCTATCTCCCTAGGCAAAAGCCCAAAAATTGTATGAAGGAAGGTTTCTATGAGGAAACTTCCAGAAGATCATCTCTCATTGGAATCATGGTAGGAAAAAGACCCTCATAAATAATGTGCATATATGCATAAAAATGAAATTCATAAAAGTAAGTTGAATGATTGCTTTTATATACCCAACTTTGTTTTTGCTTTAGATGCATGAAATATTCTCCTGTGTAGTCAAGAAAAGCCTAGGCACCTAAACTGGAAGAGATCTAAAACTGGTCTAATGCCAGGGAAAGAAGGACAAGAGGGAGAGGAGTATATATGTGTGTGTGTGTGTGTTCAATTTTAAAAGGTTTTTACTTGTGTTTTTTTAAATTGTCAATGATTTACTACTACTCAGTATGGAGAATAGTAATTTGTAATTCAGAACTTCTACAGTTTTGGTACTGCCAATAAGATTCTATGGAAGGATATTGAACCTTTTGGAAAAGCACCAAAAAAAAAAAAGACAACTCATTTGGCATTTCCTGAACCATAGATACCAAAAACCTCAGTGGTCACGTGCCCCTTTCTCACCCTTATCTAGCTACATACTTCCTTTTCCATTTTCTCAAGTTTGAACAAATTAATTTAAAAAAAAGCTTTAGAAATACAAACTTGTCCCTAGTGTTGATTTCTTACTGTTTTTTTTATTTCTTATTGTTTATTTTTTGTCAGTGATACTAACAAACTATTGCTATCATTTGGGATGTGCCAAAAAATATTGGTCATGATAAATCCTTAAGTAACATAAGATTATAGACCACAAAATTTAGATCTCAGTAATTTCTTTTTTATATTTATCCAGGAATAAGCATTATTGTTTATTTTTGGAATAAAATGGCATCTTCATCAGTTCCTAATCGCTACAGAAGAGATGCAAGCACAGAAATGATAAGAACCAAAGTTGCTCGCCGAAAATCAGTTACCTGGAAGGAAAACAGATATAAGAAATATGAACAGAATAGACACTTTGGCTTAATAGATGTTAATACCAC
Organism: Macrotis lagotis; assembly: GCF_037893015.1. NCBI lineage: Eukaryota > Metazoa > Chordata > Mammalia > Peramelemorphia > Peramelidae > Macrotis > Macrotis lagotis. Next base: position 436,687,745 of record NC_133658.1, on the reverse strand, counting down.
AGCCTTGGAAGAGAGAAGTCTTCCTCCACTGGATGAGACTGTTGAAAACATGGGAAAGGATACTGTCAAGCCAAGTGAGTATAGCTTATTGTAACTGGGAAGTCATTGAAATCTAAAGGGTAATTCCCTTCTGTGGAGAAGGTAGAACTTTAATGTATCGTTTCACTTAAACATTTTGGGTGAAAAGTTTTTAAATATAGATGATGTAATGAAGTAAAAACAGCCACTTATAGGAATTCAGTTCAACAAATATTTATTAACCAGCCACTAGATACAATGCACTATGCTAGATAGTAGAGGAACAAAGACAAATTATGCAGTTGGAGGATTTGGCCACTGATAAGATGTTCAAGAGATGGAAGAGTTAGTGATTTACTTTAAGCTTTGGTGACTGGGAGGGTGGTGGTGCCATCAATATGAATGAAGAATTTTAGGTTGTTTGGAGGGGTGTAGAAGGGAAAGTGATGATAAATTCCATTTGGGATATGATGAATATATGAAACATTCTTGAAGAGATGGCCAGGTAATTGAAGATGCAGGGCTAACATATCTAGTCCTAGATTGGGTTAAGAAAGAAATGTTGCAAATATGAATTTGAATGATTTGTATTGAAGTGGCATTTGATGCCAGGATCCAGAATCAGTTCACAAGTGGTAAAGGGTGTGTGTGCAAGTATAATTATATGTAATATATTTAAAGTATATATAATACATACAGAAATATGTTTAGAGAATGCCAAGGACTAAGGCTTGGAGAATGTTACAGTTAGGGACCAAGACGAAGAAGGGAAGGAATCTAGAAAGAAATCAAAGACAAAATGAAATCAGGGGAGCATCATTTCAAGAAAGTCAAGGAAAGAGAGAACATCAAGGCTATTCAACAGTGTTTGATAAGGAACTGAGAAAAGACCACTGAGTATGGAAAGGTAAAGGCAACTTGAGGTATTTAAGGATGTGTTTTCAGTAAAATCATAAGTTAAAAACATTGAAAATTGTTAGTTGGCAAATGTAATGGGTTTTTAAAAGCAAATAAAACATTGGCTCTTTTCTTAATTGAGAGGACTTGGGGTTGGACAGAGAATGTAAAAGGTTAGGAATAACCTTTCTGAAAGTGCAGGAAGGGATGACTTGCACAGCTGTACAAACTGGCCTCCTACCAAGTCAGTTTACTGAAGCTAGACAATCTTTTTTGGTTATCTTATATGTTGTATTGCTTCTTTTGTCTTAAGAGTTAACTATCAATAGTCTACGAGAGATGTTGAGTAATCAGAGAAAGGAGATGCTTCAGCAATATAAAGAGAAAAAGCTGCTTGAAAAAATGAAAGAGCAACGAGAGAGAGCCAGAGGAGGGGTATTTAAAGTTGGACTTTACAGACCTGATCCTCCTCAGTTTCTTAAAGCTCCTCCAAGGCAGAAGACAATGAAACCAGAACCAAAGAAGGTAAACTGACATCTTAAATGGACAAAAATGAGCTAACTTGTATCTTTATGGAAGCTTAATAACATAATAGTAGTACCTCACAATAATATAGTGCTTTAAGGTTTGAAATCTGATCCTCACAATAATCCTGGGAGGTTAGGGGCTATGATCCAATTTTACACATGATAAAATTGAAGCAAGTAGAATTTAAATGACTTGCCAAAGGTAACACAGCTATTAAGTGTCTAAAGCTAGATTTGAAATCAGGTTTTACTAACTCCCAAGTCCAATGCTCTCTCCATTGACATTGAGCTACCTCTAAATGATTACAAATGATAAGTGCATACTAATTTAATGAATTAAGAGACTATAGGAAGTTTCTATTCTAAGATAACCTTGTTTCCTATAAGGAATATTAGAAATGAGATTTTTGGGAGACATAAAAAGTGAGAGGCACTAGAAGTATCAAAATTTGTAATTAAAAAGTCTAAATGTAGGTAGAAATAAAAATTAGCCTTTTAATGTTTAATGGGTTATAATAGTTTGTAAGTAAAATTTGAATAGCATTCCAGAAGATAAAAATAAACCCGCTAGCCACTCTAAATTTTAATTAATTTTTCCAAGACTTCCAAAAAATATTGACACATTTTTATCCAAAGTATTACTTTTTATTTCTGTGAATCAGCATGTAAGTTTGTATCTACAAAAAGATTTTGTAGGAAACACTGCATATACAACGACGGCCTTTTAAGCTGAGTGAAGAGTTAATGAGTTCTCTCTGGTTATTCTTTTGTTCATTAAAAAGGATTTGGAAATGAGAATATACAATTAATATCTGTTTTCAGATAGAATATTTTACTCTTCTAGACATTGAAATGCCAAACTTGTGAATATAAATTGCAAGAAGACCTCACAAAACTATTTGTTAAAGGCAGAAAAGTATTGGATTAGTTTATGTATATAAAAGATAACACACTTTTAGAAAATAATCTTTCTAGACTAATGAGCTATGAATTATATTCTTGGAGTCCTTGTGGATTGTTTTGTGAAGGACTCAATTCTGTATTCTAAGGCCAAAAAGACCAACATAATGGACATCATTAGGAAAGATTTTGAAAGCAAAGCAAATCATCCTATTCTAATGAGAAATGCGAAAGGAATCGGGTGGCGTAGTGGATAAAGCACCGGCCTTGGAGTCAGGAGTACCTGGGTTCAAATCTGGTCTCAGACACTTAATAATTACCTAGCTGTGTGGCCTTGGGCAAGCCACTTAACCCCATTTGCCTTGCAAAAAAAAAAAATCTAAAAAAGAAAGGAATCAAAGATAATAAGAATCTTTGAATATATATGACACACACACACACACAGTTCTGATCTTTGGGCCTTACAAAAGAGAAACAGAACCAGAAGAGACCCAAAGAGGAGCACTTAAAGTAATTAATTCATATTTGACAGGTATCTCATGAGAATAGATTCCAACTCTTCTTCCTCTGTCAGTTATGGAAAAAACTAAACTAAGCTGACATAGTTAATATTTTATTTTTTTTAAGTAGGAATGGATGATTTTGCTCTGAGCATGTTTCCCAAATGACTATATAGTATTTGGAAAAATATCTTGAAACATGATTGAAGCAGTTTTATGACACATCAAAGGGAATAACAAGTACTTCACAGAGGACACAGTAAGTTTTTAAAACCTCACTAGTCCAAGCTTCTACTGAAACAGTATCAAGCATTTAAATTGATTAGTTGGATTATGATTCATTTTGAATTTCAGATGTCCAAGTGGATCACTAATCTTTTGAGGTTAATCTTATGTAAGCAATCACATAATTTCTGCAGCATAAGCATCAGAGTAGTAGATTGAGATCACTGAGTCCATTCACTAGAACATGCTATTATATATGTTCAGTGTCATGATAGTAAACTCCCTAAATAACAATATCAGTGCTATAGATTATGTTTTATTTTATGCATCATCTAAAATTTATTTAATTTGTGACTCAAGTAAATTGCCAATTTGTAAATTTAATTTACCCTCAAAGCTAATTAACTATCAAAGTACTTTGAATGACTTTCTACTTTTAAATATATCAAAATCAGAGTAGGAGTTGTGATATTTTCAGTATGTTGACTAAAAGTGGATGAAAACATGCTGTTTCGTGTTTGTAGATGAACCATAACCTTAACAATATCAGGAAACACACCAAGTTATTGCTTATCCTTTTTGAACTTGCTAGGGTCACAAGCTAGTAAGGTTGAATTGAACTCAGGTTGCCCTGACTTCAGGGCCTATGCTTTATCCACTGAACCACCTCACCACCTTTGCCTATCCTTCTAATTACAAATCTTTTTGTTGTTTGGTCTGTCTGATATTAAGTGATATTCAGAAATAGTCCTTATTACTATAATTAAAAGGGGCTATTGGCAAGTTGAAGACTTAAAGAGTTCCAGAGGTGGGAAATGATGAAGACAATAATTACTTTAGTTTTCCCAAGAACATCTTGCCCACTTGGGCTACCAATCTTTTAAACATAAACAAACAAACAAAACAAAAACTACTTTGCCTAATTAGCAGTAGTTTTTCCCTGGCATCTGAAAGGGAAGTAAATTTAGCTTTCACGGGGAGAGTTTAATAGGGTTGACAATAAGGGGAGTGGAATTCAAGTTTCTTTGCTACTCCTGGAGATAGGATAAATACAGGGACTATGGTGAGGGGATGGCATTGGAGGCAGAGCAGATTCTCACCTCTGATTGTGAAGGGTTAATTGACTACGCCTGGTGCATATATTAAACTGTGCTAAGTGTATGCATATATTCAACCCTTCTCCATCAGAGTGACCTCACCTGCCACTCCTTCACCATGTGTTCCTGTTCCAGTTTTGTATTGCCAGAATTGGGTGTTTGATCCATCAAAGCCTCAGTGATGTAGAATCTGTCAAACTTCTGTTTGCCTTTAAGTGTTTACATTTGCATAGTGATCAAGTTTTTCTTCTCCAGTGGTAAGAAAATGTGGAAGGTTAAAATAGTGACACTCTACTCCTGTCCCCAAATGGAGGATTAGAAGAACTGACAGGGGAAAGCAGGATGAGTAGCAGGAACTGGAAGAAGTAGAAAGGACAATTTAGGGTTGTTTTAAGACAGGAATGAACAAGTGAGCATCTTTCACAATCATTCAGTGGGCTCCCTTGGCAGACATTTTCGGACTCAGCTTCACTTGCTATCTTCTAGAAAGAATCCTGTTCTGGATAGATATTCAGTTAGATGGTGTATAATGTGCCTTCCAGTTCAAAGATTCTCTGATTCTAAATAAAATGACTAGTTAGATCCTACTATAGAATTATTGGTAATACTTCCTTCTTCAAATATTTTAAGAACCTGCATTTAAAAACTTTTGGGAAATTTATTCCTTGTTCAGAAAAGCAAAAACCTTAAGTAGATAGGTGGAATCTCTTTTGTTCTCAGTTTCATAGAATAGTATTGAAAAGATGGAACATTAATTTTTTTTAAAAAGCGTCCAGTAGTACATCTTGTGATTATATTATTATTTAATTTTCCCCCCTCAATTCTTTTGGTTTATCTACCCTAGGCTATTCAAACCTCTGTCCAGATGACAAGGTCAAAGGCCAAGAGCCAAATGGAGCAGCCAAAGGTATTTTAAACAGTGTTGCAAGTCTCTTTGTTGTCTTTTCAAAGAATGAGTAGTAAATTTTGCATATTTGTAGATTTTTATAATCTGTAAAGTAATGTTAATTTTGTGAAATCTTTATAACAAGTATCTGCAAAAAGATCACCATGAAAATAATTGCAGCTTTTACATCAACATTGGTTCCTAAAGAAACTAAAATGCTAGCAAAATTCTATAGAGAACTTGATAAGACCTATAAAATCAACATATATTCTGATCTTTGGTAACTTAAATGCAAAGTAGAGGATAGAAAGAATGGAAAGAAATCTGTGTAAAACATTATTCATGAGAAATTATCAATATTTATAATTTATTAAAGCCTCATTCTTCTATATCATGAACACTTAAAAAAATCCTACATGCCATACATGGTGAGCATCTCAGGAACAGAAAGAATAAAACTGACAAAGATTTGGTAATGACATGGGAGTTAACCTGATTTAGCTATCTTTGTACAGTCTAACCTAATCATCAACTCAAAATTGATAAGAACAAGATAAGAATTGGTTTTTTTTTTTTTTAAGAAAAGAAAAATTAGAAAAAGATGAAAGAATGGAAAAGTAATTATTAAACTCTTAAAGTAAATTCTATGCCAAGCAATAAAATTACAAGGAGAAAAGCGAGTATTATCAAACAGTGGATCCCGATAATTTCCATTAAAGTTTTTATTTATTTTGAGTTTTACAATTTTACAGTACCACCCCCCACAGAAGGCAATTTGTCAGTCTTTAAATTGTTTCCGTGTTACACATTGAGTGTGATGAGAGAGAAATCATATCCTTAAGGAAGAAACATAAAGTATAAGAGATAACAAGATCAGACAGTAAGATATTAGTTTTCTTATTGATGATTTCAAAAAGTATTTAATTCCTTAGAACCAAACTGCTTTGCAAGCTCTTATGGCAAGGTTTCTTTAATCTCTACATCAAGATCATTCATATTTCCTCAGAAGTCATAGCAGAAATTTCCCTACTCAGTGACCCTTGGTCCAAGAAAATATCAGGTGAGGCATAAAACAGGGAGATATTTGCTTACCAGATGTGATGGAGGCAATCCAAGGCAGAGTTCAGGTCAAGGTCTATGAGTCTTAATGAAAAAAAAAATGTTATTTACCTCAAGAAGGAGAACTGGTATTGAGATGAACTGATGAACTTTGAATGCAAATTGAATTATAATTTTCTTTATTTTTCTTTAAATATGGCTAATGTGAAAATGTTTTGTATGATTTCACATGTATAATTGATATCTTGCTTGTTGTTTCAGGGTTGAGGAGGGAAAGAGAAAGGGAAGAGAGAATTTGGAACTTAAAAAAATTTTTTTAAGGATCAAAAATAAATAATAAATTAGAATGTTTTAGAGGGAAGAAGGAAGAAATAAAGAAATAGACACACCATGTGGATGGTGGGGTTCTCCAGTTTCTTCTCAAGCCCCAAGACACTGAAATGTTTCTTGGTCTGTAAATACTCAAAGTAATTTGGTTTGTCCATTTGCACAGGAGGGATTAAGTGGACTAATAATATCCATTGTGCAGATTTTAACAGACATTTAAATACCTGGGACAGATAGTGGGCCTGACCCCAAGCTGGGCTTAAAATGAATAGCTCAAAGGTTGTGAAAGCAAAGGTCCATCCTTTTTTTTAATGCTAAAGGCTTGGGGGTTTTTTTTTGGGGGGGGGTTGCAAGGTGATGGGGTTAAGTGACTTGATCAAGGTCACACAGCTAGGTAATTATTAAGTGTCTGAGGCCAGATATGAACTCAAATCTTCCTGACTCCAGGGCTGGTGCTCTTTCCACTGCTCCACCTAGCTGCCCCTATGCTAAAGTGTGACAGAACAGCACTACCTCTCTAAAGAGCCAAAGATGAGTATTGTATAAAGGGCAATGGAGATAAATGCTGATGTTAGCAAGTCTGCAAGATATAACCAACGAAGAACTGAAGAAGAATAGCAGTAAAGAATAATGAGAAGAGAAATGCGTTGTCACATGACAAGAGGGCCAAAAGATGGATAACCAAAGTATACACTGGTGCCATCAGAAAGTGAGGAAGTCCTCCAGAATGGAGGTGGTGATTTCCTCTGTGATGAATTATTGGAGCAATAGAGACATCACTGGAGAGCATTGAGATCACAGATCCACTTAAGTTGTTTTTTTTTTATATTGTGTCATTTGAGGTTCAAAAACAACCCTGTTAAGAAAAATAGGTGATGGCACCTTTATTTTATTGATTTGGAAACTAGGGTTTAAGAATGAAGTGACTAGCCCAAGTTCATACTGTTAAGTAACAGTGATGAGACTAGAACTGAATTTTCTGATTTCTAGCCTAGTGTGTTCTTTCCACTTCATCATGAGATAAGCATAATCTGAGTTGTAAATGAGCAGTTAACCTGCAATAAATTAACCCAGATAGATGGGTCTTGATCTTCATTTAACAATAGTTAAATGTATTGGGATTCTATGTGTTGTAGGAGGGAGCTACAAAAACTATGCTTTGCTTCCTGCCTTTAAGGAAACTACCATGTGAGAGGGGAACATGAATTATATATTCAGTACCAGGAATGATAGAAATGGCGTTTAGTGAAGGAAGAAGCAGTCATTTCAACTCAAGGATGGTATATGATTTTGAAGGATGAGTAAACTTTTGGCAATTGTAGATGGAGTGGGAAGAAAGAATGTCCAAGGAGATTGAGAAAAATATCCAATAAAATTAAAGTGGAAAATGTTAAGATATTTTCAGGGTGTGGCAAAATCCAGATATAACCAAGGCTATGTATGTGAATGTACATACATATGAGAGTAGTGGGAAGTAGACTTGAAAAGGAGCCCACATCCCTGCTGTTAGGCCCTGAAGCCAAACCATGAAGGTGTGGCAGTCATTACAGGTCCTTCATTATCCAATGTCTATCAGACCTGTACCTTCTCCCTTAGCCTGACAGTTCAGTTGATGATGTTTTCCTTTGCTTTATTTTTCTGAACTTCGTAGATTTGGGTTCAGTATATTTAAAAATTTAGATCCAAAAATTTAAAGATTAGATCTAAAAATAAAGTATATTGCTTTGAGAGAGAATGGGTTCCTCTTTATTAAAGATCTTCACGTAAAGGCTGGATAATCATTCATCAGGTATATTGTTGAAAGGATTCTTGTTTAGCTATCATTTGGGCCAGTTGGCCTCTAAGATCCCCTTCAGACTCTGAGGTATTTATTCTTTCCATTATTATCCTATATCTCTTTAATTTTTGTTGTTGCTATTTATGGTTTATGTGTTCAAGTCCTCTGAGCTTATACCATTTTAGTGTAAGAACTCAGTTTAGCACCAAATAATTTTTAATAGATCTATGTTGACCAGGTAAATAATGGGCACAATATGGAAGCAGACCGATCTGGCCAGAAGCCAACTTCTGATTACCATTCCAGCAAAGAAAGGAAAGGTATGAAGATTTCAGAATGTAATGTGTTGATACTACCACAAGAAAAGCTTGCTGTATTCTGAGTAGAATTTGATTTCAATAAAAATAACTTTTTTTGTCATAGCTCTACAACCTGATATGAGAGTAACTAGATCAGCAGCTTCACAGATCCCTAAATTAGCTTCATCTCTTCCACTGAGAAAGCCAGTATCAAAAACTGTCAGTGGTGAGTAAAGTGTTGATCGTGGATTATCAGATAAACTGAAGTTTCTGGTCACTTAATGGTTTGTATAGTTAGTCTTTCAGATTGGAAGGGGTGTGGGCATGTTTTATTTTTTTAATTGTAGAAAAGGAAAAATTACTTGAAAAGAATATTAGCTTATTCTTAAGAGGAATGCTTTTCTCATTTACATTCTCATTTTGCAGAAGACTCTTCAATGATAATCCTTCCAAAATAAATCATTTTTATAATTTGCTTTAATAGCTGTACTATCGTTTGTCAAGTGAAATTGAATATTTTTATTTCATTTTTTAGGACACCGACAAGAAAGAAAAATACCACCTGAAGAAAGACCTCCTCCAAAGATTGAACTTAAAATGGACAAAATAAAGGTATGAATTTAATCTATGAATGAGTCAAATAACATTGTACTGTTCCTTCCCAAATAGAATGAGTGATCTTTAAGTCTGTGAATTCTCTGTCATTGGACATCTTTAAGCAAAGGCCAGAGACTGGTCATAGAACTGATTCATCTTCTTGAGCAGGTTGGATCAGGCAGCTAGGTGGAGCAGTGGATAGAGCACCAGCCCTAGAGTCAGGAGGATCTGAGTTCAAATTCAGACTCAGACAATAATAATTACCTAGCTGTGTGGCCTTGGGCAAGCCACTTAAACCCAATTGCCTTGCAAAAAAAAAAAAGAGTAGGTTGGATCATTTGGCCAATGAGATCTCTTAATACTTTATGTGGACCTTAGATTCTTTGGTGTTGTTCCCTTAGCCGGGCTCTTTTTATAAGTTCACTGTTATTCCCTCACTAAATTCTGGAATTTGGAAATTGGGGATGACAATCAGAGGTCATTGGAACTATGTTCCTGCCCCCAGCCTCAAGAAGAATATCAGCATCTTGAGACAGCAGGTACCTATCACACAGTAGGCAATAAGAAAGCAAAAATTGAGACTGTAGTGCAAGTTTGATTAGGTTAGCCTCATGTTCAGGTTTTTCTTTAATGATCTTTCCATGAAAGATCATGGTTGAGTCATGATCAAGACACTTCGTCTCTTGGCTACAGGCAATCTCTCTGGCTGTCTCCCAAACCTTCAATGTTATATCCCTTTTCTGCTCCAGCTGCTGACCACCCTGGCTTCCTCTGAGACCCAACAAAAATCCACTTTCTGCTGGAAGCCTTCCTTAACTCCTCTTAAATCTTGGACCTTCCCTTTGTTCAGTAGTTCCTGCTTATCCTGCAGATGACTTGCCTTGAATATATTTATTTACATATCTCCCTGTTATATCATATGCCCCAGGAGGACGGGGTCTGACTCTGACCTCTTTGTATTTCCAGTGGAAGGCACATATTTTTTCTAATAAATGTTTATTGATTAATTGGCCCTTTTTTAGGTATCTTAAGGCATTCAGATTTAACAGCTATACATGGTGATATGAGCCAGGAAGACTTGGACTCAGTACTTGCCTCCCATACCAGATATGTGATCCTCACAGTACTCTAAGACTTAAATTGCCAAGAAGGTTATCAACTAGCATTGGTAGATCCATCTTATCTGTGAATCCTTATGTCAACGAAATTATAGATCCAGTCACTATTTTTATTATCATCAGTGCTTTTATAAGAGGAGGATTGCTAAGAGGACAAAAAGGAATATGAAAATAGAAGACACAATTATAAATAAGAAACTGGATCTGTTTTATGTCCATTAATCTATCTCATAGTTCCAATAGCTCAGACTTTGACAAAATTTGACACTTTTGGGAGTACCAAGATCTGTGTTTTCTTGTATTGCTGCATGTGTTTAGAGGCCACAAAGGGAAAAGGAGATGTATTGATTATTTTGATAAATGGTTGTACAATATTATAGTTTTCCCAGATTTTCTAAAATGCCTTCACTTCTAATTAGGGACAAACATTCTGTCATTGAAATTGCTAACCATCACTTAGAATTACTTTCTCAATGCACAATAACCAGAAACTTTTGAATGAGGAGAGAAGAAAGTTCTGAGATTCCATTTGCATTGATAACTCCCAAGTAAAGAAATTCTTTCTACAGCTATAGATTGCCAGTTGTGCTATAGTTTAGTCCTAGAAAGCTGTCTGGAGTCACTGAGAGATTGTGATTTGTCCTTCCCATTCTCAATTCTTTAGTGAATTCATTTGAAGATACTCCATTTGCCATGGCCTAATATCTTCATCCATTTATTTAACATGTTCTTACCTAGTAACTATTAACCTACTATTACTACTTATTTACATCTAGGACCTTCCTTCTAAAGTTGGTGGGAAAGAAAATTCCTTAAAGAACCCACTTATTGAAGAATCTCAGACCTTTGGAAAATCACCAACAGAAGAAATTGCGGAATTTCTTGGAAAAAACTACTTAACTGAGACAAATGTTGCTTCCCAAGTGAGAGAGAAAACCTCCTTTGCACCTGAAAATTTTGTATTTCAACCACTAGATAGTCTAGCGAATTATAGAATAAGACTTCTTTCCCCACAAAAGGAACATACTTATGTGACACCTCGTTATTTATGGAGTCCTTTACAAACAAAAGAGTAAGAATTTAATTTTAATTATTATAATTTATTTTTTTGCTAAGTTTTGTGATAGACATTAGCAGTTTGTATTTTGTTTAGTCTATTTTTTTTTTAATAAGCACTACATACCTGTAATTTCTTAAATTCAAGGGGTATTTTTTTGTTCTTATCCTTCAAAAGATGCCTAAGGGATATTTCCTATGGATTTTTTTGGAAGAGTTCTGGGGAGGGAAGTACAGTTAGTCTTATTCTTCAGTGTCTTTGTTTACCTAGTAATAGTCAGAAACAATTGCTGCAGTGGTAATATTTCAGAAATACTTATTTGTAGAACTCACTTTTGAAGATTGAATACATCTCAAAAGAAGAAAACAAATGTCAAAATACTTTATAAGGCTAAGGAAAGCCAATAGAAGGCTGGGATTACAAGATAGTTACAAAGTTATTTTGCACTGGTAGTCAACAATTTTATCTTCCTTTTTTCTAAGGTCTTCTTTTATTAGATAGTAATTTGCTTTAGTAAGTTTCCTTCCTTCCTTCAGAGGTAACTACATGGATCAGTGGATAGAGTACAGAGCTTGGAGCCAGGAAGACCTGAGATCAAAATAGGCCTTAGAGTCACTTAATCTTTGTTAACCTGTTTGCCTGATCCACTAGATAAGAAAATGGCAAACCACTCCACTTATCTTTGTCAGGAAAACACCACACAGGCTCATAAAGAGTGAACTGAACAAGTTTCCTCTAATACTTCAATAAGATGCTAATTAATCTTAGAATTTCTTTAATTCAAAGTAAATATGGAAGATGTCTATAAGTAAGATTTTTTTTTAGAAAGGAGAAATTTTAAACAATATGTAAATTCTATTAAGTAAATATATCAAATTATGTTTATTTTCCAAGGTGCCTAAAGTAATTTTTTTTTTGTTCTTTTAGTGAAAATTTGCAGGAATCAAAAAGAGAAACTTTGAAAGAAAGTAAAACTCACTGTAATACTCCATCTCAGCAGGATTTGATTGATTTGCAAACTCCTCCAAGATCCCAGGAAATTCTGGATAAAGGTATAATAAGTGAACTTATTAAATCTTGTTCTGTTTAGAGTACAAGTTATTAAAACCTGTTTTTAATTTCTGCTGTGTGATTCAGAATTAGTTCGTAAAGAAACCTTGAAGTACAGAAAAGAAAATATTATTAAAGAATGGTGATGGAGACAGAATAAGGAAAACCAACTGAGAAATAATGAATGAAAGAAAAAAAGAATCACGACTAAATAGTATGGAGAAATAAAAGACTAAAGGGTTATCATAGCCTTGAATGTCTATCACCCACAGAGATTCACTTCAGTCTTTTATCCTGATAATCTACATTCTGTTTCTCTAAATCTGTTTTTTTTTTCCCCAATCCCTCTTAACCTCTTTTAGTACTTTGCCTGGCTATCATTGCTAGTCTGAGTATACTCTTTTCCCTTCCCATTCTCAATTCTTTAGTGAATCAGTTTGAAGATTGATTCAACTCTTCACCCTCCCTCATCCCATGTATCCAAGCTGTTATCAAGTCTCTTAATTTCCTCCACAAGGTCTTTTGCTTATTTCGCCTCTCTTTACCCTGTTTTAAATCTTAATCACAACTCACCTGGACTGTTGCAATCACCTATTTGGTCTCCCCATTCCAAACTATTTTCAGTAAAGCTATTAAAATGCTTCTTCCAAAGCAGAGGCAATCTGATCAATCTCACCCCCTCTATTCAAACTTTCAAAGATCCCATATTCTAGGATTCCATAGAAACTTTTCTGTTTGGTGTCTAAATCTCTTTACAGCTTTACAACTCCTTTCTACTTTTTCAGTCTTGTACATTAATTACAGTGCTTTTCTTGTTGTTGTGAATGCACTGCACTCTGTCTCCCATCTCTCTGCCTTTGCCTGGCTATGGAATACTTTCCTTCCTCACTTCTGCCTCTTGGAATCCTGGGTTTCCTTCAAACCTTCAGATATCAACTTTGATTCTCCCCCCTACACCTCCCACCAGTTGCTGGTGATCTCCCACCTATGGCCTTTTTGTTTATTATCTGTCTTATCTGTGTGTAATTATGCACATATTTTCCTTGATCCTGGGGCATTTGTCACTGGAAACCTCTCTGCTTTTGAGTTTTCATGGCCAGGCACTCTGACTGAACCATAGAGTATGAGAAGGGGACTAATAGGTAAGAATGTTGGAAAGATAGGTTGAAACCAAATTGTAAAGAGTTTTAAAGATCAAACAGAGGAGTTGATATTTGATCCTGAAGATCATTGAAAAGCAGTGGATTTTAGGAAAATCACCTTGGCAGGTAGGTGGAATATGGTTTGGAGTGAGGAGAAACTTGAAGCAGGGATGCCTATTATGAGACTGTTGCCATAGTGTGGGTGAGAGGTGATAAGGGCCATCATAGTGTTTATGAGTGAACAGGTTGCTTTCTTCAACAGAGATGGGAGGGGGGGAGCGCATGCATGCACAGGAAACTGGATATGGGAAGTGAAAGAGAGAAAAGAGTTAACACATGATAGAATGACACTGAGGCTGTGACTCCTGAGTAACTAGAAGGATGATAGTGCCCTCAACAAAAATAGGTGAATTTTGAAGAAGGTTGAATTTGGGAAATAAAGTGAATACATCCAGCTTGAGAGATATTGAGTTAGAGATGCCTGTGAAGCATCTGGTTTAAAATGGCCAATAAACAACTTATTTATGGGAACTAGAACTCAAGAGAAAAACTAGGATTCTAATCTATAGTCATTAAACCCCAAGAGAAATGGAAGAAGAGGGGGGCCTAAGACAGAGCTTTGGTATGTCTTGTACTATACTATATATACCTGCTACTTCTGGAGAGAGAAAATGGCAATGAAAAATCAAAACTAACTTGCAAAAGTTGCCAAATCAAGGAGTTGTTTTACAAACTTGTTTTCATACTTATGGTTTTGGGGGTTTTGTTCCTTTTGTTTTTATAGATCATCTTTCAAATAAAGATGGAGATATTAAAACAAATTCAGATAACCTTTCATTAAATGCACATATCCCTTTGTTTGAAATAAATGAGCATCAAACAGCACCACCACAACATGATGTACCATATTTCAGGTTTGTCACTTTGATTCTTGGTAGCTAAAGATTTTTGATTTAGCTTAATGAACCTTTTGTTGATTATACAGAGCATAAACATAAGGGGAGATATAAAGTAGAGATAACATCTGATCCCTTCCCCCATGGAGTTATATAGGGTATATAATATACACACACTAATAAATATAATGCTAAATATTACATTGAAAGTACATTTTAGCAGTGTAAAAGTGAGACATGAGTTGTCAAGAGTGGAAACACATGGGGAGAGCTCATGAAAAGTCTCATTCAAGACTTAGTATTTTACTTGGTTTTGAAGGATGGATAGAAATTGAGCAAATGAAGAAAGAGGAGAGAGACATTCTAAGCATTAGAAATATGAGCAAAAGCATTGTCAGAAAGGACAGGATAACTTTAGGAAAAGACAGTTCATTTTGTTGAGGAAATAAAATTCAAGATGCATGATGTCCTAATTGCTCTGGCTACATTCATTCACTTGAGAGTAAATCTAGATGTGTCACAGTGAAAACTGATTTAATGTTTTTGCTTTTACTGTTCTTTTTGAGACTGATGTTGTTGTGAAGGCATATTCAATTATGCAGTTGCTTAATATAACTTTAATTTTCAATTTGAATATTCTATATTAAATTCTCTCTCTATATATAATATTTTAAAATGTTTATATTGAAAGAAATGGATATTTATTCCTGATAGTTACACCCATCTTATTTTATATAATGAATATGGGAATGTTAATTATATTCAAGTACTGGGTGTAGGGAAACAGTTGTAAAATTAAATTATTTCTGTCATAATTAGAAATATTCTTCAATCAGAAACTGAGAGATTAACAGGATTCTGCTATGATTGGGAACAGAAACTTACACTGGATATTCCTGATGATGGTAAGAAGATATCATTTATGTAGTAGTTTTGAATTTATTTTAGTGGGGATTTTTTAGTGCTTGATTTTTGCTCAAGGAGGAAATTTCAGTTTAGAATGTTAACATGAATTTTCTTGAATTTTTCTGATAAAGTTCAATATGGTTTGATAGTTTGTCCCATCTGATGACAATTATTCCTGTGACTTACACCTTTGGTCATTCTTACCTGTTACCTCAGTAATCTGACTTCCATTAATTGAAATTGCTCTCCTCAACATAAATGCCCAAGTACTTTTATTAAAACACAAGTCTGATCACGTCACCCATACCCCTTCCTCATACAATAAATTCAAATGACTTTCTCTTGCCCCTATCTATTAGACAGCTTTCTTCCCATGAAAAGCACTAAGTCTAAGGACAGGAAGACCTGAGTTCAAATTTGTCCTTAGACACTAAAAGCTGGGAATGTCACTTCATCTCTAATTCACTTTACTCAGCAATAAAAATGAGCAGACATAAGGATGACAGCTACTACCCAGGGTCATTGTGAGGACCAAATGATATAGTATTTACAAGCATTTAGTATAGTGTTCAGCAATATAGTGGGTATTTAATAAATACTTGTCTTGTTCTTTTCTCTTTCCTCACTCCCAGCCAAAATAGCTTCTTGGTTGTGTGACTGTGGACAAATCATTTTATCTCTCAGTAACCTTCCTCAAAGCAGCTTTCCAAGACTATAAATTATCTATCTATACTAGGATTGATAGATTGAATTTCCTATACCAGTGACATTAAAGGTCTAGAACTCCCTTTCCACCTCACATAAATCCCCCACCCACAATCTCCACCTTAAAAAAAAAATTGGGGTTTGGGATCTTTATACAGTCAGGTTTTCAGGCTAGGTATTTGTGATTTATGAATGAATTTTTTTAAACCTATTTTTTAAAAAGCCAAAGATCTCATACGCACAACAGTTGGTCAGACAAGACTCCTTATAAGTGAAAGGTTCAAACAGTTTGAAGGATTGGTGAATGATTGTGACTTTAAATGTGGCCAAAAGAAGATTACTTGCATGGATCTGGATGGATTTTGGGATATGGTTAATTTTCAAGTAAGTAATGTCTATTGGAAATGTAATTCAAAAAAGAATATTTTTTTTGTTTCTTCCATGAATATAGTAATAATGTTTAACATGTGGAATAGGAGTCTGGATTTTTTTCAAGAGCAGTACTACTGTGTAGTCTGACTGAGTATGTTTAAAGTGGAACTTCAGATTGAATACTATTAGATACTTCCAACTTTTTCTAGATACTATTTTTTTCCTAAGGATATTCATTAAGAATTCTAAGTCTAAAGGTTTTTAACCTGCTGTTTTAGGGTTGAGAAATGACCATAGGAACATAATCCTTTATTGGTGTTTTGGAAATGCAAGCATCACTACACTATTCTAAATCTTGTAAGCAGATTATTATTTTTTTTTTTTTTTGAAAAACAAACTTGATGATACTTTGGAACAATTGGTAGCTATTTTTTTCCTTTAACTTGTGGCATCAGGTAATCACTAATAACTTTTTTATTTATTATTATCATGTTTACATTTAATCAGTTTATCCTGTACTTGCATGTAGAAGTATTGAGTTATTTATATATCACTATTATGATTGTGAAGTAGATGGGTGATAGATATTTCCTGTCTGATGCAATTATTGGGGAAGACACTTAGCTAATTAAGTGACTAATGCAAGTTCCCACACAATTGGAGACATAACTGGGACCTGAGCTTCCAGTTCTTCAAGATTTTATCTTTTACTTTTTTTTTAACTTACTACTGATTTTAGTTGCCCATTATAAGTATATTGGATTGTGAATTTCTATTTAAAGATACTAATGTTATTGAAGTTGTTTAATTAGTCACAATTCTCAGGGATTTGTGTACAGTTGATTTTTCATCCATCAATAGGTAGAAGATGTGAACAAAAAGTTTGAAAAATTGAATAAACTTCAGGAATCGGAATGGCAAGAAAAAAACAATATGAGTCAAAAAGTTACTCGGGTAAGTTAGTGATGTCATAATCTATCTCATTTTTTATAACCTTACAACTATCTCATTTTTTATAGCCTTTCAACTGACACATTTGCATTATTCAACTTCAAAAATATTTACTGGGCAATTTCATTTTTCATCATTAAATAACAATTATTCAGCAAACCTTTATTGAGCACCTAATATGGGCAAGGCACTGTGCTAAGTCCCCAGCAAGATAAATTCCCTAATTTTAGGAATTTAATTGAAGAAAAAAAGATATGCAAATGTCATGCTTGCCAAGATTAATCCTTTTACATAATTTAAATCCCAATCCCTTCCTATCTTTTTAGCTGATTACCCATACTATCATCTATCTCACTTCTCCCTAATTTCCAGCTCTCTTTATCTACTAGTTCTTCTTCTGCTATCAAAAATCAAGTCCAGCTCCCCTCCACATTTTAAAAACCCTCACTGGAACATATTTTTCCTCTACCTGTTTTATTGCCCTTTATCTCTCTTCTCTTTCTCAGCCAAATTCCTAAAAACATGCCTCTACACTCATAACCTTGACCTTTCTCCTTTCCTTTTCTTAATCCTCTGCAACCTGATTTCTGACCTCATTCATTATATAAGTGAAACTACTCTATAAAGTTATCAGTGTTTCCAAACCTAATACCCTCTTTTCAGTTCGCTTTCTTCTCAACTTCTCTAACAATTGAGAGTGTTGACAGGTACTCTCTTCTGAGTTTTTATGAAGCTATTCTCTTGGTTCTTTCCTGAGTTTGCTAATTGTAATAACACTTCAAGATTTTTATGAACCCTCTTCTCAACTATATTCTCTTTGAAACACAAAGATTTAATCCTTATCACTCTTCAGATGACTCACAGATTTATGTATTAGCTATAGTCTTTCTCTCCAGACCACCAATCCCCTATCACCAGCTATCTATTAGACATGGAGCTACAAGGCATCTCCAAACCCAATATATACAAAACAACTCATTATCTTTTCTACTGGATCCAACTCACTTTTGAATTTCTTTGTTGATGTCAAAGATACCACCAGTTTCTTAAATTTTCAGTGTTCACATTATCATCTATTAGTAATTTATATTTCTAATATGAATTTCTTTTTGCTAAGGGTTGTATGCCTATCCAACCATAGCTGTCTTGTCCACAGAGCTAAATAGCTTACTGTTGCTTCTTCAAAGGTCTTTGCCCAATACTCCAGATGATGGCTTCATGCCTTTCTGTCATTATCTTTTACTGTTTCCCTCTATATACTGTATTCTTTAGCCAAACTTGGCTATTATTTCTTCTCCAGTTTGTCTGTCAAATATCACTTATATTTTCAGAACAAACTTCAAAGATCTATGCTGGGATAGTTTTCTTTCTGAGACATCCTCAAAAAGTTATCTTTCACCTTTGATTCGAAGAGTCAAAGGAATAGTCTTATAAAGACCAATTTCTAGCCAGCTTCTCAATGAAATAGCTTTGATCTCTCCCCCTCCCCCCCAACCTTTGTTGGTGAAATTTATCTTGAACTATTTTAATAAATTGTCATTCTATCATGTATTTTGTTGTCTGTGAGTTTTATTTTTGTCTTAACGTCCTCCATATCAAAATGTAATTTTGTACAAACAAGAATTCCCCCACCTTTGTTGCTTTAGCTGAAACTAACAGTCATCCACATATGGTACAAAACATTTGCTTGAATAGCTTACTGTAAGGTAGAAGTAAACATCTTTAATACATATCATAACTTTTTCTCTCTTTAGAAGAAAGCTGTCCCAGTTGAAAAATGCAAGTCAAAACAGGACGATACTGCTAGAACTGCAGCTCGAAATCGCCTGGCTGCTCTAAAAGCTTCAATGAGAGAGAAACTTAAGCAGGAAGAACCTATGTTTGAGCTAACAGCTCCTGTGGGAGCAAAAGCAAAGGAAGTTGACAAGATAGTCTTTGACGCCGGGTTTTTCAGAATTGAAAGTCCAGTTAAGTCATTCTCAGGTTAGTTCTGTTGCTGAAACAATTCATTAAGTAGAACCTTGTATGTGTGTAGGGTCTAAAAAGGGAAATAAACTAATGGAAAGGTGGCAGTATGTTTTCTTCAAGCAATGATTTTTTTTTTTTCCAGGGAAGGCCAGTGTGTGGATAGATTGACAAATATGTAAAGAGCTCTTTAAAGTGTATTTTTTTCAAAGTTCTGCACTTTTTATTTCATTTTATCTTCACAACAGTAACTGTCATCAGTGGACAGATGAAAAAACTAGCTCAGAAAGGTTAAGTGACTTGCCCATGGTTACCTGGTTAGCTGGAGATAAGTAGAGCTAGAATTAAATATGAAAAGATGTAGTATAAATAATTTTGATTTAAGTATCCTTCCCTGTTTTAATTTGTTTGAACCTTAATAAGAAGATCTGTCAGTACTGTAAATTTTATTGGTCTAAGTTTGGGGTTCCCAATTTCTATTTTGTGAATAAGGGCTATTTTTCACTTTTTCAAACTTTAAGGTATTTTTCTGCATGTTTTCTGATGGTAAAATCTTAGAGCTGTTAAGGAGGGAAAAATAGTAATGACTGAGTCCCTTAGGAGGGACTCCTAGCTGTTTTATTTTCCCTGGTGGATGCCAAACAAACCTTAGAGATTTGTGTGTGGCAGTGGTAATTATCTTGAGTCAAGACTTTCTTTTTTTAACATTATTTTTAATATTAATATTTTATTTGTTTTCCAATTATATACAATAATAGCTTCTACCAATTTTTTTTTAAGGTTTTGGTTTTTACAGTTTTTCCCCCCTCCCTTCTCTTCTCCCTTCCCCCCAAACAGAAGGCAATCTGATAGTCTTTACATTTCTTTCCATGATATACAAAGATCAAGATTGAATGCATTGAGAGAAAAAACATATCCTTAAAGAAGAAAATATTAGAGATAGCAAAATTATGCAAAACATAAGCTGACTTTTTTAAAAATTGAAGGTAATAATCTTTTTTCTTCATTTTACTCTACAGTTCTTTCTGTGGATACAGATGGTATTCTCCATCACAGATCCCCTAAAATTGTCCCTAATTATTGTACTGATGGAATGAGGTCTATCAAAGTTGATCATCACCCCTATGTTCTTTTGATTCTGCTCATCTCACTCAGCATCAATTAATACAAGTTTTTCAAGGCTTCTCTGAAATCCCTTCCCTCCTGATTTCTAATAGAACAGTAGAGTTCAATTTGTTCAGTTGCTCCCCAATTGATGGGCATCCTCTTGATTTACATTTCTTTGCCACTACAAAAAGAGCTGTTATAAATATTTTTGTATATGTGAGGTTTTTACCCTTTTTTCATGATCTCTTCAGGGTGTAGACCCAGTAGTGGTATTGCTTCATCAAAGGGTATGCACTTTTTCATTGCCCTTTGGGCATAATTCCAAACTCCTGAAAGGCTGGATCAGTTCACAGCTGAGTCAGACTTTCAAAGATCTGCTACTAGATGACAGTCTACTCATTGGGAACAAATATACTTAAGTCTTCAGGGTTTTTTGTTTTTTTTAATACCTGATAGGTTTCTATGACATTATTAGAAAATACACTAAGGGGGTGGCTAGGTGGCACAGTGAATAGAGCACTAGTCCTGGAGTCAGGAGTACCTGAGTTCAAATCTGGCCTTAGACACTTAATAATTACCTGGCTGTGTGACCTTGGGTAAGCCACTTAACCCCATTTGCCTTGCAAAAACCTTTAAAAATAAAGAAAAGAAAATATACTAAGTTGGACTCAAAATGCAGAATGAGGTATATATTTTGGACATAGTGAATTGGAAATTTATTTTTTCTATGCATATTTGGTATAAGGGTTTTTTTCTTCCACTATTTAAAAATATTTTTTAAAAAGAAAAAATATATCACCTGAATCAGTTTTTAGTACTTGCAATGAAATTATACTCTTTTTTCTTCACTACTTTTTCTACTTATTCAATGATGTTACATTTAAATCTTGGTTAATATATGAAATGAGTAATGTTAGCTACCAGACCTAAAGTTCATCCTTGGTAAACATTCTGTTCAGGGTCTTTAGGCAATAAAATATGGGGGAAAGATCATCAGTCTTGGCTATGAGTTTTGCCTTGGAGTGCTTAATGGTTAAATGACCTGGGCTGACCACTAGCTCCCTGAGCTGCAATTTCAACTCCTTTAAAATGGAGGTAAATAGTATTTGTATTACAGAGTTAGGCAGTGGAGAGGATTGTATTTGAAGTCAGAATATCTTTTCACAAATCTTGGCTCTCCCTGTAAAAAAAATCCCATGTGACTGTGAGAAAGTAAGTTGTCCTCTCTGAGCATTTGTTTCTGCCAATTTTACAGAAGCAGGAGGGTTGAAAGAGGTGATCATTAAGGATGATCCTTCTGGTTCTTACTCTGATTCTACCTGCCAATGAAGAAAGGCAGTATATGTCAAAATGCAGTGGATTTGGAATCAGTACCTGAGATCTAACCCTACTACCTATATCCTTTGATCATCTCACTTAAACTCTCCACCCCTCCTTTTCTTTATCTCTCAAATTAGAATATGGGACCAGATAATCTTGAATGTCCCTTTTAACTCTAAATTCTATGACTTTGAAGTCAAACCTGGATAGAGGGCAGATTGTGGAGTAAGCTGTGTAACCATGGGAAAGTCACTTAACTTCTTAATGCCCCAGGAGTCCCTCTGCTGTAATGTGTTTCCACAGTTGGAGTTCTTATGAAAGTTCCCTTATTAAGTCACAGGTCCAAAGTAAAACAAAACTTATGGATGGATACTAGATCTATACTTCAAAAAACTGAATTCCTGATTTTTTTAAATGCCAGCCCTATTCTTATAATTTTCTTAACTTAATGTGCATTTAAAAATAGAACTAACATTTACTTCAGTCATGTTGAATGCATCAATGAAAGTAAACATTAATTGAGCACTTAAATATGTGCCTCATCACAAAACTGAGTGCTCTACCTCCAAGAATTTACTTTCTAATAGAAATAGATAACACAGGATAGTGACTTTAGTCCTATCTTGTAGATCAGGGCTGTAGATCAACTGGCAGTACAGATTTTATGCACTCCCCCCCCCCCCCCCCCCCGGTTTACTAAATACTTCAGTAAAAGAAACCAAGCTATTATAGAGCTCTCACTAAAATGGTAAATCAAAATATATTGTCTTTTGTTTCTATAAAAACTTTTAAAAGTCAGCGTAGATAGCTCTGTTGTAGATCATCAAAATTCTGTTGAACATACCTTTAAGCATTGTTGACACAGGAAAGAAGTACAGCTTGGCCTTGGGATAAGGTAATAAAAAGGAATGTTGAATAAATTTAATTTATAGAAGTAGCAAGTGAAACTATTCAATAAGGTCAAGCTGCTTATAATTAGGTTTTTATACAGATGAGTATTGTGGCCTCCTTTCCAATGGGAACATGTCCTCAATGGAAGTAGTACAGCAGACACATAGACATTAATACAGTCTAACATTGAAGTGACCATACCCAGACTGAATGCATTAGCTCCCTGGATCAACTTATAAAACAATTTTCTCTGGTAGAGAGGGTGATTCCTAGTATAGCTTCTCCAGGACTAGAAACTGACCTTGGCTTGAGATCCTAACATGTGGTCACTAACAGTCCACTGCAGCAAACTCCTTGTTCTTCAGCCTTGAATTTTGTTCCAATCTTGTCACCCATGGAAGGGTCAAACTAGAAGGGACCTTAGCGATTATGAAGCATAGTGCTCCCTGAGTTACACATGCGGGAACTGAAACCCAGCAATGTACAGTGACTTGCCTGAGGATATATACAGCCTGTAAGTGGCAGAATCAGTGCAGAATCTCAGGTCTTCTGTCTCTCAAGTTTAGTGTTTTTCTCATAGTACCATGCTGAGCTCATGGTCATATTTGGAGGACAGGTTGATTCCTGATTTTCATGCCCAGAGAAATCCAGATGTCATGTTGGCCTAAAGTAATTCAAGACTTAGTTCAAGTGCCACCCCCTGAAGGAGACTTTTCCAGATTTTTACACCCTTCTCTTAGTTGTTAATGATATATTCTACCCCCACCCCCATCTCATTCTGTAGTGTTATATTTTATCATTATATGAGGAAGGGAGAACTGTTTCCTCCCAATAAAACAAGTTCCTTCAGGGCAGAGACTATTTTCATTTTTGACTTTTAGTATATAGTACATACAATAGTAATGATTTGTATCCTGACATCTTAGTTTGGAATATTGTGATTTAAAAAAAAAAAGCTTTAATATGATTAGTCTTATCTTCCTGGATATTTCTAAAGTTGTTCCAACTTAGGTTCCAGCTACTCTTATTGTCAATGTATCCTTTGCTCCCAGTATTAGAAAATGGTGTTGAGATTTTTGGTTCTTGTAAAATCTTAAGTAATTTTTTTTTTACCTTAGCCTTCAGTACATCTAAAGAAGATTGTGCATAGAAAATCAGATGATCCATTTGAACACAAAACATCTGGAAATAAGAAATGAAATCTTCTCGAAGGAAAATTGGAACTACTTATGTTCCCCCTCCCCACCATATCACTAAAATTAAAAAAAAAATCACAATAAATCTTGACTAAAAATCTTTCAAAGCCATTCATGAATATTTTGTAAGACTTTGTTATCAGAAGATTACAAATTGGCTAAGAAAATTTTTGTGTTAGGTTGACACAACATCCTAGGAACAATATTTAAGTACATTTCCAGAGAGATTTCATTGATCGCTGATGTTGGATGTTTATTTTTGGTATTATTATGCTGTTCTTTTTTTATGTTAGAGTGGTTGTATATGATAAGATATTTACAGAATAGAATATTAAAGGATAAAATTACTTCTGTTCATGCTTTGAACCTTCTTTGTGCATATATGTATGTTTGAATTAAATTCAACATTAAATTTTTCTGTAGCTGGAATATAGCAGTAATAAATGTAAGATTTGCAAAGTGTACTTCAAGAGTATTCTTCTCATTTGATCCTTTACAACAACTCTGTGAGATGGTTGTTGTTATTATTATCCCCATTTAATAAGGAAACTAAGTTTTTGAAAATTTTTGCTCCAAAACACAAAGCTAGCAAATAACTGAGGCAGGATCTGAATTCAGATCTTTCTTCTTCTAAGTCCAACACTTAGACCACCTAGTTCTAAATATATCCTTATCAACATCAAGATATAATTTCTAGGAATTTTTTGTTTTCTTATAGGGAGAATTTTTGTTCATTAGAAAATTGCTTTTCTGACATAATGGCAATTAAGTGTCTCAGACGTTTTTTAATGTTAACATGTAACTACAAGTGATGATGACCATTTTCTACTTAAGGAACTCAATCTTCAAAGTGGACAACAAAGTTAGAATAATTGGTTTAGACATCTAAACCCAGCAAACTCCTTAGGTTAGTTAATGTTTATACCATTTTTATTTTCTCTGTAATTTTTTCAAATTATCTCATTGGGAAATTGAGCATTTTAAAAAGAACAGATGTAGTAACAACTCTCTGAGATCATTGTGCAATGTGATTTAATCTGCTATGTGAAGAATTAAATCTTCAATAATACCATCTTTTCACTACCCTGTTTATTTTGAAGTATTTGTAATTGTAAACACAACCCCCAAGAAAGTTACGCATTTTAAATTGAATAATTTCTCATAATAAATTTATAGTTTTAACCTCTATGAAACATTCAGAGACAAATAATTTTATGAAGCATTCTCAGAATGAATAAAATTAGTTTAATTTGTTTTTTTAGGGAAACTAGTAATTTTCAAGTCAATAAAATGGCTTTTAGAAAAAAGGCACAGTAAATTCTGCTTATATCTATAAATGCCTCCAATATACAAGATTCTCAGATATCACACCCTATATAGGGTATTCCAAAAGACTTAGTGAAGGTTTAAGCTTTAACACCCTGTCTCATGATAATTAAATTCATTTTGTATAGATGGAAGCATTTGTATTTGTGACATTACAGTCCAAGTGATAATTCTGCTGTCCTTGATGATGTACTATTACCATAATTGAACTAAATAAGACATTAGTAAAAAATAATTTCATATCATAAGCATAATTTCATAAGTGCCATTCAGATGCATAGCATATAAGAATACTATTTACACTTACTTATAACAAAATGCTGCTCCTACAGGTAGACACAGCATGCATCAAGATTGTTTGCTATTGATATAACAATAGAAACAACTCTGGTGACCAGTAATTAATATCAAATAAGATACAAAATGGGGAAATCTATACTTCCCACTATGATAGGGATATGGGAAGTCCAACAACTCAAGAAAGGGATTCCCTGTGAATGATGGAATCCTCCATGAACTTCTGTTTGCAGGTAGCATTGTGCTAATTGATTTCCAAAACATTGCAGATCCCTCTGACAGATATCTGTTATTACTGTATTCACCTAAAAGAATTCAGCCTGGCTATCCATAAGTCAAAGACCAAGTAGGGGGAAAACATCTATTGCTCAGATTTCAGTTTGTATGTGGATGTTTATATTCAATAGTGTCCAACAGTATCTATGGAACAAATGGTATAGATGGGCTATGAACTGGCCATAGAATTGAAAAGGAGAACAGGCCTGACTGTGCAATGGCAAGGAGAGACACGTAGTAGTTGTGAGCAAGCTATAACATAATCAAGGATTTCTGAAGAACAATGGTCAAGAATGTCATGGTGGAGTTGTCTGACAAGAAGAGAAGATGAATCTATCACATGGCAAAAGCAAGAGACAGCCAGAGTACTCCAATATTATTCTCATTAAGTCTACAAAAGTGAGGAAAGCCACCATGGTAGTGAATTCATGACTGTAGTGAAATTTTGTGAGAATATGGGCAAGCCAAAATGGATTGTATCACTCGCAGAAATTCTCCACTCTGTGATATCATAGGTCCATTTGAATATTTGAAACATAAAAATGGGTATTATGTTTTTGAATGTGCCTATTCCATTAAAAATCTTTTTGTAGTGGCAAAGAATTGGAAATTGAGGGAATGCCCATCAACTAGGGAATAGCTGAACAAATCATGGCGTATGAATATGATGGAATACTGTTCTGTAAAAGAATGAGTAGATGGGATTCAGAAAAACCTAGTGCCGTGGGGTGGCTAGGTGGGGCAGTGGATAGAGCACTAGCCCTGGAGTCAGGAGTACCTAGGTTCAAGTCCAGCCTCAGACACTTAATAAATTACCTAGCTGTGTGGCCTTGGGCAAGCCACTTAACCCCATTTGCCTTGCAAAAAACCTAAAAACAAAAATAACCAAAACATAGTGCTGAGGTGAGCAGAACCAGAGATCATGGTACACATTAATGGCCACAGTATGTGATAGGCATCTGTGATGGGCTTAGCTCTTCTGAGCAGTAAAATAATCAGACTTGTGATGGAAAATACCATCCACATCCAGAGAAAGAACTATGGAGTCTGAATGCACATCAAAGTATACCATTTTCAATTTTTGAAATTCGTTTTATGTATTTTATTTCTCATGGTTTTCTCCCTTTTGTTCTGATTCTTTTTTCACATGTCTAATATAGAAATATGCTTAATATGATTAACAGGTATAACCTAATCAGATTATGCCTTCAAGGGGAGAGAGAAGGGAAAGAAAGAAGATCAAAAAATGTGGAACTCAAAATGTTACAAAAATGAATGTTGAACACCATTTTAACATTATTAAAAGAAGAAAAATGAAAAAATAAAAATATTTGCTGCATTTAATAAATAGGGATATTAAATGTTTGGAATCTTGAGTATTGCTTAAAAATGGGATGGTGCTATCAGCTTTTTTTCCTTCCAGGCCTAAAAATTATTATGAGTAATTCCTCAGTTACCTTTAATTTAGACTGAATATTGCTAAAACTAAAAAAAATGTATAATATTAAAATGAGGATTAAATCCTCTTCACCTATTATCATATCTCAGAATAGATTTATTTCCTCAAAATTGATACAATAATTACAAATAATGTGTTCCATTTAGTGTACTACAAGTAACAAAATTTTCTGGATTCACACATTGACCAAATTTCTTCTAATACAGATGTTATATAGACAAACCATATATGGTTCATTCTAAGGGGCAGCAGTCTATCTGCTGGACAATGAACTGGACCCAGAGTTGCTTTCAGGAAAACACAAAGCTCATTTACTGACACCACCTTCCCACAAGTAGAAAAAGCACTAGGTTTGGAGTCTGAGGAACTGGGTTCAAATCCCAGCTCTGACTAATTACTTTTGAAAAAAAGTAACAACTTCTCTGACCCTAGATTGACTTAGCTATAAAAATGAAAGATGTGTTGGAAGCAATATTCTAAAGCCTTGTGAGAAAAAACTAGTTTTTCCTTAAAAGGTGTTGAAATTATCCTATATCCTTAATAGTTGACCTAGAAACCTATGACTTTATGCCATTGACATGACTTCTTGGTGGATTACAAACTAAACCATCACTGAATAAGTCATCAAGCATCTCCTTCCTCAGACTTCAATGAGCATCATCATTGTAAAGGTTTGGATGAAACACCCCACTGAACCAAAGCTCTAACCTTGCTCAGTATCCTTTCTCTGCTATGCCTTGTAAACCTTTTGTTAACTGTAACAAAATGAGATTAATTCTTTTATAATCTCAAGCTTTAAACTAACAAACTGGCCTGAGTTAGTCTGACCTGCTAATAATGATAATGGAATAGGCCCCTTCTCACTCTGAATCCATGGTGCCATTCTGAAACTGCATTAAATTTTAAAAAATAGGTGTGAAATATTACATTTGCTTCTAGATATTTGTCTTAGCATCACTAAATTCTATTCCTTGTCAGGTTTAAATATTACAAACGCAAGATCTATTGCTGCAGAAAGATGATACTGATAATACTCATATGAACCTTCTCATTTGATAGAGAAGATAGAAGGAGCTTTTATAGATGAGGAACAAGAGAGCTGAATTTGAAGATAAAATATTTTGTAAAACTGGAGTCAATGGTGAAAGGGAAATGTACTGGGAGTAAGAGAAAGGAGAGGTAGAATAGGCTAAGATATTTCATATAAAAGATATTTCATGTAGTTTTTGCAATGGTATGGAAGGAGGGAAGGGAATGAGGAAGCCTTCACTTTCATTGGAAATGACTCAGAGAGGAAATAGCATACATACTCAATAGGGTATAGAAATCTAGAAGAAAAAGGAAAGAGGGGGATGGGGGAGGGGAGGGATGATGTGGGTGATAGAGGAGAGGGTAAATCATAGGAAAGGACAGTCAGATATAACACATTTTCATTTTTACTTTTTTGCAAGGTGCTAGGATTGGGCATCTATTCAGGACCATGGGGCCGGGTACCTGCTAGGTCTCTGTAGGATGTAGGGGTAGGGGCCTCTTGGCCCCAGGGCCGGTGCTCTGTCCACTGCCTTGGCTGTCCCACAGCACATATTTGAAGAGGGACTGAGTGAAAGGAGAGAGAAAATATAATAGATGGAAGCAGGGAGGAATGGATGGAGGGAATTACAATCAACAACAGCAACTGTGGAAAAATATGGAAGTAACTTCTTTGATGCACTTATGATAAAGAATATGATCCACCCAGAGACAGAGATGATGGTATTAGAACACAGACTGAAACACCTTTTTTTCCCCTCTTTCTTTCACTTTTTTCCTCATGAGGTTTTGTTTTTTGTGGGGGAGGGGGTATTATGATTACCCTTAAGAATATTTTAGTACTGTGTAAATAAATTAAATACATTTTTTTAAGAAAAAATCTATTGCTAATCAGATGTATCATTAACTGTAGGCAAACCATTTTCTCTCAGAACTTCATTGGTGTTTAGTGCCTGAAAGGATATTAAGAGATTATTTAGTCCCATTTTCCAGATTTTATAGATGAGGTAACTGAGGCCTAGTGGAATTAAAAAAAATTTTTTTCAGTTAGCAAAAATCCACCTCACCCTCCTACCTCAGTCAGCAATCCCTCTTCCCCTCTTCCTTCCCACTATTGAGATCCACCCCCCACAAATATCTATTATAAACATGTATAGTCAAGCAAAACAAATTTCCACATTGGTCATATTGAATTTCTGCTATTTCATTCTTCACTTCTCAGGAGGTAGGTAGCATATTTCATTATTAGTCCTCAGGAATCATTTTGGATGATTTATACTAATGTGTTTCTAATTTTTCCAAATTATTTGTAGTTAAAATATTTTAGAAATTTCTCTCTAGTCTGTTCTCTGTATCAATTCATACAAGTCTTCCCAGATTTCTCTGAAATCATCCTATCATTTCTCATACCATAACAGTATTCCATCATTTGTATACCATAATTTGTCCATTCCCCCAATATATGGGCACACCTTGAAAGAGAACTATAAATATTTTTTATAAATCTTTGAGGTTTTTTTTACCTATGACTAATATCTCTCCTAATCTACCCTCACTCTAATTCCCCCCCCTTCCTCTTCCTTCTTATTTCCCTATTGAGTGAAATATTTCCATATCCAACTCTGTGTGTGGGAACTTATGTGTTTATTCTTTCTTCCTTTGGCCAGTTCAGATAAGAAAGAGGTTCAAGTGTTGCCTGCTCCGCCTCACTATTGTTTATTTAGATGTGTGAGATAATTTTCCCTTCCCCTCTCCTGGCCCAATGTATTCCTCTCTCCTTCTCTTTGCATTCTTCTGTTAAAATCAAGACATAACAGAAACACTCCCAGGACTCTCTATGACCCTTGATACTACTAGGGAACAAATATATGATGATTAGAGAGAATAAATGTATAACTCATATTTGAATATACACAATTTATCCTTCTCTAATCGGTTAAAATTGTTCATCTATGTTTACTTTTTTAAAGTTTTTCTTAATTTCTGTGTTTGAACTTCAAAATTCTACATAGTTCTAGTCTTTTCATCAGGAAAGCTTGGAAGTTTTCTGTTTCATTAAAGATCCATTTTCCCTCCTTTATATTGGTAGTTGTGGCTTCTCAGTACTTGAATTCTTTCTGGTTGCTTGTAATATTTTTTAAAGCGGTATTTTCTTCATTTAACTTTTACATTTCCTTTTCCATTTAGTCAGGTCTATTTTTTTCTCTTTTTTTTTTGCAAGGCAATGGGGTTAAGTGACTTGCCCAAGGCCACACGGCTAGGTAATTATTAAATGTCTGAGGTCTGATTTGAACTCAGGTCCTCCTGACTCCGGGACCAGTGCTCCAACCACTGTGCCACCTAGCTGCCCCAAGGCAAGTCTGGTTTTTTTGTACAAATAATGTTTTTTTTATATACATTAATAAAATATTCTTGTTTAAGAGTAAACAGAATACCCCCTCCCCCCACACAAAATATAGACTCGCTTGAGCAATAAAGGGGAGAGAAAAAAATTAAAATAATAGTAATAATTGTAGGTATGGCCAGGTGGCACAATGGACGGAGCCACAGCCCTGGAGCCCATATCCGGCAAGTCTGTTTTTAAAGGAGATTTTATCTTTTTTTCTATTTGCCCAGTTGTATTTTTAAAGGAATTATTTTCTTTTTGCATTTGCCCAATTGTATTTTTAAAGAATTTGTTTTCTGTCATTTTTTTGTTGCAAGTTGTTAATATTCTCTTGCATTTCTTTTCCCAATTTTTCCATTTGATTTTTTTTAGGGTTTTTCTTTTTTTGCAAGACAATGGGTTAAGTGGCTTACCCAAGGTCACGCAGCTAGGTAATTATTTAAGTGTCTGAGGTCAAATTTGAACTCAGGTCCTCCTGCCTCCAGGGCCGGTGCTCCATCCACTGTGCAACCTAGCCAACCTCTTCCATTTGATTTTTAAAATCCTTTCTGGGCTCTCCTAAGAAGTCTTTCTGGGCTGGAGACCAATTCATATTCTCCAAAGCTTCACATGTAGCAGCATCTCTTCTACCCTCCTTTTCTGAGCTAGTATCCTTTTCTCTAAGGTAACTTTCAATAGATCTTGCTTTTCTCTGATCTTATTCATTTTGGAATTTGTTACTTATTCCAAGGTTGTTGTGTTGGGGAAGGGGGCTCTCTCACAGACCTTCAATGTTGAAAGCCCTAAAGGCTTGTTTACTGTCCAAAGGGCTGTTCACTGAGCCTATGGGAGGAAAGCCAGAGGCTCTCTCTGAACTGTCTATGCTATGCATGTCAGTCACCCATTCCCTGGACCATTGGGAATGCTAGACCAATCTCTGGTCTGCCCACTGGGCTAGGCTGTCAGGGCTGGAAGCACCAGTGGCTCTCTCTGGACAGTCAGTGCTGGAGAAGCCTGCCGCCCACTTCCTGAGCTATTGGGATAGGTGAGAACACCTGGGGCTGTTTCTGGACTGTTGGTGCTGGGAAACTGCAGGGTCCCTGGGGATCAGCAGGGCTCACCCTCTGGGTCAAGCAGCCCTGACCAGCAATGCTGGCTGAAGGAGGGCCTAAGCACCAGCGCTGGAGCTCTTCCAGTCCATCTGCTGCACAGCCTCTGCTCCCACAGATAAGATTGTCAGGTTAGTTCCCTGACTCACCTGCTGCAGGTGATGCTCTGGGCACACCCATGCTCCCCTGTGACAGACTGCCAGGAGATGGTCCATACTGTTCTTTTTTTTTTCTTTTTGCATTCTGTAGCTTCAAAATCTGTTAAGAGGCTTGATTCATGTCGTTTCTGAGGGAAACTCAGGAGAGCTGGCTTCTGGCCCATTTTGTATTTTCTCCTTGACCTTGAAAGCTCTAAATTTTAGTTATAATATTCCTGGAAGCTTCTTCCCCATTGAATTCTTTCAGTTTCTACCTTGCCCTATGGTTCTAGGAGAGGTAGGAAGTTTTAAGATTTCCTGGAATATAATGTCTAGGCTTGGTTTTTTTGGTGATGAATTTCAAATAGTCCAGTGACTTTTAAATCATGTCTTCAATTTCTTTTTCGAGGTCAGGTTTTTTTTACTATGATGAAATACACATTTTTAAATTGTTTTAAATTAAACATACTATTTATCTAAACAATGCACTAGGAGCAGCTAGCTAGGTGGCCAAGTGGATAGAGCACCAACCCTGGAGTCAGGAGGACCTGAGTTCAAATCCAGCCGCACATGCTTAATTGCCTAGCTATGTGACCTTGGACAAGTCATTCTTAACCCCATTGTCTTAAAAAAATTAAAAAGAACCAATGCACTAGAAACAGAAGATTCCCCCTCCCCCTTCTTTTATAATTCTCTTCTTTTATGATTTCAGAAAAACCTGGAAAGGATCAAATGCACTGATGCATAGGGAAAAGAACAGAATCAGGAGAATCTTGTACACAATAAAAGCAATATTTTTCAATGAAGAACTGTGAATGACTTAGCTATTCTCTGCAACATATAAGACAATCCCAAAGGACTTAAGGAAGAAGCATACTATTTGCCTCCTGAGAAAGAATATAATTCTTCACTTTCTTTTTTTTCTTTTATTCAAGACTTTGTGTACAAAGTGACTCATGTGGAAATGTTTTACATAATTACAAATGTGTAACTTGTATCTACTTACCATGAAAGGGAAGGAGGAGGGGAAGGAGAGATAGAATTTGGAACTCAAAACTTTTAATAAAAATGTTTAAAAATTCAGAAGAAATTTAAACAGTGAGAAAATCAATTCTTTACTTATTTAAACAAAGTTTTTACCAAAATTGAAGAAATGATATATATATACAAATGCAAGAAACATTTACAGATAGGAAAAGTGTACAATCATCAATTCAATGCATGATGTTAATTGAAGTGAAAATATAACATTGCTCCTCTAGAAGGAGAAAATATTTGAATTTAACCCTCCAGTCTTTCTCAGATTGCTTTAATAGTTATCAAATTTTATTTTAATAGTTTGCTGCTTGCTTCTGAATTTGCTCCATTCTCTGTGGCTTCACTCTCTGCCTGGAAATGCTGCCCCTCAGCATGGGTCCCCTTCTCAGTCCACCTAGATCTGTGACCTAGCTCTGCAGAGCAGTTATCACTTGGCCCTTGTTCCTTGGCATTAGATTAACTCTGGTATGAGTCTGAGTCCTTAACCTCTCCCTGACTTGGAATGCTACTGTAGTGAACTCAGACCCTGTCCCCAGCATCCACAGATCTCGCTATCCCTCTGTGCTGACTCGAACTGGAAAAAAGGAATTGCTAGGACTTCTTATTGATTTCCCTATCAAAATCAGAGCTGATATGATTTCTGGATCTATTTGGAGGAGTTGTGTTGGGAAATTCACTTTACTTTCTGCTACTATGCTATCTTGGGCTCTACCCTTTAAATGCTCTTTCAACTCCATTGTTCTAGGGTGCTAAGGCCAAATTGCAACTATTTAATCTCCCCAAAAAATCATAGAGCAACTTGAAGATCAAAATTTTTATAGCTGTAATGGGTTAGGTAACTTTTCCAAACCCAATTTCCCACATTAAAACAGACCTAACAAATGATCATCTATCCTCTTGAAGACCTGCATTAAGAAGACACCCATTAACTCATAAGACAGTACATTTCACTTTGGGACAGCTTTCTTCAGGAAGTTTTTCCTAACATCAATCTAAATTTGCTTTTTTACATACAATATAATGTAATTTTAAAGGTTCTGCCCTCTAGGCTGAACACAACAAACTTAATCCTTTTCAGCATGTTAACCTGTCAGGTATTCAAATTTCTTCCTATTCTCATCCCTCCTCTTGGCTAAAATCCCCATTTCTTTCAGCTGCTCATATGGCATAGATTCAAGGTTCTTCACTATCCAAGATGTTTTCTGCATGTTTCCAGCTGGTCAGTATCCTTTTTTATTTTGCTTTATCTCTTTTTGATAGGGGGAGGAGACAAACCGCAAACTATGTATAATTTCTACCCCAAATGACTTAATTAATAACTTGGATGTTTCTCAAAGTTACAACTTCTAAGCAGGAAGAGACCTTTCAACCTCTCCAATAACACATCAAGGCCAATACATCTACTTTGCTGAGTTTTCCTCATAGTGATTTACCCCTAGACAATATGCCATAGTCATCTCTCACTCCAATAATAAATGAATTAAAGATTAAATCCTCATGCCATAAAAGAAAAATAGCCTTAATTACCTCTTTATACTTCTGTCTTAAACATTTTTGCTTATATAAATATATTAAAAATTCTTGTGAATCTTAATTATTTCTGTCTCTCTTTTCTAACTGACGAAGGTGAACGTTTTATTTTGCTGAAGTCAAGCTCTGGTGGCACCAATCATTTATCTGATTGGGTTTATTCAGATTTTGATGAATATGATTTGGAAATTTGTCCTTAGATTAAAATTTCATTAAAATGACTAATAGCAGGGTGGCTAGGTGGTGCAGTGGATAAAGCACCGGCCCTGGAGTCAGGAGTACCTGGGTTCAAATCTGGTCTCAGCAATTACCTAGCTGTGTGGCCTTGGGCAAGCCACTTAACCCCATTTGCCTTGCAAAAACCTAAAAAAAATGACTAATAGCTAGTAGTTTTATAGTAGTTTAAGGTTTATTAAATACTCTTCAAATATTTCCTTTTATCTTCACAACAATACAGGGAGTGTGATGCTACTATTGTTATTCCCATTTTTCAGTTGAGGAAACTAAGGCAGATGGAGGTTAAGAGAACTGCCTGGGATCACACAACTAGAAAGTATCTAAGACTGGATATGAATTATTCCTTTGCCAAGGGCTCCAAGAATGTACCTTCCTCACTACAACTGGACAAGAAACATTATCTCATAAAATTAAAAGATCTTAAGTTTGGAAACTGTTCAGTGAGAACCCAAGCAGGTGCAACAGCTTCACCTGATGCAAACCTCCAGGTGAATTTCAGAACAGGTATTCTATGGCAATCATTTGTCTATTTAGTAATCTTCAATTGGCTACTAAGTGTGAACTAAGTAAGCTTTGGCAAGCTCTCCTTTACTTTTCTGCATCACAATAACTGCTATAAATATCTGTATGGGGAAAGAAGTGGTAACCTCCTGCTGCCACTTACCTGACAATATATGGCCATTAAGATGGTACTTCTTTGCATTTGTTCTTTCCTTCTCTTAAGTGAATGAGATGGAATGAGACAGAATGAGATCTCTAAAGGATTTCACTTCAAGGCATCAAACTTCATACCAGAGTTAGCTGCCAGTATACCCCAGAGACTAACCTGCAAAGTGCCCCCGGTAATGAACTGGTCTTCACAATTTCAATGTTAGAAAAGCTTTAAGATTAAGTTTACTCTCCCCAGAGACTGAGATGGCATAGGATAGTGTGCCCATAGTTGAAGGAAAGTATTTGTACTTTTGTTCGTGCAAATTATTCCTTTCTAAAAAGCTAATTAATATTAATTGGTTAAGTAATAACTGTGGCACTAATCAATGACATGTACTATATTGAAGAGACAGTGACTAGCACTGGTTAGATTAATTCCCATCCCCCACACTCATAGAACCCTCATGGGGTTCTTGAGGGATCCAACTCATCAGAATGAGTTGTAATAAGGACCCACAATCTTGATGACCTATACATGTAAAGGAAGCACAGGTTTCCTAAAGGGGGCTATTAAATAAGAGGGTTCAGAGATCTTTAAAACTTACAAACAAGCAAAAATATTTACTGGATCCAGAGACATTGAATCCCCAAAGAGGCACACTACACATGCCCTTGAGGCTCAAGAGTTGGCCAAAGCAAAGTGATTAGCAGGCAAAAGCCAGGTGGAGTGGAATGGAGCAGCACTTATTGCAAACTGTATTAAGTCCTTGGACTGTGAATACCAGTAAACATTCCACTAAGACAACACAACTAGGAGAGTGATGGCCAAAGAGGAGTTCATTTGGTTTCTGTTTTCAGAAATAGAAAAGACTAGGAAAATAGGATCCATAAGGAAAGGATGTCCAGGGAATATCAAAGTGGGTCTGAGACCAGGTAAATAGTCATCCCACTGTCCCAGGGTGGAAACTGAACCAGACTAGGTGGTGACTGAACCACAGTATGAAGGAAGCCTGAAAACAAGATGTGACCTTTGTAGCAGAGGGTTATAGGTTTGACTTAAATGAGCTCACTGATGTC
Organism: Macrotis lagotis; assembly: GCF_037893015.1. NCBI lineage: Eukaryota > Metazoa > Chordata > Mammalia > Peramelemorphia > Peramelidae > Macrotis > Macrotis lagotis. The sequence goes on along the minus strand of NC_133658.1, from coordinate 436,651,429 downwards.
AGGCTTATTTCTGAGGAATAATGTGCATTTCTGGATGTGTGCTTGGGTATACATATGTATTAGTGTGGGCGTGTTTGTACATATCTCTGTACACAGGAGTCAGCTCTTTCCAATGGATGACCCTGTAGGTCAGATATATTTAAAGAACACCCGAGCACCAAAGTACCAAACAGACCTACATAGTGAGCACTGATGGAAATACAAGGAAGGAGAGCAGTCAGAGCTCTCCTGCCACCTTAGGGATATAGGAAATATAATCAACATGATGATTCTTATCAAACCAACGCTTCTTTGGCAGTACTTTGGACAGGTTCACAGCATGCTAGTAATAGCATCGTGGTAGATTAGGGATAGGAGCCAGTGATTTAATTGGTATAAGGAACCTTCTCTGCTATTTATAGTCTTAGAGAATTGCCTAAACTACTGGAGTTTAATGACCAGGGTCCCATGACCAGCATGTTATCAGAGGGGGGCTTGAACAAATAAGTTTATCACCTACACTTCCCTTTTCTGAGGAAGCTCACTACCCATTATACCACACTGACTCTGGTGGTATAATTATTTTAATTTATTACTTCTAAATAATACTAACCTTTATCACACGTAAAAAGGGAAAAAATGAAGGACTCAGTCATCTATGAAAGGGGAATGTCCATTAAATATTAGTTTGGAATAACACCTGAAATAAGAATGAGGTAGGGGGGAAATCATCATAGAAATGAACAATTCATGATATTCCAGAAAAAAAATCATTCGTGTTGCAAACTTGTATTTTTTTTCCAAATCTCCAAACTTTATTTTCATTCATTTGTGTTGTATGAGTTTCCACCTTTATAGTATATCATCCCATAATTTAAGTCTATAAAAACTACTTGAGTATACAGAGAGAAATTGAAGGAATATTTTCTCCAATATTCTGAGCCAAAATTTTCATTTATTTTAATTTTATTATGCTATATGGGGGCTAGTAGTGCAATGGATAGAGCACCAGCCTTGGCATCAGGAGGACCTGAGTTTAAATCTGACTTTAGACATTTGACCTTAATTAATTGTGTGGCCTTGGGCAAGTCACTTTACCCTGATTGCCTCACATCCAGGACCATCTCCAGTCATTGTGATTCATATCTGATCTTTGGACTCAGATGGCTCTGGAGGAGAAAGTGAGGCTGGTGACTTGAGGACAGCTTTGAAAGTTACATGTTGAATTTGTTATATATTTGTTATATACGTTAAAAAAAATAAGCTGTACATAATAGAGATCTGCAGTTCTGTGTATAATCCTTTCTATGTATATGGAAACTCCCATTTATTTAAGTTTGCAAGAACAATTGACTGACATCAGAAAAATGGAGAAAGGGAAGAGGAAGGGAATAAATATTTATATATCACCAAACACTAAGACTTTTTACAAGGTAATAGTTATAAAATGTTAGTAAGGTTTACTTCCTCAGAAAGTAATTTGATTATCATAACAACCCTACAAAGTAGATGCTATTAACATTTTTATAATTGAGGTATCTGAGTTAAACTGAGTCAAACCAGCTGCCTGGATGAAAATGAACTAGCTTAATTGCAGCAGAAACTTTTATATAATTAGTGAGACTGAAAAAATAAATATGATTTTGTAAGCATTGTCAGTAATGCATTACATGCATTTGGATTTATCATCTTTTTTTTTGAGGTATCTTTCTCAGCTGTGGTAGATTTTAGAGGCAGCTGGGTGCTAGGGTAGATAGAGTAATGGATCCGAATCAGGAAGCACTGAATTTAAATCTTGCCTCAGACAATTAGCTATGTATCCTTGGGCCATCACTTAAACTCTCTCAGTCTCAATTTCCTCATTTGTAAAATGGAGATAATGATATCACTTATTTCACAGGATTTTTGTCAGGATCAAATGAGAAAACATGTATTTTGCCAACATTTAAGTGTTATATAAATGCCAGCTATTTTATTATCAGCCATTCAAACTTGGATAATTATAATCCACATATTTCATTCATGTAATGAAATAAGCCTCAAATGGAACTTGAATCCTCTTATAAACATAAAGCATGCTCATTACAACTTAAGACAAAACAAAATTAGCAATGAGCTCCGCATGAGGCCGATTAATACTGAATTAGATCCAATAAAAGAGCTATCCTCTACTCCCATTTGTATCATAACCCTTTAGGACTTGACCTCAGGTTCATCTCAAAGTGTTATTTTCTTACATAAGAGTTATGATGATTTAATTATAACTAATAATAATTTTAAAGTTAAAAGCCAACCAAAATAAATATAATTTACTTCAACAGAAAGCTTCTTTGGTAATAAGTTGGGGTTTTAAGTATTTTCCTTGGTATAAACCAGTAGAATAGATACAAAGACTTGGGTGGGGGGACCTAAGTCAGTGCTGGAAGTCATATAGCAAAATGATACAATTTTGAGATTTGTAGGATGTAGACTCTACAAAGACCTTGAAGAAGAGATTAGACCTTCAGTCTGAATTCTTTGTACCAAGATAGCTGCAGGAACAAGACAACCCATGATCCCCTGTGTTGAAAGCGTCTTTATGATCATCCTTTGTTAACATTTCTCTTCAGGTTAGTTCCATAAGTTCCTGATGAGCCTAACAACACAGCCACTACCATTGCTATGTGGGATCTGACATGGCATACTAGGATTTTGTGAAGCCTTCATTATTTCAGTCATTTTGAGCACTCAAGCAATGCCTCTTCATTATTAATAGGTTTGTAAGGGATGGAGGGGAAAGGGAGGTAGGTTTTAATAATGTAATAAGTAGGTATCTCTGGACAATGTAGGCTAGTCAATACTTGCTCCTTCTTATTATGTCCTCCCTTCTGGAAAGGGAAAGAACTTCATCCTCCCAGGCATCAATTATTTCTTCTCAAGGACCTGTTCAGGGTGGGTCCTTCACTTTGGTCACTGCCTTCTCCTTGCCTCCCCCTCTCCCATTTCTCTTGTTATTGTTCTTCAATCATTTTCAATCATATTTAACTCTTCATGATTCCACTTGGGGTTTTCTTGGCAAAATACTGAAGAGGTTTGCCATTTCCTTCTCCATATCATTTTACAGATGGGGAAACTGAGGCAAACACGGCTTGCCCAGGATCCTACCACCAGAAAGTAAATGTCTGAGGTTAGATTTGAACTCAGAAAGGTGAGTCTCCTGACTCCAGATACTGCACCCTTTCCACAGTACCACCTAGCTATCCATTTTTCATATCAGAAGTTGAAGATTTAAATCAGTCATGCCTTGTTACAGCAATAAATTCAGTATTAGACTAGGGGCTATTTTATGGAGTTATATAAGATAATTTATTTTTAACAATAATAATTGCTTACAGCCTCCAGTTAGGAAAATTCTTAACCTTAACTCTGCCCCCAATTAAAGTCTTTTCAACTAACCCCTGGGTTCTTCTCTTCCCTTTTTCCTGGCATAGACTAAGTTTACAGATATATCATACAAGTCTTCATGGGAGATCATGGTTTTTTTTATATAAAACAAAATCAGGTCATGGGAAAACAGTTTAACTAAAAAGAAATAAGAAATTCCTATAAAAGTGCTTGCTAAGTTGGGAAAAGAATAGACTTTTAGAACTTCCCTTAGTCCTTGAAGAAAAGATTAGATTACAAGTTGTACCTTCAGTCTGAGTTCTTTGTTCCAAGATGGCAGCAGGAACATGAAACCCATGATGAATCTCTTCCTTCCCTGTGTTGAAACCTTCTCTATGATCATCTTTTGGTAACACTTCTCTTCAGGTTAGTTCCAAAAGTTCCTGTTGGGCCTGAAGGCACTGCCTCTACCAGTGCTACTGTTCCACTCCAGAAATTCTGACACATTCTTCCTCCCCTGTCTTCTCATTTTCTTGTTGTTCAATCTGATCCTCTTTGGGGTTTTCTTGCGATTTCCTTCTATAGTTCATTTTACAAATAAGGAATGAGTCTTCCTGATTTCATACTCTACCCTCTAACAACTGTACCCTTAGCTCTGTCATAGCCTGCTCATAGCTTGTACGTATATGTCTTTTTCAAAACTCCTAAACTGGAATCAAGTTTACTTCCTGATTCAGAGATTTCAATACTGCAAATCTCTTTTAGAGCTAAAGAGATACTTGGCCTCTTCTGAACCATGAATTCCAGAAGCCAGTCAGTCTTCACCTCCTAATTATCAAGTTTTTTCACTAATAGTGATAAAAAAGGGATGTGAAGGGGTGGGGATGTGGAGAGGAGATTTCTGAGATTAGCTATTTCTATCACATCTCAAAAGGTAGTAATCTCATAGGACTGTTTCCACTTTCATTCATTATGGTTGGGTACTAGAGTAGCCAATTATTTTATAACAGCAGGGTCATGGAAGGATCATGGAAGGTTGCTCAAGAGTCAAGAAACTGTTTTCCGGGTTGGAACCTGGAAACTGTTAAAAGATGATGGTTTTAAAAATTGTAATTCACAAAATAACATTGAAAAAATCATCAGTTATATTAAATAGAATGCCCTTTTGATTTCCCTTTAGTCTGACACAACAATCAAAATAATTTGGGATGGAAAATTGGCATTTATTCTTATATGAAAAGAATCTTTTTAGCCTTTTGAGACCACTGCTTTTTGAATGTAGCTTTTTTTGTTTGTTTTGGATTCAGAAGAGCAGTAATGTTTACTACCCCAGAAAGCAGTGAGAGAAAAATTGGTGCAAGTATTTCTAAGACATTCATGCCTATAGATGGCACTAATGTAACATATTGTACTTAAGAGCTTTAGGAATTAGGACATACGTTATGAAAAAAAATCATTGTGAGAAATATTATTACTTTTGATGTTCATAAGCCCAAATTGTTTGGTTGAGGATAAAATGTGTTTACAAAGTATGTTTTCCTGGGTTTTTTTAGATTATCCAATCATTTAAGACTTCAAGATTTTATTTTTGCAAGTTATAAGCTTCTGATCAGAAATCAAATGTGAAAGTCTAGGGGCCCTTAATTTTACAGGGTAATGTAAGTTGAATTAGTTAAACTAAATCATACTTTAAAAGATTGCTTAAAGTAAATGTTTATTGGTGTTATATTTATTTTATATTAAATAAATTTTCATATTGAGAAATATCTATCATGTTTACCTCATTACATAAAAATTCATGTTTGTATAAGATAAATATAGGATTGGTTACATACAAGCCATCCCACAAAAATTCATAATGTAGCTGATGTGTGATCCTCTACTAATAAATAAAACCTAATCGTCATGTATAAACTAACACAAGTGTAAATATGTGGAACGTGTTTCTGAGGAAGATATGCATTCAGAATTCTAATGTGTAGATTCAAAATACACATTTTTTATTTCTTAATTAAAGATTTTATTTATTTTGAGTTTTACAATTTTCCCCCAATCTCATTTCCCTCCCCAATCCCCCCACAGAAAGCAATTTGTCAGTCTTTACATTGTTTCCATGTTGTACATTGATCCAAATGGAGTGTGATGAGAGAGAAATCATATCCTTAAAGAAGAAACATAAAGTATAAGAGATAACAAGATCAGACAATAAGATAGCAGTTTTTTTCCCCTAAATTAAAGGGAATAGTCCTTGAACTTTGTTCAAACTCCACAATTCTTTCTCTGGATACAGATGGTATTCTCCGTTGCAGACAGCCCCAAATTGTCCATGATTGTTGCACTGATGGAATGAGCAAGTCCATCAAGGTTAATCATCACCCCCCATGTTGCTGTTAGGGTATACAGTGTTTCTCTGGTTCTGCTCATCTCACTCACTGAATTCCCATCCCTCCTGCTTTCTAATAAAACAGTAGTGTTTCAAGGTACACATCTTTACCTACAATTGTAGGAGCAGACTTTTCTTCTTGTCTTTACTGAATCTGTGCCCTCTTCCTGCATTTTCCACAATTATAGCATAAGAGATTTTGTCCAATACTGTGCTAAAAATCTAGATAAGTTATATTTACAGCCTTCCCTTGATTTATCAGTCTAGTAATCCTATCAAAATGGAAATCAGGTTGATCTGGCATGACCTCAAAGTATCATTTGCTTTGTATGATCCCTGATTACTTTTTTCTTTTAGGTTTTTGCAAGGCAAACGGGGTTAAGTGGCTTGCCCAAGGCCACACAGCTAGGTAATTATTAAGTGTCTGAGACCAGATTTGAACCCAGGTACTCCTGACTCCAGGGCCGGTGCTTTATCCACTATGCCACCTAGCTGCCCCCCTGATTACTTTTCTAAAATTTTCATTAATTTTCTTTTTCACATATATTCTACAATTTTGTCAGAAATTAAAATCAAATTTACTACTTCATAGTTTCCTTCTCTTCCATATTTTGAAAAAAACAATTTAATATTTCCCTTCTCCAAACTTGTAGAACTTCTCATGTTCTTTGATCTTTCTAAGATCACTGTCAATGACTCATTATCAATTTCTACCCTTCTTTCAATATTCAGAATTACATTTTATTATCTCCCTATGACTGGGGTATCAATTGATAATTAGCAATCTTCCTTCCTATCCCAGGTCCTTTGGGCTAAGAATACATCTCATTTTAAAAGAAGTTGTTAGTGTCCCCTGGGGAACTTTATGCTTCTGGTGCTTGATAGTCTGCTAGCTTCATGTATGACCCTTCTGTAGTAGACAATAGTCAAGATCCAAAAAATTATGATGGACTAGAAAACTAGGCTAATTGAAGCTAGTTGATTTTAATTCTGGGGCTAGAGAGAACCATTTGTGCTTTTTTTCCTAACAAACTTTTAGGAAGAGTGGATTTTAAGAGCCATGTTTACAATGTATTAAAAATGAATGTTTTGCAATAGAGATCTATTAGGAGACTACTGGAAGAACTGGTTCAGGGAATGGAGTACCAGACGGAGTCAGGAAAACTCATCTTCCAGAGTTCAAATAACCTTAGATACCTACTAACTATATAACTCTGGACAAGTCTCTTAACCCTGTTTGCTTCAATTTTCTCATCTGTAAAATGAGCTGGAGAAGGAAATAGAAAGCCACTCTGGATTTTTTATCAAGGAAAATCCCAAATGGGGTCATAAAGAAGCAGACATGACTGAAAATAACTGAACAACAACAGCATTGGAAAAGTCCATTAATGATATTAGTGAGGGCCTGGACTAGAGTGGAGGAAATTAAAATGGAAAAGAAAAGACAAAAGTGAAAGAGGTCTTGGAACTCCTACCTTCCTAATACAGGAGAGGGCAATACCATTCTCCCAGGCCTCAGACTCACAACCTTGAAATTATCCTGGATTTCTCTTTCACCACCCTCTCCACCATATCCGATCTACTGAAAAGACCTATTGGTTTCACCTTTTCAATGTCTCCCAAAGATGCCCCTTCTCTCTCTCTCTCTCTCTCTCTCTCTCTCTCTCTCTCTCTCTTAGGTTTTTGCAAGACAAATGGGGTTAAGTGGCTTGTCCAAGGCCACACAGCTAGGTTATTATAAAGTGTCTGAGGTCAGATTTGAATGCAGGTACTCCTGACTCCAGGGCCGGTGCTTTATCCACTGAGCCACCTAGCCGCCCCGCCCCTTCTCTCTTTTGACACTACTACCTTTCTAATGCAAGTCATCATCACTTCCCATCTTGACTGTTACAATAGTACATCTACCTGCATTCAGTCTCTCCCCACTCTTGGTTCTCCAACCAACCATGAAAATGATTTTCCTAAAGCAAAAGTCTGATCATGTCAGCTTCCCCACTCCCACCAACCCCACTCAGTATTAATTCCAGTGGCTTCCTATTAACCCTAGGAGCAAATACAAAGTATTCTGTTTGGCAGTCAAAACCCTTCATACCCTAGCCCCCTCTTACCTTTCCAGCCTCCCTCACACGTACTCTTTGTTTCAGTGACACTGGCCTTCTGGCTGTTCCATGAACAAGACACTCAATTTCTCATCATTTTCTCTGGTTATCTCCCTTGCCTGGAAAGCTCTCCCTCTTTAGTTCCAATTTCTGACCTCCCTGACTTTCTTTCTTATTGTTGTCCAGTCATTTTAGTCAAGTCTGGCTCTTCATGACTCTGTTTGAGGTTTTCTTGGAAAAGATAGTGAAGTAATTTGTTTTCTTCTCCATTGTATTTTATGGATGAGGAAACTGAGGCAAACAGGGTTAAGTGACTTGTCCAGGATCACACAGCTCATAAGTATCTGAGGCCAGATTTGAATTCAGGTCTTCCTAACTCTATCCCTGCCAGTCTATCCCTTGTACCTTCTAGCTGCCCAAGATTTCTTTTAAGTCCAAACTAAAATTCTATCTTCTACAGGAAATCACCTCTTAATTCGAGTACTTTCCCCTCTCTTAATTATTTTGTATTTATCCTTTCTTTTTATAAATTTGTTTGCATGTTTTCTCCCCAACACTATCATTATATTGTAACTTAGTTGAGGACAAGGACTATTCTTTTGCCTTTTTTATATCCCTAGCAGAAGTTTGTAACCTCAAAAGCTCTTACCTTAAATATTTTCTACTAAGGAAGAGTCAAAATTGACACTAGTTTATCATGGGATCCTGATTTTAGACCCGGGAGGGATGCTAGGTTGCTGAGACTGTTCATTTATTTTATAGATGAGGAAACTGAAAGCAGAGAGATTGTGAGTCTGAGGGCCTGGAAGAATGGTATTGCCCTCTCCTAGGAGTTCCAAGACCTCTTTAACTTTTGTCTTTTCTTTTCCATTTTAATTTCCTCCACTCTAGTTCAGGCCCTCACTAATATAATTAATGGACTTTTCCAATGCTTTTTTTGTTGTTCAATCATTTTCAGTCATGTCTACTTCTTTAAAAAATCCAGAGTGGCTTGCCATTTCCTTCTCCAGCTCATTTTACAGAAGAGAAAATTGAAGCAAACAAGGTTAAGAGACTTATCCAGAGTATATAGTTAGTAGGAAGCTAAAAAGCATCTCAAGTGAGATTCAAATTCAAGTCTTCCTGACTACAAGTTCAGTATCTTATTTGACAGTGCCTCTCAGTAAAAAAGGAGGTTACTAGTGTGTCAGTCATTTTATAATCAGTAATCTGGATGTAGTTGTATTATTGAATGAATAAAATCAATATGAAAAAACAATTATGAGAAAAGATAAGTAGATAACAACATACAGTTACAACACTAAACCAAGCTACTTAAACAAGTTGTTGATTCCACAAAGTGAAGACATTAATCTCAATTAAAGTCATTTCTGATAACTTACCTTAAGCATAATAGTTGTCACAACAAGGACACCAAAAAATGCCTCCAACTACTTCAGCCAGCAAACTTTTGATCACTTTGCCAAGCAGAGAGCTATAAGAAATCAAAGATAATACTATATTTTCATAAAGGTTTAATTTATAAAACATGGAAGACAGTGATGGAAGAAATTAGCAGAAACATTTTCCATAACAGTCAAATGTAGAGGAGGGAAAAGGCAATGGAGAGATGTAAGCTATAGATAAAAATACAATTAGGTGAATTTAGAACTGGTTTAATGGATTGACTGAAACAGTCTACATTTTATAACCTCTGAAGGTCTTTAGAGGAATTACCTAGGAATCTTTTCACCTTCTGGCTTATAGCCACATACTGTATTTCCTTATATATGAGATGCACCTTAATTTGGGGGCTCAGAATTTGAAAAAAAAAGTATTGCATAAAGTTATTCATCATAAAATTCATACAACGCCTCATCTCTGTCAAAACTCCCATCCATTAGCTCATTCTCATCTGTGTTTGATGAAAAATCACTGTCTTAGGAGAGGCTCTGACTGCTCTCCTGCCTGGGCTCTGGAGGGGGTTGACTACAAGCACTCTCTGGGGCAAGTCCATTCCATTTTGTGAAGCATCCATTGTGTCCTCCTTGGAAATCAGTCACTTCTTTTTCATCAGGAATTCTTCTGGCCTCCTCCTGACCCATCTTTGTGGACACAGGAATTCCACTGGCCCTTTGCTCTTCAATCCATCTTTTCACTTCCCTCTCTAATTCAGACCATTTGACTGACTAGCCTCTCATGGCCTTTTTCTGCCAGGGCATTTTCAGGAGAATTTCTTCTTCCTGTAGCCAGTCTTGGAGTGTTTTCTCAGTTGCTGGAGGACCAAACTGATGTTTGGCAGCTCAATTTCCATTCACTTTTGCAAACTGGATCACTTTGAACATGAATTCAGCACTGTATGACAGTCTTTTCTGAAACATTTCTGGGCAGAATGTGACAAAACATAACCTAATATACCAGTAACAAATGCAAAACAATGAACACAAAGACAACAAATACGAAAAAGCAGGAAACGCAAGTAAAAAAATCTATAACCACTGTATAAGTTGCTCCTGGTTTTTAGACCCCAAATTTTTCGAAAAAGGGTGAGTCTTATACATGGGGACATACGGTAACTACTAAATGTCAGGGGCAAGATACATACCCAAATTGTTGCTGATTCCATAGAAACTAGGGTGGAGAATAGGAAGGAACCTTCAGGTTTTATGTCAGGAAATTAGATAGAGGCTAGGAATGCTTCCCAAGATGCCCAGGAGAATCACTGGTTGAATGGGGAAGGGGAGAAAAATGTGGTGGCTCATGCATCCTTCTCTCCCTGGTCAATCTTTCAGAAAGGGAAAAAGAGGAAGGGACATCTTCATGTAATGGCTTTGGCCACATATACATATATATAAAATGGGCCACTTGGGAGTAAAATCAATAGAGCACTGGTTCTAGTGTAAAGTAAACCTGAGTTCGTAATCTAACCTCAGATACTTACTAGCTATATGACCTTGGAGAAGGCACTAAACATCTGTTTGCCTCTATTTTGTCGCAAAATGGGGATAATAATAAGATTTCTCGCCCAAGATTTTTGACAGGATCAAATGTAATATTTATTAAGCATGCCTGGAACATAATAGGCATATATAAATGTTAGTCAATATTATTATTGTTACATTTAGACTCCTCTTCCCTTCACCCATCCTTTTGACCCAGAAAAAAAAGACTGTCCCCCTAAGCAGAACTTCAGAAGGGTCTCATGAAGAGGAGGAAAGAATTTCCTGTAAATAGCAACTGTAGGTCACCCCTTTGCCACATGTGATCTCTAAATTTGAAGCCACTTTCCCCTGAACTCCATACGTACTTGTGGAAAAGGGATTTTTTTTTTGGGGGGTGTCTTTTATACAAACTATAACACCTTACAAAATACCTGTTTCTAAAGGCTAATGAAGTCTGACTGGCTAATTGATATCAATTGATAATTGACAGAGAACATACCATTGAGGACTTGTGAATAATTCTAGAGAAACCATTCCCCAAACCTTTGTGGTTACTCCCAAAGCCTGAGAGGGAAAGTGGGCAGCTGTTCTTTAGGGACCCAATCTATCAACCTGAATGAGGTTTGGGAGACTGGTCTTAGAACCCATGCTACAGATGGTTCACAGCTAGGTCTCCTTGTTTGCTTCAGACAATCAATCATTCAGCTGCTCTTTCAGTGATAAGATCACAGCTTTAGAGGCTAAAGTAACCTTCCAATTCATCTAATCTAACCCCTTCCTTTCAGAGTTTGAGAAATCAGAAACTGAGAGAGGGGTCTGGGATAAGCTAAAATATGAAACATCAAAGTGAAAAGTGGAGGAAAGAAATAGGGTTTTCTCCTTCCTCTCCAGCCCCAAAGTAATTCCCTCTTAGGAGCATGTCTTGAAACTACTCCCCGACTAGGCTAGCTCGTGGGTGGAATGCCTGAATCTGAACTAAGTTACTTTAAGACATTGAAGAACTTTTCAACCAATCCTAGTCTACTGTGTTTGCAATTTTGATTGATTGATTGAATAGACTTTCTGGCCTTTGTTCTCATCTTCCACCCTGAACAACTGATTGATTAAAGCTACTTTCTCCAGTTCACATAGTTGTCAGAGCCAAGGTTTAAATCAAATTCCTCTTGATCCAAATCTAAAGAGCTTTTTCTATTGAACCACACAGCCTCATTTTCCTCCCTTCTCATAAATCCCCTTGATGATGAAATCATCTCTAGAAAACCTATTGAATATCTAGAAATAACCCTGAAGAATGCTGGCAGTTATCTCTGCCCCTAAACAGCAGTAATTTAGGAATAATAACAGCAGCAGCAGCAATAAGAAAGTGATTCTTTTTCTATTATGTTACTTTATTACATTATATATTATATTTTATATTATATCAATAATTAATTGGAGTATGGGGTATATTCAAGGAAGACTAATATGCTTGGTGTGAGGGCTGGCAAGCCCTTTTCAGGACTGATTTCCACCTTTGATGTCCTCCTTAGTCACCTAATTCTTACCTGAGTCTCCAAGAAACTGTAGCCTGCACAGCAGCCACTCCCCAGTAAACGTTTAGGCAGTTGGGCTAAAACTGTCTTAAGGATAAACAAGGGCTACACCTTTTTCTGTAGTGACTACAGTGAAAGGGAACACCATGAAGCTTTTTTTGCAATCAAAATTAATCTAGTAAACATTGTTCTTTCCTTCTCTTAAGTGAATGAGATGGAATGAGACAGAATGAGATCTCTAAAGGATTTCACTTCAAGGCATCAAACTTCATACCAGAGTTAGCTGCCAGTATACCCCAGGGACTAACTTGCAAAGTGCCCCTGGTAATGAACTGGTCTTCACAATTTCAATGTTAGAAAAGCTTTAAGATTAAGTTTACTCTCCCCAGGGACTGAGATGGCATAGGATAGTGTGCCCATAGTTGAAGGAAAGTATTTGTACTTTTGTTCGTGCAAATTATTCCTTTCTAAAAAGCTAATTAATATTAATTAGTTAAGTAATAACTGTGGCACTAATCAATGAGGAGTGAATGACAGGCTCATGACAATGAGATTGCTGCTTCCAGGAATATGCCACCATCATCAGAGCCATGATGAACACTGATGAAGTTAAAGAAAAAATTTATTAAGATTTGAAGGCCCTTATCATCAATGTACCAAAAGAGGATAAGCTCATAATTCTGGGTTACTTTAATGCTAGACTAAACTCAGTTTACCAGACATTGCAGGGAGGACTTGGGAGGAATGGAGTTGAAAACAACAACAACCATGGTCACCTTCTACTGAAGACTTTGTGCATCTCATGACCTTCTATCACAAACACTGTCTTCTATTTACCTAAACACAATAAAACTCCCTGGTTGCACTCTCATATCAAACATTGGTATCTAATAGATTATGTGATTGTAAGGAGAAGAGACAGATAGAATATGAAAGTGACAAAGATAATGTGTGGTGCAGAGTGCTGAACTGATCACAGACTCATCCTCTCTAAGCTAAATATTCACATTCAACCAAAATGGTGGCCCAAGGCAAAATGATTACTAGAAGAATTTATGTCAAGAGTGTCTCTCTGAGCTGGAACAGTTTGTTGCTAACTTGGAGAGAAAACTGGACCAAAACACAGTTGGCAATAGTAGAGCAAAAAAAGATTGGGCGACTTCCAGAGAGCTGATGTATAGCACTGCACTTGCTCATCTGGGCCAGAACACTTGCAAACATCAAGACTTATTTGAGGAAAATGAGGGAAAAATGCAGAAACTGCTAAATGAAAAATAATAACTCTACAGGGTTTACCAGCAGGATAGTTCATTTCTAAGAAGGCAGCATTTAATTCCAACAAAAGTAAAGTGTAAGTGAAGCTTAGAGAGATGCAGAACTCCTGGTTTAGTAAGAAGAAATATTTTCTTTCTAAAGATCTTTCTAAAATTCAGTTTTCTGCAAATAGTAACAAGCTAAAGTGCTTTTATGGTGACCTAAAGATTATTTATGGGCCAAAGACCTATGGTGTATCTCAACTACTCAGTGCTGATGGATCCACATTGGTAAATGATAGGGACATGATCCTGAAGATGGGCTGAACACTTCCATAGTGTTCTTAAAAGACTATCATCAATAAATGCAGAACCATTGACTGTTTACCTTAAGTCAAAGTCAATCAGTCCCTAAACTAAGTTCCAACTGAAGAAGAATTTTTGAAGCCATTAGGCTCCTTTCAAGTGGTTCTGATTCTATTCCAGCTGAGATCTACAAGGTAGGGGTCCTATGCTCATCCAAAAACTGACTGAAATTTTCCAGTTTCTATGGCATGAAGAATCTCCCAAGAATTCAAGGATGCCTCCATCAAACACCTACATCAAGGTAAAGGGAATAGATTGTCCTGTGACAATAACAGGGATATTTTTCTTTTAGTCATTGCTGGTAGCATTCTTGCTAGACTGATTCTTTAACTGAGAGCCAGCATGACTTCAGAAAAGGTCGAGGAATAATCAATATGGTGTTTGCTGCCCTACTACTACAGGAAAAAATGCTAGGAACAGAACAGAGATCTGCTATTTTCAGTCATGTTATCAAACACCTTCACTGAGGATGAACAAGGCATCAAGGTTAATTATGCACTGATGGCAAATTCTTGAAAAGGTTACAAGCCAAGATCAAAGTGGAGGGAATATTGGTGTGTGATATTCTATTTGCAGATGATTGCGCACTCAATGCAAACTCTGAAGCTAAGATGCGACAAAATATGGATCAATTCCTTGCTGCTTGTGCTAATTTGATCTAACAATTAACACCAAGAAAACACAGGTGCTCCATTGGCCAGCACCACACCATCCATATGGAGAACCATGGATTACAGTAAATGGAAAAGTTTTGAGTACTGTGGACAAATTCAGTGCTCTCACCAGGGAGATACATATTGACAATGAGGTTGATACTCACATTGCCAGAACTAGCTCAGTATTTGGAAGGCTCCAAAAGAAAGTATGGGAGATGGGGTGGCTAGGTGGCGCAGTGGATAAAGCACTGGCCCTGGAGTCAGGAGTACCTGGGTTCAAATCTGGTCTCAGACACTTAATAATTACCTAGCTGTGTGGCCTTGGGCAAGCCACTTAACCCCATTTGCCTTGAAAAAACCTTAAAAAAAAGTATGGGAGAGAAGAGATATTAGACTGACTACCAAATCTAAGGTTCTACAGAGCCCTTATGATGGCCTCATTGCTATCTGCCTGTGAAAGCTGATCAGTCTACCAGAGCCTTGTCAGAAAACTGAATTGTTTCTATTTAAATTGTTTTAGGAAGATTCTGAAGATCATCTGGCAAGAGAAGATACCAGACACTGAAGTCCTTTCTCAAGCTAAACTATCTAGCATTCCAACATTACTTCAGAGAGTGCAACTGCAATGGGTTAGTCTTAGGATTAGAATGCCAGACATATGCTTGCCAAAAAGACTATTCTATGGAGAACTTACACAATACAAGCACTCACAAGGGGACCGGAAGAAGTCATACCAGGACACCTTGAAGTTCTCTCTTTAAGAACTTTGGAATTGATTATGTAGCATGGGAGATTCTGGCACAGGACCTTCCTACATGGCATGCCCTCCTCAGTGAGGGGACTGAACTCTATAAGAAGGGTAGAATTGAAGTAGCTCAAAGGAAACATGACATATGTAATTTTAGAGTAAGCATCCCAGGTGTTCACATGGACTGTTTGTGCTTGACCTGTGGTAGAACATCCCGAGCTCATATTAAGATGATCAGCCACAGTTGGACACACTGTAATTTGTCTCAAACATTGTGTCATTTTGGTCTTCTTCAATGATGAAGAACAAGAATCAACCAATCAATGATCAATTGTTAAATTAGGATCATTCTTTCTGAAGGGCAAAGTTGATAGATGAAATTGGCTAAATCCTCAAGGAATACGCTCTATCTTAGGCAGGACTCCACCCAACTTGGAGACTTTATTTCTGGTTAGAGTGTGAACAGAATTTAATATAAGTGAATTCCAGCACCAAAGCACCAAGTCTATGCCTTTGCACACCTCCATTGGAGTTTAGGGTAACTCAACTCAGAAAGGAGAAAAACAACCAGAGTTGTCTGAGTAGAGATGGATTGCTTTAGCCAGATTGTTAGAGGTGATTGAATCTCAAAATCAAGCCATATTCTCAGCAGGAGGAACTCTCCTCCTCATTAATATGCCTATGCCCTCACCAATCAGGATTGATTTTCATCTGTTAGCAGTACTTCCTTTTTCTAAAAGTATATTAAGGTTTATTATCTCCTTTAGGGGTCTTTGGTTGCCAAGAGATACCCACTGACCATGAATTTATTGGTTATAAGCTAACTTAATTAATAAGTTGATTATTAATTACCCAGAAATTGTTGTTCAGGCTTTTCATTCATCTCAGTTGTAATAGATCCAATTCTTTAGCTTTAAGATTTATAATCACAAAATTTATAACCGATATTTACATTTTGTTTAAGGTTTGCAAAAAATTTTATCTCAAAGCACTCTCCTCACGACAACCCTATGAGATATGTTATATAAGTACCATTATTCCCATTTTACAGATTAGGGAAACTGAGGCCTAAAAAGGTGAAGTGACTTGCTTGAGATCACACAACTAGAATGTGATAGAAACAGATGTCAAACTTTGGTCTTCTGACTCCAAGTCCATTGTACACGGGAAGAGCTGGCCCTGTCCCCTCTAAATCTTGCAGGAAATGAGAAGAAAAGGTATTCCTATAAATTTGAGAGATCTCCATAAGGAGTCCTGTGGGAATTGTGTACAGAATGTCTTAAGAATAACATAATTGACTTTTTAAACTATCAATTCATTAGAGACCTGGACCCTGGGGAAGGCAACAAGTTAATCAACTGGAACCTGGAGACCAATGGTCAACTAATGCCTGCTAAGAACAGCAAGAGAACCAAGCATCATTTCTCAGAGATGTGATGCGCAAACTCTGGCAACCCAGGCAAACTCTAGCCCAGGACAGTGGTAAAAGTCAAGGATACTATTCAAGCCTCCTGGAGGAGTTTCTCACTCTCCAGGGCAGGGTGGTGAAAGGAATCTGGAGTGGGGAAGTTGGTATATTTACTTTGAGCTTAGATGGATGTGAATCCTATCAGTTTCTATTAACTTATCCATAAAGTTATATTGTCTGTCTTTATATCTGTAAAGGAAGTTCTGACTATTCCTGGGTGATGACATAGAAGGTCAACAAACAACTGGCTCTTTGTGATCTCATTTGGAATTTTCTTGGCAAAGATACTGGAGTGATTTCCCAATTCCTTCCTCAGATCATTTTACAGATGAGGAACTGAGGCAAACAGGGCTCTTCTAAGGGAACTTATGACATTGTAGGCATGCATTTCAGAGTCTTTTTTTCTAAATCCAATCAACTATAAAGCATTTGAAGGGAGAATAGTAGACTCTTAGAATTGTCCTCTTAAAGACATACCAGAATTCCAGGAAACTCCTATTTTCTTGCTTGATTTTGTTTCTGGTTTTGTAAAGATTTTAAAAAGAAAGGGAGAAGGGGAAGGAATTTAGCAAAACTAAATTCAGCAAAAAATAACTTTATGAGAATATATGCAGTATTCCACACCTGGGGTCTTCCAGTCATGAAGGGAGGGAGTTGCATTTTTTCAGCTCTTTTCTGAGTCCACACTTAATTATTATAATTAATTACATAGAATTCTGTTTCATTTTATTTATTCATTTTGTTCCCTCTGGAAAGATAAGGGTCATCCTATGATCAAAAAGAAAGAGCTGGAAGGGCAATTTGGTCCAAACCCATCATTTTCTAGATTAGTAAATGTGGTCCAGAAAAATGGAAGTAAAGCTCAAAGTCATATAAACAGTTACTGGCAGAGTCATAATATACCAGAGAATATACAAGGAATATTTTGAAAGGAATCCCTATCCCCAGAAGAGCAGTTCAAGAGCAGCTACTTTCTCTATTCAATATATGACACCATAGATCCATCCACCCTGAGAATAATCACAACTTTCCTTATAAGCATACAACTGACAATATAGACAGCTTTATTTACAAGTTAATAGAAATGTATAGGATCCATAACTATTGAAATCTAGGTCTTTGCATGTGTAATTTGCTCATGTGATAGACCCTACCTGGACTGGCAAACTCCACCCTTACCCCTGGGGCTCAGGAAGGATAATAATAGATACTAACTGACCAGAAGGAAAAAAAATTGCCATCCATGCTATAGCAACAGGCTGAAAGAGAAACAAAAATAGCAGGATATGACTATTTGAAAAACTGATTTGTTTTTTCCCAATAGATGAATGAAATCACATTCCTGGGACTGGAAGCTACTTATACTGGAAATAGCCACAGTTTTATGATCTTACTAAGTGAAAAAACCTCAACACTGTAGGATTTCTGGATTTGCAGAATTTGCAGAGCATGGGTGTCTGACCTTTCTTATTTAAGGAAATTATGAAGCATAAGGGTTCAAGCATGATCAGGCCTGGATCCAACAGCACAGTTAAGTCAAGGAGTCTTTTCTTCCAGGAAGGAAAAATAATTTATGAACATTTTAAAAAATATATTCTTAATTATTTCCTCAAATATTTTACAATTACATGTACCTTTTTTTCTAACATTTTGAGATCTTTATTCTCTCCTTCCTTCTCACCCCTCTCCCCCTGAGAAGGCAAGCAGTATGATTTGATTATAATTGTGAAGTCAAATAACATGAACATTTGAAGAAAGCCCCAGTGGCCTTAAAAAATACTAGCTTGTCCTTTGTACAACTGGACATACTTAATGAATAGTTATATATGATATTATATAAATTAATACTTAATCAAATTAATTATATAATTATATATAAAGCTTATTAATGAACAAGTCTCTCCATGCTCCCCATCACACAGGCCTTTCCAAATCTGGTTGTCTTTATCCCTCATTATTGTAAGCTAATATCAAATGAATATTGGAATGGATGAGAATTTAATAGACCCTTACTATATTCCAGGCCTTGTGGTAAGCACTGATAATACAAATATATTTAAAAAAAAAATTTTCCCCTAAAGTTTACTTTCTATTAGGGGATGAAAACAAAAGAATACTTAGTTATGTCCTGTTACTATTGTTACTATTCTTTCTTAGGCAAAGAGTACTAGTTAGTATTTCTATAGCATTTTCAGTTTGTAAAGCACTTTCTTTTCAGTTTGTAAAGCACTTTCCTCTCAAGAGCCCTCACCAACAGAGGTGAGGCAGAATAAGGGATTTTTAAGCCCATTTTACAAAGGAGGAAAATGAATCCCAGGGAAATGAAGTCATATGACCAAAGTCAAGGAGAACACAAATTCAAGTCTCCTGACTTCAGGTTCAGTTCTCAACACCATGCCATACTGCCTATTTCCATCCTTCCATTCGTGATCCTTTTATTTTCTCCTTTCCCCCATACTGATGCCCTGTTTTCCTACCTAGGTTATGAGCTCCTCAACAACAGGGATTGGGTCTCATGGAAAGCTGGTATGTTGCAGTTCCCAGAGTGCATCAGTACATCTGATCCTGGTTCAGTCACTACTTGAGAGACAAATGGATTGT
Source organism: Macrotis lagotis (assembly GCF_037893015.1). Taxonomy (NCBI): domain Eukaryota; kingdom Metazoa; phylum Chordata; class Mammalia; order Peramelemorphia; family Peramelidae; genus Macrotis; species Macrotis lagotis. Next base: position 436,632,060 of record NC_133658.1, on the reverse strand, counting down.
CTCTTCTAGTTCTAAATTTTATTACTCTAGTGTACTAATAAGAATCAACTACATTTTTCTCTTAAGGTTTTAGGTATACACTTAAGGGATTAAAATATCTTTCTCTACTGCTCTAGATGCAAACTTCCATTCTAATATGCTTCCCTAGGCCCTGAAGTTAGCTTCCAGAGATTAGCACCCCAGTTAAATTTAACCAATTAACTTTTATAAGGGATTATTTACTTTGAAGATACATTAAGAACTGGTTTGTTAAGGTTTTTTTTACTAGATAAACGAGGCTATTCTTTGCCTCATGTCTTTCTTAGCTAACCTTAATCACTGAATGGGCACTGCCTCAGTCAAACCAAGACCTGTTAAAAACTTTAGTTTTAAAAGGCCAAGGTCTCCCACTATACTGGGTCATTTCCAGTGTTCCTGATCCATATCTAGCAACTGGAGGAGAAAGTGAGTCTAGTGACTTTGCACAACACCCCCACTCACATACAATTCACTTTCAAGTCATGGCATCACCCCCCCACACCCCATTCTATGGTCATTGGAGGACAAAAGACAAACAATATTAAGAACAAAAGTATAACATTTTCTTCTAACTTCTAGAGGGACACATTGTTCCCTATACCATCTTAGTCTCTAGAAAGAGAGGGCATGTACTTAATACAGTTTCTTCATTGCACTGACCACCTCCACACCTCCATCTAGGTAATCTCTAGTCAAGAGTGTTTATAAACTGGAGTGCTTATAAAAGGCAAATGTTAACATTTCAGTGCAAGGATTTGTATATCAGAAATCCACAGATGCTGCAAATCAGGGTTTGATTTATTGTTTTATTGTCTAAACTTAAGAAAATGATGTCAATAATAAGGATTAAACATGTCTATCATGCTTGCATTTCCCAACCCCCCCATACCCCCCCAGCAGCAGGTTGCTAAACATTTACCAGCATATTCCTGCATCTAATTCAAATGCAGGATCATTTTCGGATGAACCCCTGTCTCAACTGAGCTGGTTCCTGGAGATCACTCCTCATTCCTCTGGATTTCAATGCTAGACTGACTGTCTACAAATTCCAGCTAACCTTCTATTCCCAGATATGCTGGTTGCTTCTCCTTCTGACCTTTCAAAATTCATAAGTCTATTTGCTTCAATCTCCTTCATGTAAAATGAAGTAACAAAAATCCCAAGGCCAAAGAAACAAAGCCTATATTCATCTTGGCCTCAGACAGGCAAAGCCCAAGACTTTTCCCTTTAAAGCATTGTCTTGCTTCTCTCATTGGAACAACAACAAGTAGGAAAGTCACCCCATGAGAAGAAGGAGGTTCTGGATTCATCCCTAGTTCTCACTACACAGCCATAACCAATTACCAAAGCTCCTGTTCAACACATGAGTAGACAACTGGAATGAGTAACCGGATGTCTACCAATGTTCTAAAGTCCATGTGGGAATTGCATCAGCTAAGCATTCTGTACATGCTTGTAAAGACTGGGTTCATTGGCCAGTTTCCCATTATACTCTTTGTGAACTCTCAGTTTTAGGCTTCATGCCTGCTCAGGGTAAGAGGGAGCCAATTCTGTTCCATTAGTAATTGGTTAAATCCAAAATATTTGATCAAGGGCAGAGAGATGGTAATGACAAACTCAGGCCTCCTAACTCCCAGTCTAGTGTTCTTCTGCAATACACTGATGCCCTCATCTAAGTACTTTGAATGTAACTCTCTAATACTTACTTTGTATTGTGTGTTGTAATTGTAGCACTTACCTCACTCCCCCATAGAGTGGGTTATTGTAGGTATGGGTCAGCATTCTTTGAGAACTAAAATTCAGAAGACCCCAACAATGTATTTATTTTCACCAAGGATATGGAAAATTCCTCCCTATGCACATGGATCATATTCATGTTTCATACAAGCACTGAGTAAAGGCATTCATATAGAGAACACACTTGATCAGAGAATATATGTAAAGGGGAGAATGTAGATCAAGTAAACAAGTGTCTAGGGCACATAACCCCAAAAGCCACCCATCATCTCTGATGATGCACATGGTGAATTCATTGCTGCTCTCTGTTAGCTGCATCATGTTGTCATCCATGGACCATGGACATCTCTGTTATCTTATGAAAGTGTTGACAGCAATAACATCATTGTCACTTTCCAGTGATCAGTTCTGCTTAATAGCCACCCTTGTAAAAAAAAAAAAAAGAATTTTTATTCATTTGTTTCAGTCATGTCCAACTCCTTGGGACTCTATTTAGAGTTTTCTTGGCAAAGATTCTAGAGGGGTTTGCTATTTCCTTCTCCAGCTCATTTTACAGATGAGGTACTGATGCAAATAGGGTTAAATGATTTGCCCAGGGTCACTTAGCTAATAAATGTCTGATTTAAACTCATGAATATAAGTCCTCCTGACTTCAGGCTGACAATCAATTCACTGAACAAAATGAAATGTTGATCTCTTTTTAGCTAGCATTGAATCAAGGTTCTTAGCCCAGCTTTTCATGTACATACTTTTCAGCAGCAACACTGACTTTGTGAGGAATTAAGTCCAAAAAGTACCAACCTTATTGGTCTTCCTTTTTAGTTGTTTGTTTCTATGTTACTCCAGCTCTGTTCTTTATTTCCTGACTGACTTTTTTTGATAGAAACAATATTGAGTCAATTAAGTGACCCAGGGGATAGAGCATTGACCCTAGAGTCAGGAGAACCTGAGCTCAAATCTGTCCTTAGACAATTGATATTTACTAGCTGTGTGACCCTGGGCAAATCATTTAACTCCAATTTCCTCAAAAAACAAACAAACAAAATTATCCAGGAGGGTCCTTGCTGTATAGGCTAAACTAGTTTTTCTAATACCCCTGTCCAGACTGGGCTAGTTCTTCCTTTGAAAGGCTCCTTAAGCTTTGATTTGTCCATGACATGAAAAAGCTCTTCAGCAAGGATAGAGCTTTGACTCAGCTGAGTCAATTTGTGGGTATCTGTGATGGAGAATACCATCTGTATCCAAAGAGGGAATTGTGGAGTTTAAACAAAGACTTAAGACTATTACCTTTAATATAAAAAGGTATCTTATTATGTAATTTTGCTATCTCTTATACTTTATTTTTTTCTTAAGGCTATGATTTTTCTTTCAACCCATTCAATTTTGATCAATGTATAGCATGGAAACAATGGAAAGACTAACAGACTGCCTTCTGTGGGGGGAGGGGGAAAGGAAGTAAGATTGGGGGGGGATTGTAAAAATTCAACAAACAATAAAAAAAAAGGAAAAAAATGAAAAAAATGTCTCTTTAGAAGGAAAATTCTTATTTCCTGCAATATCCTGAAATCTGCTTATTGGTGTTCTATGGTTAAAATGACATTAAAAACTTTTGAATACCCTCACAAAAAAGTTCATAGCTCAATAGAAATTTTGTTTTCAAATAAAAGATTTGAATTAAAAAAAGAGAAGAATAAAAAGGTAATAGGAAAGAGAAATCTTTTTTCTTTTAGGCTTTTGTTTTTGTTTTTTGCAAGGCAAATGGGGTTAAGTGGCTTGCCCAAGTCCACACAGCTAGGTAATTATTAAGTGTCTGAGGTTGAATTTGAACTCAGGTCCTCCTGACTCCAGGGCCGGTTCTCTGTCCACTGTGCCACCTAGCTGCCCCGGAAAGAGAAATCTTAAGGCATTCATTAAGGTTAAACTATTTCCATCCCTACATGACAAGATGATACTTATAACTCTTAAGAAATTTATCAATAATAGGGCAGTTAAACAAAGGGCTTGGGTTTAAGTTGACTCTGATGATGTGATATCTAAAAAAAAATTAAGGGTTGAGAAAAAGGGATAATTATGATGGACTGATAACTAAAAAAAAATTAAATTGGGGCACCTAGGTGGAATAGTGATTAGAGCACTGGCCCAGGAGTCAGGAGGACCTGAGTTCAAATCAGACCTCAGACACTTAATAATTACTTAGCTGTGTGACCTTGGGTAAGTCACTTAACCCTATTGCCTTACAAAAAACCAAAAAAATAAAATAAAGGGGTGAAAAAAGAAGAATTCTCTGGAAGGGGAAAAGGAGAGGTAGAATAGGGTAAATTATCTAATCTAAAATTGGCATGAAAGAGCTTTTATAGTAGAGAGGGAAGTGGGGGAGGTGAGAGTCAAAAAATAATCAGATCAAAGAAAGAAAATAGACTCAGTAGGGTATAGAAATCTATCTTACCCTACAGAGATGAAGGAAGGGATAGGTAAAAGAGAAGGGGACTGATAGAAGGGAGGGTAGGTGGTTTAAAAGTAAAACACTTTTGAGGGCAGACAAGGTAAAAGGAAAGAGAGAAAAGGATAAATAGGGAAATATAAACCGGAGAGAAATACACAGTAATCATAATTGTGAAAAAAAATTTACAGCAAGTTTCTCTAATAAAGGTCTCATTTCTCAGTGGATAGAGCTCTGGTCCTAGAATCAGGAGGATGGAAATTCAAAGCCAGACTCTGACACTTACTAGCTGTGTGACCTTCAACAAATTACTTAACCATGAATGCCTTGCATCCAGGGCTATCTCCAGTAATCCTACTTCATCTCAGGCCACTAAACCCAGATGGCTTTGGAGAAGACAGTCCCCTCGCTCAAATCCAATTCATGTGCTTGTCATGGCATCACCTCCCTGATGTCATGGTCTTCTTTGAAAATGAAGGACGGGGGCGGGGGGGGCAGCTAGGTGGTGCAGTGGATAAAAAAAGTGAAGGACAGAAATTATTATTATCATCATCATCATCATATGATGATGATGATGATATAACTGAATTTCTAAGATTTTCATAAGAGCTGATTTACCTCATCTAGTTTTATGACAAGCTTTCTATCTGAAATTGAAGGATACCTTAGAAAAAAATTGCCTAAATTTTAATATATTGCTCAATAGGAAGGTTCTCTCTTTTTTTTTTTTAAAGATTTTTGCAAGGCAATGGGGTTAAGTGCCTTGTGCAAGGCCACACAGCTAGGTAATTATTAAGTGTCTGAGGCCAGATTTGAACTCAGGTACTCCTGCCTCCAGGGCTGGTGCTCTATCCACTGCACCACCTAGCTGACCCCAAATAGGAAGGTTCGCTAATAAAGGCTTCATTTCTCAAATATATAGATAACCAAGTTAAATATTTAAGAACAAAAATCATTTCCCAATTGATAAATGGTCAAAGGATAGAAAGAGGCCATTTTCAGAACAGGAAATCAAAATCTATAGTCTTATAGAAAAATGTTCTAAATAATTATTGATTAGAGAAATGCAAATTAAAACAATTCTGAATGGCTCCTCAATCTATTAAATTGGGTAATATGAAGAAAAGGAAGATGACAAATGTTGGAGGAAATATGAGAAAACTGGTACATTAATGCTTTGTTGGTGGAGTTGTGAGTTGATCCAAACATTCTAGAGAGCAATTTGGAACTATTACCAAAGGTCTATAAAATCATGACTACCTTTTGGATCCAACAATAGCATTAGTAGGTCTGTATCATAAAGAAATAAAAAGCAAAAGGAAAAGTACCAAATGTAAAAAAATATTTACAGCAGCTCTTTTTATGATGACAAAGAATTGGAAATTTAGGGGATGCCCATCAATAATAGAAATATTGGAATGACTTAGTTATTTTCAGGAATACAATGATCCAAGACAATTCTGAAGGACTTATGATTTAAAAATACAGAAAACTATTTACTTATTTTTCTTGGTGTTTTTTTATTTTGGTCTGTGTTTTCTTTTACAACATGACAAAGAAAATGTTTTGCATGACTGAACATGTATAAACCATATCAAATTGTTTGCCTTTTCAATGAGGGGGGAAGTCAGAGGGAAGGAGAATATTTGGAACTCAAACTTTTTTAAGTGTTAAAAATTGTTTTACATATAATTTCAAAAAATACAAATAATCACAATCAAATAAAATGAATCCATGTTAGAGAAAAAGAGACAGAGAAAGGGAAGGAAAGGAAAGGAAGGAAGGGAGGGAGGGAGGAAGAGCAGGAGGGAAGAAGTGTCAAGAAAAAGAGACAGAGACAGAGAGACAGGGAAGGAAGAAAGGAAGGAAGGAAGGAAGGAAGGAAGGAAGGAAGGAAGGAAGGAAGGAAGGAAGGAAGGAAGGAAGGAAGGAAGGAAGGAAGGAAGGAAGGAAGGAAGGAAGGGAAAGGAAAGGGAAGGGAAGGGAAGGAAGGGAGGAAGAGTGGGAGGGAAGAAGTGTCAGACTTACTTCATCTACTTTTATGATAAGCTGTCTATCTGAGATTAGGAGATACCTTAGAAAAAAGTATATTGCTTGGTAAAATATCTCATGGCAGTCTCTTTGAAAAGACTGAGAGATTTGGGTTAGACCATACTATAATTAGACCAATTGAGAACTGGCTGAATGACTGGATTCAAAGAATTAATGCTTTGATGTCAGTTTGGCAGACTGACTCCAACAGAATGCCCTATGGGGCTTTGTGTTGTTGTTTAACCTTTATAACATTGAGTTATATCAAAGCAGACACATCCAATTTGCAGATAACACAAAACTAAGAGATATACCTAACATATTGTATGAAAGAGTCAGGAATCCAAAAAGCTCTAGACAGAGTAGAACATTCTATTAAAACAAGTAATATAAAATTTAATAGTTAAAAAATGTCAAGTCTTATCCTTGTCTTCTAAAAATTATTCTCACAATTATAAGATGAAGGGGGCATAGTTAGAATGCAATTTGTCTGGAAAAGATCCAGACTGCAAAACAATTGTTAGTTAACAGTGTAATATGATATAGCAGTGAAAACCAAAAGAAAAGTTAAAGAGATATTGGGTTGTACCAAAAAAAGGCATGACTTCCTGGTTTATGAACTTCCCTGTTGGCTTATATGCTGGAAAGGTCATTTCTGTAGATTTGTGTTCAGTTCTTGTCAAAAAGGATGTTCATAAACTAAAGAGTATGAAGAGGAGGGCAATGAGGATGATGAAGGGTCTTGAGTTCCTGCATATGAGGATCAGTAGAAAGACCTGGAGATGTTTAGTCTGGAACAAAAGGATTTTTTTTAAAAAGATGGAATGACTTGTGCTGTCTGACCCCAGAGAGCAGAACCTGGAGCAATAAATAGAGGTTGCAAAGCAGGCTTGATATCAGGAAAAACCTCCTGATGAGAAGAGTGGTCCACATGAGAACAGGCTGCCTTGGGAGATAATGGTTTTGCCTCTGGGGAAGGTCTTCAAGAAGAGACTGGATGATCACTTATTGGGCAAATTGTAGTTGAGATACTTGTCAAGGAATAGATTGGATTGGATGGTCTCTGAAGTCCCTTCTCTGAGATCTCTTCCAACACTAAAATTTTGTGATTCTGTGAATCTGGCCTTATTGCCCCAAAAGAGCTTAAATTCAGCAATGGCTATACAAATGAGAATGACTGAGATAGACTATCAGTTGGGTTGAGAGGTCTGAAAATTTCCCAAAACATCAGTAAGCTAGCTCTGTGTCCCTGGGCAAATCACTTAACTCTATTTGCCTGATTTTCTTTATCTGTAAAGTGAGGTGAAGGAGGAAATGACAAACCACTCCAATATCTTTGTCAAGTGACCAGACATAAGTGTTTGAATAAACTTATTGTGGCCCAACTCCTCCACAATACCTGAGAAACTGGCCCATCTAGAGGCTGTAATTTCTTGCTAACTTCTCTGGTGTCGTTCTTCTCTGCACTCCACAAAATCTTCTCACTCTCCTTAATTCCAAGTCTGAGACTGGAGAAACCTTAAAAACGAAGTCCCACAGTCATAGCCAGTCAGCCAAGAAAGAATTATTAAGCACCTATTAAAGGCTAGGAATAGTGCTAGGCATCTAAGATACATAAAAAGGCAAGAGATAGTCCCTTCTCTTAAGGAACTTACAATCTGTTGTGCGAGACGATAAGCAAACCAATATTACAAAAAAAACTATCTATAGGATGAGCATTGAATGAAATGAAATCTAAATTAATTAGAATCAAAGGGGGTTAAGATAGGTTGTAGAAGGTGAAATTTTGGTTAAAAAGTAAAGGAAGCTAGAGAATGAAGTAGACAGAGATGAAAAGGGAGAGCATTCCAAGCATGAAGGATAACCAGGTCGGGAAAAATGCCTAAACCAAGAGGTGGAGTGTCTTGTCTGTGAAATAGTCAAAGGGATATCACTGGATGGAAGAGAGTGACAAGGCATAAAGAAAGATAAAGCGATTAGGTTATTAAGGGTTTTAAATACAAACACCATTTTGTTGATACTGGAGGCAATAAAATAGTGAGCCAGTGGAGTTTATTGAACAAGGAGAATGACATGATCAGACTTTCACTTTAGGAAAATTATTGAATAGCTGATTGTGGAGAGTGGGGAGAGACTTGAGACAGGTCTTAAAAAGACATCCATTCCCAAGAAACATAGTTCCTCTGACATCTGTAAGTGAAAAAATGCCACACACACACACACACACACACACACACACACACACATCCATTATCCTGGTGAACTTGTATTCAGAGATACCTAACTCCTGCCACTGGGTACCTCATACTCACAGTTCTGCTCTATTGAACACCTGGCATACTGAAACTTAAAGCTCAACAGCATCCTCTGTAGAGATAACAAATTTTAAATTCAAATGGCATCTTTGTTTCAGGTATATAGTACTAATCTCTTTACTCTATCACTACTTAATACTGGTTTGTGCCTGTAGAGCCTTCCAAGTCTGTTATGGTCTAATCAGCCAGTCAGACACTTGGTACCTTAACTCCAACACAGTGAAGTCATCATCTCCTACCAATTACTGGTTCAGATAGGGAGGAGTCTCTTTAGGAAAGCTGGTTAATCTTGTTCCTTATTTATCAGAATGAATGAATAAAAGACATTATGTATTGTTGGGGGCCTCTAAGCCCCTGGAAAGGGGCAGAGTTAAAGGGTGAAGCTTCCCCTGAAACTGGTTCTATTTCACACCATCTGAGAAGGCCCTAGCTTGTATCCTTCCTAAAGTCCCCACCCCTATAACTGTTCCATCTTCCCATTGGCAAACTAACCTCCTATTTTCTGATTCTCAGTCTAGGGATTTAGGTCTGATGTAAAAATTAGTTTTGTGTCCTTGGTCCTAACTGCCTCATATTTTCCAAATTGTAGCTCACTGGCCTTGGCAGCCTGCCTGCCTGGAAAGTTGGGTTCTCCAGCATATGAGAGGGGTTAGTAGAAAAAGAGAACATTTCCCAGCAGGAGGACATCAGATCATTATTTTCCTGGATAATGTGATTTCATCCACAGACCTCTGTGCCTTTGATGCTCCTGGGAATCCTCTGAAACAAGACCTGAGAAACTAAGAGCGAAGTAGGAGATTTCCCAGACTCTCAGATCCTTATTGTGAATATGGCATTAATGCAGACCCATATGGCTGAACTTGATCTTTCAAACAGGTAATTCTATCCAAAAGACAACAAAAATTTCCTTGGCTCCTAGAGCTAGAGAAAACCTTAAAGATCACCTAGTTCTTTGTCTTACAGATGAAGAAACTGAGGCCAAAGACTCCAAAACATCAATAAATTTCCCCATATGAAGGGGAAGGATTTCTTTCCAACTTCTACCAGTTATCTGAATCCTAAAGCTCCCAGAAAAGGACTTTCCCCCTAGGGTTGATGGTCTGCTCTGAGCCTTCAAAATTGCAGAGAAGAGTAAAAATTCCAGGATGACAGATTTAGATTGCTCTCATCTTTTATTATTATGGACTCTTAGCATTGGTGCACAAAAAGACCTTAAAGATTCAACCCTTTCTCTTGCTTGATAGAGGAAGAAATGGAAGACCAGAGAGAAGGGACTTGCCCAAAATCACAGAGTGATTCTAGAATCCAGATGTCTTGACTCCCAAGTCAGGCTTCTTTCCACAACTAAGGGGTAGAATCCTAGAACAAGAATAATTCTAAATTTTAAATAGAATATTTAATAATATTCTATTATTAATTGATAATATTCTAAATAGACTATAACTAGCTAAAAAAACCCAGAGATCATCCGGTCTCAAAGCACCTCATTTTACAAATACAGAAGCTTGGATTTGATGAAGTTAAATGATTTTTCTAAGAGCATTCACCTCTAGCAACAGAGGCAGGATTTGAATAATGATCGTCTGGGACCCCAAAGTGAAATGGTCAAGGAAAGAGAGGCAGTGTGATAGAGAAAATGAAACACTGAAACTGGGTTCAGCTTCTTCTCTGATGCTTATCACCTATGTATCCTTGGGCAAATCAGCTTACCTGGGCCTGTTTCATACTTATGGTCAGTAAGATAATGAACTTATCCCAATACACAGACTGTTCCATCATTTTTTTCCCTAGTCACTCATCTGCATAAGACCTAAAAAAAAATCTGGGAAATGTAACTGAGATGAGCACCATAAAAAGATAGAGTCCCTCACATAGGGAAATCATTTATGACCCAAGAACCTTGTCAAATGGGAGAAGTAAGTTCCCCTAGTGCTTTCATTTAAATTCTGAGAAAACAAATCAATTTCAAAATTTTTTGTAAGAATTAGTGGTTAACATTCTGGAGAGTAATATGGAACTCTGCTCAAAGAGCAATAAAACTGATCATACCCTTTGACCCAGTAATTCCAATACTAGGCCTGTATCTAGAAGAAATCATAAAAAATAGGAAAAGTCCCACATGTTCCAAAATATTCATAGCAGCTCTTTTTGTAGTGGCAAAGAATTAATTAGAAATTGAGGGGATGCCAATCAGTTGGGGAATGACTGAACGATTCATAGTACATGAAAACTATGGAATATTATTGTTCTATAAGAAATCATAAATGGCTAGACTCTAGAAAATCAAGGAATGAATTACAGGAACTGATGCTGAGCAAAGGAAACATTGAATACATTAACAACAACCTTGATGGATACAGCTCCTCACAACAGTTCATCGAGCTCAAAGAATCCTATTAGACCAACTATGGACAATGCTATTCCCAGAGGAGGAAAAACAAAACAAAGAGCAAAACAAAAAACCCTTCAGGATTTGAATGAACACTGCATTTACTTTTTAAAATTTTCTGATTTCTTTCTTTCCTTTTTCATAGTTTTCTTTCCCCTTAATCCTAATTCCTCATACCAAAATTGATTAATCTGAAAACATATTAAACATGTTTGTATAACATTCACCTGACTCTTCACCACTGAAAGGAGGGGAGTGGGAAGGGAGGGTGAAATGCAAAAATAACATAATGTGCAAGTCATGTTATCATGATCCTTGTCAATTATGGTGGACAAACTATTACTGTTGGTGTAGGAAACAGTACCTCTCTACAAAGGAGAATTTTTTCTTGTCTTTTATTTTTCTATTCTGTTAAATTAAATATGGTTTGCTTTGATCTTCATTTTGATATAGTCTTCTGGTCAACTGGTAAAAGAAACATATAGTTAAGTGAATGGGTTCATGAAGAATATAATTTGGTAGAGATGTTAATGTATACCAACTAGATTCCTTGAACCTGGGAGGAGAGCATTCACATGGACCAAAGTGATATGAGCCCCAAGGGGGGGGGGGGGATTAACAATTTGCTTTCTGGGAGGCTAGGTGGCACATTGGATAAAGCACGAGCCCTGGAGTCAGGAGTACCTGGGTTCAAATCTGGCCTCAGACACTTAATATTTACCTAGCTGTGTGGCCTTGGGCAAGCCACTTAACCCCATTTGCCTTGCAAAAACCTAAAAAAAAATTTGGTGATAGGGTGGCTAGGTGGCACAGTGGATAGAGCATGGGCCCTGGAGTCAGGAGTACCTGGGTTCAAATCAGGCCTCAGACACTTAATATTTACTTATCTGTATGACCTTGGGCAAGCCACTTAACCCCATTTGCCTTGCAAAAACATAAAAAAACCCAAAACAATCTGGTTTCCATTTCCCCAAATGCAATAAGTTTCAAGATTGTTGATCTGGAAGTGAATGTTGGCTAGAAGAGAAGATGAGGGGTAATAAATGATAAATAAATTAGAGGACCAAATAGCAACAAATCATCTCTTCTCTTCTCTCCCTGTGGAGACATGTAGTACCTCCCCTAATATACTAATCTCTATGGGCCCTATGACACTAGGGCTTTGTCACCTGTGCAATATATTTTCAAATTCTAAAAAGCTATAAAATCTTAGGGAAACAAGGATATGAGGTAAGAATTTCATCCTGGAAGCAGTCCCAACAACATATATCTGTTCCTTCCTTAGTTATTCTAACCTCCCCCCTTCCCCCCTCCCTTCCTATTTTTAGTACATCAGAGGTGGAAGATGCTTTATCGATCATCTCATCTAACCTCCTCGTGGGACAGAGTTTAGAGAAGAATGAACTGGTGAGTGTTGGAGTAAAGAGGGACACTTTCCAGAGAAAGTGGGCTATTTAAGTATCATTTCCTGTCTAATTACTTTCAGGACACATAATCTAAAGAATCAAGAAATATCATAGTCTAGTGAATAGAGAGTTAGGAAGCCATAGGATGATCTAAACTTATATCCCACCTTCTGAATTTCCCTAGCTGTATGACCCTGGGCTGCTTAACTTTGCTGAATCTTGTTTTCTTGGGGATATTAAATGATCTATCTATTATCTATTTAATAGAAGAGTATGAAGGAAAATGTTTTATAAATTTAGAGTGCTACCAATATGAATCATTATTATTGTACTGTATTGTATTGTATTGTATTGTATTGTATTGTATTGTATTGTATTGTATTGTATTGTATTGTATTGTATTGTATAGATTTTTTTCTATGTTTTAAAGCAGGGCTCCTCCTATAGCTCTCCTCCCAACCTCAATTGTAACATCCTTTGAGAACAGATGTTTGGATCAGGTATGACTTTTCTGTTGAAATTCTGGAACCTGTTCAAGTCTTTATTCCAAACCCTTTAAATAAGTCATGATCTAGAGGTGTACACAGAGACTCCTGGAGCTACTGTTGTTTTGCTTTGCTTTCCAGGGTTAATCTGATTGTTGGTGACAAGTTTTGTGGGAGGAATCATATGTCTTTGCAGAAGATTGAAGGCAGTAGATACAACAATGCAAGTGAATGGTATGACAAGGAAAGAGTAGACAAAGAGCTCCTCAATGGACTATTGGCCATTCCTTTAGCAGATGTTTTCCTGTGTTTAGTTTTTTTGTCATTATTAACTGTCTGTGGAATTCTGATTTAAGACATGACATACATTGGCCTGAATGTTCTTTAAGTTCAGTCCTTACCTTATATATAATAAATTTGCCTCTAATTTTATGAATTCCTTAAACTTATATTACTGTATAATGTAGTTATATTTAAAATGACTGCAAATTAGCATGGGCTCCCAGATCTAGAATCTAGAAAGAAATCATTTTCTGGGTAAGTAAATATTTTAAGAAGCCAAAAAAACATGATCTATGGCAGAGAACATACATTTCAAGATACAAAGGCTTTCTATTAGCAGGACTATTGTCTTGAATTTTTCAAAGTAAGAATGGCTTGGTTATAGTTCTTCCAGGTTGATATTATTAGGATCTATATATAAAAATACAGAGCAGCATAACTTATTCATTTTTTATTCTTTAGGACTAGTTATATTCTATAAGCAAAGAAGTCTTAGGTTAAGTCAGGATTCCTATTTTTGTAAAAATGTTTCAGTTGGATTAGCAATAACATAAGAAATAGAATTTAATTTCCTTCCAACTTCACCAAAGAATAGATCCATTTTATATTTATAAATCCTCTACTTCATCTTGCAATTTAGAGTTTTCTCCCCCTTTAGATTTTTTTTATTTTTACGATCATTGATTATCTTTCTCTCACTCCTCTCTTCCCATTGATTAATGGAAAAAAAGGAAAATGAAGCATTAAACTCTGATAACAAAAGTACATTGTCCAAGAGAACAATTTTCTATATTGGTCATGTCCAAAAATATATATCTAATTCTGAATTTTCTGTATTCTAAATCCTCTCTGGCAGAAGGTAGATGGTATGTTTCATCTTAGATTCTCTAGACTTGACATTTATCATTGCATTGGCCAGAGTTTTAAAATCTTTGCAAGTTTTTTTTCTCTGTAATGTTATCCTTGTATAAATTGTTCTCCTACTTATAATCACTTCACTCTGCATTAGAGTTCCTAGAGTACATTCCAGTTTCCTACAAAATTGTCTCTTTCATCATTACTTATGGTACAATTATATCCCAAAACATTTATATAATATAATTGGGGAATGGCTAATTCCCCAACAGATGACTGCTCCCTTAATTTCTAGTTTGGAACTACCATGAAAAGAGTTACTCTGAGTATTTTTCATACATTTCAGTCCTTTCATAAAAAATCAAGTTCCTCTTATTTTGATCTTTTCTTGGGCCTAAGCATAGTAAAGGTTTAGATAGTTTGCAGGGTAAGTATGCACAGTTTAGTAACTTTGGGGGCACAGTTCCAAATTGCTTTGTTGAATGGTTGAACCAGTTTACATCTCTACCAACAGTATTCTTGTGTGCCTATTTTTCTGCAGCTTTTCCATAATTTGCCATTTTCTTCTTTTGTCATTTTTGCCAATTTGAGGGGTATGAGATAAATCTCATAGTTGCTTTAATTTATATTTCTCTATTAGTGATTTGAAACATTTTTTCAAATGGTTACTGATGCCAACCTTTGAAAAATGCTTTGTCATATTACCAAATATTGGGGAATCTCTTAATCTTCTTATAAATTTAGATCACCTTTTGATATTTCTTGGATATGAGATCTTTATCAGAAAAACTAGCTATAAATATATTTTTCAATTGCCTATTTCCTTTCTAATTTTAACTGTGTTAGATTTGCTTGGGCAGAAACTTTCAAATTTTATGTTATCTTCTGTGATTCTCTCTGTCATTTGTTTGTTGATAAATTATCCATAATTCTAAAAGGTAACTTCTTCCTTACTCCTCCAAGATGTTTATATTACCTTTTGTGTAATGTATCCATTTGGATAAGTCATGTCATGTAGTTTATTTTGGCATACAGTATGTGATCCTGGTATATACCTAATTTCTGCCAGACTAATTTCCAGTTTTTCTAGTTTTTGTCAAGTAATGAAGCTCTCCCCCACATAAGTTAGGTCTTTGGATTTATAAAGCACTATGTTCCTGTTCATTTACTCCTATGTTTTACACATTCTTTTCCATCAATAGACCTCTATTTTTAAGCCTGAACATCATAGTATAGTTTGAAATCTGTTTTTGATAAACCCTTTCCAGTTACCTTTCCCCTCCCCCACTATTATAAGCAGCTGAGTGGTACAGTGATTAGAATGCTAAGCTTAGAATCATGAAGATCTAAATTCAAATCTGACCTCAAACATTTCTGTGCCTCCTTGGGCAAGTCACTTAGGATCCATTTTCCTTGATTTCCTCAAGTGTAAAACAGGGATAATAATAATAGCATCTATCTCAAAGATTTTTATGAGGTTCAACTGAAATAGTATTTATAAACTGCTACACCCAGGGTCTAGCACGTGGTAGGTATTGTTTCAATGCTAGTCATCATTATTTCCTTAAGATTCTTGAGATAATTCTTGATTAGTCTTGATTCTTATTCCTCCATAAGAATTTCATTATAAGCGTGGCTAGGTGGCGCAGTGGATAAAGCACCAGCCCTGGAGTCAGTAGTACCTGGGTTCAAATCTGGTCTCAGACACTTAATAATTACCTAGCTATATGGCCTTGGGCAAGCCACTTAGCCCCATTGCCTAGCAAAAACCTAAAAAGAAAAAAAGAATTTCATTATAATGCTTTTTTGTTTTCTTTCCTTTGATTATTCATTCATGACTTATTCAATTTCTTTTTCAGATATAGTATATTACTTCTTTTGCCAATCTGAATGGTTTAATTTTTGTCAGGTATCAATTTTTGTAAGATAGTACTCCAATTTATTAGTTCAATTAGTATATAACTGGGCTAGTTTTTGAGCTTTTCCTTTATTTTTCTGAATTCTCCTTCCTTGAGTGTAGCTCTTCACATTTGTATTGCATCTTAGTGAGACCTGAATTGAGTCTGTAATCTTACATTTATTTATCATAACTCCATTTTTCAATGGACTTTCTAGATGAACAATGATTTTCATTATTTGGGAAATGGTTGTCCTTTACTCTGTCATTTGGCTCTCAAAAGTTATTGTTGATCTTCAGTTGTTTTTCAGTCATGCCCAGTTTTTCATGATCCCATTTAGAGCAAGGTTACTGGACTGATTTCCCATTTACTTCTCCAGTTTGTTATACAAATGAGGAAACTGAGGTTAAGTGACTTCCCCAAGATCTTACAACTAGTAAGTGAGGCTGTATTTGAACACAGGAAGATGAGTTTTCCTGGTTCCAAGCCCTGTGCTCCATCTACTGTACTACCTAGCAGCCCTTGAAAGAAGTCCCATTCCCAAACATTCAAGCTCCCACCAATAACCATAGGTTATAGGCAGTCTGATTTGGAAAGGACATTGAGAAGATGGTGACAGGAGAAGAGTCGGTGTTCTCTCTTAAAACTCATAAAATGGGGGACTTCCGGCTAAGATGGCAGAGAGAAGACAGGCACAGTTCTAAAGTTTCCTGATCTCTTCCCCATCTATCACATGAAACAAACCTCTTAAAAGAAATCTGAACCAGGAAACCCAGAAAGAAAAGCCAGGAGAAGAAAATCTACCTCAGGATTTGTCTCCTGCAGCAGCCTTGGCTGAGTACCAGCAGGTGAGTCTGAGCTCCCAGGGAAGATCAGCCAGACCAACAGCTGAATCGGAACCGGGAGTCTGAGGGTCCAAGAGCTGGACCTGCTGGATCAGCAGTGGGGCTGGACAAAGGGGGCTTGGGTCCGCAGGAAAGCAGAGGCGCTGGTGTTGGTGCTGTCCCCCTGGAGCTTGGGGAAGGGGCTGCGGGGAGACGTCTGGTGCAGGAGAGCTATGGACACCATCCCTGGGCTCCTCAGGTCTGAGAAACTCTGAGCCCATGCCTCCATTGCACTGAGGCCTCCTCCCAAACAAATGCAAATTACTTCTGCCTCAGGCCCAGGTGTGTGAGCAAAAGAACCAGCCCAGCTGAGGAATCACCTCAGGCCAGGGTAAAGCCCACCATTGATTGAAGGCAAAAGAATTCAATAGCTCCAATTCCCTCCCTCAAGCAAAGGGAGAAGGCCTTGCAACCAAGGCCACAGACACCCCAGAGAGGGCAACCAGCACCTCCTACTGGCCAGCCAGAGAAACTGCACACAGTAAAGCCTTTAGAGATCCCAAGCCCAGGTGAACCAGCCCAACCCAACTCAAGGTCTTAGCATAATTAAGAAGGGTCAGCAGAAAGGTGGATCCATAGAAAAATTCCTGGAAGGGAAAGACCCCAACCCAGAGAGACCTGGAACAACTGAGGAGAATACAATCTGGTCTCCAGCACAGAAAGACTTCCTTGAAGAAATAAAGAAGGAGTTTAAAAATCAACTGGAAAATTTGGGGGAGACAATTAATACCTTGCAACAAGAAAACAAAACCTTAGAAAGTAGAATTGGACAAACACAAAAGGAGAATAAATCTCTCAGATCATCAATTGGACAATTACAAAATGAGAATAATTCTCTCAGATCCTCAAACAAGCAAATGCAAAAAGAAATTAATTCTCTCAAAACCTCAATTGGACAAATGGAAAGCTCTTTCAAAAGTAGAATTGACTAATTGGAAAAGGTTAATGAAGAAAACTCCTCCCCCCAAAAAATAATGGAGTCTACAGAAACTAATGACTCCACGAGACAGCAAGAGTCAGTTAAACAAAATCAAAAAATAGAAAAAATAGAAGCAAATGTGAAATACCGCATCAACAAAACCACTGACCTCGAGAATAGATCGAGGAGGGGAAACCTGAAAATTATAGGACTTCCTGAAAACATTGAAGAGAAAAAAAGCCTGGACTTAATATTACAGGATCTAGTGATGGAAAACTGCCCTGATATCATGGAATCAGAGGGCAAAGTACTTATTGAAAGAGTACATCAATCACCACCAGAAAAAGATCCTAAAATGAAAACACCAAGGAATGTAGTGGCCAAATTGCAGAACTATCACATAAAAGAGAAAATCCTGCAAGCAGCCAGAAAGAAACAATTTAAATATCAAGGAGCCACAGTAAGGATCACCCAGGACCTGGCTGCATCAACTTTAAGGGCCTGGAACGAGATATTTCAAAGAGCACAGGAGCTTGGAATGCAGCCAAGAATCTATTTTCCTGCAAAGCTGAGCCTTCTCTTCCAAGGAAAAAGATGGACATTTAACGAAATGGAAGAATTCCAAAAATTTCTGATGAAAAGACCAGAGCGAAACAGAAAATTTGGATATCAAACAGGAGGTCCAAGAGACACATGAAAAGGTTAAAAAGGGGGGGGGGGTGGTAAAAGGAAAAAAATACAATCCAGCAAGTTGAAACTGGCTATATCCCAGCATGGGGGGGGGGGCGTAGAGACTCTCATAAATCCTGAGAAATGTAACTCTAACAGAGAGAATATACCTAGCCAGAAATGATGGACATCCATGACCTATGCATGAGACTGATATCTAATGGGCTGTAACTGGCTTTAACTCCACTGGGGAGAAAGACTCTAATACCTCTCAGGAATTTTGACTCTATTCAACAGAATATACTGAACTAGAAGGGACAGACACTCAGAATTTTCTATGACTTAGATAGAATGATCTAAAAAAATACACTACCTCCCTAAAAAGGGGGACAGGAAAGAGACGGGAGGAGGGAGGGGATTGAATGGGACAAATCTCATTACACTAAGAGGTACAAAAAACCTATGGTAATAGAGGGGAAGAAGGGTGTAAAGGAGAAACACTTGAATCTTCTTCTCATCAGACTTGGCTTAAAGTCAACCTACAAATATTCAGTTAACTTATAAAACATCTAACCTTTCAAGAAGTTAAAGGGGAAAAGGGGAGGGGGGACAGAGAAAGGGAAGGGGAGTGGAGGAAATAAGGGGAAATAACAAAAGGAAGGGAAGGGAACAGGGAAAGGGGAAAGAAAGGGGAGGGTGTGATATAGGAGGGCAAACACACTGAAGGGGGTGTTATTCAAAAACAAAATACTGGGGAATATGGATAAAAGGGGGGAAAGGGGAAAAAATACAAACAGAGGGAAGATAGCACAAAGGGCAATAAAGGATTAGTAATCATAACCTTGAATGTGAATGGGATGAACTCTCCCTTAAAACGTAAGCAAATAGCAGAGTGGATTAAAAACCAGAATCCTACAATATGCTGCTTACAAGAAATTCATTTGAAGCATAGAGATACATATAGAGTAAAGGTAAAAGGTTGGAGCAAAATATATTTTGCTTCAGCTGAAGTAAAAAAAGCAGGGATAGCAATCCTTATCTCAGACAAAGCAGCAGCAAAAATAGATAATATTAAAAGAGATAAGGAAGAAAACTTTATCCTCCTAAAAGGTGCCATAGACAATAAAGTCATTTCAATATTGAATATATGTGCACTCAGTGGGACAGCACCCAAATTCTTAGAGGAGAAGCTGAAAGAATTACAGGAAGACATAGACAGCAAAACTCTACTAGTAGGAGACCTCAAACTCCTGCTATCAGATCTAGATAAATCAAATCATAAAACAAACAAGAAAGAAATTAGGGAGGTAAATAGATTGTTAGAAAAATTAGATATGGTAGACTTATGGAGGAAACTAACTGGGGATAGGAAGGAATATACCTTTTTCTCTGCAGTACATGGAACTTATACAAAAATTGACCATGTACTAGGACATAAAAACCTAATGATCAACTGCAGAAAGGCAGAAATAGTGAATACATCTTTCTCAGATCACAATGCAATAAAAGTCATATGCAATACTGGGCCAAGGAGATATAGACCCAGAGCAAATTGGAAACTGAATAACCTCATCTTAAAAAATGAGTGGACCAAAAAATAAATTATAGAAAGAATTAACCATTTTATCCTAGATAGTGATAATAATGAAACAACATACCAAAACCTATGGGATTCATTCAAAGAAACTCTCAGAGGATATATTATAGCTCTAAATGCTTATATGAATAAATTGGAGAAAGAGGAAATCAATGAACTAAACATGTACCTAAAAAAATTAGAGAAAGAACAAATCAAAAATACCCAATCAAATACCAAATTAGAAATTTTAAAAATTAAAGGAGAAACTAATAAAATTGAAAGCAAAAAAACTATTGAATTAATAAATAAAACCAAAAGTTGGTATTATGAAAAAACCAATAAAATTGATAAACCTCTGGTCGATTTGATTAAAAAAAAAGAAAGAAGAAAACCAAATTGCTAGTATTATAAATGAAAAAGGTGAACTCACCACAAATGAGGAGGAAATTAAAGTAATAATTTGAAAACTTTATGCCAATAAATTTGATAATCTAAGTAAAATGGATGAATATTTACAAAAAATATAAGTTGCCCAGGTTAAATGAAGAAGAGATTAAATACCTGAACAGCCCTATCTCAGAAAAAGAAATTCAACAAGCCATAATTGAACTCCCTAGAAAAAATCTCCAGGGCCTGATGGATTCATAAGTGAACTCTACCAAACATTTAAGGAACAATTGGTTCCAATCCTATATAAAGTATTTGGAAAAATAGGGAAAGATGGAACTCTGCCTAACTCTATCTATGAAACCAATATGGTACTGTTACCTAAACGAGGAAGAGTTAAAACAGAAAGAAAATTGTAGACCTATTTCCCTGATGAATATAGATGCAAAAATCCTAAATAAAATCTTAGCAAAATGACTACAACAAGTCATCACTGGGATAATACATTATGATCAAGTAGGATTTATTCCAGGAATGCAGGGTTGGTTCAATATTAGGAAAACTGTTAGTATACTCAATTATATCAATAACAAACCTATCAGAAACCATATGATCATATCAATAGATGCTGAAAAAGCTTTTGACAAAATACAGCATCCATTCCTATTAAAAACACTAGAGAGTGTAGGAATAAATGGACTGTTCCTAAAAATAATTAGCAGTATCTATCTGAAACCATCAACAAGCATTATACTCAATGGGGAGAGGCTAGAGGCATTCCCAATAAGATCAGGGGTTAAACAAGGGTGCCCATTATCACCACTACTATTCAATATTGTATTAGAAATGTTAGCATCAGCAATTAGAGAAGAAAAAGAAATTAAAGGATTTAGAATTGGGAAGGAAGAGACAAAACTCTCACTCTTTGCAGATGACATGATAGTCTACCTAGAGAATCCCAAGAAATCATCTAAAAGACTACTGGAAACAATTAGGAATTTTAGCAAAGTTGCAGGTTATAAAATAAACCCCCATAAATCCTCAACCTTCCTATATATGACTAGCAAGAAACAGCAGGAAGAGCTAGAAAGAGAAGTTCCATTCAAAGTAACCTCAGACGGTGTAAAATACTTGGGAGTCTATTTGCCAAGACAGACTCAGAATCTTTTTGAAAACAATTATAAAACACTGATCACACAAATTAAATCAGATTTAAATAACTGGGCAAATATCAACTGCTCATGGATAGGTAGAGCTAATATAATAAAAATGACAATTCTACCAAAACTAAACTATCTGTTTAGTGCCCTACCAATCAAAATTCCAAAAAATTACTTTAATGAGCTAGAAAAAATTGTAAGTAAATTCATATGGAGAAATAAAAAGTCAAGAATTGCCAGGAGCCTAATGAAAAAAATGCAAACGAAGGTGGCTTAGCACTACTCAATCTAAAATTATATTATAAAGCATCAGTCATCAAAACTGTTTGGTATTGGCAAAGAAATAGAGTGGTGGACCAGTGGAATAGACTAGGTATAAAAGCAGGAGAGGATTATAGTAATCTGCTGTTTGATAAACCCAAAGAGTCAGGCCACAGAGATAAAAACTCCCTCTTTGATAAAAACTGCTGGGATAATTGGAAGTTAGTATGGAAGAAACTTAGATTAGACCAACACCTCACACTCTTTACCAAGATAATATCCAAATGGTTACAGTACATAGACATAAAAAACAATACTATAAACAAATTAGAAGATCAAGGACTAGTCTACCTGTCAGATCTATGGAAAGGGGAACAGTTTATGACTAAGGAAGAGTTGGAGAACATTACTAAAAACCAATTAGATGATTTTGATTACATTAAATTAAAAAGTTTTTACACAGATAAAACCAATGTAATCAAGATCAAAAGAAATGTAGTAAATTGGGAAACAATCTTTACAACTAATGATTCTGACAAAGGACTCATTTCTAAAATATACAGAGAACTGAGTCATATTTTTTCAAACAAAAAGCCAATCCCCAAATGACAAATGGTCAAAGGATATGCAAAGGCAATTTACAGATGAGGAGATCAAAGCAATCCATAGCCATATGAAAAAATGCTCTTAATCATTAATTATTAGAGAAATGCAAATTTAAGCTTCTCTGAGGTACCACCTCACACCTCTCAGATTGGCCAGTATGACCAGGAAGGAAAATGATCATTGTTGGAAGGGATGTGGGAAATCTGGGACACTATTATACTGTTGGTGGAGCTGTGAACTCATCCAAACCTTCTGGAGAGCTATTTGGAACTATGCCCAAAGGGCAACAAAAATGTGCATACCCTTTGACCCACCAATACCACTACTGGGTCTATACCCTGAAGAGATGAGGAAAAAGGGTAAAAACATTACTTGTACAAAAATATTTATAGCAGCCCTGTTAGTGGTGGCAAAGAATTGGAAATCCAGTAAATGTCCTTCAATTGGGGAATGGTTTAGCAAACTGTGGTATATGTATGTCATGGAATACTATTGTTCTATTAGAAACCAGGAGGGACGGGATTTCAGGGAAACCTGGAGGGATTTGCATGAACTGATGCTGAGTGAGATGAGCAGAACCAGAAAAACACTGTACCCCCTAACAGCAACATGGGAGTGATGTTCAACCTTGAAGGACTTGCTCATTCCATCAGTGCAACAATTGGGAACAATTTTGGGCTGTCTGCAAAGGAGAGTACCATCTGTATCCAGATAAGGAGCTGTGGAGTTTGAACAAAGTACAAGGACTATTCCCTTTAATTCAGAAAAAAAAACTCAGATGTCTTAAGGTTTGATCTGGTTACCTCTGAGAATTCTGTTCTCTTTAAGGATATGATTTCTCTCTCATCACACCCAATTTGGATCGAGGTGCAACATGGAAACAAAGTAAAGACTGACAGAGTGCTATCTGTGGGGTGGGGGTAGGGGGAGGGAAGCAAGATTGGGGGAAAACTGTAAAACTCAAATAATATCTTTAACAAAAATTTAAAAAAAAGAAAAAAACTCATAAAATAAGGGCTCTAACTAAATTTTCAAGAAACAGAACCCACAGAGGGATTCAGTGAGGCAGTTCTCCAGCCTAAGTTAACCTGGAAAATAGCAGAAAGGCTTGGCTCCACAGGGTTGGAGGGGTGGCCACCAGAGTGAAGGAACTTCAGCGTCCCAGAGGCAGCCCTAGGGTGCCTGAAGCTCACCATTGGGCCCAAGCAGGGGGAAGTTTCCTGACCTACACTCGGGGAGCACTGGGCACATCTTGCAAGATCAGTGGAGGCAGGGCCTCTGCCAAGTGTGAGCTGTGAAAACCAGCCCTCAGGCCACTCAGCAAGCAGTGTGACTGCACAGCCCAGATCCAGGAACCAGAAGCAGGCAGAACAGGTAAGCTGGAGCCCCCAGGCTTCAGTGCTCAGCCTAGGTAGGGGAGTAGAGAGAGACTTGCAAGGTCTGTCCTCTATCCCTGGAACAGGGCTCTGGGGCTCTGACCACATTCAGATCCTGATCACAGTCTAGGCACCCCCATAGAACAGCAGCCCCGCCCCCGCACCTCGGCTCCATAGCGGAGGGGTGCACTTGTGATCATTCACAGACCAGGAGGGAGGACAGAACTTCACACACTGAAATGCTTGTTGGGGAGGGGGTCCCAATAATACTCAAAAGCTCAGGAAGCACACTAAGACCAGGCACAAGCTAGGGAAATGAGAAAAAAGAGGAACACCATTGAGAAATACTTTGTCTATGATCCCAAGAAGGATCAAAATGCTCAGTCAGAAGATGAAGAAATCCAAGCTCCTAAAGACTCCAAGAAAAATGGAAATTGGGCTCAGGTTATGACAGAGCTCAAAAAAGATTTTGAAAAACAAGTGAGGGAGATAGAAGAAAAATTTGGAGAAGAAATGAAAGAGATACACGAAAAATATGAAAAAGAAGTCAGCAGCTTAGTCAAGGAGATCCAAAAAAATGCTGAAGAAAAAAGCATGTTAAAAACCAGCATAGGTCAAATGGATAAAACAGTTCAAAAAGTTATTGAGAAGAAGGATGATTTAAAAAGCAGAATTGGCCAGATGGAAAAAGAGATAAGAAAGCTCTCTGAGGAAAACAAATCCTTCAGATGTATAATGGAGCTGAAGGAAGCTGCTGACTTTATGAGAAGTCAGGACACAATACTTCAAAACCCAAAGAATGAAAAATTAGAAGAAAATGTGAAACATCTCATTGAAAAAACAAATGATCTGGAAAACAGATTCAGGAAAGATAATTTGAAAATTATTGCTATTATTATTATTATTATTATCATTTTATTTTATTTTGGGGTTTTGGGGGGGTTCAGGGCAGTGGGGTTGGGGTGGCTTGCCCAGGGTCGCACAGCTGGGTGATTATTGGGTGTCTGGGGCCAGATTTAGACTTGGGTGCTCCTGACTCCAGGGCTGGTGCTCCATCCAATGTGCCACTTAGTTGCTCCTGTTATTATTATTATTATTATTATTATTATTATTATTATTATTATTTTATTATTTTTCCTCTTTCCTTTACTTTATTGTTCATGAGGGTCTATATTTTTGGGAGGGGTATTATGTTTCCTCTTAAATAAGAATATTTTAATAATGTATAAAAAATCATTTATATAAAAATAAAATAAATATAAATAAAAAAATTTTAAAAATTTTAAAAAGGACCTTGAGATCTAGAATTAGAAGACCAGGTCTTCCATTCATTAGCTTTGTGTCCTTGAGAAAATCATTAAACTTCTCTGAGTCTCAGTTTTCTGAATTTGTAAAATAGGGATGATACTATTTGGATAGGGATACTATTCCTACCTTCCAGGGACATTATAAGGTTTACCTTGTAGGCCTAAAATTGAACATTGAACATTACTGCTTCTATACTTTGGGGTGACCTCCTACTAACAAATTAGTTATAAAAGAGTAAATTGAAATCTCAGAGAAGTTCCTTTCTAGAAAAAAGAAACCAAAACACTTTTTGCCTTCTTTGAGTTTGTAGGGAAAAGGCCTGAATTAAAATTCCAGCTTTTCTTCTTCTTACAGCTCATGTGACTATTTCAACTATTTTTTAAAAAAGGAAGTTGGACTATATGACCTTTAAGATGGCTTACTATTCTAAATATATGACAAAAATCTACATGTTAGAAACAGGATAGGATTCATATATCTAGTACAAGTAGATTGTGGGAATTCAATCTCACATAGATTTTCCATTACCCCAGAATAGATACCTAAGCCTTAAGCTGGTCAAAGTCCATTTTCTGAGGTCTGATCTAGAAAACCCCTTCTTCCACTACTGTGATTTCTTAGTAACCCTGAAGATAAAGCTTCTTCAAAGTCAGAGGCACCTTTAAAAAAAGAAGCCAGGTAGCTAGGTGGAATAGTGAATAGAGTCCCAACCCTGGTCAGGAAGATCTGAGTTTAAATCAGACCTCAGATACTTAATAATTACCTAGCCATGTGATGTTGGGCAAATTACTTAACTCTACTGCCTTACCAAAAACAAACAACAACAAAAAAGAAGCAGATTTCATCTTTAATTCAACTCAATTTAAACACTCACCATTTCCCTGGGAATACAGTAAGTGCTTAAATGAAATTGAATTGAAAGAGTCAGAAATAAAATGAGCACTGTCCTCAAAAACCTTGCATTCTATTGACTAACAATCATTTCACAGAATGATCAGCAGTTTGCTCAACAACCTCACCAGCACCTTCTCTCTTAGCCTCTTGGGAGGAGTGAAGGGAGAACTCATTGACATCACTGAATGGCATCATCTAAACTCACCATTGTTAGAGGATTTTGGTTCCTTTCCTGCACTGGACATATACTAGTGCTGTGATCCTGGTGTAGGTCACTTAACTTCCTTTGTCCTCAGCTTCTTCAATCAGGGTTGTGACCTTGGGCAAGTCATTTAACCCTGATTAACCTTACATCCAGTGCTATTTCTAGTCATCCTGATTCATATCTAAGCACTGGATTCAAATGGCTCTGGAGGAGAAAGTGAAGCTGGTGACCAAGCACAGTATCTTCTCACTCAAATCCAATTCATGCATTTGCCATGACATCACATCCCTGATGCCATAATCTTCTTCAAGAATGAAGGACAGTTTCTTCCCTTACTTCTGCAAATGAGGGAGGTGGACTAAATGTAAGGAAAGAAACAAACATTTATTAATGTTTGGTAAAGTAGAGGTAATTTACAAATTTTATATCATTTGATACTCAAAACAAACCTGAGAATAGGTGCTACAATCATCCATCTTCCCCATTTTTACAGTTGAGAAAACAGAATTTAAGTGACTTAAGTCACATAAATAGGCAAGTATGCAGTTTAAATTCAGGTCTTTCTGATCCCAGGCCCAGCACATTATTATCTCATGAGTTACTGACACAGAGAAATAATTCATGGTTTGATTTTTGGACAGCTTACATTAGCAGAATGTTCTTTTTAATATTGAGCTAAAAAATCTTTCCCTCTCTAATTTAAACTCATCAAGATTTAATTCTGCCCCAGGAACTACTCCATAAGCATTCTCTCATAGTATGACTTTTCAGGTATTTGAAGATGACTATCATGGTTGGGCTTCATCTGAGATTTCATTATTATAGGTAACTTCTAGTAAGAAAAGTGCCTCTACCAATATGGATCACTTTGCAATTGACCATCTTACAGAGATGTTTGGGGAAATTAAGAACTGTATAGACAGCTAGAATATTTCAGAATCAGACTTTGAATGCAGGTGTTATTAACTTTGAGATCTGATCTCTATCTACTATGACACAGCTGCAGAGTCTTAAGTTTGCTCTAGTTCTGGCTAAACATCCTGATTCCCTCAAATGACATATTAGCTTTGAGTCCTTTTCATGGCCATGTTTGCTCTTCTCTGGAACACCTTTGCTCCCTCTACTCTTTTGAAGCTCATGCCTGGGCAAACCTCAGCTCTGTGTTTCTACTATTCCTTTTTGCTTCTTCTTGTGTGCTGCTGAACTAGAGAAAGACTCACAACCATGCTGACTAGGTCCACTATCTAATTGCAACTAGGGCATGCAACCAGGGAATTCCTATGTTCAGCAAAGCAATCTTTTTACTTCTCCCTAATCAACTTTCTATCCCATTCACCACAACTTTGTTCCAAATTCTCTCATCTTTCCTCAAATCTCCAACTGTAGCTGCTCCCCTGACCACTGCAACAGAGGCATCACAAATTAAGAATTCTCTTATCTTCTCTCCTCCTCACTTGATAAGCCCTCTTCTTAATTTCATAATGCCCTGACACCACAGCTCACCATTTCTTCCTTTATTCCAGTCTCTAATGAAAGTTTGACCCTGATCCTCACTGGCCAAACCTCTCCCTTGATTCCATCCCTTTCCATTATTTCCAGCAGATTGTCTTCCATATCTTCCCCAACTCCCTCTGATCTCCAATCTCTCCTTCTTTATTGATTCCTTTATTTTTGTCCATGCATTTGTCCCTCATTGACACACTCATACAAATCTTCCTAGATCCTTCCATCTCTTCTTTGAAACTGCTATTTAAACTCTCCCTCCTTTCTTGGCTAGATTCCTTGACAGGACTAGTTATAGTCAGTGGTTCAATTTCTTCTCTTCAGTTAGTCAATAAAAAAAATTAAATGCCTATTATGTGACAGATACTGCTAAATGCTGGGGATGCAAGGAAAGGTAAAAGATACTACCTGCTCTCAAGGACCTCACAGTCTAACAGGGAAGTTAAAATGCAAAATACATTTCTTCTCATCTCTCTGAACTCTGGTTTTCAGTCTCATCACTTGACTGAAACTGCTTTCTCTGAAGTTACCAACAACCTGATAAATCTAATGGGTACTGAAGTCAAGTTCAAAGTGATCCTAAAAAGTGAATGGAAATTGTGCTACTGAATGTTAGTTTAGTCCTCCTCCAACTAAGAAAACAATCCAAGACTGGCTATGGGAAGAAGAAACTCTACTGAAAAATGCTATGGCAGAAGAAGGCAATGAGGAGCAAGTCAGCCAAATGGCCTGATTTAGAGAGGGAATTGAAGAGCAAAGGGCAATTAGAATTACTATGTTGGGGCAGCTAGGTGGCACACAGTGGATAGAGCACCAACCCTGGAGTCAGGAGTACCTGAGTTCAAATCAGGCCTCAGAAACTTAATAATTGTCTAGATGTGTGGCCTTGGGCAAGTCAGTTAACCCCATTTGCCTTGCAAAAAACCTAAAAAAATTACTATGTCCACAAAAAATGGTTCAGCAGGAGGCAAGAAGAATCGCTGATGAAAAAGAAGTGACTTATTTCAAAGGATCGATGCTTCAGTTTCCTGACACAGAATGTACTGAGCATGTGGACATGCACTAGACTTGCTCAAAAGATGCCTGAAATCTTGAATTTCATGATGAATAAAACTTGACTTCAATAACTTTATGTAATATATTTTTTCAAGTATCAGGTCCAAAATTAAAGTGAGTCTTATTTATGGGAAAATGCAGTATGTCACACTCTAATTCTGGATGTACCCAAGATTCTGTCCTGGGTCCTCTTCTCTTTTCTTCCTAAACTCCCATCTAGAGATTACATCAACTTCTATTGATTCAATTATTATTTTTCTACAGATGACTCACATATCTACATATCTAGTCATGATCTCTCTCCTAAGCTCCAGTTCCGCATCACCATCTGCCTTCTAGACATTTTAAATTGAATGTCCCAATTAGTATTTCAAATTTATCATATTCAAAGCAGAATTCATTATCTTTTATCTCCAAATTTCTCTTCTGAACCTTCCTGTGACATAGAGGCTGTTAGGGTCTTTCATATTACCCAGTTTCAGAGTCTTAATCTTTGAATCACCTTCCATTCTACACTCTCACTTACCCCATAAATTATCAGGTGTCAAATGTTGTTTCTGCCTTTACAAGGTCTCCTGCATATGTCTCACCATCTCTATTCACACAGCCACCACCCTAGTTTAGAATTTAGAACCTCATTACTTTTCCCTTTTCCTAGAGCCTATTTCTCCTGAATCTCTTTCCTTCAAGTCTATCCCCGCTTCAATGCATCCTCCACACAGTTGCCACAGTGATTTTTCTGAAGTACAATCTGATCATGTTATTCCCCTATTGCCTCTAGATTCAAATGCAAAATCATCTATTTTCCATTTAAATCTCTTCACAACATGGACCTTTCCCATATTTCCATTCTTCTCTCCTTTTACTCTACAATCCAGCTATACTGGTCCATTTGTCATCCATCATATACCTCTATGTGATTTGATTGGCTGAATCCTGCACCTAGAGTTCACTCCCTCCTCACTTTTACCTCCAGGAATCTTTGGTTCCTTCAGGACTCAGTTCAAGAGCCACCTTTTTCTTTTTTTAATATTTTGTGTTATGTCATGTTATTTTTTCCAATCACATGCAAAGATAGTTTTTAACATTCATCTTTTTGAAAGCTTTTCAGTTCCACATTTTTCTACCATCTTCCCTTCCTTCTTCCTTCCCCATGACAGGGAACAATCTGATATAGGCTGTACATGAACAATTGTGCTTAACCTATTTTCATATTAGTCATGTTGTGAAATAAGAATCAAAATTAAAGGGAAAACATGAGAAAGAAAGAAAAAACATAAAATAAGTTTTAAAAACTGAATATAATATGCTTTGCTCTGCATTCATACTCCATAGTTTTTTCTCTGGATATGGATGGCATTTTCCATCACAAGTCTTTTAGAATTGTACTTGATCACTGAAGAGATGAGTGTATCATAGTTGATCATTTCAAAATGTAGTTGTTAATGTGCACAATGTTCTCCAACCCCAACCTTTAGGATACCCTCTATCCAAACTATTTTGTAATCATTTTGCATATTTTCTATATCTACTTACAAGTGCATTTTGTCTCCTCCATTAGAATGTACTTTGAATGGAGAGACTATTCCAATTTTATCTTTATCTCCTTCAACTTTAGCAGAAAAGTAAGCACTTAGTATTTGTTGATTAATCAATATATTCACTTTTCACCCAAGTTTCACAGAATCCCTAGCCTTCATCAAACATGGCACCTCTGACATGAGAAGTTGTTAAAACCGTTACTTACTCAAGTTACTTTGTTTTACTTTGTATTCATTTCTGTGTATCTTGTATCTCCTCCTTAGCCCTTGACAGAAATAGTGAGGTCCTGACATTGTATCATTAAAAAGCTGGGATCTCCTTGGCAATGGAAAAAGGAAGAGGGACTGAACTGTGGGACTGGGTTTAATTCTAAGCCCATTTTTCAGATCCTGGGCTTTTGTTGTAAGTCTCTGCTTTGTAACATATCCCCTTAGAATCCTTGTTGTTGCTGTTCATACTTCATTCTAAAAGAGGACAATTGGACAACCTCTATAGTTTTTATTGCCCCTCTAGAGTCAGAATTTTTCCATTCCCTGGGAGTCAAGGAAAAGAAGGTTATAAAAATATTAAATATTGATGGCAGCACCTAGGGAGAAAGCCAAATTTGCCCTATTCTAGTTAAATCTAGAAGGAAGTGACATTTTAAAGGAATTCAAATATTTTATTTGGTTCTATCCCATCCCCAGAATCTGGGATAAACTTTGCACTGGAACCCAAAGAGTTAGGAGAGAAACTCTCTTCCAGATCTCATACTTATCAAATGTTTTTGTTTGTCTGTGTTTGTCTTTTAGGGGGTAAGGGGGAATGAACAGCAAATTACATGACTCTCTGCAACAAATGACTTACAACAATAACTTGGACATTTCCAAATTTACTCACACTTCTATCAGGAAGAGACCTTTCAACATCTGTTCTGTCTTGGTGTGAAATAACACACTAAGGACAATATCTCCTTTCCTCCAATTTGACTACTGAATCTCATATAGATAGCCCCCTAAGATTAGAGGGTGGAGGATAACAATGACTAGCTAGAGACAACACCAATACTATATCTACCAATATAGCCATTTTCCAAAAACTGAGCTATGGTGGAGTGGTGGACTGTACTAATCTTGGACCTTCTGAGAGACTCTGATAGCATAGGGCACAAGTAGACCCACAAGCATATACACCCCAATAAGGAAGAGCAATTTAACTCTTCACCTGAAGAATGGAAGCCCAAGGGTGCCTTTTCAGAGTCTTTTGGTTGACTCTGCTACAGGAATGATCCCTGGGAGTCTTGATAAAATTGAGAGTAAAAAAGAAACCAAATGATCTGAGGATGGAGCCTTGCTTGGCCAAAAAGCAGAAAACAGAAAGAAAAAGAAAAATAAAGGGAAAAAGGATCTGGTTTCACTGGTGATCTTTTCCAGAGACAACCAGAAAGAAGAAAGACATTTTTTTGGTCAAGCAGAGGGGATTTCCATGGGTCTCCAGAGTTCATAGTTCTCCTATAGAAAAAAACAAGAACCCAAACAGAGTTGAGGATACCAATGATGAATTGACAAATTCTTGAGCTGAGTTGGGATCAACAAAGCCTGGTGAGGATGACGCCCACCAGAAAAGCAGACAAAAGACCTCAGGAATTGGGGGGAGAGGAACAGAAGAAATAGAAATAACTCTCTGTTCCAACCATTTTATCTTTTCACTTAAGTATAAAGAAAGGGAAAGGAAATGGAAATAAGTGTATCATTGGGAACAAGGGACTCTACTCTTTCTTTTTCTCCTATAGTAAGCATGACCCAATTGTTTCAGGAGAGGCTTTCTGAAAATTAATATTGTAAAATTACAAAGAACAAAAATAGTGCGAAAGAAGACATATGAGAAGACACACCACCTTCACTTTGCAGAAGTGGGAAGTCCTTGAGAGTGAAATAGTGTGTAATTTTCAGATTTGTTGGATGTATTAATCAGTTTGGGTTTTTTCTCTTTTTCTTTAAAATGCATTCTATTAGGAAGGGGGAAAGAAAGAAATAGAAGGGAAAATTAAGGTGATAAAGAAGCAAAAGATAACAGTAAATTTTACTTTTTTAAAAGAAGGTATTGATGTGAATGGGAAATGATCATGGTACCACTATCTGGGTTGAATCTCTATAAGGAAGTTCAGCAAATAGATATATTGACTCTAATGTATTGTCCATGGTGTATTATTATCACAGTTGAGGTGTAAGGCATGTTCAAGTAAGACTAGTATTTCTGGTGTAAGGTTGTCAGCCCTTTTTCAGGGCTGCTTTCCACTTTTGATGTCCTCCTGAGCCACTTAACTCTCACCTGTGGCTCCAAGAAACAGTAGCATACACAGCAGCTACACACTGGTAAACCATTTTGGCAGCCAGACTAAACCAGGTTGAAGGTAACCAAGAGTCTCAAACTCATCAGTGAGTTGGCAGGAGTGAAGTCTTACACTGCTGGAATGGGCAGATCAGAACACTTCAATCCAATGACCATGACAGCAGCTGAAATACTTAGAGCTCAGTTAGACATTAAAGACACCAACAGCACCAGAGCCATCACCAGTTAGACAACTGTCTTGACTCTATCTTGCCACTGGATCATGATGACTTTGAAAGAGAGAATGAGATTAACAATTTTGTACAATTCTGCCTCACTTAAATCCAATTTATGCATGAATCAAAACCCATACCTCTTTACCATTCCTTCAAAGTCCTGTAGCAACAGGCATGTGATGACGCTCCCCACTGAAAACAGCAGTGGGATTCAGCAGCTCCTGAGTGATGAGCAGCCCTTTTAAGGATTGCACTGCACATCTCCTAATGTGAGGGACTAGAAAAGGTGCTCTAAAAATTGTCTTCTTACCAAATCCTGTCCTGATTACCACAGCAGGTAGGGATCCCACAGTGCAATTGAGACACAAAATCTACTGAAACTTCTTCAAAAAAGATTCTATTCATCAGAGCATGCATTGTACTCACTCTCACAGACAACACAAGATCCAATAGATGGGAAAGACAAACAACTCTTGTTGCAAGAGAATTCAACTGAGTTGTGATTATAGCTCCCAGTGTATCATATCCAAATAGCAACCTTGAGTGAAGAAAAGAGCTGGATATATGTTTTTCCTGGAGTCACTGCAGCGAAGGGGAATACCATGAAACTGGGGTAGGTTTTGCAATCAAAACTAATCTAGTCGACAGGCTCATGACAATGAGATTGCCTCTTCCAGGAAAGCACCATGCCCACCACCAGTGCCTATCCTCCCACCATTAAGAACTCTGATGAAGTTAAAAGAAAAATTTTTTGAAGATCTGGAGACCTTTATCATCAATGCACAAAAGAGGAACCTAATACTAGAGTAGGCTCATGTTACCAGACATGGCAGGGTCTTTGGGAGGAATGAAGTTGGAAATAGCAACAGCAGTAGTCACCTACTACTGAAGACTTGTGCATCTCATGACCTTCTCATCATCTTCTATTTACCTAAACATCATAAAACTTCTGAATGCACCCTCACAGCAAACACTGGCATCTAACAGACTAAGTAATTGTAAGGAGAAGAGACAGACAGGATGTAAGAGTGACAAAGGGAATGTGTGGTGCAGAGTGCTGGACTGATCACAGATTCATCCTTTTCAAACTAAATATTCACATTCCACCAAAGCAGTGTCCACAAGGCAAAATGACTACCAGAAGAATTAATGTTGGGAGATTAGAGTATCTCTCTGGGCTGGAACATTTTGTTACTAACTTGGAGTGAAAACTGAGCCAACATACAGTTAATAACCTGGAACAGAAAAAGAGTGGCAGCATTCAGAGACTAGGCATACAGTACTGCATTTGCTCATCTGGGTCAGAATACTCGAAAACATCAAGACTAGTTTGGGGGGAAATGGGGGAAATACAGAACTGCTAAATGAAAAACGAGTTTACCAGTAAGATAGTTCATTCATTTCTGAAAAGGCAGCATTTAATTCCATCAAAAGTAAAGTATAAGCAAAGCTTAGAGAAATGCAGGACTCTTGGTTCAGTAAAAAGACAGATGAAATTCCGTTTTATCCTGATAGTATCAATCTAAAGTGCTTTTATAATGCCCTGAAGGTTATTTAGGGGCCAAAGACTTATGGTGTACCTCAACTTCTCATTGTTGATAGAATCATATTGATTGTCAGGGACATGATCCTAAAGAGATGGGATGAACATTTCTATAGTGTTCTTAACAGTTTAGAGTAAGCCCCCCAGATGTTCACATAGTCAGTTTGTGCCTGCCCTGTGATAGAGCATTCTGAGCTAGTTTGATCAATCGAGTCACTGCAATTTATCTCAAAGTGATGTCACTTTGGTCTTCTTAGATAACAAAGGACAAGAACCAACCAACCAACTAAACAATCATTATCACAGAATAGATGTCAAAAGATCTCTTCCTGCTATAAGTGTAAGTATTTTTAGGAAATGTTCAGGTTATTTTAAGTTGTTGTGGAAAGCATATGTAACTTTTTGTTCAGTTCCCCACCCTTCCCCCTATAAAAAAAACAGGAAATAAAAGAAGTCTTGATTAGTATGAAGGAGAGCTTCTCTCCTAAGTCTTTAAGTTCCAGTGCAAAAATTATACTAAATTCTGTGATGGAATTGAACCAAATAAAATATTAAAACTCTCTTAAAATTAAAACTTAATTTTAACTAATGAATTTACTATAATAAAATGTATTTAATCAAATTATTTAAAAAATATCTGATTTAATTTAATTTAAATTAATTAAATTAATTTCAAAAATTATAATTTCCTTCCCAGCTATAACTCAAATAGGACTTTTCCTTTGGTTGCTACCGTCAAGAGGGTTGCTACCATCCTCCAATCCTGAAAGAATTTCCTCTCCTTAGTAATTCAAAGAGGGTTACCTCCATAAGCTAAACTTACGACTTATGGTCCTAGGCTATATAGTATAAACCTCCTCTCTTACTCTAGGCACCTCTACCAGGCTCCCATTAGAATACCCTTCTATTGCCCCCTGAGGCTATCATTTATCCAAACCCCCTTCCTATTTTCAATCAATCCAATTGTGTGTGTGTGCGCGTGTTTATGTGTGTATTCTTCCATCTTCTGATCTTTAAAAGAGATTGAGATTCAAGCTTTCCTCATCAATTTCTTCCTGTTTCTATAGACTCTATTTGTGCACACTGATTATGTGAGATAATTTTCCTTAACCTTCCTCTCCCTTATTCTGTACCTCAGGATATATACCTCTTCTTCTCCTTTTCACTCTTTTTTTTTAAAGAACCACTGCAGGGGAGGCTAGGTTGCACAGTGGATAGAGCACTGGCCCTGGAGTCAGGAGTACCTGAGTTCAAATCTGACCTCAGACACTTAATAATACGTAGCTGTTTGGTCTTGGGCAAGCCACTTAACTCCATTTGCCTCAAAAAAAAAACCCTAAAAAAAAAAAAGAACCACTGCAGACCATTTCAATTAGATTAGATTAGATTTAATTAGATTCCCTCTAAGACTCCTAATGATGTTAGAGTTCAGAGGAAACACATATATGCTTTCTCATATTATATTGTAAGCACTTTATCCTTATTTATTTCTTTATGATTGTCATTTCTTCTTTACCTTTTCATATTTTTCCTCACTTATGTTTGTTCTGATTTTTTCATCAAAAATGTTCATAAGTCTTCTTTTTAAAAATAAGATCTATTTTTTTTTCCTGTATAGAAGTAGGTTCGGTTTTTCTTGAATGTACATCTATATATTTTGTTGTCTGAAATATCACAATCCAAGCTCTCTTATACTATAAGGTGATGAATGCTACATCAGATGTGATCATTACTGTAGAAATTTGGTACTTGATTTCTTTCTGGTTACTTGCAGTAATTTTTTAAACTGAATTTCTGGATTTTAGTTATAATGTCCCTCAGAGTTTTGTCAGCGTTTTATCAGAAGGATACTGATAGATGATTTCTATTTCCATTTGTTCTCTCATCCTAAGAAATATGGGAATTTTTGAAATATAATGTCTAAACTTTTAACTTTCAGTTAATCCAGTGTTTCTTAAATTTTCTCTTTTCTCTTTCTAGGTCAGTTTGTTGTTATATTTTCTTCTATCTTTTCAGTCTTTTGATCAATTTAATATTTTTCTTCTCTCATGGAGTCATTTACTTCTCTTTGACCTATTCAAGTTTTCAGGGAGCTTGTTGGTTGAGTAGGGATAGAGCAGCTGGGTAGTACTGGATCTGGAGTCAGAAAGTTTCATCTTCCAAAAGTCAAATCTGGCTTTAGACATTCACTAGTTTTGTGATTCTAGGCAAGTCATTTAATCTTGTTTGCCTCAGTTTCTTCATCTGTAAAATGAGCTGGAGAAAGAAATGGCAAACCACCTTTGCCAAGAAAATTCCAAATGAGATCACAAAAAGTCAGTCATTTGTTAACCCTCTATATCATTTAAAGATTGAAAGCAATGCATTTTAGTTAGAAAGTTCACTTCCACCCCCTTCCCATTTTTGAGAAAGGGAAAGGGAAAAGAAGGGGTGTACTCAAAAATCATTGTTAGTAACAGACTCAGGTCATTTGACCCACAGCTCTCTGCTTTATTTGGGAAATGGTCTTGTTTTGTCTGTTTGTTATATGTGTCAATGTGATATGTTTCACTCTGTCAGTTTTCTGGGTCAGAAACAGCAGCTGCCTCACTTTGCAATCCAGTTCACATTTTAAAGAGGCCATTTATTTTTGTGAAGGTGGATGTTTCTACCTTCACTCCAATTAATTGATCACCGAAACCCTAGATATCTCATTTGAATCAATCTGTCAAAAAATAATAAATCCTTAATCAATCTGAAGATTGATAGGAGTTTTGTGCCTCTGGATGAGAATACAGGATGAGAATAAAAGACATAGGACATGCCTTGTGATTGATCAAAGAGAATCAAACATGTTTTGTGGGGTTATTTATAAGAACAAAAAGCTATTCCAGGATCAAGTCTTTCACTTTGGGAAAGTGTGTTTCTCACCTTTCCCTCTTAACTTCCCATTCACTAAGTGCCAATTTTGTGAACTTCCAAGTGGTGAGTAAGTGTCCCCAGAGCAGCAATAGTCTTCAGCAACATCTGCTGAAGAAATATACCAAGGACAAACTTGGCATACCAAGGAAAAGCTGCTTTTGAACTCTATAAAAGCCCAACTCTTAGAATCCAATACAAAGCTTCACCTAAGGAGCAAGTTCATGAGAATTCTTTGAAGGGTACAAAAGACTTTCAGTAACCAGGAGTTCCTCTTTTCCTACACAGGTTCCCTACATTTATTTGTGTATAAGTTTGAGGCCAATCTTCCCAGAGACCTTGTATGTTCAGGAGAAGAATGTGCCTCGGGTTTGGTTGGATTGTTTCCATATCAATTGTGCTGAATATACCTGCTTAATAAATACCTTTTCTGAAAGCTAATAATAATCTGTGAGAAGCAAGCCAAAGGTTCAGGAGTAAAAGAAAAATTCAAGTCCTCAAGATTCCTCCTAGAACCTTGAGAAAAACTAGTGAGCCTCCTTCTGAGGCCATGGCTTACCAATTTAAGTAGTAGTTGGAGAAATAATCAGAGGAGTACTGCTTCTCATTTGAAAAATGTCACTAATAATCAGATGTGGCATAGTCCTTTAATCCTTCCTTGACTGGGGTGGATGAAGAGGATAACAAAGAGGAGAAAGAGGAGAAGGAAGAGGAAAAGACTGGTGGATTGAGCTTGGAGGATCTGAGCTACATCACAAGATGGAAATATGGAACAGGTTAAAAGTTTCTATATCAATTGGTGCATTGGTTCTGCACTTCCAGTCTAGATGAGATAGTGATTATATAAACAGAGAGAAACAAAGAGGGAGGAAGGGGGAGAGAGAGAGAGAGAGAGAGAGAGAGAGAGAGAGAGAGAGAGAGAGAGAGAGAGAGAGAGAACTTTAACATAATAACAATAACATAATCACATTATTAAGTATAAACCTCAAGGAAGTTGAAGACAGAAAGATCCCAATGTATAAAAATCTTCATTTGAAAATAGTGTTATACTGTATTCTATACCTGAAGAGATCATGCAAAAGGGTAAAAATATCACTTGTACAAAAATATTCATAGAAGCACTGTTTGTGGTAGCAAGGAAATGGAAATCTAGTGAATGTCCATTAATTGGGGCTTGGCTGAACAAATTGTGGTATATGTACATTATGGAACACTATTATTCTATTAAAAACCAAGAGGGATGGATTTCAGAGAAGTCTGGAAAGACATGCATGAACTGAAGTTGAGCAAGATGAGCTGAACCAGAACATTATACACCAAAACAGCACCATGGGGCTGATGATCAACCTTAATGGACTTGCTCAGTCTATCAATGCAATAATCAGGGACAATTTTAGAACACCTGTGACAGAGAATACCATCTGTATCTAGAGAAAGAATTGTGGAGTTTAAACAAAGACCAAAGTCTAAAGGTAATAACCTTTAATTTTTTTTGAGAGTCTTATGTACTACATCATTTTGCTACCCCTAATATTTTATTTTCTCCTCAAGGAGATGATTTCTTTGGCAACACATTCAATTTTGATCAATGCATATCATGAAAACAAGGCAAAGATTATCAGACTGCCTTCTGTGGGGGGATGGAGGGAGGAAAGGGAGGATGGGGGAAAATTGTAAAATTCAAAAACCTTATAGAAAATGATAGATAGAAGCTACTATTGTATATAATTGGAAAACAAATAAAATATAAATAAATATAAAATAAATAAAATAAAAACAAAAAAGAAAATAGTCTTGCTCATCATAAGTTCATAGATTTAGAGTCGAGGAGGATAGACAACTAAGCCAATCTCTTCATTTAGCAAATGAGAAAATAGCATCAGAGAAGTGCAATAATTGCCAAAGACCACACAGCTAGTAAGTGTCAGGGCCTGAATTGGGGCCCATGTTTTCTGAGTGCAACACTGTCCCCCATACTAAGCTGTCTAATCACCAATAACAAATGAGAATCACAGAACAAATATGTGATATAATTGAAAAAAACATTAAAATATAGTGTGTGTATATAATGTAATGACATAATAATAAACAACAAAGATGAGAAGCACAGGAATACATATAGATAAACTGATGGCACGATATGAGGATGGAATGGTGTGTATACCCTATCAGACCTGGTTGGTTTGGGTTTTGTTACAAGGGAAGGTTTACTGGATAGGGAATCTAATTTTGTTGTAAAAACTAAAGGTACCAATAAAACTTTTTTTTTAAATTAAGTAAGTCAGACAGCTTGGTGGCATAGTAACTAAGGCAGTTATGTAGCCTGGAAGACCTCAATTAAAGATCAATTTCAAACAATCTAACAATAACCCAGGCTAAGTCATTTAACCATGTGGCCCCTAGATAACTCTGTAAGACTATAGATTGTCTAACAGTTGCTGAATCTGGGTTTTAAGAGGGAGTTTCTTCCTTTGGAAGTTTCTACACCAATGAAATCTTAATTCTAGATCCACCACCCCCCTCAAAGTTTATTAAAAGAATTCTATTATTATTATCCAGTGTTTACTGACAATTACAGACCCATTCTTCAAAGGTCTTACTCAAATACTATTCCCTCCAGAATGCTTTCCCCAATTCATTAGGCAAAATGATCTTTCTTTCCCTGAATGTCACACAGCACTTTGTATTTCAGCTTCAAGGATCTGCAATTCCATCAGCATGGATATTTCCTTCTCTAACTTCTCAGCCAAGACTTCTTACAAGGGACTAGTCAGGCAGTTTCCAGGAATGCCCCATTGTACAGCCAATCTGCACATAAACTGCTATGACCTCCAAAGGGAGGAAGAGGGAGGAACTCTGGCAACCCAGTTCAGTGGCATTTCCCCCATCCATCACTGCAGAAACAGAAGGGCACTCTTGGGGCACAAGCTTATATCACTGACTCTGGGAAACTGTCTCTACCTAGTCCCCTCTTTCATTGCCCATAGAACAGGAGCAAAAACAGAGTCCAGCATATGTTTGGCTAGAAAATAGTGGAATGAAAGATTGATTGAGTCATTCTTTTCAAAGTCAGTTCCTGGCTGTGAGCCTCTCACACCTTCTCTAGCCAAAGAAAGCAGCTGGTGATAAGGTCTTTAAGCCATTGAGAAGGGAAAACTGGGAGAGGCTGCCATGAAGTCCTCTCTTCACCTGTCCCTACTGGACAGCCAAATTTTTGGCCCAAGAGGGATGTAGGACCTGAGAGAAAACAGAGAAAAAGTTGGAAATGGAGA
The DNA here is from genome assembly GCF_037893015.1 of Macrotis lagotis. NCBI lineage: Eukaryota > Metazoa > Chordata > Mammalia > Peramelemorphia > Peramelidae > Macrotis > Macrotis lagotis. The sequence goes on along the minus strand of NC_133658.1, from coordinate 436,591,596 downwards.
AAGAGCAATATAGACATGACAGAGACAAAGAGAAAGACACAAAGGGGAAATAGGGAAAGAAGCCAGACAGAATGCCTTCTTTATTTTCTCCAAACCCCTCCCGCTTTCAGAATTCCTGGCTCTAATCCATGTGTGGCATACCCATTCTTCTCTTCCCCCTCCAAAAGAGGATGAGTTCAATGCTGTCACTACTGGCTCAATTTAGCCCAACCTTTAAGGCCCACATCTTCTGATATCATTCTCTCACTATTTCTACCTCTCCTTGACCCCTCAATTGGCTCTACATCTCCAAACTTGGTAGTTTTCTGGTCTGGCCTCCTTGTCCTTTGTCTCCCTCAATATGGGGGAGATCCCTAAGGTTAGGACCTGCTCCTGCTCCTTCTCTATCTGTCCTCTCACAGTAACTACATAAAAATCTGTGTACATGGTAAGCAAGGTAGATTTATAGGGTGATAGCATCTTTCCATCAGTAGTGAGAACAGATTGCCCAAGAGAACAAACAAGTTTTAGCCCCTTCTTAGATACGAGAATGCTGAGAGAAATTAATGCTAGGGAAATTAATGATGCCTATCACCCTCAAACTTTTAAGGAGAAATAAACAGCTAACAAATTATTTCAAAGCACTCCCTTGGTGCTTCTTCACCAAGGTTTGGGGATTGTCACTTTAAAGGCCCTACACTTTTTTAGGACAAATCTGGATCTTGATTTAGTGTAAGAATGTATGACTTCTCTTGGCTTTCTTACCTGTAAAATGAAAGGATTATACTAGATGATACATAAGGTCTTTTCCAACTCAAAGCCAACCAATCATTCAACCACTAAAGGCACTATGCTGATAATAAGGAAACAAATACCAAAAATGAGGCAGTACCTACCCTCATGGACCTTATTCATCCTTTGAGGATGTCATGTAAATATATAATTTAATATGCCTCCTGGGAAGAGAGACTCCAGCATCCCAGAAGACTCAGAATACATTTACCTTCTGGATTTCTGGAATTTTTAGGTTGAACCAGGGTTGTAGCTTTGATTTCTGTACAGATGAACCAGGTGAGCCAGGATAACAGATGACTGAGGGAAAGACATGGAGATTTCCATAGTTGGGAACAAAGGCACAATTCTTGAAAGAGAAACTAATGGGAACTAATAGAAATTGAAAGGTATAAAGTATATTAAAAAGTATAAAGCAAAGAGTCAGTTGAGTGACTATGACTAGGGAATAAAATATAAGCTATCAGTTTCAGTTGATGTGTAGACTTTGTGTCCTTTATTACCAGGAATAGTTTGCTGAATAGAAGACATATATTCAAAAATAAAGATGATATAAACCAAAAGAGATTTTTTCAAGAAAAAAAAACATTTATTATGTACCTATTATGTACTAGGTACTGTGCTAAGCATTTTAGAAATATTATCTCATTTGATCCTGAGAAGTAAGTGCTGCTATTATCCTCATTTTGAATTTTGGGACATTGAGGCAGACAGAGGTTAAATGATTTGCCCAGGGTTGAAGGGGTAGTAAATCTCTGAGGCCAAATTTGAATACATCTTCCTTATTCCAGGACCAAAGCCCAATCTACTTGAGAGAGGCAGACAGACAGACAGACAGACAGACACAGAGACACAGAGAAAGAAACAGAGAGAGATAGAAACAGAAAGAGAGCCAGAGCCAGAGAGAGCCAGAGTCAGAGCCAGAGCCAGAGCCAGAGAGAGACACACACACAGAAAGTGAGGCAGAGAGATAGAGCCAGAACCAGAGGGAGAGGCAGAAACTATCAGAAACAGAAAGGCAAACAGAGAAAAACAGAGATAAAGAGACAAAACCAGACCCAGACCCAGAATCAGAGAGAGAGAGAGAGAGAGAGAGAGAGAGAGAGAGAGAGAGAGAGAGAGAGAGAGAGAGAACAGAAAGCATAGGAAACCACAGAAAGAGAATAATAAAGAGTAGTGGCAAAAGACTTAAAATTCTTTTCTGAATCACTCCACAGGATGGCAGGATTCTGGTTTCTATGACTGGCAAAGTCATGCCCAGGACACTTTGGCTGGGACAAATGAATGAGAGAGAACACAGAATTTTTCCTTTTGGTGAACCCAACAGCTTTACAGAGAAAGGATTGTTAGCTCCATACCATGCTACCCTACCTATCATATCCTCTAGAATTCTTATTCTAATACAAATTGCCCTTGCATCTAGTTTTCTATGTCCAAAATATTTTCACAAATTAAATATAAGTTATTTAAGGCAGGGACTATTTCTTTTTTGTCTTCATATCTTCCCCCACCCCCACCCCCAACCAGGGCCAGGGGCAAAGTGTGAGCAACTTGTAAAGGTTCTCAGCAGTTAGTATGGAGAAGGGGAAAGTCACAGGAGGTTTGGTGAAGAAGTCACAGAAGGAGGATGAAAATAGCTTGGAAATCAATTTCAGTTGGAATCAATTAGGAAGATATAAAACAATTGTTTTGATGCAATAAGGGCCCAGTTGAAATTATACAACAAATTTTTAGTGAATTATTTCTGCATTATTTCATTATTTTCTCCAACTTAATTCAGTAGAGAAGGCATGATGGTGGGAATAATCTAAGATTGATGCTTGGCAAGACAAGATCATCTATAGAATAAGAGACAAGGAACTTTGAGAGAAGTAGAGTTCAACTGCTTTTACCATCTGGTAAAAATAGGAAAGATAGGAGAATGTGACCCTTGTTCATGGCCTGAGAAAGAACAGAGAGGTCAAGGGATTGAAGGTCATAGTAGGAATGAGGCATTGTACGACTGAAACAAAGGAAGAATGATAAAAGATTATAACCAAATAAAGAAATTTCAGAGCTCCAGAACATGGAAATGGAACTCTTGTAAATGATGGAAAAATCAAGGTTATGACCATCTCTCTATATAGTCTATTCATGTCCCATAATTTCTATAACTATTTTTGATGGCAACCCCCCTTAGTTTGGGGGTTTCTACAAAAAGAATTTCTATAAATATGTCTGTTTAATTTAGGTCCTTTTCTGTGATATTGCCAGGTAAAAGATGACTAACTTTTAGAGTATAGTTCCAAATTGCTTTCAAAAAGAGTTGGAACCATCACACCACTAACACTGAACCACTGAGACTGTTTTTCACATCACCCCTGTTTATCATTTTCCTCTTCTGACATCTTTGTCAGTCTGATGTGTTTGAGGTAGGACTTTTTGATGCTTTAATTTGCACATCTCTAATTATTAATGATTTAGAGTAAATTTTTTTACAAGTAGCTGTTAATAGGTTAGGTTTCTTCCTTTGGAAGTTGCTTCTTCATATCCTTTGCCAATTTATTTCCTGGGTAATGGATCTTAGTATTATCCGTTTGATCAATTCTTTTTATAGCTAAAATATGAGATCTTTATCAGGTGCAACTTGCTTGAAAGATTTTTCAAGTTACTGTTTCTCTTCTAATTTTAACTATGTTAGAATGGTTTGTTAGCCATTCTAATACAAATTTCTCTTGCACCTAACTTATGTGATAGAATCATAAAAGTTTATCTTTTAGAGGAACAATTTTGACTAATCTAATATAGTTAGCCCCATACCATGCTACCCTACCTTTCTATCATATCCTCTAGAATTCTTATTCTAATACAAATTGCCCTTGCATCTAATTCCATATTCTGGAGCTCTGAAATTCCTTTATTTGGTAGGGTAGAAAGGTAGGGTAGCATGGTATGGGGCTAACTATATTAGATTAGTCAAAATTGTTCCTCTAAAAGATAAACTTTTATGATTCTTTCTGTCATATAAGTTATAAATGTTTCTTCTAACCATATGAGTAGAAAAGGTAATTTCTTTGTTGCTCCTGGAACCAGTTGTTCTAACTCAAACTACTCTTGTATCTAATTTTCTATGTACAAATAGTTTCTGCCCAATAGAATATAAGTTCCTTATGGTAAAAATTCCTTTTCCAGTAGGCTCTTAATAAATTATAGAATTTAATTAATTCAACCAATACCATTTCAATAAAATCATACATGTATATAGTGTGTGTGTGGATATATACATATATGTGTATATATATACATATACATATACATATACATATACATATACATATATATATATATATATATATATATTGTTGAGTTGTGTCTAATTTTCTAACTCCATGGCCTATATTTCTATGGGGTTTTATTGGCAAAGAAACTGAAGAAGTTTGGCATTCCTTTCTCCACAGAATTAAGGCAAACTGGTTAAGTGATTTGCCAAGGGTCACAAAGTTAGTGTCTGGATATCTGAGACCATATTTAAACTCCAGTCTTCCTTACTGTAACAGGCCCCATCTTCTATGCACTGAGTCACATAGATGCCTGCTATATATCAAATAATATATATATGTATATATATACATATATATATATGTATGTGTGATAAATATCCATATGTGGATATACCTTACTCTGTTCCTATGACCACTGCCCTTATCAGGAACAGTTTGAGACCAGGTCATTCCTAGCTGCCTCATTTCAACTCTCTCAACTACTCCAAGAACAGAGAGCTCCCAGATCCTGAGCACTGCCTTCTGTGGAGTCCTAACTTCCGCACCATTGTTTGAAGCAATCTGGAGTCCAATCTTTCTAATTTAGGGTGCAAAAAGCACCCCTGGAGGGGAACACATTGACCCCAAAATCTCTCTGGGGAAGAGGGGATTTCCCTCTGAAGCTTCCTAGGGCATTTCCCTTAGAATCTGGCATCAGTTCCATGTCCTGTTTTCTAGACAGGGTAGTCGGAGTTGCAGGCTGGGGAGGCACAGGGGGCCAAGGGCGGAGACAGCAGTGAGAACTGAGCAAATAACTGTAGCTGTCAACTCAAGGGCCTTTATAGTTCAGATATGCGGGACGGGAACAGGGTGCATTGGTGAGTTAGTCACTGTCCCCTGGCCTTCCTGCTTCCCCAAAACAGAGACGAAAAACCACTTAAGTCTGGTTGGTGCCCGGGTTCGGGCAGTCTGCCCCCCTGCCCCCGAGGGCAGTGAAGCGAGGCTCTCCCTGGAGTCGCGGTTCCCTGCTGGGGAGTCGCGGGGCAAGAGGGGCCCAGAATTTCCTCCCGGGATCTCGCAGCCTCGCCTCCCGCAGGTGTGCGAGCCAAGACGTCCCAGGACTGGCGCATCCAGCCCGGATTTTCTCCGAGGAGGGGATAGGGGTGAATGAGGAAGAAAGGAATGGGACCTGGGACGAACGGGCCGGGTTCGGGGAGTCTGATCCTGGTTCCCTTGGGGTCGCAGCTTGCTTTCTAGCCCAGGGAGGGGATGAGTCTCTCCGAAATCTGCCCGGACCCTGTCTGACCTGTCAGAGTCTGAGATCCAGGCTTTGGGAGTGACTGGCTGGGGAGGCGTTCCCTGGGCTGGGGGAGGAGGAGGAGGAGGAGGGAGGGGAGGGGCTGCAGCGGGCCGGGGATGCACCGGAGCCGACCCAGGGGCCCCGGAGGCAGCCGCGGCAGCTGCGGCAGTGGCGGGATCGCGGCAGCGGCCCCCGGTGTCCTGCCCCCCGGTGACCCGGCCCCCCGAGACGCCATGCCCCACACAGTCACTCTCCAGGGCCCCTCACCCTGGGGCTTCCGCCTGGTGGGCGGCAAGGACTTTAGTACCGCGCTCACCATCTCCCGGGTGAGTCCGGGGCCCGCGAGAGGGAATCCCGGGGAGGGGGTTCTAGGAGGGGGATCCCGGGGAGGGGGATCCCGGGGAGGGGGATCCCGGGGAGGGGGATCCCGGGGAGGGGTCTGGAGACAAAGGCGCTCCCAGACCCGGTGGGGATGGGGGACGGACACAGTGTGCTGACCCGCGGCTGGGGCCGCCGTCCGCCAGTGCCCGCAGCTGGCCCGGAGCTGGCCCGGAGCCCCCGCCCCGAAAGAGCCGCTTCCAGAGTTTGAGCCCGGGCGGCGCCTGGCTCGGGAAGGAGGCATCGTCCCGCGGTCCGCGTCGCTTGGAGCTGCCCAGCTCCGGGACCGCGCGCTGGGCGCGATGCTCGGGCGCCCGCCGCTCCGCCCCGCCCCGGAGCCAGCCGGCCCCGCCGGGCCAGGCACTCCGCCGGCTCCCTTCCCCTCTCCCAACGTCGGCGGAGAACACTCTGAGCTCCTAATGAGGGATCCAATAGGATCAAAGGAGTCACGATTCTCTATGGCCCGAGCCAAGATGAATGATGATGCCCCATGGAGCTGACCCTTGTCACTCTTGGGGTCTTTGAGGTCCTCCGGGTTCACAGGATCACCCTCACTTAGCCCCCGGGCTCCCATGACTCGGTTGAGGATACTTCTGCATCCCTTTCATCCCGCACACCCCCGACCTCTCCCGGACCTCCAGGAGAGAAGTGAAGAGGAATGTGCCCTTGGCCGGTGAGGTCTGCGGGCAGCCCTGCCTTCTTCTCCTCTTACAGTCAGTCTTAGGTACTTGAACAATCATGCCGTCTAGGCGTGTGACAAGTGCTAGGTGGTGAGGAGGAGACAAGAAGGGGACCCGATTCTTGAAGGCTGATGGGGAGACAGGATAACAGTCAAGACACCCTCTGGGCTTGCTTGGTAGAAACAGGGATGTGGTCGGCTGCCTTGGCCACAGGTGATCAAAAATACTGGGCACCTTTCAGACAGGCTTGAGTGGTATTTTCCATAGCAGAGTGGAGATGCAAAAGAAATCTGGGCCTACAAAGGTCCATGCCTTGAAATCCTTATCTATCAACTTAGGTTTAAAAAATCACTTGGGATTTGGACTTTCTTTCCCTGCCCCCCCCCCCCCCCCCCCCCCGCCCAATTCCTCAGAGACTGGGAGGAATGTTCATTTTCTTTGCTCTACAATGCCTAAAACAAATTGTGGATAATTGATTCTTAATAAATAGGGCTTGTCCTGATGGAGAAGATGCTGTGGCTCTACATGTCTTGTGGAGAGGGCAGTGGGAAATCTGAAGCCTCCTTCTGTCTTGCCCTGTTAAGTGTGGACAACTGCAGGAAAGAGAATATACATCCCTCCCCCTCCTCCAGCCCCACCCCCAGCTGCTCAGGAGGGCAGGAGCAGGTCACACATTTGCAGAAGGTGTTCACATCTCCATGTCAGCTCCTGTTTAATCAGCTTCACTGACCTTAGAAGCTGGCAGTGGGGAAGGAGGCAGTGTTTGCCCAGTTTCTGAGCAAGACAAGGACTGGACTCTGGCCCAGAACAGGAGATGGCTGTAGAGAATTTTTGTCTTTGGGAAAATCCTGTGTCCTTGGAGCTCTGTAGGCATCTAATCCTTTGGAACAGAGGGGATAAAATGGCCCATAAAACTGCCATCAGCCTCAGGAGAAAACCCAGCTGTGAAAGGATGGAGTTTTCCTTTTTTCTATAAACAGAAGATTGTTCGTGAAATCTACACTGGTCCAAAGGGTAAAGGGCACCAGAGTGCCTGGGTGAGGGTCCCTGACTGGGCCAGAAAATGCAACTTGGAAACAGAAGTTTCTTGTTGTCCTTATACTTGTCTAGGCCCTTTGGTCTCCTTTAATGGAAGGGGGGGAGGAAGATTTCAAGGCAGCTGATGGGGTTTGACTAGTTGTTCATGCAGAGTGAGCTGAGGAACACAGACATCTGTTAAAACAACATAAACTAGATATGCCCATGGGGGAGTCCTTGGCCTTCCAGGCATCAACATGTAGGCTAAGGAATTTCACAGACTGCTTGGGTTGGGGGATGCAAGGTCTAGAGGGCTCCCACTCTGGTATGGTCTGTGGAATTTGCCCCATTGGAAGAAGTTGGGTTGGAAGAAGCCATTTCACTCTAAAAAACCATAAAAATACTTCCAAAAAAATATTGTGGGACTTGAAGTCTTCAAAATGTAGCTCAGCTGTTTTTAAAAATCTTATTTATGTTGATATTTTGTTTTTATATCATCATTTCCAAATGCATCCTTCCCCTTCAAATACCCAGCAATCCAGATTTTAAATGAAAGAGAACATACATACACACACACACACACACACACACACACACACACACTCAATCTTATCTGGCAGCATATTTACTATTATGTACTCATTGTCCCCCACCCCTGCAACATTGGGAGGTACATTTCATCCCCCTTTTTTTAAATTAAAAAAAGTGGAGATAACTTATACGTGCCACACTCAGTCACAGATCAAAAACAGTCTGGAATGTCAGGAGGATTCAGTGGTTCATAATTAAGGGAATTAATTTCATGTAGGTAGGTCTTGCCTTAAAAGAGAGAATGTTCTGTGTCAGGGAGGATTCAAAATAGTGGGACTCAACTTTTCATGAGATGGCAAATAGAAGAGTTTTGGATCAGAAGTGGCAGCTAGATCTGTCTTTTGATAGGATAGGGCCCAGAAGATGTCAGCCAAGTGTGACTAGGGGCCTGGGATTCCCTATCTCTGCTTCTGTGACCTTACTGGAACTACTTCCTGATTTAGCCCATTCATTCCTCCACTCTTGTCATTCATGGCAGAGTGGAAATTAGTGAGATGTTCTAAGACCTAGGGGAGGTACATTTCTCAACTTTTCTCAAACTAAGTTTGGTCATTATAATTACACAGCCTTAAGCTTTGCTGTTTGGTCTTTAGTTTTTGCAATGTTGTGGTAATTGTGTAGACTGCCAGAGAACCACTATCCCTGGTGAAACCTAAAACAGAGGGCAGGAAGTAGGCAGAGATAGTAGGATAGCAGGGATGCATGGTTTTGTGGAAAGAGCATTGAATTTGGAGTCCAACTACCTGGCTTTAAATCCAGTTCCACATAACTGTGTGACCTTGAGAAAGTCATTTCCTTTCATCTGGGTCTCAGTTTCCTTATCAGTCTATGGAGGGAATTGGATCAGATTATCTCCAGGATCTTAAATATTCTGTACTCCATTGGAATCAACAAACTAATGAGCTCTCCAACACTTTGTTTTCCCCAGCAGTAAGTTTAGTTTAAATTGCCTTGCCTGTGTTTCAAGCAGCTGAGGTCAGCCAAACACTGAGTTTATGCTTCAGTATGAGGCACTGCCCCAGTGTAAGTGGCCATATATGGACTGAGAAATGAATAATACTTTGGGAACATTGTCTGCTTCATACTACTCATCTGTTTCTTAGAAGAAGGCCCAGCACTGGAAGATTATAGGGGGAAGCACTAGCAAATGGGACAGTTTCTAGGATTCATGTAATACTCATGTCCTTTAATAGAATATCTGATGGCTGAACTGTTCTCCAAAGGCATGTGGGCTGTGGTTTTATCAGTGGCTCCTGGTACTGGATAGGCACATGTGCTTACTGTGACCAGGCAGGGTTTAGGGTTTGGTGCAGGGTGGGTGTTGCTAGACTATGAAAATAGTGAAGTGGCCCTTGAAGCAGACGGTTTACTAACATTAGCCGAATGTCTTAGCACACAGTTACTCAGGGAGGAAGTTGGTCAGATGTTCAGGTCTTTAATTGTCTCATGGATTTCAACCCACATCAGAAGAAGCTACCCATTACACAGATGGGACAGTGTAAATCAACATGAAGGAGAGACTTGACTTTTCAGTCCATCCACATCTGGGCTTTTCAGAAAGCAGATCCTGGAGACAGGGTGTGGCCAGGATGGGAGGGTCTGGGTGTGCATAGGCAGTGCCAGATTCAGGCCAAATAGTAGAACTTAAAACTGGGAAAGAAATGAGAGCTTCTGTAGTCCAACTCATTGTACAGAAAGGGAAGCTGAGGACCAGATATGTGATTGACCTAAGGTTATACAGGAAGCAAGAATTCATCATTCTTTCCATTTCATCCTTGTCTCAAAACTCTTGAGGCCCTGAAGTTGGGACCTGAAGTGTCTTGCTGAGAGACATTGCTTACATTCATGAAGGATTTTGCTTCCCATTGAATTGGCTACTCCTGGTTCCTTGAACAGTCTTCTGATAAGTTTGTACCTTGTGTCAGTGGGGCCCAGCTGTCTCTACCTCTTTTAGGTAGAGACATCCAACAGTGGGTGTCCCCAGAGAGGATCTTGGTAAAGGTCTTTAGCCTTTTATTTTTCTTCAGCATTCTCATTTTTTTTTCAGGTGGGACTAAGGCACAATTTGGCCAAATCTTTTTTCAAAAGAATGGAAAGTATAAAGAACAAAAGGAAGGAAAGAAGATATGGTTTCCATTCTTGGTGAAAAAAAAATTACAAATTCTAATCTAGAGTAGATTTAAGTCAGTACTAAGCACACACTTACTTTTCTTTATTCAGTTCTTATCTAACATACCTAAGTTGTCTTTTGGTCCAGCTCCAAGGCTCTCTAGCACAGCTTGATCTAGCACAGGTGGCCCTCCTGGGCTTAGTGGCCCCATCTGCCTAGCATTTTGGACTTGTTTCATAAATTCTGGTGCTCAGATATGGAAATCCTCTCAATATTAAGATTTGGGGGAAGGGTGCAAAGCTAGATAGTGCAGTGAATAGAACACCAGTTCTGGAGTCAGGAGGGTCCAAATTCAAATGTAGCCTCAGACACTGTGTGAACCCTAGTCAAGTCACTTAACCCTGATTCCCTCAAAAAAATATTTAGTAGAGGCATCAAGACATAAAGAATAGTAATCCAGACTTCGGAGTTGTGAAGAAGGACTGAGTTCTAGTCCCATCTCTTACACATACCATCTGTAGGACACAAATCATTGGACCTCCCAGTGCTTTAGGCAACTTTTTAAGATTATAAATTGCAGAACAGGTGCCATCTACCTTGGTGGGAGGAACTTCCTTCCTTGGAGTCTTCTTTACCAATGAAATCATAGTTCTGAACCAAGGAAAACAAATATGAGCTGCCACCCAGTGTTCTAGTTCCCATTCAATCCCTTCTTGTTGAGAAACAGAAAAATCAGACTGAAAATAGAGAAATGAAAATAGAGGAATGCTCTGACAGTGCCACTCGGTGAATCAGTGGTAGGACCAGGACACTGCCTGTACTGTACATGATATAGGTCACTAACCTGGTTATCAGTGTTTCCATTTTACTCAGGTTCTCTTCCTGAATTTTTGCATGGATACACAATAGGCACTTAATAAGTGCTTGTTTGTTTGCTGTTCCTGGGACAAGTCAACATGAATCAGAGGATCATAGGGACTTAGGAAAGTTTCTAATCCAATCATTTCATTTTCCATTTGGGAAGTTTTCTTATCTCCCTAGGCAGACTAGTACCTTCATTCTAGGAGGTGCTCTGATCAGAATCCCCCATAGAAGCTCAACTGGGTACCAAGTTAAAATCCCACCAAGTGTTCGATAAATGCTGCTTGATGAGTTGATTGAGCATATAGGAAATGGTTAATCCACCCACCAAGCCAGCACTACTAGTTGGGACCCTCTCACTTAGACTTCTGCTATAGCCTCTAATTGGTTTCTCTGCTTCTAGTCTTTACCCCTTCCAACCCATCACCCAAGTAGCTGCCAAAATAACTTTCCAAAAGTAGAGTTCTGATTAATTTACTACCCTGCTAAAGAATTTTCAGTGACTCCCTAGTACCTTTGGAATAAAACACAAAATCTTCAACTTGGAATTTAAAGCCTTTCACTGTCTGGACCCAGCTTACCCTTCCAGACTTATTTTACATTGTTCCCCTTTACACATCTTCCATTCTAGCCTAATTGCTTGCTCCCCTAACTCAGAATTCCACCTTCCAGACTTTTTGGCCTTTGCATGAGTTGTCCCTTGTTCCTGGAATTCATTTCTTGCTTATTTTTACTTTTTAGAATCAGTTAGATGACTTCTTTGGGGAAAATTCATAGAGCCTGGAGTCAGGAAGACCTCAATTCAAATCCAATCTTAAACACTTACTAGCTGAGTGACCCTGATCAAGTTATATTGTGAGTGCCAAATGAGATAAGTTTTGTGCCTGGCACATAGTTGGTGCATAACAAATGTTTTTTTTTTCTTGCTTCCTTGCTTGCATCCATCCTTCCTTCCTTCCTTCCTTCCTTCCTTCCTTCCTTCCTTCCTTCCTTCCTTCCTCCCTCCCTCCCTCCCTCCTTCCCTCCCTCCCTTCCTTCCTTTTTTCCTTTCTTCCTCTTTTCCTTCTCTCCCTTCCTTCATTGTAGGCAAGATTATTTTTTAAAACAATTTGTCCTTGTATCCCCAGGACCTTGCCAAATGCCTGGTATCTAGTGCTTGCTCAGTATAACTGGACTTGGAAACAATTGAACTGAACTTTGCTCTAGGATTATTTGTAACTAATGCTGGAGACCATTCAGTTATTTTATCTACAGCCTATATAACTTTTCAGAGACTTTCCCTCATGCCTGGAATTTTCTCCTTCACCTCTGTCTCTTGATACTCCTGACTTTGTTCATGGCCCAGTTAAAGGACTTTCAAGAGACTTTCTTTGCTTTAACTAGTAATTCATGAGAATTCCCCCATCCCCAAGTCTAATCACATATTTCATTTATATATTTATTTACCAGTGAACATGTGCCAGAACCTCTCTTTCTTGTCACTTTCAAAAAACTTACACAACTTACAAAAGTCAAGATTTGAACCCAAAATCTCTGTCTCCAAATGTAAACTTTTCAATCAGAATGATTGATTGCTTGAGCAGTAGAGGCCACAGCTCTGTTAAATTATTTTAAGCTGCTGAGTCACACAAAACTCCACCCTCACCCCTTCATTATCAGATCCAGCAATTTGATCAATCCTTGTTTTTTTCTCCTTTCATGGGCTTTCCCTGTTGCTCCACAAACCAGATTTTTATTACCAATTCTTTTCACTGAGCAACTTTCTGATTAAGCCAGTTCCTTTGTGGCTTCTCTAACTTCCACATGGAATGTAAGTTTTAATATCCTGCAAGCTCCTATTTACTCATAGTCTGCACCCTGACTGGTGCTGATGTGAAACAAAAAAATACACTGCCTCCATCAAGTTAGTGCTAACTTCAAGGAAATGGCTTTGAGGCTTGGTTTGGGACCTTTGCCAGTCTATGAGTAAGGGTTTCAGGTTTTCTCAAATAACTCCTGTTAAATCTTAGCAATAATTTGTTTTCCATGGTGTAGGCACCCTCAGCCACCCTTTCCCTGTTTAGGTTGGTATAGGCATCAATGAGCTAACTGGCTTGACTTTCAGGTGAAACCAGCATTTTGTTTACAGTGGAGTAACTGTGCCAAGCCGGGACTGGAGTTGGCAATGCATCAGTCTGGAGAGTCTGAAGACAGAACAATATGAAGGATGGGCAGTTCACATCAGAAAGCACATATTAAACATCCACTGTGTGCAAAACATGCAGTTAAGCCCTAGGGAAGATATAAATTTTAGTCAAAGAATCAAAGAATCTTGAGTTGGCAAGTACCTCTGAGGCCACCTGGTCAAACAATGGCCATGCAGCCTTTAACTGGAGATTGCAAATGGTGGGCACACTACCTCTAAAGACAGTTCACATTCCTCCAGCTCTGGAATTTAAATCTGCCTCCCTGAAGTCTCCTAGCACCCAGATGCTATCCTCTGCTTCTCTCTTCTGTAAGATGTACCCTCCAACAATATATAGGGTGCTTCAGGTGTGTCCTGACCAGGTCAGAGTTGAGCAGGATCATTCTCGTGGAATACAGTGGAAGAGCACATTCTTTTTGGTCAGCATATTACATTGTTGGTTTTATATTAAGTGTTCAGTCCACTAAAATGATTGGATTCCTTTTCAGACAAACTATTCTTTAGCTATGTGTTCCCTATCTTGTACTTGTGAAGTTGATTTCTTGAGTGTTATATTTACCTTTATTAAATTTCATCTTCAGAGATGTCACTCAATTGAAGTATTTTTGGATCATGACTCCATGATTCAAACATATTAGCTATCCTTTCTTTTGGAAAAGTTATACATACATACATACATACATATATATATAGTTTACATATGTATATACATGTACATGTGTATTACTATCACTTTTCAATGACTCCTTTGTATAGAATTCTCCTTTGTGACAAATTTAGTCATTATCTATTCTTTAAAGATTTGCATTGCTTGTAAAGTTGATAAGCAGGTCATTTGTGCTTTCATCCAAATAATTAGTTCAGATGTTAAACAGTATAAGTCCAAGGATATTCTACTGTAGATACCATTCCAAGTCTATAGCATCCCATCAGTGATTACTCTTTTGGTTTAGTCATTCAAACAATTCTGAATCTGCCTACCTATGCTTTCATTTAGGCTACATCTCTCTAGACACAGATCACAGAACAAACAGCATGAGAGACTTTGGTAGGTCAAGAAAATGCATGTATGTAGATGTAGCTTATCTAGACCCCAACAAAGCATTTCACAATCTGTTTTTGTGTTGTTGTTCAGTCATTTTAGTTGCCTTTGATTCTGAAGCTTGTTGGAGTTGTCTTAGCAAAAATACTGGAATAGTTTGTCATTTCTTTCTCTAGCTCATTTTAGAAATGAGGGAACTGATGTGGGTTACATGACTTGCTAAGAATCCAACAGCTAAGTAAGCTGTTTGAATTCAGGTCTTTCTTTCAAACTCCAGGCCAGTGTTCTATTCTCTGTTTCATCTAAGAGTCCCTTGCATTCTATAACTCTACCAAAAAAGAAAATGAGGTTAGCCTGACAAAATTTGCTCTGGACGAAGCCATGCTACTTCATGAAGCATGCTTTAACATTTCTCTTTCTAAATATTTATTAATCATACTTTGGTTTCTAGACTTTCCTTGGTAATTGAAGTTAAATTTCCTGTTTTTATGCTCTGCAGACTTTATTTTCTTTTTCTTTGAACATGCTTTTTATTTGGTTTTATAGCACCTGTCTAGTCCTTTACAAGTCAATGAGATTTCCCTTGGGATTCAATATGACCATTCCAAGGATCTTGCTGCTGTATCATAATTTCATTCTAGATGCTCCCTCTTCATAAACTCTTCTGTTGAAGACCAGAATTTCTGTAGAATGTACTCTCTCTGCTCATCTCATGTACACTAGTATATTTGTTCCCACTAGCTTTCTGTCCCAGGTGGTAAAAGCAATTCCTTGTTATGATTCTATGATACTTCTTCAGCAGTAGAGGTTAAAACATTCAGTGAGAAGTGAGATCTTGCTCAGAGGACATTTATAGCTTTCTAAAAGCATAAATAGTTAATAATGATTCCTATGAGTCTAAGGTGATTATAGATACTGGTTCCAATTGCATCAGGTCCAAAGTGCTGGAATCTCCCATCTACTTGAGTGACTGCCCTATGAAGAGCCGGGATCTCTATTTTGTAGCATGCACAGACCTGGAAAAGTCCTTCTGGGTCTAGGGTATGTGTGTTGGGTGGGATAGATGGAGGTAGATGCCTGCTTAACAGAATCTCATGTTTTGCCATTGTACTCATCTCAGGGGCTTGGACGGTGTTTGTTAAAGGCAAAAATGCCCCCAAACTGCAATATATTCCACTTACACTTAGAATCACTGACTACAGTTGGGGACAGTTCTGTCTCTCCATTCCTTCCCCATATCCAGCTTCCCATGTCTCATTCTCCAGATCAGAGGGCAGGCATAACAGTTTAATTTAGCTCCTTGAATTGAATTTGAAATGTTCTTTCTGCTTTCAAACTAGTTTAGATATTTGAAATTAGTGAGCAAATACAGCAAAATCAAAAATATAAGGAAAGGCTATAGAAAGATTTAGAGAGGCAGTAGCAATAAAGTCTCTAGTGGATAGAATACCTGTCTTGGAGTCAGAAAGATGAATTCAAATTGTAACTGGTTTCAATTGGCTGAGTGACTCCAGGAAAATTTATAGAATCTCTTTGTGCCCCAAATTCTTGTTGTTGCTTATCCTTCATTCTTGAAGAGGACAAAAATGGCATCATGAAGATGACATCTTAACTTGCAAGTAAATTGGATTTAAGTAAGGCAGGACTGTGCAAAGTCTTCAGCCTTACTCTACTCTCCAGAGTCATCAGAGACAAAAAGTCAAGGTGCGGAAAAATAAAAAAAGATTCCTGACTTTAACCTCACAAAGTAATAGATTCATCTTTGTTTCACAAGTTTTTTCTTCTTTGCCTCACTATTACCACATCATTCTGAAATAAGGAGATATTTCAGTAACTTAAACTTATATATGACAAGTTCAAGCACTAAGTTAACCTTGCTTATGTAGACATGAAATGTATACAAATTCAGATCAAAACAGCAAGATATTTTACACCTGTATCTTAATAGTAATTCAGATGTCTTAGTATTATTCCAATATTTATTGCAATCACAAGCTTCCAAAGTTCACTTGCCCTGAGAGGAAGAAGCAGGGATATGACCATACTAACATCAAAACAGTATTCCAGGTCCAAACCTAAGGGTACAGAATGACTCAACACAGGGATACAAAGTTAAAGAATCCTTAGCTCTGGGTGAATTCAGGTAGGAATTATAGTTAATGACTGGTAGAGCCAATCACACAAAGTCTCACTTCCATTTAGAGGGTACCAAAGTCAGATTCAGGATTTAATCAGGTGGGAAGCCTTCCTTGATCAAAAGGAAGTACTATAATGGGGAAACTGAGCAAGAAAATAATTGCCTTTGGTTATTCCAAGGTTGTCCTCTTAATCTGTTCCAGATATAGCACATCCACTTGTAATAGTTTCTAGACTGCACTCCCTTTGAGCAGTATATGGCATCTTCTTTGAATGGTAGACTATGCAGACAATGCAGACAGTTATAACTAGAAATCAAACTCAGAATAATACCAGATCATCTCATGCCCCGAGTAGCTTTAAATTCAAATTCCAGACATAATTTCTATCTATATTGGGCCAGGGAATTTTCACCTTGGAAGTTTCCCATAGGGATAAAATCACAGATCCAGATCAAACAAGATTTATTAGTGATATAATTTAAGAAAATGATATAAATATTCTTATAAGGTCCAATTTAATTCAACAAACATTAGGCAACTTCTTTTGTAAGGCACTCTATAGGATACAGGAGATACAAAAGGAAACACAAGCCCTGATCACCAGGAGCTGACAATAATGAACTGGGATATGGGAAGGGGGAAGGGGACCCATGCCTCCAAGTAACAGAAGACTGAAGGAAATACAAAGTCAAGCAAAATACAATAAAAATAGAGGAAGAAATCGCTTTTATCTAGGAAATATGTGGGGGGAGGCAGGGACTGGAAATCAGGGATGACTCCCTGGAGAAGGTGACACTCCAGCTGGCCCATGAAAAACTTTTAATAGCTTACATGTCACATGTTATATATGCTGTTACACTTCTGATAGAAATTCTCTTTGCAAAAAGAATCATTGGTGCTCCTTTTCTTTGCCAACTGACTAGTCTAAAGAGACACTTTCTAGAACTAACTTATAAGGAAGTTTAACCAAACTGAATGCCAATTCTGTGCTCACAGATGGTCAGAAGCTGTACCAAAAAGAGGAGTGAAGTCCTTTTCTGTAAGCCAGCTTCATTCTATTTATTTTACTTGTACACGTGGAACAGGAAGTTGTTTGTTTTCTCTCTGTGGTAGACAGTTTACGAATTTCTCTTCAGGGATTTTATCTCATTTTTCCAAAGATGAATCCTCTGACTTAATGCCAGAGCTACTTAAACTCCAGACTTCTCACTTTCTCCTTTGTAAGAGTGAACAGAGCAGCAACTCCCTTCATTTCAGGGTTCACTGATCCAGTCCTCCCTTCTCATATTCATACTCTTCAGAGTCAGAATACCTGATACTAATGCAGTCCCTTTCCTCTCTGGGGAGCCATCTCTCAACAGAGTGTGGTAACTGGGAGCTGGAGCTATACCAATGAACCCACATGGAAATAAGTGGGGAGATGGAGTTTCATTCCAACCTCCTTCCCAGATCTTGGTCTAGTGGACAAGGAAACTGTATATCTGGTGTTTTCTAAGTGGGGGTAATAGGCTAGACCTATAACTGGAAGAGACCACGACATAATCTAGCCTAACCTCTTCATTTTCTACATGAAGAAACTAAGAACCAGAGACCATTTCCTAGGGTTACCAAAAGTGGATTTGACTTCAGTGATGTAGCTAATTTCCTTCTGTGGGACTATACCTAGAAAGAGAAACAATGGGAATGGAGAGCAGGGACATGGTAATCACTAATTAGCTATTCGCTAATTTTCCTGGTCAATCTTATCAACCACCAACCAATCTACAGTGTTTACCTAGCACTCACTAGCTACAAGTCATGATATTTACTTTCCCTGTAGGAATGAAGAAATGGCAAGAATTCAGGGCACACCTTCAGAGTCTGTATTCATCTGCCTTTCATGGGGAGGGAAATACATTTAAATGCATTTTAGTTGGATAGCCAATTATTATTGAAAAATGCATTTTGAAATCATAGTTTGAGATCCCAAAACAATTAATCCCCTTCCAAAGTCCACATCATATTGTCCACTTATTTATGCTTTTCACTGAACTGAGATCCACTGCTTTCCTAATCAAAGTTCCTTGAAAGTTCAAAAGAATTTCACAATGAAATGTATCTTAAAGAAATGGAGTCCTTGTTGCATCCCTGAAAGGACAAAAAAAAGATAACTGATAAATTTTTGTTGGAATTTATTTGAATTCCAGAACCCAGAGGGAAAGCACTCTGGGAGATTAAAAGCAAGAAACCCTTTTGGTACCATGATGATGGAAGCCAGAATTGCAATGGTGGGTCTGCACCCAACTCCTTCATTTTGCAGAGAAGAAAACTGAGTTCCCTGGAAGATCAAGAATACAAAAATAGCCTGGTTTGTGAAACTAGGTCTTCTGACTCAATCTAGTAGCATTTCCACTGTGACATATTGCCTCCCACAGTACCCTTGGAGTCAACAAATTTACTGGGAATATTGGTGCCTTGGGTTATCTCAGCTTGTTACACCTTCTACCTCTCATCATCTTAAAATACAACTATCTGGTGACAAGTCCTAGCCCTCCATTCCATCAGTGCTCTTTTCCTGGCAATCACAGATTTAGATACTTCTTCCCACATTGTTTTCTATAACCTTGAAGTAGATTCTTTCAGACTTATGTTCATTGCCATTTCTGTGGTTCTAATACCTTCCAGACCCAGATGATTTTAACTTTAAGAATGTAGTTTCAGTAACCACAGGGTTCTGGAGAATAGGGAACCAGGATTTTGTTCCTAAGCATTAAGCATCTACCAGCTGTGATGTGTGAAAGGAAGGAAGGAATGAAGGAAGGAAGGAAAGAAGAAAGGAAGGAAGCAAGGAAGGAAACAATTATTAGAAACCTACTGCAAGTCATACAATGTTAAGCACTTTACAATATTATCTTATTTGATCCTCACAACCACCCTATTATTAAATGCTTATCATAGCTAAAGTTCCAACTGAGACAGAAGGATATTACCTGACATCGAACTAGTAAAGGTCTGAGATTGGATCTTCTTCCTGACGTAATTTTTCTGTCCACTGGACCACCCAGTTGTCTAATGATCCCACAAATCTACATATGCCCCTTGTAATTCTTGGCTTCTGGACCCATAAGATTTAATATTTACATTTGTATCTACTCTTTGAGATTTATTTATCAGCCTTAAACTGAAACTCAAGTCCTGCCCTTCCATCCCATGTCTCTGATGATCCAATGACAGCATTGAGTGATGTGGGTTTAAATGGAATTGTCAGTGTGAAGGAAGCATTGAGACTCTCCTGCTGCCTGATGACTTAGCATGCATGGTTGGCCTCTCTGTACCTTTACTGAACATGGCCTGCCTTTGCCCCAGATAGAGCCCAATTAGAGTCATTAGCTAATGTATTGTGAGTTGAAAGAGACCTCAAAGGCCAGCTGCAGACTGGCCTTCAGTTGTATAGAATCTGAATTTGAACCCAAGCCTATAAACCTCCAAAGACAGTATTGTTTATCATTGCATTCTAGGTGAAGAGTGAGTTTCTAGGGAATTAAAGTCATGCCATCCACTTTCTTGTCTGAAAAATACCTTTTATTCAAGGTCTCTAAGTATCTGGGATACTTTGAATATAGGATTCTATTGAGGATGGAACAGAAGCCAGGATTTTTGAAGAAAAATTGGAAAGGAACTCTCAGAGATATTAGGGCAAGAAGCTCAAGTTCTAAAGTTGGAAAGAGAAATCACAGATTTTCAGAGTGCACTGGCCTTGGGTGAGACCCTTTTATCAGACAAAGTGAATTCTAATCTGTGACCTGAACCACAGTGGAGTCAAAATGAATCCCTGCCCCCCATTAACTTTGTTTATTCTATTTGAGGGCTCCTCCAACCAATCTCCACCAGCAGTGTTTGGAGTTTAATATCTTTGTTTTTTTATTCACTTTGTGGACCCTAGATGGAAGCCCAGAGAGGGAGGTGCTAAGAGAAAGAGGCACTGATAACTTTTTTTTTTAAAAAAACAAAAGTGTGTTTTCAAAGGAGAGGATTCAGTTCCCTATGACAATCTCACCTGGCCACTAGTTCATCCTCCCAGAGGTTTGTCAGCCTGCTTTGGAGGCTAAATTGGGTTGAGTTGTGGCTTGTCCTCTCTCCCTGTGTGGCCTCATGATGAGTGTTTTGATTTTAAATAATCTTCCTCATGAAACGCTCCCCTATTGTAAGGATGGGCCTAGCAAGCTTGTAGTGTAGTTGCTGAGGGCAGCAAGGCTTAAGTTTCAGACTCCTAGAGACAAATGTTCTTTTTAAATGGGCTGATGACAAGGCATGGCAGAACATAGATAAGATGCTGACAATTTATCTTTGGACTTGCTCACAGAGTTCCTTGTTTATTTTATTAAATCATGGTAACAAGAGCCAGACTGGTGGGAGCAGATACAGCAAGGGCCATGCCTTTAAACTAGAGACCTCTCAAGGTCTTCACTCCCCACCTCCTCCCTCTATCCCAACACACACACCCATGCCTCCAGAAGGAAATGTGTTCTGTCTCGGGGCAAATAGTTAAGTGACCCAATCCACACATTAGTAGTTGCAGTCAGCCCACTGATAATACTTTCCTGATCTGCTGAGAGGAAAAGGTAGGTGACAAAAATTGAAACTAAGGGAAAATTGAGGAAGAAATAGAAAGAATGGGGGAAAATGCATAGATTGTGTGTGGTGTGTGTGTGTGTGTGTGTGTGTGTGTGTGTGTGTGTGTGTGTGTGTGTGTATAATTCAGAAATTTTATTAAACTCAATTATTTCTGGCTTTGTAAACAGAGGGAAGTTCATCCAAGGTGGGTTAGGATGGAATTTGCTAGGAGGTATTTGAACCTAGAAAAACTTGGCCATAGTAACCTAGTGTTCACCTCCAAATATTTGGCTTCTTTTCCTTTGCAATGGAAAGCACAGGGAGGAGTACAAATATGCCAGGAGGAGACTGCTGGGAAAAAAATTAAAGAAATGTTTTATTGATTCTTTAAAAAAATCATTGTCATTGCTTCTCAATTCTACACACACCCATCAAAAATAAAAAAATAAAAGAACCCTCTCTTACAACAAAGTTAAGCAAAATATACCAATTTTGACTTTCTTAAAGCCTCATCTAAAAATTTCAGCTTCTGCAAGAAACCTTCCTCTGGTTCCCGTAATACCAGTGGAGATTATGTCTAACTGATCCTGTTTATATCTTGTTTGTTGTATATAGTATATAGACTTTTATACTACCCCAAACTTAGTAGTGTCTGGCATATAATAGGCTCTGTCTGATGTTTCTATATTTCTACTATTGTTCACTACCTCTCTGCCAAAGGGAGGGAGGAATGCTTCTCTGATTCCCTGTGATGATTATATTAATCAGAGTTCTGTGGAGAAAATTTTAAGCTACCTTGGGATCCCAGGGATCCAAGTGCCAAGGGAAAACCAAATTAGTAAGAGTTTGAAATGATAGAGAAATTTGAATAAGTTAACACTGAGCAGCCAATCCATAAATACCTGGGTTTAGAAGAAATACATCCTAAACTATAATGATTGATCTACTATTGTCTTTGAAAGACCCTGGAGAATAGGACAAGGGCTGCCATCTGGTAGATAAAATCAGATATTCTGATTTTCAAAAAAAGAGAAGATGATCTGAATATATAAAACATGGGTCATTGAATTTGATTGTAATTCTTGGCAAAATCCTAGAACATGTTGGTTTTTTATTTTACTTTTTAGTTAACAAGCATTTATGTTTTCTCTTTCAAACCCCCTTAAATTTAAAAAGAAAGAACTTTATAAAACAAACATGCTTAGACAAACTAAGGATTCCCATAGAGTCCATGTTCAAAAATATATATCTCGGGGTAGCTTAGGTGGCGCAGTGAATAGAGCACTGCCCTGGAGTCAAGAGTACCTGAGTTCAAATCCGACCTCAGACACTTAATAATTACCTAGCTCTGTGGCCTTGGGCAAGCCACTTTAACCCCATTAGCCTTGCAAGCATATACACACACACACACATATATGTATATATATACATATATATCATAGAAGTTCTTATTAAAAGCATGTTTTATGAGCACCTTAGAAAGAGAAATGATGATAACTAAAAGTCAGCATAACTTTGTCAAAAATTGATCATGGCAAAACTGCCTTATTTTCTTGTGTTAGCTATGGTAGCTAGGTCAGTAGATAATGGAATGTTGTAGAAAACAACTGACCTAGCACCTGACAAAGTTTTTTATACTATCCTTGTTGCCCAAGTGAATTCTGGACCTTTTAGGATGATTTGGAATTATTTGACTGACTGGAAGGAGTAGTCAATTGTTAGCTCATTTACTTTGGTGAAAGGTTTCTAGAGAATGCTCTAAGGATGTGTCCTTGACTCTGTTGAACATTCTTATCAAGGACTTAGATGAAGGCAGAATAAACATGTTTTTCAAATTTGCAGCTGACACCAAGGATCCAAAGCTGACACATTGAAGGATGGGATCTGAAATAACAGGCTTGGACTCTGGTTTTTTTTTTTAGGGTTTTTTTTTCATGGTAAATGGGGTTAAGTGGCTTGCCCAAGGCCACACAGCTAGGTAATTATTAAGTGTCTGAAGCCGGATTTGAACTCAGGTACTCCTGACTCCAGGGCCAGTGCTCTATCCACTGTGCCACCTAGCTGCCCCTAGGCTTGGACTCTGGACCAAAGCTAAGAAGATAAAATTTATTAGAGACTAATCAATCAGTACTAAGGGCCTATTAAATACCAGGAACAGAGATACAAATACCACAGTAAAAAATTCTTTGCCTTTGGGTACAGTCTAGCTCAGGGAGAAGAAAAATCCATATATGGATGTTTATAAAATAAGTATGTCATTTGAAGAGAAAGGCATTAGCAACTGGGGTAACCAGAAAAGACCATGTGGAAAGTGGTACTTATACTAAACCTTGAAGGAAGTTAGGTATATTCTAAAAGGTGAAGGTGAGGAGGGAGTGATTTCAGTCCTAGTAGACAGACAATATAAAGTCATGGAGATGGGAAGTAGAATGCTGTGGGTAAGGAGCAGCAGAAACTTTAGCTTGATTGAACTGTCAAAAGATAATAATGTTAAAAAAAAAGCTAGAAAGGCATGTTTGGAGCCATGTTGTGAAGGGCTTTATATGACAAAAAGAAGAGTTTATATTTTATCTTGAAGGTAATACAAAAATCATTAGAATTAATTGAGTAGATGAGTGACATAGCTAGAAAACTCTCATGGCTTAAGAAAAATTACTTTGACAGCTATATTAAATATGGATTAGAGAGGGCAATCTGGAGGGAGAAAGGGAATCAAGTTAGGAGACATGCAGCGGAACAAGTGAGAAGTGATGAAAACTTGTACTGGATATGAGAATACTGAAGATTCCAGCTGATTGTATATAAACATTGATACTGATATATTGATATATAAACAGTGAATAGGTGAGGATGACATGATGGTTGTAAGCCTATAGAATTAGAAGTATGATGGTTCCCTTGACTGGGATAGGAGATTTAAGAATGAATAGATCTGAGAGAAGATTATCAGTTATATTTTTAACATGATGATATAAAATGCCCAGTTCAAAATATCTAATAGGCACATAAATTTAAAGTTCCCTTTGGTTCAGGGGAAAAAACCCCAACAATTTCATGCTTTCTTGCCAAAATAATTATCTGAACAGAAGGAAGATATAGCCTTGTTTTCAGATTCTTAGTCCAGGAAAACCCTGACATTCAAACTAGATTGAATAATGATCAAGCATGTGACTTCTTCTACCCTAGAAATGAACAAAATGTCAACCAGAAACTCATGGGCAATAGGAAACATACATAGTCGGTAAGCTTTTGTGTCTAGACACAGCAAGTGCAGAAGGTCCCATGATGATTACGAAACTGGAAGAAGATCAGGGGAGTCCCTGGGAATGACAATAGGGATCTTGGTGGCAGATAGTGCAGCATCTAAGGATGCTGGGGGTAGTCTGGGAAGTGATGGTCAGCACGAGAATCCAGGAGATTTAGGACAGGGAAAATACCCCAGTGGCAGCAGGAGGAGTCTGGTCCTGACACAATGCTCCAGTTCAGGAACCCAAGCTGGAAAAATGAATTAATCAAAGAAAACACTGAACAAAATCAGAAATTCTTGTTAATCTAATACCATAACAACTGTAAGCAGAGACTCAATGGGGAAAAAATAGCATTTCTACAAGGACCCAGATACTTAGAAGAAATGAAGCAAGAGATAAAAAATGAAAAAAATACTCTGGAGGAAACAACTGGAAAGATAAAAAGTAGCTTAGAAGAGAAAATGGAGGGTTAGCAATAATAATGTCCCCCCCCAAAAAAATGGCCATTTCAACATTTCTAATGATGCCCAGAAGAGAATAGAAGGAAGTTTGGAAGGAAATGCAAGCAAAAATGTATCTTGAGGAATTGATTATATGTTTTAAAGAAAAGAAAGAAGTATGGAGTTGATTGAGACTCTGATTTCATATGGAATCTTCTTTGTGTTCTGTGTATGGGAATACTTTTTTGGTATTTGAGTTTAAAATCTTTAAAATCTCAAACAAAAATAAAAGTAAAAGAAAAAATCCATAATGGTTAGACAATTGATATAGAAAAGATCTGAAGGTTTTAATAGAAGTTTGATAGATCCAGCTCATACTGGTTTTTGAGAGTTAATTGTTAAATTTTCAGTGTGACCATTTATGCCTCAGGAATCAACAAAGCTATAGATCAGGGCCTACTTTATCATGTTAGGCAACTTGGCTGTCTAAAGTTAAGAAAACTATGATAAAAATGTTAATAATACTTTAAAATGTACTGTGTGAGCATTTTTAAACATCAGCAAATCTCTGATTATAAGATTAATATGAGCCAAAAAGCAGCATGACAACCAAAAAAACTGATCGGAATTTAAGCTTCATAAAGAGAAGTAAAGTGTTCAGAAGGAGGTAGGCTTTAGTCCTGCTGAACTCTGTCTTGGTCAGGATATTTCTGGAGTAAGGAATGTGCTAAATTTTAAACAATACATATTAGGAAGGATACTGGTAAAATAGTGCAATCAGTATTAAGAGGGAACTGAAGACTTGGTTTTACTAGGACATATGGGGAAATTGGTACAAATTTAGACCTGGTTACAGATGTCCTTGTTTATTTTATGAAATCATGGGTTAACACTAGCTGAGCTAGTGGATCAGCCACAAATGCCATACCTAGGGAGAGACCTCCTCCCTGATTCCTGTCAGTCTGTGTGCCTGCCAAGTACCTTGAAGGGATGAGGAGAGGAAGGTAGCCAACTTTAAAGTAACTAAATTATTTGACTGTCATGTGAAAGGAGAATTAGAACCTTTCACTGGCCACTGTAAGACAGACCTAAATGCAATGGGGCAATTGCCAAGAGACAGATTTAAATATATATGTAGAAGAAGAAAGGAAAAAACAAAAAACTCCTTCCCAATAATTAGTTTTGTCCAAAAGGGAGATGGACAATTTTGGATTGTACTGATTTCCTTCTTACCAGGAAATAGATATAGATAGATATCACATAGTCACTTGTGGGAAAGGTTGTATAAGATAGTCCTTATTCAGGTATAAGTGCAAACATTTGGGAAATGGAAGTGCTTTCAGAGTCCATAATTCTGTGTTTGATAGTGGAGTGGGTACAGGCAAGGGACTGGCACAGTTGTCTCCCAAGTACCCTGCTTTTCTTTTAAAAAAAAAGTTAACATTTCATTTCCCCCCTCAATTCCATGTAAAAACAATTTTTAACATTCATTTAAAAGGATTTTTTGAATTGCTCCCTTCCCTCCCCACTACCTCCCACATTGAAAAAGCAATTTGATATATATTTTGTATATGCCCTTTCAATGAGCTCACCTCCCTACCTATATCACCAACCCATTAACTATCCTATGCAGGATGAGGAAAGTATCTAATAAACTCACACTCTGGTTTTAGGGGCTAGGTGCACCCCCTGGGTGGGAAGGACTGAATTATTTTAAAAATCAGATTTATATCTATAGCTTTTGTTTTTATACCACCCTCATTTTCAAATATATCTTTCTTACTCTCTTACCTGGCCATATTGTATAAAAATGATTTTTAAAAGGGACATATAGAGAGGGTAATGTTTACAACCACAGAAATTATGATTTAAAGATGAAAATTTAGACCTCTTGATGGAGTGGACATCATGCTTATGACTGAAAGTCTGACTTAAGGACCATAAAACTCATGTAGACCCCATACTATGCCATTTTTGCCTACTATGAAAGAAATGCTTCTCAGTTGTGCTTGGTTATTAAAGTAAAATAGACTGCCAGAGAAGAGAGGGAACACGTCCATCATATAGTCTTAATGCCCTTATTTTCTAGATGAGGAAACCAAATTCTAAAGGAGTGAAGGTACTGGTCCAAGGTCAAGCAGAACAAATTAGTAGGAAAGTCTAGGACTGATTAAAATCCAGTCTCTTGGCTACCAACCTCCTAGTCTAGGGATCTTTTTATTTTTAAAGTAATTGTCTTTTTCAATTTTGATGCCATCATCAGGTATGAAGATTTTAGTATACAAAGAGCAAGTAGTTTTCTTGTATATTAAAATATTATTCAATGGTTAACTATAAGATATTAATATAAGAAACAAGCTTTTCTTAAATACAGTTTGCTTTTTAAAAAAAGTTTATATTAAACTTAACATAGTCCTAGAAAAATTTCTCTATTTGTGTCCCTGAGTTTCTTGTTTCTTTTGTGTCTTCTAAAATATTTTATTGAATAGATTTAAAAAATTTTTATTATCTCTATTTTTATTTACAAACTCTACTCCTCTCTCAATAGAAGAAATCTTCCCTTAAAACAACATATTGATCATATCTGAAAATGCTGACACCCTCTCTCCATCAAAAGGCAGCAGGTTTCTTTTTTTAAAATCAGTCTTTAGAATCATATTTAGTACCTGCATTGATCCAGGGCTCTTCATCATGAGGCCACATGGGAGATTCTCTTCAAGTGTGGTTGGAGGAAAAGGCTAGCCCTTCTCACAGGGACTGCAAAAAATTGCTTTAAGTTTCCTGGGATATTGTGAGAAGTGTCAGTGGAGAAGAAAAACAGTAATGTTTTCAAGCAGAAAGATTTGAGGAGTTTGAGGTGAGAAAATGTTAGAGGGGCCAATATCTGGATATCAGGCATATCAGGGTCATTCATCAGGACTTCCTAAAGTAGCCTGCTTTAGGGAGAAGAAAACTGCGGAGGTAATACTTTGATCAGTTTGGTTGATTATCTTACTGAGAGCCTACTAATGCAAAATGATGAGTTAGTCAATAGCATTTTCAAATCGCTTCTTATATATCAGGCATAGAACAGCTAGGAACTGCAGTGGATAGAGAACTGGACTCATCTTCCTGAGTTCAGATCCAGCCTCAGATTCTATTTTTGTGACCCTGAGCAAGTCACTTAATCTTCTTTGCCTTAGTTTCCTTATCTGTAAAATGAGTTGGAGAAGGAAATGGCAAAGCACCCCAGTATCTTTGCCAAGAAAACCCCAAATGGAGTCAAGAAGAATTGGACACAACTGAAAAATGACTGAACGAGAACCTAGTGAATTAGACACTGTGCCAGATTAGAGCCAAATGGGGTGCTAATTATTGACTCTGAGCTCAATGGATATTTCTTTGTTCCTCTATAACCAGAGAGCCATCAAACCCAGGTTCTTTTGCTTTATGACTATTTGCTCCTCAAAATCAAAGGGGTAGATAAGATACTCTTAAGTGTCAGAGATAGGATGAAAGCTGAGATACCCAGCACTCTTAAAAGACCCAAAGTGACAGTACAGTGAAGTCTCTGGACTTTCTGTAATTGAGCTGGATGCTTTGTGGTGGAGTTTGTTCATTCTTTGCTGATCACACTAAACAAAATGGTCTCTAGAATGATTACAGAACCAAGTTCACATCCTCAACCTAGAGATCTGTTTAACACATTTCTCTATGCAGTTTTGGTGAGTGGATAAGCTCTTTTCCTTTTGCCCTCTCCATAGTATTATCAAGTTGCTAACATTTCTGAACTACAAAGGGGACAGATGTGACCATGGACAAACTTTTCCTCTTTGCCCAAGGGGTGGATTGTGGGGGGGGGGGGGGTGAGGGGATAGGAGGAGGGTAAAGGGTGTCAGAATGAAAACCACTCATTAACTCAAAGGTGGGGAAGGAAAAGAAAAATCCTCCCTAAAGAGATCTATTCCTGCTGAGAGCTAATCATCCTTTAGAAAAGGACTTTCTCCCAGCTCAGAATAGAACTTCCCAGAATCTCAGGGTTAGATGGAACCAAAAATCCACCTGAGTAGAAATTCTTCAGTGTACCTGGTAAGTGTCATCCAGACACAAAAGTCATGTGGTGCTCATTATTTATTGAGATAGCCATTTTTGAAAGCTCTTAATTATTCACAAGGTTTTCCTAACATCAATCCTAAATCTCTCTCTCTCTCTCTCTCTCTCTCTCTCTCTCTCTCTCTCTCTCTCTCTCTCTCCCCCCCCCCCCATTAATCTCACTACAGCCCTCTGGGACTAAAATCAATCTTACTTCTCTTGCATAGGACAACCCTTCAAATACCCTAAAGCACACATTAACTCTTCCTTCCAAGTCTTTTTATCTTTTCTCCAGAGATATAGCCTGGAAGAAAGTAGACAGAAAGACAGTAAGGAAGAACTGAATTCAAATATTGCCTTTGCTACTAGATGTGTGACCATAAAAGAATTATCTAGACTTCAAAACTGTTTCTCATCTGTAAAATGGAAATTTTAGACAATTGTAGTGTGCCAATAAAATAAAACATGTAAAAATGCTGTATACTTTACAGTACTATATAAATGTCATTTATCATCATCCTCCTAGTTCCTTCAAGAGATTCTTAGAATCCCTGGTATCCTTCAAAATTTTGGTCAGTCTTCTCTTTCCTGACCACACCCAACTGCTAGTGCTCTCCCCACTTTATTTTTGCATATACTTCCTTATATTTGTACTTGTTGCCTTCTATAATAGAATAGAAGCAAATTGAGGGCAGGGACAGTTTTGTTTTAATAGAGCCTAGCTCTTGTAGGTTCTTAGTAAATGCTTGCTGATTAAGTGATTGATAAGTCTTGCTACTTCAATTTCTTTATCATTCTGGTTGCCCTACCCTTTGCCAACCTCCCTTGGTTTCCCTCTCTATGTGAGCAACTGATTACTACTTCAGTTGAGGGTCTGACCAAGAGAGACCTAAGTAAGATTGTCTTAGCCTTTTGAGCAATCATGTCACTGTCATAGATGACCACAGGATCACAGTTCAATGACTGAGTTGGTATGGTCTTCAAAGAACATCTCCCAACTCATATTCAACCAAATATACTTGGACCCAATGTGTATATATGTGTGCATGTGCAAGTATGGGGGACATGGGTAACAAGAGGGGACTTGATTCATATACTATTGGTGTTCAGTAATCTGATGACAAACCCACTTCCTGTAGACATCATCTGCTGACTTGTCATTGTTGTTGGCAGTCTCAGACAAACCCTCCCACATCACTCCCTAAAAATCTCCCCAAGGAAGGTAAACATGGGTTTAACTTTGCTGTGCCATCAATCAGCCACTGAAGACAAGGGGCAGATCCCAGCTAGTCTTTATTTTTTAGACCAAGCCCATCCTCATTCTCCTAGAAGATTGAGTCCCCAGTGTGCAATTTCTAAGAAAGCATTCTGATTTTAGGGAATAGACTTTGTCTCCAGCATTTAAGTCATACATGCTCCTCCCCCCTAGTATAACAATGAGTGGTTTTTCTAGGAAGTCTTCTGAGCTGAAGGAAAGCAGGGAGAACAAAAGCCCCCTCCTCATCCTACCTCCAACTGAGACCCTCCCAGGCCTGACTCCTGAACTGTCTCCAAAATGGAGCCAACTACACTGAGCTATTCATACTCTTGTCTGGAGGATGAGGGCTGGAGAGGCTGTAGTCTACTCTGATTCACACGCCATCCAGACTGGGCCCCTTTGTCAATAACTAACCCTGTACTCAAACCACTGCACTCTCTAAGCTTTAAGATTAAGGGGCCTCAATTTTTTTTCTCTTAGAATCATGATTTAATCCAGATCAAGCAATTATCCTCTAAACTATCTGGCCCAGCTGCTGTGGCAGAAAGACAGACATGATTCTATGATTTGTTAAATAAATGCCTAACTCACAAGGCTTGTTGTGACAGAAAGAAAGCAAGAATCAAAACAGAGGAATAGAGAGATAATAGCTGTATCCTTGAACCAAGGGAACTGGGAGACTCTGGTATACTGGACAAAGTGCTAGTTCTGGAAAGGGAGAACCTTGATTCAAATCCCTCCTTTGATTCTGAACTACTTGATGACCTTTGGCTATTAATCTAATTTCTCTAGGCCTTAGTCTCCTCATTTGTAAAATTAAGGATTTGGATTGGATGACCTCTGAGCCTCCTTTTAGCTCTAGATCCATGCTGAAAGTGTTATGCTTTCATTTTTTAATAGTAGTGGTTCTGAGAAATATGGAGTCAATGGAGAAAAAATAAGAGCAGAAAGCTTTCTTTCCTTCTTCCCTCTTTTTTTTGGGGGGGGGCAATCAGGGTTAAGTGATTTGTTCAAGATCACACAGCTAGTAAATTTCTGAAGTCAGATTTTAACTCAGGAAAATGAATCTTTCTAACTGCAGGGATGGCATTCTGTCCACTGTGCAATCTAACTGATCCTGGAGCAGACAGCTTTGGCCGTAGGTATTAGGAAAACCTTAATACAATTGAACTCTTTTAGGGAGAGAACACCTGTCCAGGAGCAAGTTGGAGGCTGGATTTGAACTCTTCCCTATTCCAGGCCAGGCACTTTATCCACCTATTTGTAAAACATGTTTAGCACACAGAGGTACTATATTAATTCTCTTCCTACTCTTCCTAGAGTTGATGGAGCTGTACTATTTAGTGGAGCGGCTATTCTTCCAATTCTTTGTGGAGTGCAGTGTTTTTGTTTTCACATTCTTTTTCCTTAGAGGTTTATCTGTATCCATGCATAGTGTAAATTAATCATGACTCACATCTTTGTGGGCCATTTGTTAGAGAAATCATTAGTGTCTAGAAAGATTCTATCTGTTCATTACCGCTTTGCATGGGAAACATTATCAAAGGCAACAGAGGTACTTTCTGTTGTTTGGAAGCAATAAATGAGGTGAGGAATTCTTAGAGGAATAATAAACAGTGTCTCCAGCTAGACCACCAGCTGCTTCTGCAAACCAAGACTATGGTTACTACTTTATGGGAAGTGCTGATCTTGAGGGATCTGGAGACCATTTCTGTCCTCTCCTACCCCTGTCTACCTTTTTCTCCCCAGGCTGACCAGACAGACCTCTGCCTGAGGCCAACAGTTTACACATGGGAAGGACTGATCAAAGGAGTATTTCTGTGAATGTTCTTAGTTTAGGAAACACATGCTTGGGAATGTGTGGAACCTTGGAAGTCAGGAGCTGCCACTAAACTGAGCCAAGTGAGGACAAATCTGCACCTTAGTTTCCTGATTTGCAAAATAGGTACAGGACTACTTCTGTGGTTAAAAAAGAAAATACTCAACAAAAAGAATTTATCATGATTGGCATAAAATAAGGAGCCAACACATCTAGTTTCTGGAATATGAGATCTGAGAATTAGGGTGTTGTGATGTTTTACCTCCAGGAAATGACTGACCTGTCTTCCTTCTCTTGCAGATAAACCCAGGCAGTAAGGCAGCTTTGGCCAACCTATGCCCAGGAGATGTGATACAGGCTATTAATGGGGAGAATGCAGATAGCATGACTCACCTGGAAGCCCAGAACAAGATCAAAGCATGTCTGGACCAATTGACACTCTCTGTGAACAGGTAGAGGAAGGTTTTTGGAATTTTGGGGAGCCAAATGTGTAGAATCAGGATGGGGGGGCTTAGGAGGGGAGGCAAAGTTGAGCCTCAACTCTGATCCAGAAGGGTGCAGGATACTTAGTGTACTGGAAGTTTGTTGTTTTTTTTTTCTTTTAACAATGCATAGTAAACTTTAAAGTGTGCCATGGACACTTTTCCCCCCTGGAGAATTTGTTAAACATTTTATAAAATAGGATTTTATTTTTTCCAGTTACTTGTAAAACTAGTTTTCAGCATTCAATTTTTATAAGATTTTGAATTTCAAATTTTTCTGCCCTTCTTCCCTTCCCTCTTCCCCCCCCCAAGATGACAAGAAAATTGATATAGGTTATACACATATATAATCATGTTTAACATATTTCCACATTAGTCATCTTGGGAAAAGTCACCAATCCCCCCACCAAAAAAAATGTAACTTTGATCTGCACTCAAATTTCATGGTTCCTTTTCTGGATGGATGGCATTTTCCATCAGGAGTCTTTTGGAATGGTCTTGAATCATTGTATTGCTGAGATGAGCTAAGTGTATCAAAGTTGATCATTGCAAAATGATACAGTTACTGTGTACAGTGTTCTCTAGGTTCTGTTCATTTCACTCAGCATCAGTTCATGTAAATCTTTCTGGATTTTCTGAAATATACCTACTTATCACTTCTTTAGTACAATAGTATTCCATTACATTTATATACCACAACTTGATTAATCATTCCCAAATTAATGAGCATTTCCTCAATTACCAATTCTTTGCCACTCAAAAAGATGTGCTATAAATATTTTTGTACATGTAGGTCATTTTCCCTTTTTTATTATCTCTTTAGGATACAGACTTAGTAGTGGCATTATTTTATCAAAGGGTATGCAGAGTTTTATTGCCCTTTGGAAATAGTTTCAAATTACTCTCCAGAATGGTTGGATGGGTTCACAACTGCACCAAAAATGTATTAGTGTTCTACTGTTTCCACATTCTCTCCAACATTGATCATTTTCCTTTTTGTCATATTGGCCAATTTGATTGGTGTGAAGTAGTATCTTGGAATTATTTTAATTTGCATTTCTCTAATCAATAATGGTTTAGAGCATTTTTTCATAGGTAGTTTCAATTTCCTATCTGAAAAGTGCCTATTCATATTCTGTGACCATTTAGCCATTGAGGAATAATTTGCATACTTATAAATTCGAATAAATTCTGTCTATATTTTAGAAATCAGTCTTCTATCAGAAACACTAGCTATAAATTGTCTTCTAGCTTTCTGTATTCCTTCTAATCTTGGTTGCATTGGTTTTATTTGTGTAAAAACTATCTTAATGTAATCAGAATTATCCTATTTGCATTTCATAATGTTCTTTATCTCTTATTTTGTCATAATTTTTTTTCCTTCTCCATAGATCTGACAGGTGAACTATTTCTTGCTCTCCTAATTTGCTTTTGGTATAATGGAAGTCTTTTTAGCACAGTATCAATAGACTTTATGAATTAGCAAAAATAGTTAAAATAGGAAGCTATGTTTAAAGTCTTATACAAACTAATCAAAGTACTTAGAAGCAGGGAAAACAACATACACAGTGTCCATGACAATGGAAATGGAAAGAGCAAAATAACAAAACAATAGAAACTTCATACTGTAAAATTATAATGACCAAACTTGGTATCAAAGAAAAGATATAAAGATGAGGCAGCTGGGTGGTGCAATGGATAGAGTACAGACCCTGAAGTCAGGAGGACCTAAGTTCAAATGTGGTCTCAGATACTTATCAATTACCTAGCTGTGTGACTTTGAGCAAGTCATTTAAACCCATTGCCTTGAAAAAAATAACAAAAACAAAAAAAGATATAAAGACATACCTCCTTTCACTCTTTTGCAGAAGATAGGAGTCCTCAGGTATGGAATGTTGAATCATGTATCATCATACTTTTTCCTTTGGTTTTGTTTATTTTCCCTCTTTTTATTGAAGGATTAGTTCTGTGGGAGGAAGTTGGAAGGAATACAGGGGAAATGTAGGCAATGTAAAAGCAAAAGATAGTAATCAAAAATCTGTGAAAATAAAATAAATACATAAAATAGGAAGTTTCTATAGTCTTCCCTATCCTGACAGTCACTTTCTCCCTACAACCTGGTGTTTACATCTTCTTTACAGTTTTTATAACCCATGGCAGCTTCCCCAGTCAAATCCTTATGGTGTTCAGATTTAAAGATCTTGAGGGCATATTCTCTGTCACTTGCACTGGTACATGTTTTGTGCCATGCCGGGTCCAAAAATTGCTGATTGCTGTCCTGGTGTCACCCCTCCCAGGGAAGGCAAATGGTAGAGGCTTGGAGTGAGAGGGACATTTCAGGTATCCCCATCCTCCCTGCTTACATAAGAACCTGTGGTAATGGGCCCTGAATCTTGACAAGTAGGAAGCTAATCAATCCAACGTGCAGAGATGACAGTCTGATTACAGAGGTCCATAGTCTATTATTTGGAAGCATTAAATAGGCTGAAGATGCCATGAAGCCTAGACATTTCAGCACTAGATAAGTCATTGGTAAATTTTCTGTGGGAACTGAGAGTAGCAGGTTGTAAGTAGTGGCTATAGCAAGGTCCTCGAATAATGAATCTGGCCATAGACTATCCAAGTCTTTCAGTAAAACCAGAGCTGGCTGGCAGAGAAGCTCAATCCACAAAACCATTCCAGAGGAAGACAGCTGTGACAGGGTATTGTACCCTCATGCACCCAAGAAAAATGCTTTGGCTGTGACCCAGAGACCCCAGGATTTCTGGCTCAGCTCAGGGGCTAAAGGGGTGGATAGATTTGGAAGGAAGGCACAGAGAAAAAGAAAGAAGGGGGGGAT
This sequence comes from Macrotis lagotis, assembly GCF_037893015.1. Taxonomy (NCBI): domain Eukaryota; kingdom Metazoa; phylum Chordata; class Mammalia; order Peramelemorphia; family Peramelidae; genus Macrotis; species Macrotis lagotis. The sequence goes on along the minus strand of NC_133658.1, from coordinate 436,556,534 downwards.
AAAAGAGGGGATGAAATGGGGGGAGTGGGGTGGGGAGATTCCTGCTGGGTTACCATTATTTGATTAGAACCACATTGCTGTTCCTTTCCAGGGTTGTGGCAAGAGATGGTTGGAGAGAGGAGGAGGTTAGTAAAGAGCACACAAAACTAAACAGGGGCTTGAACCAAAGCAAATCATAGCCTGAAATTTCTCTGATACTGAGAACAACCCAGACCCAAAGAAAAATATTATTGCTGTAATACTAACCAAACTAAAAACCCCACTGAGCCAGCTAGGACCAACACCAAACCTCACCGTTTCCTCCAACCATTGGGTAGGAAAAAGCACACCCCAGAATTCCTCTTGGTCAAGTTCATGTTTCACTTCCTTCAAGTCCTTGTCTGAACCAGATTCAAAGTTGTCTGTACTATTAATTACCAGTATCCAACCTGGGATTGGTGGAAGGAGAGGAGGAGGACTTGCTCCTAGAGTCTAGACACCTTTGGAGCATGGAATGGGGCATTAACCAGAATTTGGGATATTTGAGTTTCAAATCTGACCATTGTCACTAACTCACAAGATGAATATGGGCAAGTCATTCTCTTCTTTGGGCCTCAGGACAGCATACTACAGTGAAAAGAGGAAGTGTCTTGAAAATTTAGGTATCTGTGGTCAAATCCCACTTGACACTAAATAATTGTATGACTTTGAGTCTCACTTTCTTCATTTGAAAAATGAAGGAATTAGCATTAGATGGGACTAGAGATCCCTTCCATATCCAAATCTATTATCCTTTGAATCTATCATATTGCCTGTCTTACAGGTATTCCTATCTTACAGGAATATTATAAGGACCCAATGAGAAGACTTAAATGGAGATACTTCAGAAGAGTCATGCCTTGTATATGTGATAGAAGTCCAAATCTTTTTAATCAAAAGAAAAACCATTTATGAAGGGCTGCAGTCTTTCCAACTCAAAGCTAGCATTGTATTCATCTCCCTATAATATTCCTCTTGATCCATTTGTCATAGAGCATAAAGAATATGCCCAGAAGGGCAGCTAGGTGGTATAATGGATACAGCATTGACCCTGGAGTCAGGAGGAACTTAGTTCAAATCCTCAGACTCCTGATACTTACTACCCGTGTCACTTATCCACATTGCTCCACAAACAAAAAAGAATATGTCTAGAGACAGGGGGTAGGACAGAGCACGCTATAGTATCTTACCCCTATCACCACTTTGCTTCTTTTCTCTTTAAATACCAAGGTTCCATCTAGGAATCATAAACTTCAGGTCTATCCATCTGCCAGTCCAGTTAAGCCTGCTAAGGTACCCCAAATCTGCTAAGGATTAGCAAAAGAAAGTGCCATCCTAAAAGCAGGTCATTTGGGGAGAGCAGGGAAGGAGGAAGATAATGATTAGGAAAAGATAAAATCAGGCTATCTACACTGAGCTCCCCAGATACTGATATAGTTCCTTTTGGAGACCAAGTTCTATTTGTGGGATCATCTTTTTTGGAGGTTGGGAATGGAGCCTTCTGTTTACTGATGTTTACTGCTATTAAGGGATATTCTGTAATCATTTGGAGAACACTGGGATATAGCCTTTCTCTCATAACCTCAAACAGTAAGTAAAGGACATCAAAGGTTTAGTCTGACTACTGAAATAGGCAGATCATGGTGAATCAGTTTCTTGGCTATTTATCTATTAGTATAAGTCTGTTATAACAGTAGAAGGACTCTAGAAGATAGGCTAAGTTCCCCAGGCAGCAATAGGTAACTAAAACCAGTGACATATGATTAAACCATATATGTCTAGTTTGATTGGGCTAGGCTAGTGAAACTTGATTGCTTTTCATGACCTGACATTTTCAGTAAAGCAGCAGTTTTTCAAACACTTCTAAGCCACAAACTACAACAGCCTATGCACAACTTTGTGCTCTCCTGTGGAAAAGATAAACTGATATACAGTCTCAGCCTGAAGGAGCTCCCAGTCTAGTGAGGGACACAAAACACAGTCTTGGCAGGCAACCCAATCTGAACAAGGCAATTTGACACTTAATGATACAACCTCTTATATTATTCAAGAATTCAGAGAACATAAAGATTATTTCTGGGTAGAGTAATGAGAGAAGGCAGAGGTAGAAATCAGAGATAGGCTTTGAAGGATGGGTAGAAACTGGAGACCAGAGGGGAGGGAAAAGGAGCATTCCAGGTAACAGGAACAAAATGGACAAAAGAGTGGTAGTTGAAATGAGACCAGAGTATGTATGGAGAAGAGAGGGGTCAAACCTAACTGGATCAAAGGGTGTGAGAAAGGAAGGAAGGAAAAATAAGCTATTAAAATAGAATGAAGCTAGACTATGGAAGGTGACGAATAGCAAGGTCATGATATTCTTTAAGTATAATAAATACTATTGGGACCAGTGTTGGGACCATTTTGAGTAGAAAGGAATCATGCTGAAAGAGACATTTTAGGAAGATAATTCTGGAAATGGTGTGAAGAATGGCTTGAGAGGGAGTCAGGAAGACTTGTTAGGAGGCTATTAACAATAACCCAGGAGAAAGGAATAACAAGGAAGAGAGAGGAGTCAGAAGGTTGATTGAGGTTCTGTATTGGAGTGATGAGAAGGATTGTGTGCTACCACTGACAGACAAAGGGAAAGTAGGAAACAGAGCCCACCCAGGGTTTGAGCTGTGGAAGTGGGAGTGAAGATATGGTTTTAGGTGATCTTTCTCCCAGGCCCACTAGGAAGGTAGGGCTTGATACTTCCATATCTTCAAAATTTAAAATCACATTTGGAAGTATTATTCTTTTAACAGAGAATGCAATCACTGAAAAAGACCCCAGTTTGTGGTACATAATTATTCCCAGGACCCCAAAAGTCAGGACCATCAGACCATCACTTTTTATTTTTATTTATTTTAAATAAATTTTGTTCTAATTTTTATGTAAGGATGCATTAGTATATATATAGAAACTAAAGAAAAACAAGAACAATCTAACAAAATAATTAAAAAGTGATTATAAATGTAGCCATACACCTTTAATAATTTACTTTTTTTCTTTTTTAAAGTTTATGTTTTATTCTGAACTTGACAAACTCTAAATGAATATTTCCCTATGTAAAGTAGAACAGAAAAAATGAATTACAACCAGCAGCCAGGAATTTATACCATGCTTACTTCTGTCTCCAAGAACATGAAAAATTTAACAAGTTATTTTCAAAGCTGTCCTTTTTTATTTTTTACTCACCATTCTTCTGAGTACTTTATATATTACCTCAAACAAGGTAGTAATAAAGTGTCCATTTATGGTCCATAGAAATGTTCTTCCCTGGTAATATTTTCATTACACAGCTGTGATCTGTTTTTATTATTCTTACAATTCTGCTTTCTTCCCTTTTCATTGCTTCAGGTGAGTTTTCCCTTTTTCCTTTGAATAATTCATATTTGTCATTTCTTTAACTTATTGCTACATTTTGTTTTGACACAACAGACACTTCCCAACCCAAATAACCTCACCCTACCAAGTACATTTCCCGAAAACAATTAAACAAAAATGCCTAATGGCAAGATTGAGACTGATAGTACACGTCACTTTCCATTTTTGCAGCTTACTGATTGTTAACAGGAAGGATGTGTGTTTTAACTTTGATAGTGGTAGTATCAACATTGTCTACTGTACTTGACCCAAACTTTGTTGACTTTATTTCCATACTAGTAGTCAACATGTATATTGGGTTTTTAAAATTCTGTTCTCTTCATATCAAACATCTTCATGTATTTCTCTTAATTCTTCATATTCAATATTTTTTGTGGCATAATTATCTATTATATTCACATAATTCATTGGCACTCCTTCATTGGCTATTGGTTGCTATTTTATGTCAGTTTGTTTTGTTTTTCATTTATAAATAATGAAACTAGAAAGGTTTTTTGGGAGAGAGAGAGAGAGAGAGAGTGTGTGTGTATACAGATATGCATATAAGTGTAGGTGTATATAAAATTCCATATAGAGTTATAACTTATGATTTTACTGGCAGTGAACTCCCAAGCACCTTCACTGCAAATCAGACTCTCAGAGCATTGCATAGAATCTAGGGAGGCTTAGAGATTTGCCCAAATCATACCATTAACGTGTCAGAAGTGATACTTGAACCAGGATTGATCTCCCAGCTTTCAAAGCTATTTTTCTTCCCACTAAATGATGCTTCCTCTCATATAATTCTATATAGCTTTTTCAAAGAGGTTGGAACAAATTACATCTCCACCAGCAATATTCAAGCATCAGTTTTTCCAAAGTCATATTGGCATTGAATTTTATGATTATTTCTCTTTATTTCTTGACTTTTTGTTCAGTTCAATTCAAATCAACAAGCACTAAGGATCTACCATGTCCAAAGCATGATGCTATGTGTGAGGATTGGGACAAAATGGAACAACTTCTATGCCTAAAAAACTTAAACTCAACCAGGAGAATTCTACACAAACCAAAGATAAATAAATAAAAGGTCATTTAGAGAAGGAGAGAATAATAACAATGATGAAGTGAGAGGAGGCTTCACAAAGGAGGAAGTGGCACCTGGACTGAACCTTAAAGGAAGTTAAGGATACTGAGAAACAGAAATGTAGGAATTAATTCTAGGAATTTGAGGTAGACATATAACAAACTGGAATGGAGATGGAAAATGGAATATTTCCTGATTTTGGAAAATAACTAATAGCTTAGTGTGTTTAGAATGGGGAATGGCTGCTAGGGATCTCTAGTATGAGCAAAAACTGGAAAAGTAGATGGTGTCTTGTTTATTCTACTATGTTACGTAAATGCTTATTTTATTTTAAGTTCAGGACAAATGAATATTGTTTTAAAAAAAGGAAAAAAGAAAGATATGTGGGAGGCAGATTGTGGAGAAATTTAAATGGCAGAATGAAGAAGTTCATTTTGTATTATCATCAATAGGGAGACAATGAAGGCTTTTGAGCCAGGTAATAAAATGGTCACACTTCAGATGTGTTCCTTTTGAAGATGACTTTAGATTAGAAAGGATAATGTCTTAATGAGGGAGACAACTTAAGAAGCCCAACAGAGGGCCCTGAACTGGGGTAGTGGCCATGTGGTTGAAAAAAGGAGAAAGACATCAGAGAAGTTGTAGATGTAGATTAAACCATAATTGCACCTGAATGAATATAGGAGATTAAAAATGAGAATGGTCAAGGCTAACTTCTAAGGTTGTTTCATTTCTGTAGAAAAACTTCTAGTTTTGATTTTCAGTTCTTGATTTCAGATAAATGCTTTTTTAAATTATGTTAAGGAAAAATCTGTAATGATTGTATTTATTTTATTTATTTTATATTTTGTCAAATGCATTTGCTGCAGCTTTTGATATAATGCTATCCTTTTGATACTGAAGTGATAAAGAATCAGAGATGGAGGCCATCTCCAACCTCATTATTTCAGAAGCCATTGAAGGTATGCTGTACCTGAATAGGAATCATCTTTTCAAAATTACCTGGTCGTCCAATTTTTGTTAGAAAACCTCTAAAAGTAGGGTGGGCCACACAAAAACCTCATATCCTCAGAGGCAATCCATTCTACCTTTGACTTACTTTAATTGTTAGGACCCATTTCCTGACATCAAACCTAATTTGACCACTAGTAATTTCTTTTATTTATTGCTCCTAAATTTGACCTCTGCTGCCCAAATTTAATATATCTTTTGCAAAATAGCTTTTCAAATAATTGAAGAGAATTGGCAAGTCTTCCCCCTTCCTCCAGAGAGAGAGAGAGAGAGAGAGAGAGAGAGAGAGAGAGAGAGAGAGAGAGAGAAGAAACAGGTTTTTTTTCCTTTTTTTTTCCTTTATCCATGTTCCCCAGTATTTTGTTTCTGAATACCACCCCTTTCAGTGTATTTGCTCTCCTATAGCCACCCCTTTCCCTTTCTTTCCCCTTTCCCTTTTGCCCTTTTCCCTTCCCTTCCTTCTGTTAGTTCCCCTTTTTCTCCCTCCCTGTCAGGTTTTTTTTTCCTTTTCCAGCTCTTCAAGACCTCATTTTGGAATTTTCTTGACTGGAGTAGTTTGCTTCTCTAGCTCATTTTACAAATGAGGAACCAAGGCAAACAGAGTTAGATAACATTCCCAGGGGTCACACAGATAGTAGGTGTCTGAAACTAAATTTGAACTCGGGAAGATGAATTTTCCTGATTCCAAGCCCAGAGCTCCATCTACTGCACCTCAGCATTGAAAACAATACTCCCAATATGCACTGACCAGGGACAATAGGGATAATATGCCCCTCTAGGAAGCCCAAGATAACAGCTTTTTTAAAAATGACTCATTTCTCATATTCATATTGAGCTTGAAATTTACCAAAGCCCCAGATCTTTTGCAATTAAACTGACAGAAAGAGAGAGAGAGAGAGAGAGAGAGAGAGAGAGAGAGAGAGAGAGAGATTATATATTCATTAAGTTCTTACAATATGTCAGGTAATGGGCTAAATGCTTTACCAATATTTTGTCATTTTTCCATACAACAACTTTGGGAAATAGATACTACTCCCCCCGCCATTTTACAGGTGAAGAAACTGAGGCAGATAAAGGTTAAATGACTTGCCCAGGGTCACAGAGGTAATAGGTGTCTGGGGTTGTATTTAAACTCAGTTCTCCTTGACTTCATGTTCAGGGATCTATCCTCTATGCCACCTGATTGCCTTTATTTCTCTCCTTCATCTATGTCCGTTAAGTTTTGGTGGTGTTTTTTTTTTAATTCAAGTCTAAGACTTCAACGTGTATCCCTGTTAAAGTCCATTCTAATAAATTTGGTCCTGTGTTTTAGCCTGCCAGGATCTTTTTAGATCCTGACTCTGTCTTCCAGTATATTGGTGATCTCTCTGAGAAATTTTAAGTCATCTGCAAATATGATAAGCATACCTCTACCTGAGTCCTTTTTATAAATATTACACAGCACAAGACAGCCTAGCACAGACTCCTGGGGAATTCCATTGAAAAAAATTCTGCCAAGATGTCATACAACCATTGATGACTAGTGTAAGTCAAGCCATTGATTCAATTTTGCATACATTTAATTACATTAGCCCACAGATCTCAAACTTGCTACAAGAATAACATGAGAAACTTTATCAAATCAGTGCTTAAATTTAGGGCAAACATTTTCCAACAGCACCCTGCCAACCCATCTACAAGTCTGTCAAAAAGGAAATGAGATTATTCTCCCATGAACTGTTCTTGATGAAGTTCTGATGTGATCATTGCTGCTTTTTCTAAGTGCTCATTAATCATTCTTTCAACAATTCAGTCCAAGCTCTTGTTAACATTTATTTTGCTAATTTTTGGACACCTTTTAAGAGGCAGAATATGGAATTGAAATAATGAGTCAGTATTTGACTATATTGGTAGCCCTAGAGACTGATACCAAGAAGCTGATATTTTGACAATTACCTGCATCTCCATGGGGGAGGGAAAGGGAGAGGAACAATGGGGAAATAAAATATTATGTCTCCAAAGGGATGCCATTCCATGAAGAGAAGATTCAAGCTTTCAGAAACCTCTAGGAAGAACAGCAGATTTCCATTTATGCCCAAGATGCTGCAGAAAAGTATTGGATTCAGAGTCTGAGTATGTCAGTTTAATTCTAGTGCTTTTTCTTACTAAATTGCATGACCTTGGTTTATTCTCTTAAACAATCTGGTCTCAGGTTCCTCATCTTCAAAATGATGAGATTGGGCTTATAATCTTGAATATGCCTTCCAGCTTTAAGTCTATGATCTCACCATTTCAACCCTATACTTTCTTCTCTAGGAGTGGTCAGCTCAGAGCAGGAAGTAGGCAGTTAGGCTAGGATCTATATTCATATGACATATGCCAAATATCTCCTAATCTGTGGGTATTAACTCCCTAGATAACATAATAGAAGTATATGACACTAGGGTTGAAAGGAACTGAAGCTATCTAATTGAAACCTTTATTTCGCAGATCAAGGAATAAAGGCCCAGAATTTTAAAAGACCTGCCTAAGGTCATATAAGTAGTAAAAGGCAGAAGGGATTCCAACCCAGATTCTAAGCTCCCACATCCGGGGTTCTTTCCATTATATCATTCAGATGCTTTAGGTTTGGCTTGAACAGAATTTGAGCTTCCCCCGCCAAAGTAAGGATGGGTGGTCTACTTTGACTCTTTTCACCTCATTCCACCCAGCAATATAAAGCAAAATAACATGTTGGCTAAGACTTCTGGAATTTCTGATGGCACTTTTTCCTAAAGTAGGGTAAGTGGGAGAAACTGTCCATCACATCTCACTGTTCCATTCTGTCTTTGGGACTTTGTAAGCACTGTCTGTTTTGTGCCCTTTCTCCATGAAAAAACCCTATTCAGTTCTTGGTAGCTTCTAATTATGAGATGAATACTGGTTTTTTTCTGTTGTTTGGGGAAGAATGAATAAGGATTTGTGCCGGGGGCATCACCTCAAGGGTCTGAGAAATGCCACTCAGTCTTCCCAGGGTTTAGACACCATACTTAGGTCAACCTCAAATCCCTCTGAGGTCTGTGCTTTCTAAAACTAAAAAAAAAAAAAATGACCAAACACCAAACCTAAGTCTTTACAGAAAACAAAGGTCCTATATCCAGGATTTGCTAATTATTCCCAAGTCTATCTATGGTCATCTTCTCAGGTAGTTGCGTTATTTTTTTCCAGTCTCTTCCATGTTCCTCTACATCATGTAAAATAGCAATCTTTGTCATAAAAGGCACTCAGGAAATACTCATTCCCTAACTATCTCTGAATTTAAGGATCTCAATGTACATAAGCCAGAATTTAAGCAATCTTAGTGAAATCATCTCTACCACTTCCAGTGATAAATGATTCCATCAAAGACTAAGGGAATAATGAGGTAAAAAAATATCTTTCTGGAAGCCTAGCCTTCGTTTTGTGGGACCCTAAACATGCTGACCTGTATTCATATGGGTCACTTAGTGGACAAAGACCTGGATCTAGTCTTAATGGCCACATCTTCAAGCAAGATCCAGTTTTCACAAAACTGCTTGAATTACAAACCTGCATTTCATTTTTATTTAGTCAATGTAGTCCCTTCAATTTCCACCCAGACCAGGTTCAAAAAAATCCATTTAGAATAAGAGGCTCACTGGAAAACCAACTGATCACCATTTTTTCTCTTCCTGGCAGCTGGGACTACAAACTGAATTCAAAATGTTTCAGGATATCCCACTCTCCATTAGAGTCAGGATAATACATTAGCACATAGGAAGGAGGGATTCAAATTTAGATCTCCTGATTCTATTCCCTATGGCTCTACTCCCTATGCCATACTGGCATCCTTTTTTTCCCTTTTCTTATATGTTGCTCAGGAAAGAAGGGGAACCCAGGTTTGACCTTAGGTTTGGCTTGAACTGTCTAACGATGCAGACATTACTAAGACTGAATCCACAAGGTAGTAGTTTTCTGATGTGCTTTTTCCTGGTCCAAGGACCCATTGGGCATGCCTACAAATTAGCTTGAAAGAAAGAGACTGATTCCAGGTCTTACTCTTTTGGGTCAAAATCCACTTTTTATATTGTTTTTGTTGCATTCTATGAGTAAAGTGAATATTAGATGTTCTAAAGTCAAACCTGAGAGGAAGTAGTACAAAGGGAAAGTGCTGATAAGAGACTTGGAAGTCCAACAAATTTCTGATTGTTCTTTGTAAGTCTATTCAGCAAAATGGGAAGAGAGGCTCCTTCCCTATAAGTAAATGGCTCTGACCCATGACCGAACCTATCTTTGGCCATATTTTTCTTTTTAAAATGTTTTTATTGACATTTATTTTTTTTAACATCAGTATAGTTTTCCTCATTCTCCCTCTTTTCTTCTCCCAGAAAAACATTTCATTTAGTTTTCTAAAGACAAAAAATAAGGGAGATGGGGATCAGCACAACTAATCAAGACTTCGAAAAAGCCCCAAAATATGTGTAAACTCTATTGACTTCTTGTTTCCACAATAGGGTAGGTTGAGCTCTAGCCATTTTTCAAGGACAATCAAGTATTTGAGCTATGTGGGAATGTTACTACTTGACCTGTCCAAAGCTGGTGAAATGCCCTATTGCTGTTGGTCCCTGGGATGTGCAGATGGTTATGATTTCCTGTTCTGTGACCTGGTATATTTCAGGCTCTTTATTCAGGATAAAGCCCACCAAAGAATCACAGAGTTGGAAGGAACATTAGGGGACAGTTAGTCTAACTTCTTGTTTCTCCTGCCATCTCTGAAATTGTACACTTCCCATGCAGTGTCCCACTCTGAGGGACATTTACTAGCATGTCTAAAAACCCAGAATCTGACTTGAAAAAACACCTACATTCTTAGTCACTCACAACTGACTAGATTATTGAATAATCCAATTGAATATGAGCAATAGGCAGCATGTGTACCTTACTGATTTATGGAGCCCTTATATCTTTGCCAAAAATTTCAGGGAAAACATAATTTCTTTCTATCCTTCTTAAGCAATTTTCTCCACATAGACAG